>NC_052532.1:158613982-159213982 GCF_016699485.2 Gallus gallus | reverse complement strand
ATAAGGCAAGAATACACACCAAATATACCTTCCTCTTTTATTAACTTTCTTAACAAGGTTATCCCTGACTATCAGCAACTCTAATGAGACCACAACCATCTATTTTAAATGCCAAGCAAACACCTGTTAAGCAACAGACTCACTCTTTGTAGGGCTGATTCTTTTGAATCCTAATAGTAACTGACATGACTTCCCTATCTGGACTTTTTTTTTTTTTTTTTCTTTTCCTCCCCTTCAACTTCACATTTTGAGTATGTGACAAAGCTCTGTGCAAGGGGTTCTCTTTACAAGGAGAGCTGTATGTTTTTTAAAATGAGTGAGCAGCATTATAATATGGAAACATGTGGAAAGATCAAAATGTAATTTCTTTTTATTATTCCTATTATTGCATTCCCCTTCATAAATGGCAACCTCTTCAGAGACATCATATGCAACATAATTTTGATTTAATGTACCACTTTATATGCCTGCCCCATCCTCAGACTTAAATTAATATGGCAAATGAAACACTAAGAAATTCTACAATTCACCAGATAGGCTTATACACACAAGGTGTGCATATTTATAGTTAAAAAAGATAAACAATAAAACAACAACCTGCCCCCACTAAATAAATAAATAAAATAGCCATAGTTTAGGCCTAATTTGCTTGATTGATCTTAAGATCTCCAAACACAAATTCATTATTCTTTTATTAACTCTTATCATTATTAGAATTTAGAAGGAACTTATAAACCTATTAAACTAGCCTTAAATGATGCAAGCTATTTATTGAACATACTAGCAGTGAAAAATTAATTATTAAACAACCTCCACAGGAAAATACCAGTGGCCTTGTCACCTCAGAGCCAGATTGATAGCATGTTACCTTGTAGAGAGTGGGGCCCTGCAACTCTCCAATATAAACCTTGGAAGGGTAATGTTAAGCATGTCACAGCATAAGTCACATTTTTAATTTAATGTTTTATTAAATGTTAGATAGAATAAATTTATCCAGGCCTCACAGACTCTATCTTAATAAAAGAATTGGCACTCTTTCGGATGTAAAAAATGGTCACAGCTTCTCAAGGGCATCAGAAACCCTGAAGCAAAAGACACCAGTAAATACAAAAAGCAAAGGCAGCATGGACAGTGATATATTTGCAAGCACTGCGGGTGAGCCAACATTTTCAAAATGCTGAGGCTAACAAAACAAGGGCAGTGAACTCCCAAAATGGGAAAAGCACCTGCAGTAAGAAGCTGCGCTTGAGTGCTGTTGCATGAATGTGTCCACTACTGATAAATAAATAAATAAATAAATGAAAATAGAAAGGGTGTGGGTTTATCACCCTCCTGCTACTATATTTCAGGATATGTTTGTATCTTTAAAATTTCATGAGTACTATTAATAATTTATTTTTCTCCTGTCCTTTAATTTTTTAAGGCCAGACTTCAAAAACAAAAGGCAGGCAGTCAGATGATATATTCTCATATTCTACTGCAGTATCTACAGCACTTTCACTTGTGTTTCTTTATAGAACTGCTGTCCTTAGTACTATACATAATTTGGTTAGGAAAAATGGTTACAAGTTCCTTAGTCAAAATCAATATGCTCCTGCCCTGCTGTATCACTTCAGAGTCACCCTTAAGATTTCCACAAGCAATTCTAATTCAAAAACATTTGGTTTACATAAGGCAGGACAGCTCAACACTACTACAACTCAATCAAGCTGCTCTATATATTTCCACCAACATAAACTAAATGATTGTAAATGACACTTAAATCTGCCAGAAAATCCCCCTTCCCCAACTAGTGGATTTAAAAAAAAAAAAAAAAAAAAAGTAAACACTTAGCAAGCTTTTTCCAGAACTCTGAAATGGTAGTGTTCAACAGCTATCTCTCTCACATTGCCACACGTTACACTGTTAGCCATCATGAGAACAACAGGTTTTGATAGGCAACGTACAAAACCAGAGATGCACTAAAAACTTCTCTTGCAGTCTGTGCCTCTGGAATTCATGCAGCTGCCATCCTCCTGAATGCTCAAGAATATTTAAACCATACAGTAAAAGGGAAGAGAATCCTAAAACTTCCATTGAAATTTACTTATTTTCAGGAAATTGGGAAACAGATTGTTTACATACAACCTAAAAGAAAGCACATAAGACAAAGCACACATTTGTGCTGAAGTTCTAAGTGTATGAAATCCTAAGTCTAACAAGGTAACACCTGCCACCCCACTTACAAGTCCTAAAGCTGATGTGAGA
This sequence comes from Gallus gallus, assembly GCF_016699485.2. NCBI lineage: Eukaryota > Metazoa > Chordata > Aves > Galliformes > Phasianidae > Gallus > Gallus gallus. The sequence goes on along the minus strand of NC_052532.1, from coordinate 159,211,735 downwards.
GGAAATCAGAAGGACTCTATTCATCAAATAATGAAATGTTACTACAATTAGACATTAGGGTTGCATGGAAACATAAGCAGTGAAATGAAAGTTTTACCTGTAGGAATGACAAAAACAAAACTTTCACCTAGACTATATTTAATCCTACATTTTTTTAAATGACCTGAGGAAATATAGAATAATTTCAGATGAGAAGACACACTTTATAACAGAAACTGTATATTTACACAGAATATTTAGTGTTGTATTCAAAAAGTGAGAAAAAAGTATGATATAAAAATATTATTTTTTTCTCCTTTATTCTGTGTGAATAATGCTTTTTTTTTTTTTTTTTTTTTTTTCTTTCCCCCCTAAGGGTGCAGTGCTGCGCACCAGAAGTTGATCCAAACATCTGGGAGCTATTAAGCAGTATATATTCTATACAATGAATATACAAAGTTCAGTAAATGACATTAATCTTATCTTGAAGTTTAGTTTTTAATTACTGGTAACAGGAGAAACATAGCTTTTTTACAATGGTTGCTTTCATTTCACAAGTGATTTTCTTCTCTCTACTTGATTACCAAATCACCTTTCTCTGGTGGCGGGAAGGATAATAGATTCAGCTTTAACAGCAGGGTTTATTTATTTATTTATTTATTTTTTAAATTATTTAAGCCTGTTCAAACTACAAATTGAAACCAGCTGTATTGTTTTTGTTTGTTTGTTTGTTTTTGTTTTTTAAGATAATACTGCATATTGTCTACATTTTGAGGTAAACTTTTGTTACTCAGGCACATAAAAATGATAAGACTTTTAAGTGAGAATAAGTCTGTACATAGGCAAGTATATAAATATTCTTATTGTGCATATTATGAGAAAGTAGAAAATCACACACAGTATATGTGGCTCAAAGTGCTCCAGCTGCTTCTGAACTTACCCTCTTGAAACATGACTGCATCTGCTGCCGGTCTGCACGTCCTGGTTTTTCTATCCAGGATTAGCAGGATTCTGAGAAGAGGATATGGCAGATGTCCTCCTATTGCCAAAACATGAAATTTGGATCCTTTTGGGAATGTGCTCCCTGACTTGGGCGTTTACAGGGCTATTATGTCCAGTAACACAGATATACTCATAGCTTCTGCTTGAAAGCAAAGGGAAATCTGATAACGGTGAATTGAAAGGGCTTATCTATTTACTCCAAAACAAAACAAAACAATGACCTATTTCTGCAGTTGGTACCCCAGAATACACTCTCAGTCCAATGTGCTTTAATGTATCTGAATACTCTCTCCATTAAAATGACTAAGTTAGGCCGGGGAAGGACTGTAAACTTATTAAGAGAAAGTTACCACAAGTAAATCTTAATCCTCTACTGTTTAAAAATATGTAATTGTTATCAAGCTCACTTTGCTAAATGTGTGACACTATAATGTGCTACTTAATTTTCTCTCTTTTAGAGGCAAAATTTATGAGCCTGTATAAAGAAAACCATAGCAATCAAATATCGTGTATAGCCTGTGCCCTTTCTGTAGCAATCCGAAAGATCAATTCTTCTTGTTGAACAAGAGAAGTGTCCATATAAATTTATTTCAGTATTTTCGGGGAAAAGATAATTTGCCTGAAGTTTTCCTTGTCTGTTTCCAAATGAAAGAATACAAGTTGAAATTTTTCTTTTCCTCCTAATTAATAGGCATCCAGGTGAAGTCCAGTAAAATCCAACAGAGCTGTAATGTCATAGGATGCTCCATTTTCTCCACAATATAATATATATAGTACCATTATGTCAACAGCAATTGGCCTAGGCCAAATGTAAAACCAAATAATGATGCAGTTTACAAAATCCTATCAAGAATACATTGCTTTATGCCAATATGGTATACTTTTGAAAAAGCAGTTACTGGACACAGATTGATACCAGGGTATCCTGAAGTTTTGAATGCCTCATCCCTCAAAGTGTTCTAGGCCAGGATGCATGAGGATTTGCACGATTGTGTGTAGTGGAAGGTGCCCATGGCAGAAGAGTTTGAACTAGATGATCTTTAAGGTCCCTTCCAATACAAACCATTTTATGGTTCTGTGATTCAATTCACAAGTGGAAAATACTGAAACTGTGACCTATGATTCACATATTAGTTTTAACAAAAACTAAGGATATGAACTTTCCAGACTTTCTAAACTGATCCAAATTACAGTGAGTCAAGAAAGTGAAAGTCCATTAAAGCAAACAGCAAATGAAATAACGTCTCCACCAATTTTAAAAGAATTTTCTTTTGCATCCCATTTCACCTCAGTGTTTGACTTCCTAATCCACAATATTTTTAATAAGGGGCATAATGATAACAATATCTAATGGAAAATTGCTCAGAGATACAGGAATCACAATAGATGGTTACATGTTTGTTTTTTTGTTTTGTTTTGTTTTGTTTTGTTTTGTTTTGTTTCAGTTCTGTAGAACACAAGATAACAGATGGTAGGAAGGTAAATGAATAAATACACGGTATTACTATGTGTGTTCATGTAAGCCCATGCATACCAGAAAGCTCCTTGGCACTCCTATTAAATACCAGGAAGAATTCTGAATAGATGTTAAACACAAAAAATTGCAAGTCTGTGACACATATGATGTCTATCCTTAGTAACCTTTGGTTTTGAGGATGAAAGATTAAGATTTGCCATCCACTTTTACAGTGACTAATGAGCTAATAATTTACAGACAGATAGATGAATACATAACTTTTTAATTCTCTCTAAAATGGTGTCTACAAACCAAATGAATTATTTTAATCAAGAATAGAAGAGTCATAAATACTCTGAAAGGACTACCTTTTCAAGAGCTCTATCCAATTATGAATACAAATGAGATCGTTCACTGTGGTGCCATTACCTGTGGGTATAAATATTTGCTCTTTTATTAAAGGCAAAGCTCTTTTAAACAAATGCATTCCCAAAAGTTGTGTGTATTAGAAATGCTTTCACACATGTAAGTCGTGAGTATTATAGCTTATAGTTCCTGTTATACTAAGAAAGAGATATTACCCTTGATGACTCTGGGCAGGTCATTTCATTCTTCTTTCTTTTGTTTGCCTTCCTATTCTTATTATTTTTATTTCTCTTATAAGAACTTTCAAGCACTAATTATTTATATATGTATGCTAATCCTCGAGTATCAACTGGAACTTGGGGAACAGCTGTAGTACAAATGTAATAAATGCAGTATAGAAATTCACAGTTGAAGGTGGTAGACTATTGTTTGGTTACCTATGAAGATGCTGCTAGGTTTGAAACGTGTTATATCAGATTTATTGATCTTCCCTTTAACAAATACAAACAAAAAACCCCTCCACTTATTTCAAACAGATTCTAAACTTTGCTCGAGAGTTATTTCATTTATAGTCCTTATCACTCTGTGTTCTTCTCCCTTTACTTCCCTTCTTTCTGTCCCTCTGCAACATATTGGTACTGTGGGAGGCATTCACACTGTCTAACTTTAGTCAACTAATTTAGAGCTCTGAATCACCCTCTAGGAGTGCCTGCCTCATAGAATTTGACTACATATGGAATAGACATTTTTAAACGTAGGTGTTCTACTATCTACATTTTTTTTTCTTTCTTACTTACTTTTTTTTTTTTTAATTAGTATTTGAAAGTATCTCAGTCTAGGTAGTGCTAATGCTTCCTTGCATTCCTTCCTATACCTGAGTAAAACATTTCCTGTCAACAGTGATTGAATTTATTAAATGCTCAGGTTGCAGATTTTTTTTTTTTCCACTATCTTAGCACTTTCTCTCATTTCACTTTCTCTCACCTAGACTTAACACAACATGCACACTGCCTGTAGCATTAAAACAAGCATAAAGGAAGAAAAAGGAAAAGAAAATATAAATGTATAAAGTATTTACCCAGATAAATTTTCTAAAAAGTATATCTGACAATAAATTGCAGCATTCAGCCAAGGAGGCTGCATCTGCAAGCAAGACAGTACATCGGTCTCATGCCTAGCCATGTCTCGACCTTTCTTCTGAGACTGTCAACAAAGATGCCAATTAGAGCCATGACTAGAGCAACACATTTCATGTTGTGCTAAATACAACTGTTACCAAGAGAACAAAGATCATCCATTTGCTTAATAATGTACTCTTGATTGGCTCACCATAGATCTTCAACTGGCAATTACTTTGGTAAGCCTCAAGACAAAGGAGAATTAAGGGTACTATTCATATATAAATATATATATATATATATTTGATCTCTTATGTCACAGAAAGGATTGCACTGTCTATGTCTGAATGATCTCCTACTATATCATTGATTTTGTTTAGTTCATCATCTCTTACACAGATTAAATTATCTAAGACTTCAAGTTCTTTACTAACAGGATTTAATGTTAAAACTATCTGTTTTCACGTTTCACAAGTAATTCAACATATTGAGAGCTGCAAGCTAGTCAAGAATAGCAAGTAATTCAAGGTCAGCTTCTGAAATTATGCCTTTCAACAAAGCCATAAGAAAAGGCTTGGTCACTATATGTATCAAGTACCGGTTTAATTAGTTAAAGAATGTTGAATGTGATAACATAATGAGAGGCAGAAAAGGAAGACAATTATTATTTATTTTTTTTCTATCTCACTTGCAAAATGCACACGTCATTTATAGAAAATTTATACAGGCAAGATGAAAATAATGTATAGTTGAATATGGACTGCCCACTGCATGAAAATGCATAATGCTTTGTAGGGAGAAAGTTATGGGATTATATCCTAGCATTAGCATTATCTTGGAATTCCATTAATAGGAGTCATATTGGTAAACTGATAGACAATATAATATTCTGTAAAGATTTTAAAAGGAATAAGACTTTCCAAGATTCTTTAAACTTAAAAGAAATGCACATCTAGTGATGATTGTTAATTTCTATTTGTAAAATGAATAAAAATAATTTTAATCAAAATAACATTATTTTTTGTTCCTAATCAAATATAATTTCTGCCACACTAACTACTAGAAATTGATCATTTAGGCAGAACCACAAGGAGATGGAAAAAGGCAATGTATCTTGAAGCTGGTTTTAAGTAAAAAGAATAGTTTTTTAACTGAATCTATCTAAATTCATATAGACTGCCAATCATAATAGAACTACTTATTTGGATTTACCAAATCCACTGGGAGGTGGAAAGATGTTATATAATATACCCTATTTAAATCACACATTCCTCAGTTAATGTTATGGACAAATTTCAAAAAACAACTCAAATAATCTGAGATTTCCAAGCCAATTTAGAGATTTTTGTGTGCAAAATATTGCTTAATTAAAATCTTATTTTACATAAGATTAAAATGTTTCCCTTGTAAGTTTATTTTTATTTTTTTTCTTTAACTGAGAAATAATAATAGAATCATAGAATGGCCTAGGTTGAAAAGGACCAAAATGATCATCGAGTTTCAACCCCTCTGCTATGTGCAGGGTTGCCAATCACTAGACCAGGCTGCCCAGAGCCACATTCAGCCTGGCCTTGAATGCCTCCAGCAACAGGGCATCCACCACCTCCTTGGGCAATATAACATTATAATAATAATAAAATAAATAGTAATAAGATAAATAATATTTTGCCATTTATTGTTAATATATATTATCAGCAGTAATATAATATCAGTACATATTATCAATAGTAAGCCATGATGCAATATTGATAGTATTATCAAATTTCCGTTCATATACTGCATTTCTAATTTCTTTTCTTAAAATAACTTTCAAACAAGAATTTCTAGTAGCTTGCATATGCACATACCTTTGAAATTATAGAAAGAAATTGCCTGACGAGATGCAATTTTACATTTTAAGGAAAAATCAGTACAAAATACTACATATATTCATATTTATTCATATTTCAGTTTTTTTTTTTTTTTTTTGTTTTTTTTGTTTTTTATCTGTAGCCCTATGTTAACACTGCAAGAATGGTATTGTGTTGTACCTGCTCAGTGCAATATGAAATGAAAACTAGAAGTTAAAGGCCAGTCTAATTTAATTGTTCAAAATCAGTGAGATTTGAAATTAAGCAGAAACAGATGAAGGATGAAAAACAAATTAGAAACTGAAGACATGACAGTTACCACTGCTATTAAGTGATAAGGCAATTAAATTCCATTAAGATACACCCTAAAAACTCTCTATGATAGCATACACGAGGAAAATCACCAGTAATGGCAGTTGCAATACACTGTCCCAGCTCTGGATTAAGTGTGGAATAGCAAAGCAACAAACTTAGAAACTTTTTATAGTTCTGAATTTCAGAAAAAAAGGATAACAATTTATCTAAAATTCAGAAGGGTTATTTTTTACGTCTCCTAATTCTATTTGTTTGCTAAGACCAAAAAACAAAACAAAACAAAACAAACAAACAAAAAAAACAACAACAAAGACCAAATACTCATAGAAACTCCCATGAACTGAAGCTAACAGGTTTCTTTTTCACAGATTTAAGGATATGAAACAGATCTCTCAACAGAGAGATACTAAACACAGAGGTGTGTTAGCCAATGCAGTTCTTCAAAGCCTCTTTATACTGTGTTTCTTCACTTAATATTTGCACACTAAATATATAAACATTGGCACCATTTTCAAGAAGTCATTACTAGACAGTAACAAGATGGAGGAAGGGAAGGAAGGCATTAAAACTACATTTGAAAAACACAGCATCTCTCATGAATTTCATTATCCTACTGAGGTTTGGGGAACACAGAGGAATATTCATCCTTCTAAGGAAAGCAGAAAAACCAAGAAGGCTGACGGATAAGCACTGATAAAACTTTTCTATGTTCATATTATTTTATACAGGTTTTAGAGAATAAATAAAATGAAAAAAATATATATATATCCTGTGAAAAATGCATCGACTCTGCAATGGAATATTATCAAGATATGGATTTATTTCAGTTACAGTCTTAATGCTTATTTCTTGATATATTTTATTTGGGCTTACAACAAAAAATAGTGAGATACAGGTTCCATTTAATGAGTGACAGCATCCTAGTGATATTGAAAAATATTTTGTAATATTCTCCCAAATGGCGATGTACCATTAGAAAGGCATATATTAATCTCTTACACTACCTGGATGCACACACATTTCAGGAGTTCTATTAGTCCACAGCAAATGTAAGGTATGGATATTTTCAGTACAAAGCCAGCAGTAGGCACAGTATTCACACCGTTTTCCATATGCATTGCTTCGGCAAAACTCATCCTTCAATCATTTAATATTAAGTCATTTTCTTATGTTTGACTGGTAAACTGTAAAGGCATAATTTTTTCTTAAGTTGCTGTTAATTTTGCAAGCATATTGTGAAAAGTATTTTGTTGCTGTTGTTGTTCATTGCAGTGAGTTCATATATTTGATACACATTTTTTTCCTAAATTAACTAAATGCTACACAGTACAATTTCTTATATTTGATCATTAATATATTATGTTCATTAGTAGGTATGACTGTGCGATTTGTGTTCTATCTCTATCAGTTTCTTATGCTGCACAAACATTGTGGGATTTTAGAATCTTCTAAAAATTAAGTGAAGAGCACCATTATGTTACTATTCTTATTCTTCAAATAAAAAAAACTCTAATTATATTTCTGATTGTGTTATATTATACTGATATTTTGTGTGTTGCTGTGCAGAAGAATAAATATCAAAGTGGTTATTTTTTATTGTTACACTCTTATAATTCAGCATCTTATATTTGATTATATCAAAATAGCTTGCTCAACAACAACGAATTACACATATATATATGTAGGTATAATTGGTCCATTGATAGCCATAGATTATATTCCATATTAAAATCTCATTAAACTCCAGTACTAGCTGTAGAGATGTTGCTAGCATTTTAATAAGCTTGTTCAGAAGATAGAGATATGATACCTGTTCTCAACCTCCATTCCACCCAAAAGTTTGTTTTAGGGCTGGGTGGAATACTGTATGGAAAATACTTCATTTCCTTCAGACAAAGCTCTGGAAATATCACAAGAAGTTCTAATTGTCCTTATTTCCTTTACCAAACAGGTAAGGTCTGAGTTGTAAGTGACTGACCACAGTTCCACCAATATGTTCAGGATCTCTTTTTCTGAATTCAGGGCAGTGGCATGCATCTGTGCAAGGTGTCCAAAGTATCTGAGAAGCCTTCTTCTGTACAAGCAATCTTCCTTGTGAAGAAAGGTGGTGGAGACTGTTGCATGCAGTAGGCAGCCAGGGTTGATGAAGCAGACATTGACTCTCTCAGGGAGAGGATGGAGAACGCTTGAGAGAAAGAGAGAGAGACACCAGGAAATAAGCAGGCCTAGGGGATGTTAGGACATATAAAGGCTAAAAATAAGTTTGTGTTTCCCCTTTTCCACAAGAATTCTGGGGATTAGAAATCTGAAAATACCTTGGTTTATATCAGACTTTGGAATAAATTCTGGAAAAGTAACAGCTGCGTAGAGCTTTACCTTAGAGTTTTTTTGTTTGTTTGTTTGTTTTTAATGTTTTATTATTTATTTATTTTATTATTATTATTATTTTGTAAGCTTTATACCTTTGACTATTTAGACTGATTTTATGATATTATGGTTTTCTGGAATTATCACCAAGAAAAGGTTAAGAACTGCTATGTTAAAAGCTTGCTCCCATCTTAATTTTGCATGCATCTGTCTAGCATACTAACTACTTTTCATTCTCTGTCCTGAATTTCCATACTTTTGTCCACAAAGAGCATAGCTAACTCAAGAATGTTTAACTTTGTGAAGATGACCAGTCTTTAGCATTGTTAGATTCAATGAATAAATGTGGCAAGAACAAGGTTTGTATCAAGAGACGAACTCCCTCTCTATCTCAATCAGAGATTAAATCATTCTGAGATAGGATGAAAAATGAAGTAGAAATTTTCTCAAAGAGTAAAAAAAAAAAAAAAACTCACAAAAAAAACACACAAAACATACATATTGACAATTTTCATTACAGGGGGAAAAAAAAAAAGTAACAGTAGAGTGCTTCAAAGGCCATGCAAGGACCAGGTGTTCAAAATGTACTAATGTGAAAGAAAAATTCAATTATCTGTAATGTGGCAAAATTTGCAAATTGCACAAAATAAATAGATAGATAGATAGATAGATAGATAATCTGGTAACCAGGTCTGAAGAAGACAAGTAACTTCAGGTATAACTGATCAAGCTAGATGAATAGGCAACCTTAAAAGAAGTGTAAATCATTTATTTAAATGCAAACTAAACCATATTGGTGAGAAAAAGTGCAACAAATCATTCACTTCACCTGGTATCTCAATTAATAGCTCCAACTCAGAAAAAGCATCTGGGCCACACTACAGACTGCTCAATGAAAAGCCCTGTTCAATGTGCCTCTGCAATCAAAAAAGCAAGTAAAATGTTAAGATGCATAAGAAATGAACTAGGAATAGGAAAGAAAATATAATGTCATTATATGAATCAATAATTTTCCCTCTTCGGGAAAAGTGTGAAGTACTGGTCACCCCATCACAAAAAGGATATTACTGAATTAGAAGGTATTCAGAGAAGAGTGATTGCGATAATTAGGCATACAGAGAAGCCTTCATATGAAAAGACTGAAAAAAAAAATGGAATTGTTAACCTTAGAAAAAAGATGAATAAGAAGGGATATGGTGAAAGTATAAAAATGGTAACTGGCAGAGAAAATAGATCAGGAGCTTCAGTAGTCCTGCATCTCATAATTCAAGAACAAAAGGACACTAAGTGAAAGTGAAAAGCAGCAGCTCCAAATGTGATAAAAGGACATACTTTTTAATGCAACACATAATTAGATTATGGAACTCAATGCCACAGGATGTCACTGATGTCAAGAGCTTACCAGGATTCAAAGAAGGACAAGACACTTACAACTCTTGATATTCTTGGGAGTCTTACAGACTAACCATTAAAAGTTTTGAAAGAGAGGTTATGTCCCATGTTTCATATTTTAAAAGACAATACTTCTGAAAGGAATTTGGAGAAAAGATCTCTAGAGTTGGATTCTTCCTGCTTTGGCTATTTGATTATTTTGTTCTTTGATTTGTTCTGCTTGCCTTTCCTCTGGAAACATCTGGGCAGTCTTGGAGAAAGACTGTGTAAAAATGAGTCACTACTGTGATTCATTTACTGTTACTGAAATACTACTGTTAGGGCTCTGGACTTCTCTTTCACAGAATAGTTGCCCTGTACTTTACCATATTTCACTGCACCCCAGTTAGCTGACTGGATTTGCACATCACCCATTGTCCTTTAGCATAACTGTTGCTCCAAGCAACGTGCCATGGCATGTATTTTGAGCAATGGTGTAATTTCTATCTGCAGAACCAAATACAGCATCACTGTGGCAGCTTTGCATTGATTCCATGTGTTCCAACTGTCTTCAAGCCCAACCTTAATCTCCAGCTATGCTATTTACATCCTTTTTTCACTTTCTGCAGCTGTAAGACATATGCAATACCTCCAAACAAGAGATACTTTGCATTGTATGCCTCTTATTCTCTACAGTTTCCTTACCATATTTTTTTCTCTTTTTTGCCTCTCTTGCTGTTCAGAGAGATAAGGTATTATTCTCCAACCTTTTGTTCTTAAACTATTTTCCCAATCATCAACTTTTCTTTCCTGAGCTTTTCCTATAGGAAGACTTTCACTGCAAGCAAATAATGGTAGACGCTAGTATAAAAGAGCTTTTTTCCCCAAATCAGATATGTTAACTGAAAAGTGAATCAAAAATAGTGTGAAATATACTTGGTAGAAACAAGCTTGATGATTTTGAATACTATTCCAAAATTATTCCTCTCTCTCCTACTATTAATTTCATTACATTTTCAAATAGAGAAGGGACACAAAACCTTTAAGTATTATAAAAATAGAGGTTTCAGAGGCAAATAGTAGCAGTCTTTTTATTATTATTGGTATTATACTAAAAGCCAATTTAATTTTACACAGCATTAAGACCACCTACAATTTTCAAAGATTCAGATTCAACTAACTTGTTACAGGTCTCATTCATAGAATCATAGAATCATAGAATCACCAAGGTTGGAAAAGACCCACAGGATCACCCAATCCAACCATCCAACCATCACCAATAGTTCTCATTAAACCATGTTCCTCAACACAACATCCAAACATTCCTTGAACACCTCCAGAGTTGGTGACTCCACCACCTTCCTGGGCAGACCCTTCCAATGCCTGACCACTCTTTCAGAGAAGTAGTACTTCCTAACATCCAGCCTGAACCTCTCCTGGCGTAGCTTGAAGTCATTCCCTCTAATCCTATTACTAGTTACACGAGCAAAGAGGCTGACCCCCAGCTCACTACAACCTCCCTTCAGGTAGTTATAGAGAGCAATAAGGTCTCCCCTGAGCCTCCTCTTTTTCAGACTGAGCAATCCCAGCTCCTTTAGCCGCTCCTCGTAAGGCCTGTGCTCCAGACCCCTCACCAGCTTTGTTGCCTTTCTTTGAACACGCTGCAGGACCTCAATGTCTTTCTTGCAGTGAGGGGCCCAAAACTGGACAGAGTACTGGAGGTGCAGCCTCACCAGTGCTAAGTACAGGGGGACAACTACTTCCCTGTTCCGGCTGAACAGAAGCTACTAAACTAGACAGTGGGGAGATAAACCCTGCAAGTAAATTTATACAGGTTCTATTTACTGCTACTATAGCTTTCATTTGACACCTACCCAGCACAAAACCTACCAAGTTCTGTGAGGCCGTTGAGGGTAGCAACAAGGTAAGCAAAAATAGTGGGGGTGGGGGGATGAGCAACTGAGTTTGAAGGGCTAGCAGGCTACGCAAAATGCTGGAGGGCTGTAACTGCCCTAGAGAGAAGCCAAATTTGGACAGTGCTCAGGAAATGAATACTGTAAAGATACCCTGAAGATAACTGACCATGCTTGAGAGAATGTGGCAGCTCCAAATGAGCTGAGGTGTGACTAGCCGCTTCAAAGAAAGTTGTGGTGTGCCTTGGCTCATCTCTGCCCAGTGATTGCCTCTGCTTTGCTACAGTTAATTTTTCTCTACTTCTAGATGCATGCCTTACCATTCAGTTATGTTCCTGCGATTATTTTCTTCTTTTGCCAAGAAAAAAAAAAAATATATATATATATATATATTAAAATGGCACAAGAAGTTTATGCTCTACCCTTCCCAGATTAAGCTGGCTTAACCAGAACAATGCTGCAATGAGCTACTCAAATCAATGACTTGTGTCAGTGCCGTCTTTTGAGACATCCACGTTATTCTTACCATATGGTTTAGATATGTCTGAAGATTTACAGGTAGTTTGCAACATGTTTTAGTCTGAATCCAGTCCATGGGACATGCACTTAACACAATCTGGTGTAAATATGCTGCTGTAGCACAATGCTCACTTTCAGAAGAGAAGGATCTGGTTTGCAACAATACAGATTTAAATTTTAAAAGGCTAAAAAAAAAAAAAAGAAAGCAAACAAAAAACTCCATATATTATGTGGTATAATAAAAAGTGTGGATACTGCTGGTATCATAGGAATATGAGAGATGATGTTTCCATCCTATGAATATTTACCAACATGAGCTAAAGATAACTGGTATGTGTATTGCTCTTTTCATTTAAATTGTGTTAAGACTTAATTCTCACTGTTAATGATCCCACAATCATGAAACGATGAAATAACTTTCATTTGAAAGCCACCTACTGGGAACAGGGTGAATTGCATGTTTTTTTTTCTCATTAAATGCCATGCAAATGCAGAAAGTAGATTCTAATTTTGCTGAAATATAGAATTATGAGTTGTAATTCTGGATGTTTTACTGTTACTGATAACCACTTAAGTTAGTTTATATTTCCGTATTTCATATGGTGAAAGAAGTAGTAAAATATCAGTAGGTGTAGCTAAATTATCACTATTTTGGATTATTATTTAAATTTTACCTCTTCATGTCTTCCAGCCTACCTTTACAAGTCAAGTCCTCTGATCTAGATTTTGCCATCAGATAAAAAGCATGGCCTGAAGTAAAATATTATTTTCAGATGAAAAAGGTGTACAATTACTGAAAAATATTTCCACTTATTTACTTTCACTTTCTTAGTAAAGAAATATAAATGGTGACGAGAAGCATTCCTTGGGAATCAGTGCTGGGACTGGTGCTTTTTTATATCATTAATAGGACAATGGGATCGAGTGCACCCTCAGCAAGTTTGCAGGTGATGCCAAGCCGAGTGGTACAGTTGACCACTGCAGCTGACAGCAGAGGGAAGGGATGCCACCCAGAAGGACTTGGACAGACTTGAGAGGTGGGCCCATGTCAACCTCATGAAGTTCAACAAGGCCAAATGCAAGGTTCTGCACCTGGATAGGAGCAATCCCAAGCACAGATACAGGCTGGGGAGAAAATGGCTTGAGAGCAGCCCTGAGGAGAAGGATTTGGGTGTGCTGGTTGATGAAAGGCTCCACATGAGGCAGCAATGTGTGCTTGCAGCCCAGAAGGCAAACTGTATCCTGGGTTGCATCAAGAGAAGTGTGACCAGCAGGTTGAAGGAGGTGATTCTATGAAATGACAGATAACTATTAAAATAATTGATAGAATATTTAATTATGGTTCTACAAAATTGTAGGTTTTCCAAAATAACATTATCCCATCCATTTAATGCAAATGCATGATGTCTTCTTGTTTTGCACATTAAATCACAGGGTTTGTTGTTTGTTTGTTTGTTTGTTGTTTCCCTCCTTTACCTTGTATTTGTTATGTGTCATTTTGTCACACATTCTGCTTGGAATGGACAAATAAATATATTTTCCCTTACGTAAAATGTTATTAAAACATTTTATGTTAGAAGTCTAGATCTAATTAGATTAGATAGAAATGTGAGTGGAATTAACTAGTGATATGATAGGCTTCATCATCAAAGCTGAAGAAAGGGTACACTTTTGCTTGGTGTCACTGTGTATTGAAAATAAGTTTTGGAAGAAATACCAATGAAAAGTATATCACATCTGCTTCCATTATGAAAATGTTTTGTTTTTTTTTGAAAACAGAAAAGAGAATTAATACATACTTTAAGTGATAAAAGAATCAATGTGCAGTATGTCACAATACAGAACTCAGCACTTCTGAAAAGTGAACTTTCCAAATCTAGATATGCTACTTGCTCAATTACAAATTAAGCTTCAGTGCCCAAGGTGAAATTTCAAGATGCACTTGAATGTATTAAACAAAGGCCTAGTGAATTTTATGCTCTTCAGACTATTACAACTTTATATACTATACAGAATGATATTCAAATCTATGCAGAAATCTTTCAATTTGCTCATAGTTTTTTTTTTTTTTTTAACATATTATTTGGCATATACTATGCTTTAGCTTCAGTACATCAGTGAAAGATATTGAACTATGCATAGTGGATCTGAATTATTGTTTCTAAAGATGAAAATCTTTCTCTCAGATGTGTCAATTGGGAATAGTATGATTGGAAGACAAAACTGGTAAAGGACAGCTTTTTTTGTTCTGTAAATCTCGTCAAGACATAAGCCGCACTTCCATGAAACTGACTGAGTATTTCAGAAAGCTTAACCACATTTAATATAAGTATAAACATAGACATTCTGTATAATATGGAATTAACATTAAACATTTCCAATATTAAAACACAAGTAATGTGAGACAAAATTTGCAATGACTGCAGAAAAACAACTAGTGTCTTAGTATTGTCTCTGCTCAGAACTCTGAATTGTCCAAGGGCCAAATTTGTAAGTCCTAGTCATATAATTAGTCCCACGATATTGACTAATTACACGTGTAAGGTATCTGTAGAATAACACTTGAAATCATGACTTTACTTTTAGCCATACTTTTAGCCAGTAGTTATTTCCACCAATAAGGTAAATTTCATGGTTTTAAGTTTGCAAAGGGCATTACAAGGCTATGCAGTAAATAGTTACCATATATAGTGTATTTTGTTTGTTTGCTTGCTTGCTTTTCCCTGAAATAATCATTGATAGCAAGTTAAATGATGAAAAAGCAAAGCAACGGAGCAATAAGACTTAGTCTATAGAATCACTGCTGAGACATACATTTAGGACCATATGATTTATGATATTAACTGAGTTTTCAGTTTATGGTAACCAGAGCTCTCTCTTGAACTGTTCTCCATTTCTCTTTGCCTCGTCTACAAAATATTCAGTATTCAAACATAAGAACATTATTTTTATCTTATTCATTTTGTCCAAAAGGTCTCTGAGTAGAAAGCAGTTACCTCACAAGATGAGGGTGCTCATGGATAACATTATCAGAAGAGGCTTCTGTTACTTTCCATCATAATCCCTGACATGAGATAAAGGAGTATAAATGGGGAAAGTCCTAAGCACATTACAATCTGAGTTTTTTAACAACTAGATGAGGCCAGGCACCTAAGGGCTATGGAAATTCTGACCCAAGCTGATAAAGGACTGATACTCAGTATCCTGTACTAATAAACTCTTTAAGAGAATTAGATTTTTGCAGTTGTAGTTACTTGTATGAAATTCTAACTAATTGTTAAGTTCTGAAATGCCCATATAACAAGATTTAGTGCTAACACAAGCTGCAGTTGGAATATAGTGTGTCAAAACCAATGGGTAAGCTCTTAGTTGTAGAAGATGCTGAAGAACTGGAAGTAGATATTTGGCCAAATCAGAAGATTTATATGAAGAAGATGAAGAAATGACCTTAATCAGTAAATGATTAATTTTGAAAAAGATAAAGACAAGATTCTGTTCTGTTCTTTTCAACTTTAACATTATCTTTCATTGTTCTTAAGAACATTTCTTAAGTAGTGTCTGTCCCTGAACTCTCCATGTCATCTAGATTCCAACAGTTAACTCTGAATAATGAATAATCTATAAAGCAATTATTACATTATGAATTTGGATGTTTCAGTACACTTTTTCTAGAGCAGCAGTTATGACTGTAACTCTTTGTGTCTGTGTAGATTGGAGTGAATGTGACTGCAATATGCAAGATGGACAAAAAGGAATTATTCCACGGAATTTTGGGCCTGGCAGCCTGACAGTGATCTAAGGTAAGGTTATGGAGCAGATCATCATAAGTGCCACCACTCAGTACATACTGGACAATTGGTGGGCAGAAGCAGCCAGCACGGGTTTAGGAAAGCCAGGTCCTGTTTGAATAATTAGATCTCCTTCTATAACCAGATAAGTAGATACAGGATGTACTGTGGATGTTTACCTGGAATTTAGTGAATTATTTGACACCATTTCCCACAGTATTCTCTAAAAACTGTCTGCTCATAGCTTGGACAAGCATACAGTAAGCTGTGTGAAGAACTGGCCTGGCTCAAAGCATCTCAGTGAATGGAGTTTAATCCAGCTGGTGGCCAGTCATCAGTGGTATCCCCCAGAACTCAGGTTTGGGGCCAGTTTTAATTTTTTTATCACTGATCTGGCTGATGGGATCAAGTACCTCATCAATAAGTCATAGATGTTACCAAATTAGGATGGCCTGGCAATCTGCTTTAGGGTAGGAAGGCTTTATGGAGGGATCTGGATAAACTGGGTCAGTGGGCTGAGTACTATTGCAGGACACCTAACAAGGTTAAGTTCTGGGTCCTGCACTTGGGTAATAACAACCTCCTGCAGTCATACAGGCATGGGGAAAAGTGGCTGGAAAGTTTCACAACAGAATAGGACCTGAGAGTGCTGGTCTATGAAGAGCTGAACATGAGCCAGCAGTGTGCTCAGGTAATCAAGGCTAATGGCTTCCTGTCCTGCATCAGAAGTAGGGTGGTCAGCCTGGAAAGTGTTTGTCCTTTTTGTATGCGGCACTGGTGAGATCTCACCTTAACTACTGTGTTCAGTTATCAGCCCCTCACCACAAGGACATTATGTTGCCACAGAGTGTGCAGAGAAGAGCAACAAAACTGGTGAAGGAAATGGAAAACAAGCATTATGATGAAAAATTGAGGAAATTGGATTTGTTGAGCCTGGAGAAGAGGAGGCAAGGATGGGGGTTCATTACTCTCTACAACGACCTACTAGAAGATTGCCACATGGTGATATGGGTCTCTTTTCCCAGGTGACAAGTGATAGCATTTGAGGAACCTGCCTCAAATTTTGCTTGTGAGGTTAAGATTGGACTTTAAAAAGGATGTATTCACAGTAAGGGTAGTCAAGTATTCTAAAGAGAAGCACTGCCCAGGGAAGTTGCCATCCCTAGAGATGTGTGGATATGGCACTAAGGGACACGATTTAGTGATGGGACTGTGTAAGTTAGGTTAATAGCTGAACTTGATCTTGAAGGTTTTATTCAACCTAGATGATACTAAGATTCTATTATTGTTTGCTTTAACAGAAATCAGTAGTAGGCCTACAGTGTCTGAAAAAGAAAACTAATATTTAGTTGATTTTTTTACTTTACTTCAGGGTACCTCTTGGTGTCATGTCTTGGTCAGTTTACAGATTTTGTCTTCAAGAAACAGAGATATTTGAGATAGTAGGTTGGTTCCAACATTCCTCAAAGTATTTCATGTCAGCATCTTCTTGTAGCTCTTTCAAGCTACTTCTTGCATGTCCAGATGTTTAGTGGTTTGAGCTTTACAACAGCAATTGGCCCATTTAGACTACAATTAGTAATCATCTGAAAAATAGAAGGCTTTACTAAGAATCATTTTTATTCCAAGTGAGGCACTTAGAACTGCTTCTTGTTCAGTGAGACTAAATACATTATAAAGTTTTCCTGTAGAAAAGCCTTCTATCATAGTTAACTCTGAGTTTCTCTTTTTTGCACATTTTCACTAACTCCTAATTTGGAAAATTCTGTCACCTTGTAATACTGAGAATTACATTTAGCCTACTGGTAGGGAGAAATTAACTAGTGCCAATTTCCCATAGATCTGAAGCAGACAGAACAAGCCTCTGAGTGAAAGAACACAAAGGCTACATATATCATAGAAGGCAGAGTGCAAGGCAAATGCTATTAGTAATTCACTGTGCAGTTTGAAAAAATGTACTTTTTTTCTCTAACTTATAAACAAGCTACTACTGTTACAGATACAGTAATATAACATTAAGAAATTTAACTACAAGGAGAGATTCCTTTTGCGTCAGAACTACAATTTGGATATTGTTTGGGAAGATCATTATTTGCCATTTTTAAGAGCAGTTTTACTACACCCAAATATCTATGACGTTATATTAAATATCCCCCAAGTGACACCATGTGCACTCAATCTGTCATTTTCAAGGTACTCTGCTGCCCTCAAAGGAAGTAATAGATAGCATTTTAATAAATGAGCGAGTTATAAAATCACATTTCACTTTGAGGAGACTTCTCTTCTATTTCGCTCTCAACACAGAAGTGGTGAGTATCTTCACCTGAGGGCCATTTTCTATGTGCTCATAGACCAAAAGGTTGTATTTGAAATCTCAGCAAGAGTTCTCCCTCTGCCCCTTCTCATTTAACAGAAAGTTTGTACGATATAACCTTCAACAAGGTAGAGCAGAGAGAATCCTTTCAGCTTAAGCATGTAAAACTCTATATTATAACCATGACAGAAATCTCATTTTCCAAGCATACTCTGTCTACTGCAGAATATACAAGGTTTAAATGCAGATGCAGTCAAAATCTCATTAATGACTCAGATCAACAGCTGCCATTGATCGTTAAAACGTAAATGCAGTTACTTCTAAGTCTTAAAATGACACAGCAGCTGTGCATTTTGGGAAATGAGAACAACTGAATATAATGTAACAGTATATGAATATTATCTTCCTGCTACACTGATATTGTTAAAAATTTTCTAGTAAAAATGAAAAGAACAAAATAGCCTTTATCCGACATTTTCAAATTATCTTATAAACAAAAAGAAATATTCTTTTTCTTTTTTTTTTCTTTTTTTTTTTTTTTTTCCTGGATGTCTATAATACTACTTTCTTGATACTTATATAATTAGCTTTCATTCTGCAAAGAGATGCCTGAAAGACAGCTTGGAAAGATTCTTCCTTTATTTTTAAAGCATAAAATGCTGTAAATACTTATATACTTGAAAGTAGCGTATCTCACTAGACTATACATTTTGAAATAGAATGTCATTGTGATATAAATGAACCAAAACATCACTTGCTAATAATGGAGTAGAATGTAAACTGGGTATGAGTTGCAGATAATTGCATCTTGTGGGAAACACTGCCTTCAGTAGTTACATGTTGTTGAAAATAAAGTTATCTGGAAATTAAAAATGTAGAGTAAAATGAAAAGTAAAACGATATAACATTAAAAAAAAAAGAAAAAAAAAAAGGTGACTATCATCTCTGATTCCCAACATTCGTATAACTATCTCATCTCAGTTTCTCAACTTATTTCTAAAGCCTGTGTATTTAAACAAGGCAGTTTTTTTAAAAAAGACCTGTTCACCCCCCTCCACCCGAAAAAAAAAAAAAAAAAAAAAAAAGCAAGAACAACAAAATGCATGGCTAAAAATATTTTAGATCTAACTTTATCTCATACAAGATGTAATTTTTTGGAACAGGTGTTTATGACCTTTTTTGAATTTGAAGCTACATGCAGTATGTGATTTGACTGAAACAAAATAATAACTAATCAAATCATCAAGTACCTAAAATGACTATCTGTAGCAAATGAGTTCTCAGTGAATTCAATGAGAAGTAGTGAACAACTCCACCCCAGAACAGCTATGACAAAGAACATGCAACTGCAGTTTTACTTCAAGTCCAAGCCAGAAATTAAAGAAAGCTGAACAGCTCCTGCCATTCCTTGCCCCTATGCAAATAAGTCAATAAATGGGAGAAAGTAATCAACAGATTCCTCACACAGGTCTATGTCATCCATTCAGAAAGCTCACTAACTTATCTCTCACCTGTGTTGCAATGTTATTTCTTAATATTCTTACTCCTTAGGTAAACCTTCTCAAGTCCCACAAATCTTTGGAAAAAGTGCTGCAGCTCATTCAGTAGGGTCAATAAGCAAACTCCTAACAAATCACTGTTTTGCATCTACTTTTGTGCACTTTGGATATGTAAATATTATTACTATTTTGATCTCTCTGTATTTTGGTATAACTCTGATAAAGAACACGTATACAGAAGGCCAGTATCAAATCTGGCCTCAAGCATTCGTCCTTATAAATTCTTTGTGACATACATGGCTCTATCTGGTTTAAAGTAAAAAGCAACACATGCAGGGTTACACCCTGGGAAATAAAACATATTTGTGAAGAGCAAATAAATGCAAGTTCGTGAGAAGTACTTACCCAGTCACTACAAATTAGAACTTCCCCTCTCTTCCATTCACCTCTGCCTGAATCTTAGATATTATTTCAACATACTTCCAAGAACAACTAGTGTGGGTATGCTCCAGGGCTCCGTATAGGAAGACTAAGAAAAACACTGACAACAAGCTACAGAGTTACGAGGCATGAATGAAGCAAATAATTGTCACATGGCAAAAAAAAAGCAGCTCATCTCTTACTGCTAGACTTGTTTTGCTGTTATTCATTATTTATCTTTCAGTCTCAAGCAAGAAAAAGAGGAACAGCCTTGAATATCTTCTCAATTTCTTCTCAACTTGTAGGTCTTTACCTACTTATCAAGAATTCACAGCCTCAGGAAGCTGTCTGTCCCTGTACGCAGTGGAATATTTGCATGACTAGCATAGCAATTCTGTTTCAGGTATTTGGTTTTTATGGTTTAACTATCTCTATCACAAACATACTGCTTAATGGCACTGTTTAACCAACATACACAGAGCTCTGCCAACTGATCAAGAAATAACTGAGTAGGTATGACCTGTGATCACATTTATTGACATTCATCTAAAAACCCTTCTGAATCATCATTTGCCTCGTCATTTAAGTCTGATCTCTTTTGTTAAATAAGTCAATGCTTCTTGTCTTCTTGTTCTAAAAATAAAGAGAAATCAAAATTCAGGACTTTATTCCTTCACTGAAAGGCCTGAGAGTCAGTAAGAATGTGTAGAAAGAAACTCCTCACCTTCATTAGCAGTATGATTGAAAGGAACAAAGCCCTCAGAAAAATGGGCTGTTGCCCGTCCACCAAGAACACAGGTACAGCAAACCAATAAATCTGTCGCTAGAAAACCAAATCCCTTTTGGTCAAAGTGCCTTATAGATTTCTATAAATGAATAGACTTGACAGGAATGCAGGCAAACCTCTCCATTTGTGGCAAGTGTTGCATACATATGGCATTTCTGACAAAATGATGTATTAAAAATGGTGTAAGAAAAGACCATGCTTTTGAAGCATGACACATGTACAGCGATCCATCTAGATTTTAATATACTGCAATAATTAATGCTGTCATGCATATTTTACTTTGAATGTTTTGCCATTACCGTAGAACTTGCTTGCTGTCTCTGCTAGTAGAAAATAAGGAGTCATCAAATATTTCCTTCACACAATCCTGTTTACTTACTGTAAATGTCAGGACACCTGACTGTCTTAAAACCGGAAACAAAATGCAGCTTTAATGCCCTGAAATAAACATCATCAGCAAAACATCTTCAGAGCTCAGAAAGAGAGAGGTTTTTTTTTCCTCTTTTCCCCACTTAAGAGTTTTCTTGGTTTTTTTTTTTTTTTCATTTGTTTCTTTTTCTTTTTTTTTTTTTTTCTTTTCCTTGTCATTCTTACAGCTGGATGGCCTTGACTCTGCTCTTACTTTTAGCCACTCACCTTCACAGCTGTAGCCAATAAATCCACTGGCCTTTGAACTCCCATTTCAGAAAACACGTTTTATTTTTTCAGGAAGGTAGGCACAAGTACTACCATTCAGCTAAGCACATTATGGCACTGCTTCTGACTTTTCCCGCAGTGGCTATATAAAAGAGTGTTTAATTGTTCCTTTTGTGTAGCCTGAAGGTAGTGAGTCAGCCTACCCACCAGTTTAACTATTGAACAAAGTTAAAGATCAAGGTTAAAGAGTTTAATTTAACCTGATTTAACGGACTGATCAGAGACCTGCTGTCAAAGGTCTTCCAAAGTAACATTCTGTTTTTGGACTGCCTTCTGTATTTCATCAGTGACATTCATAGAATCATGGAATCCAGAGTTGGAAGGGACCCACAAGGATCACAGAATCATTGACTGGCTTAGGTTGGATGGGATTTTGAAGGTCATCTAGTTTCAACTCCCCTACCATGGGCAGGGCTGGATTGTCAACCAATAAATCAGTTTGCCCAGGGGCCCTCATCCAACCTGACCTTGAATGCTTCCATTTGTGGGGCATCCACAACCTCTATGGACAGCCTGTTCCAGCATCTCACCACCCTCTGAGAAAAAATGTTTTCCTAACATTTCAACCTAAATAACCCCTCCTTTAATTTAAAAGCCATTCCCTCTTGTCCTATCAATAACACTGAGCCCAACTCCTGGCTCCACAGTTGCAATTCAAATCTGAGAATTTTCTGAGAGTGTTGTCCAAACACTTCTTGAACTCCAGCAGTTTGGTGCCATGACCACTGCCCTGGCCCTACTGTGATGCAACTCCATGCTGTTCCATTGGGTCACTGTCACCTGAGAGAAGAGATAGTAGCTGCCCTCCATTCCCCTCAGGAGGAGGCTGTAGGTTGTCATGAGGTCTCCCCTCAGTCTTCTCTGGACTGAATAAACCAAGTGACCTCAGGTTCACCTCATACACCTTGCCCTGGGTGTTCTCTAGTAGTTTTATATCTTTCTTATACTGTGGCACCCAACTGCGCTCGAGGTGAAGCTGCATCAGCACAGAGCAGAGCGGGACAATCCTTTCCCCTGACCAGCTAGCAGTACCGAGCCTGATGCACCCAAGGGTACATCTCACTATCATTCACCACTGGAAGCAAAGCTTTTATTTTCTTGTTGGTTGGTTTGTTGTTTTTGTTTAACAGATGCAAAGCAATAATCCAAGCAGTTAGGTATGTCCTTTAAAATATAATGCTTCATATGGAAGTACAAATTTAAAACAATAATTTTTCCAAACATGCTGGGTATGTGTGAAGCCATTAACCCATAATGTGAACTTCTCACACTATATGTAGGGCAAAGCTATGTTTATTTATTTATTTATTTATTTATTTAATTTTAATTAATTAAAAATACTCAATGATATACATTCAAAATTTATAATATATTTCTGACAATGTACTGTCACTCCTACCTATGTTAGGAAGGAAACTTTCTTACTGTTAGCCATCAAAAACTGAGCATCAAGATGTCAAACTTCCATATAGTATAAAGGCATTAACATTGAAGAATGTTATAGCAACACAATGTATTTTAAGCTCGCATGGTAAAAATACATGTCATCAAGAATAAATAGAAGTACATGACTTCCTTTGGATCTATAATAACTGCTGGTATTTCAGTCCTGGAATTTGACTGGAGCTATTAACAATAATTAAACAAGATGCTCATGTTCATTCTGTTTTAATATTAGTTTAAGTGTCCAGAGGAAAATGGCAATGTTTAATATTTAATTATCAAACACCTTGATTAAACATTCAAGTGTTAAACTAATGTTAAAGAAGGCTGAAAAGGAGTTTATAGAGCCTTCCATACGTCTTCTGGGTTCCAGTGACAAAAATGCTTTTTGAAATTTATCAAATGGACATTTTTCACCAAAAAGTGATTTGACCCTAAGTTCACAAATGTCAACTGTAATTAATAAGCAACATTTTAAAGTTTCTATTTAGTGCTGGTTTGAGCAACCTTTACCATAACAACAGAATTTGCAAGATAAGGACTAAAATCAGGTATGAGTGTAGTAACTCCATGGTAGGGCAGAAGTTACTCACCCTATATGTAGAAAAAGGTTAAATGATGCACTAAGCCCTACTTACTCCCTCAAACAAATAATTTACAGTTTTTTTCATTCTACAAGAAATAAATTGAACTCCATAACAGAATATATTAAGTTGATAGCCCCTCAGTCAGGTCCACAACTTCATAAAGTCCTGAGGAATTCCCCTAAAATCTACTAGGATTTGTCCAATTAAGCTTTCACACATCAGACATTAAACCTTTTCTTAAGATTTGTTCCTCTCTCCAGAATTATTATTTTACATTAAAAAATAAAAATAATAATTAAAAAAAGGACAGTTCATCTCCTGGATGAATTTCTCATTGCAAAACCTCTCCAAGGAAGTTTCAGACAAAACCAAACCAAAACAATCCAAACCAAAACAGGGACAAAAAACAAACAAACAAACAAAAAACACTCCCTAGAAACTAACTATTCTCAATCATAAAAAACTACAGGGATTACAAATAAGGATAAACATCAATTGCCTGGGTGCAAATATAGAAGCCTTCACTTTTATCCATTTTACATCATAGGTGCAAATTATCAAAGTGCAATTTCTGCTGTATCAAGAAGACAGTGAATTATGCTTCAAGCTTTCAGTCACATTTAATAAAGAAAAATCCTTCTACTGAATGAACAGTACCCCTTGGCTACTTTTAAAGTAATCCATTGAGAACAGCACAACATTTAAAAAGTATCATGTGTATTTTTTGAGGAAAGATCCCACAGAAATGTTGCTCTTGGTTTTCCTTATATATGGAATGAATTTGCAAATACTGCTAATCTAGAGTTTGGGTTTGTTTGTTTCTTTGTTTTAATTATTGGCAATGGTGAAAAGATTGTTTAAGACTAGCTGTATCAGAGTTTCAGATACCAAGTATGACAGACTCCACAGGTGTACAGTGCTTTTCCTATAGATACAAATTGAATTTGAAGACTGCAATTTATTCAGCAAATCAAACCAATCACTGCACTGCACTTTTCTCTTTCAGCTGTCATTTCCCAACCAACTATACTCCTAACTACTTTGTTACTTCTGTTTTACAGCAAAGTGCTATTACATGGTCTTTAATGGTGAGGGTAGGGGGATTTACAAAATTTTAAAGACCATTCAACCTTCCACATCCACCATTAGGTACCGCATCATTCACAGCTCTGTCATACTTTATATACAATTTCATACTACCTGTCTCCAAAAATTCTAATATTATATGTATTTATCCTTACCTTATTAAAAAACTAATCATTACCTCTTGCAAAATATCTAAGCATATCAAAGTTCAGAAGAGCATGCAAGTGAAATTTACTCTAATAAACTGTGAACACTTGTCCAAAGATTACTTCAAGTCCTTCTTTTTCATTAAAAAACAAACTGGAAAAAAACTTTCCTTAAAACAATTATGTTTTAAGTTATTTTTTAAAGATTTTTAATGTAACCAGTCCTCCAAAACAACCAATGTGAAAAGATCAAAGAATGAAAGTTAACACCAGATTGCTCAATAGACAAGTGCAGAAAGAAAAGTGACCAACTCAGGAAAATCAGATTGGCAGCAAGCTGAAGGGAAAAAAATAGAGCAATCTTACAGTGCTGAGCCAATATATAACCCTGGATTAATAGCTAGCCTTGGCAAGGCTCAAATGTGAAGATGTTTGCATCGGGCATCCTAGACTTGCTGCTACCAGAGGTTGTTGCTATGGTAACCAGTGACAGTCAGCCAACAGTAAAATGAATTTAGAAAAGATAGTTAGGAAGTATTGAAAGGAAGAAAGGAAGAAGTTTGATGTCTGTAAGAATATGCATAGTTCCATTATCTGCTGCTTGTTCTATGGCAGCACAGAAATCAGTTATTGAAATGGAGCAGAATTTCCATTTTATCACTGTGATATTTGAAAGATATTCCTGCCTGTATGAGCTTCTAATTGAAAGAAATTATTGTCTCGTTCATGCGACAGCTTGTCAATGACTCAGCAATCCAGCAAATTCAGCAGCCTCTGAAAACTGCATGAAACTGTTAGTGCATTGTTCTCATCTAAACTGTTTACAGGAAGCATGGAGTGGCCCATTTCTGTCTTTTGCCTTTAAATCAGCCTGGGGAAGGTTCCACCCTGACATGTAAAAAGGCTCAATGGAAGAAGTATTTGTCATTGAAACAAAAGGATTTAGGATTTTACAAATCTGGTGGAAAACTCAGATGTTTTTTTCAAAGAAAGAACAAAGCACAGACTAGTTATTTTAGAAGCAAAAATTTTGTTCAAAGGAGGGTAGCTGGAACAGCAGTCACTGGACCGTAAATCACGATGCCCATGCCCAGCTGTGCAGCACAGCATGGAAGAAAAGGTTTTGGATGGCGGTGTCCCTCAGCGATAGCTGTGGATGTGTATGCCAGAGAGGTAGTTATTGTTGTTTACTTGCTGTGCTATCAACATGGTATGCTAGAAAGCACACTTTTTAGGAATCAGTGTGTGTACACTATATTATCTTATCTGCTGAAAAACATTGTCCCAAGTCCCCCAGAAAACTCCTGCTGGAGTACTGGCAGAAAGAGATAAAAATGAAGTACTGCTTCTGGTAAAACTATAGTGCTGATCTAGACTTCCCTACAAGTACCTTTTCCTAAGATTGACTGTATGCTGTGATCAAGAGGATGAGCAAGAAAACCTCATCCTCAGCCCTAGAAATACGACATGGATTTTTTTAGTTGATTTTTTTTTTTTCATCCATTCTTCAAGCTTGTGAACAGCATAAGCAGAGACTACACAACTGTGAGAAAAAGCAAGTGCAGAAGTTGTTATTTTTGGAGAAATAGTGTCTAGAGAGACACACAAAAAAAATGCTCTTACAGAAACAACAGACACGGTCACAGTTAAAGAAATTGTCCAGTTTGCCTTCCCTTCCATCTCAGGGAGCACAAGGGCCTACATCACTTCAGTTGCCTTTGTAAGATCATGACTTGGGGAATTCACCAAGCTGCATTCTGTTTCTTTTCCTCTGTAAGGAAAATGGAAAAATGCAGACTAACTCAGCCTTTTAGAAGTGCATTCATGTTTAAAGAAATGAAAAGTGCTAAGCAAGTGGTAAATACTGTTTGAGTAGATTAATACTTGGGTGATCAATATACATTATGAGATTGCTCTTACTCATCATGTTTCACACAGCTAAGGGAATGCAAGAAATGATAACAGGGATGATTATAGCTGGTACAAATGCCCCAAGTGAAGGCTGCCAAGTGTCCTAGAATGTAAAGCCATGTTCTCACTTACACTTTAGTGATGCTTCTATACTATACAAAGCCAAAATGATACCCACAGTCCATATCAGAGGAAGTCAGGATTTCTATTAATTGATGTTTTGCATTGACTTGATTTTATCAAATATTGCACTGAAATAGATTTTACTTGGTTTGAAAATGGAACAAATTAAAATCAGGTCATTCAGCTAATACTGAAAATGACAATTTTTCTAGTACATTCTTCAAAGATCTTTATGAAAGCTTATCACTACAGTAATATTAAGCAAAGTAAGAGTACTGAGATCACAGAGTTCTCTTTTGCTAGATCCATGAAAACAAGTCCAAATAGATTTCATCAAGTTACAAATTTCAAAAGGTTATATGCATTAAAAAAAAAGTAAATAAATAAATAAATAAATAAAAATTGAGCGTATCTTCTCTGGCAAGGAAGCAGACTACAGCTCTAAGCACATGAAATTTTCCCACAAACACAAGCAAGAAAAACAATAATCTAAGTATCTTGGGAGGAGCCTTCACTTTGCTGAAGTATTTTCAAGTTTTCAATTTAAAATACATGATAGCAACCCTGTCAACAAAAACTAATCAGAGATCAGAAGTACAATTATCTAGCCAATTTTTATAGAAAGTAGGCATATGTTAGTTTATCTATTTATTTATTTATTTGTAATTTCTTCATATTCAGAAAAGATAGCAGATCTTTTATTTAAACAGATAAGAGAAACATGTTATTTTTCAGTAGGTGACCCATAATGTTCACCTTGATGATTATTATCCTTATGAAAAGCTAGATCATCCAGAAGATAGTAAATGAAAAAAAGCAAACAGAAATCTATGTAAAACTCCCTGCTCATTTCTTCCAATTGTGTTTGAACCCATGGCAATAAACTCACTGGTCTCTAAGAAAGACATACAAAGTTTTACAAATTCACTTTTCTACCTGCCATCTTTCTTTTACAGAGGGTCTGCACTGCAGATGACAAAGGTGGAATCAGATGAGGGTATGGAGATTGCCACACTGGAAGACACAGTTCCTCTTTTCTGAACAATTATTTTGCCGTTCTCAGACAAGTAACTCTCACACATGCAAAATAGTTCACTTATAAAAATTTAGGAAACAAACAAACAAACAACAAAAACAAAAATGCATCTGAGAATAGAAAGTTGTTCTGAGAGGACAGATAGTTTTCTGATTTGTCCCTCTTTTTAGGCTTTACAGCAAGAACAGTCATTCTTCTGCCCACAGGAAAACTGAAGTTTGCCCTTCCTGAATTCATTAATCACTGAAGTCCACTCAACACTGAAATAGTTTGTGTCTTCATAAAAGATGAGAATGGAAATACCTTTAACCTGCAATAGATCTGCTCTTTCTTCTTATTTAAGAAGACCTTCCTTCACTTAAGGAAGAAGTATGTTTTATGTAGGTGGCTCCAAAATAATGCTACCTGCGTATTTCCATGGAAACTATAACAGATACAAAGAGTACAATAACACTATTTGATAGCAAATTCTCACCTACAGTATACTATTTTTCAACACAGTCTCCACAATTAGCTGTGTATTTTCACCAGTGATGAACAGAGCCTGCATGCCGTGCTCTTAAAAATCTGCAGCATCGGAGGTGACTCATTATCACTGTCGCCACTAGGAAATGCACCACTAACTGCCTCACTGTGCTCACATCCACTGTTTGGTCTCCGTAGACATCCATCAAACATCAGTGAATGTGCCTGAGTGCCATTTTTTTCTGTATGGAGGAATTCAATTACACACATTTGTTTCATATACACTTTTGTCATACTTCCCCTCTGCTGTCATCTGCCACATGGCAACAGAATGTAATGGAATATTGGTGGGAAGGTTCAGCCTGTACTGCCATACCACCAACATCTGACCCTGATGTTGCAGGCTGACATCATAAAATAGGAGGTACTACTTTCAGAGTAGCTCTTATATTTATCTAGATACATGTCAAATATTTTTTGGCTACAGACCTTAACTTTTTATGATCAAAGCAGTAAGCCTAAAGTCTGCAAATGGGCTGTTGATTTGATGTATTATAATCTAAGTGCACTATTTTTCTTGAGAAATAGGCCTTGATATAAAAAGTGATGTGAAACTGAAACTCTCCTCATCTTCAGGGTGAGATAGGGGTAATTTCTGTACATCAGGTTATCTCATACACAGTCAGGTAGTAAGACACAGAAAACATAAGTTTTCACTTTGAAAAACTTATCTCAAATGCACCTTCTTCATATATTTTCTTGTTATTTCAGAATAAGCATTTCCTAAGTATTTATTTGATATTTAACAAGCAATTAATGTTATAATAATCTATTTCTAATTTATTTTTAATTGCAACTGAAAAGGAAACACTGCACCCACATGCAAGTTGTGTAAAAAAAAAGAATTTTGGTAAAACCACAAGCAGTCCAAACTCAATTCATTTGATCCTTTTCTAACAATAAATGAAAGAGTTTGCCCAATAAATGGCTTAGCTGCTTTATTTATTTCTTTTTCTTTCTTTCTTTCTTTCTTTCTTTCTTTCTTTCTTTCTTTCTTTCTTTCTTTCTTTCTTTCTTTCTTTCTTTCTTTCTTTCTTTCTTTCTTTCTTTCCTTTTTTTTTTTTTTCATTTTCTTTTTCCAGCTGAAAGTTCTTGATTCTCTTACCTACAGAATACTCTGCATCACTAGCTCTCTGACAGTTTCTAGCTGCATCTGTGCTAGGAAGCACCACAAATGGACAAGTCTCTAAACCTATTAATCTGACAGATTTACCTCTGATAAACCAATGTTATTATAATCCATAGCTTGCTGCCTTCTGCTTTAGCTGTCTGTGGCATGCTTTGATTAATATCTGCCTTGCAGGAGAAACATATGAAAATTATATGCAACTGGTTTGAACTGTTGTGCAACTGTGGGACACTGAGACACTCTTGGGAAAAACGTAAAATGAGGTGTAGTAGACAAATGTCAGTTTCAGGGGTTTTGACACTGAATTATATTCAAATTAGAGAGAATGTTATTCTGGTTCCTTCTTACTCTTAACTTTCTGTTTTTTCCCTTTCAGAAGATTCTGATGAAGTATGTGATCATCCTCTGCCAAGGCTCTCAATTCCTCCTCGGTGCAGACGGCAGGGTTTAAATGATAAAATTTTAATGACCATGGACCTGCATAACAATGTGAGTCACCAGCACATTTTCAATAATGCTACGCATCTGTGAGGACTGGCACTGGGTGATACTCCTACTGCTAAATTCTACACATTCTAAGAGGCAGGCTTAGTGGAGATAGAGGCAGCACCCGAGAAAGCTCCATTATCATGCAGCCGTCGTACAGATGAAATGGAGATTTATGAATCTCTGCCAAAGAAACTATATTATGGACTGTAAATTAAAATAGGGGCTTAACACATAGTGAACTACATGCTAGAGAGGCTGATTTCCAGATTACCCTATCTATTCAGGCCCAGGCATCTATAGAGACCACCCCTTGTGAAGCAGTCCTGAGCTCTCCATGAAACACAAATGTGCTAGACTTTGAAAAGCAACTGCCAAAGCTTTTGTAGTCATAGGGAAAAAAAAAAAGTCCTCAGCTACTTCAGCAGGCATTTTACTTGCAGCATACTTTTGTAGTATGGTGCCTGGGACCCAGTGGCTTCATTCTCAGAAGTAGTTCCATTACCTTCAGGGAGAGACTTCTATTTTATTCTTCTGTAAGTAATAGAGCATTGCAAGCTCAAAGGACAAGAATTTGGTTTTTGAATTACTGCCTGCTGTTCACGAATCACAGTCTTATCAGAACTATCACTGCCTAGACCTGAATTTCTAAATCCAAAAAATTCAAACTATTGACTATATTTTAGATTGGTGAGTATCTTCTAGAAAAGTCCCCAGGGAAAACAAAATCTGGAATGTAAATAACTGGATAGTAAAACAGTGAAAAAGTTAAAAAATAAATAAAAATAAAAATCTCAGGAGCAGCAAACTTGGATAGTAAAGGGATTATTTCTGTACTGAGCTACCTCTCTGCATATGCCAATGTTTGAAATAGAATGCAAGTGACACATGCTGGAAGATTAATTTTGGAATACATTCAAATATGCAGCCACTGGTATGTCCAATGACTAGGGGTTTCCTAGGAAAAGAGAAATGCATATCACCTTTTCTGATATTATTTTTTTCATCCCAGACAAAGATCATAACGCAGACTTTTCCCACCTTTTACCTATCTGAACAAAAAGCTCCACATAATCAAACACAAAGTAAATTTACTCATTAAACACTTTCCCATATTCTTTATTACATCTTATATTTCCATGGAAATTGGGTTACGCCTTTGAGAAAAGTTTTATCTTAGCTCTTCTCTACTTCCTTCGGGGGGGAAGGGGGAAGGAAAAAAAAAAAAAAAAAAAAAGAGGAAAAGGGCAAATTTCCCTTCTTCTGGAAACAGAAAAAGAATACAAATTAAGTTTCTTTCATTCTTTCTTTTCTGCTTATTTGCACAATTAAAAAAAAATAAAATTATTTCTGACTTCTACAAGGAGACTTTGCCTCAAGTTAAAGTAGTTCCACATGGACCATTTTGTGCTTGTCTAATGTGTAAATGTGCTGTTTTATGTTGAGGTAAGTATGAACAACTATACAGTGCATATACAGTAACTTAGCTATCACTTTAGCCCCACAAGTGCCATGCCCTAAGGCATGCTACAGGCCATGCTTCATAAGGCAAGCAATGTATTTTCAATGGACTATCTGAAGTGGCATAGCATATAATAGAATATATTCTAGACTTGGTGAGGCAGTGCATTCCAGAAAATACAACTTTTTTTTTTTTTTTCTTTTTTCTTTTTTTCTGGAAAGCATTAGGGTAATAAAGTGCATAAGGTCTGATCCAAATAGCAAAGTGCACAAAGCTTTTCCTCTATGTCCATCCAAGGAACAAACTTTCATGGGAAGAGAGAAATTGTGTCGTTCACAAATATTTGTACTCACTGTTAAATGGATGATCCTGATACACAACTAGAATTAAAAAGGAAGAGTCTGCATTAAATGACCTGTTTGATCTCTGATGTCTCTGGCTCGACTGTTGCTCTAAACAGACTGCGTAGCTGTTGGGTAGATGTCACCAACTTGTTGGCCATGAAGCTCAATGGTTGCTACATCATTATGTTTTGGACACATTCATAACCCAAAACTGGCCTCTGTAGAGCTCAGAGCAGCTGAAATATGGCTGGATAAGACAGATTTAAGACTTTTCAAGTGTTGTTGAGTTGGAATCTGATCTTTTATTTATTTTCATATTACCAATGAACACATTTCAGTTGACTTTCCTAGAATAGGAATATTAAAACTAACCAGAACACCATCATGTTCTCACCAGTGGTTAAGTAATGTTGTCAAAGAACATATGAGAATGACTCTGTGAATAAGGGTCTTTGTAGTAACAAACCTCCTAGCTTTGCAGTGACTAGTGCCAGGCAGTGCACAGTACTGCTAATATGCAGTGTGACAGACAGTGATAGCCTGAGCTTCATCTCCTCAAGTAAAAGTATCAGAATAGCAACTTTCCAAATTCAAGAGGTTGCAAAATGAAAAACTGGCACCTGGAGCCCATCATTCCAACGTTTCTTTTGATTTAGTAACCTGTGACTGCAACTTCAAGTGGCTAACAGCAATGTGTGCACCTCTGCACATGCAGGAAAGGATATAACAGTGGAATACATTATGAAGAGCAGGTACTACCACTTGCATCAAAATCCCTACCTGCGGTTTGGGTTCATCCAGTGGGTTCAGGTCTGGGCCTGACCCAGCTTAGCCTTGACCCGAAGCCATGTCTCAATCCATGCCTGGGGAGGTTCCCAATGCCTGGGTCTTGGGCTGCCCCAGTGCCCCCCAGCTACCCTTCTCCTGGCTGTGACAGTGGGATCTCGCCCTTGAACCCCTTATATGGACATCCCCAGTTCCCAGCCCAAAGTGAGCTGCTGGCTCATATAGCGCCTGTCTTGGCAGCCACCAATTTCAGAGTCCTGGAGATGAGGTGTCCACAGATCCCTATTTAACAAAGCAAAAATATTGTCATGGTTTTGTCAATAGACTCAAAAGTTATTTTTGGTCTATGCAAGGTTTCCTTTTTCTGGTTGTGCTAGCCAAATGCCCACAGTGATACTAAGTAAATCCAAGTGTGATTTTCTCTCTCTCTCTCTCTCTCTCTCTCTTTTTTTTTTTTTTTTTTTTTTTTTTTTAATTGCTCTGGATGATCTACTTGGCACAGCAAGGCTTCTCACTGAGATGAAGGTTCCTTGTACACAAGCACCTACACCATGCATCTGTAATCATACGCTGTAAATGGCATCAGCAAAAGAAAGGAGTGACATTTTTTCCTCTTGATCACAACAGAATAAACAACATTTTAAAGGTTAAATTATTCAAATTCTATGGTTACCTGTAAGAAACTCGACATCTCTGCTGTACGTTCAGATTTCTTAGATCCAATTATTTTGACTTTTTTTTTATCCTATCCCACATTTCCTGACTACTGCTGCTAAGGGGGAAAAAAAAAAAAAAAAAAAAAAAAAAGTGTTGTAACTAGTGGCAACTCATTTACTTCCACTGATAGCTACAGCTCCTAATACAAGGCTTTCAGCTCAACTCAGGGAAGTTAGATGAACTACAGAGCAAGTTAGTAAAACAGAAACAGGCAGCACTTGAAAACATAGCGTAATGTCTTGTGCACTAAAATTTGGTGTCATCTTAATATTTTTAAGGTCAGACAAGTGCAACAAGTGGTCATGGGGAGGAGATAAGCAATAACAGTCTTTGAGCAGATTAAGACAAAATAAAATAAACAAAACTAGGGAGTTCAATCTGAAACCTAATCTTAATAGATATAAATCTCACAATCCCATTTTTCCCAGCAGTATCAATCACTAAATGAGGTTGATTGAACCATACTGTCTCACACCAGCAGAAAATCCAGCTCTTCAATGACAGAAGAGACCATATAACATTCAGAAAACATCATATTTTTTCTAAGAGTTTACTGATTTTTCAGTAAGCTCTTAGTTTTCTGATCCTGAGGTTATCTCTAAAAATAAAACATAATGAAACAAGTGTTTCTGATATTTATCTATACAAATTTAACCCACAGATTCCTGTCCTTTAGTGCCTTTCCTGTCAGTCTTCTAGCACCCTTCCTGCTCACCTCTCTAGCTTTGATTATGCAAAGGCTATCCAAATGCAGGTTTATGCACCAAGATCCACTGTTCTTTAACTTGAAAACTACAACCATTTTAGAAATGAAAAGCAATGGAGTATTACAATTCCAATTATTCTGTATATTCTGTATAAATCCATAAAAGCTATACCTTTACATTCAGACCTTACGATCCAGATCAGACCCTTTACCCTAATGTCTGATTCTGTTCCATTCCCCAGAGTGTAACACTGAGAATTTTTTTCCACATGGTTACAAAAGATAACTACAAGGAATCAGGGAAAACAGACATACTTCTCTGTGTAAAGTAACATTCAGACTGAGCTCATAAAAAGAGATGCTGACTGAAGAATTTAAAGTTTTTCAAAACTTTTGATCTTGTTTATACATGTGAAGGTTTGATGTGAAAGCTTGATGTTAACTGTAAAGAGAAACATCTCTCAAGAAAATAAACAAAAACAAAAAACAAAAAACAGACCTCCTGTTGAAATGTACCCAGTGATAACCAACAAGTTTCTGATCTTGAAGAGAACATCATGCAAGTGTCATGCATTTAATATTATTTTATGCCAAGCAGCCCTACTTTTCTTCTCATTATATTTTCTTCATGGATAAGTGTTTGATTTCACATATCTGATAAAAAGAATGTTGCTGGAGTAGATGTTCAGTATGCCTTATTAGAATAAGGCAACATTGTTTCCTGAGATAACATGCCATCTTATGTGAGGACTCGCGTACAAAGTAAATATAACAATTATTCTATTCATTTGTGATAATGACAATTATTAACAAGCAAATTCATAATAACCACTTTGCATTTAATCCTGAGCTCTAAGTCAGCTGAAGAAAAACTGAGCCTTTCATTTCAAATATTTCTAGATTGAATTTGCTTTCTGTATTTATTACTTTTAACTTCAATTGCAAAATATCAGTAGAAATGAATCATTTAATATTTAAGTATTATTTGCACAAATGAGCTTAGTGGAAATTAGAAGTTTCTTCTTCCGATAGTATCACAGACTATAAACCAACATCAAAAAACTAACTAAATTTATTAAAACCTGAACAAATTTGATTGATGCTATAATTCTGATGAAAAAAGAAAAATGACATTTGAAACATTTTGCTATGAATAGGATACTGTAGCATTTGATTCTAACAAAATAATCATTATTTGTATGCAAAATTCTTGAAAATACAGGATTGATTATCTACAAAAGAATGAGTTATATATTTGTTTCTTTCAAAATGTCATAGTTATGGAATTCCCGGGGT
Organism: Gallus gallus; assembly: GCF_016699485.2. NCBI lineage: Eukaryota > Metazoa > Chordata > Aves > Galliformes > Phasianidae > Gallus > Gallus gallus. Next base: position 159,176,192 of record NC_052532.1, on the reverse strand, counting down.
TTTATGTTTTGTGTGTGTGTATATATATATATATATTTGTTTGTTTGTTTGTTTTCTTTTTGTGAGGGGGCAGGAGGAGAAGTCGCTCTTGTTTTTAAAGAAAAATCCAGAGACAGCCTAGATATGCCACATGTGAACAAAAATTGCTGTTCAAATGTCACTTGTGACCTGACACAGACAGCGAAAGGTTGACAGATATTTTAAAGCATACAGAAAGGACAGAAGAAATATTATACCTCCAACTAGTTTATCCATCTTTTCAATATTCAGAAAGGTTTAAAATGCATTCCTATCCACCTGTCACCATTTTCCTAATGAACCCTTTAGTAATATCCATAGAAGGTAATGGCAAAGGTTCATTATAATTACATGGAGAAACAAAATGAATGCTCAAAAAATCAGATGCACATCAAATCAATGCACATCAGCAGCAGAGAATTTTTAAGCACAACACACAATGTCTATACATGCAGAGATATTAACCATGTATGAATACAAGAAAATAAAGAGCTCTGGGTTAAAAAAAAAAAAAAAAAAAAAAAAAAAAGTTGAAATTGTCAGTAGAAGCAAACCAAGTGCAGAAGCTCATCAATAATAATAAACAGAAAAAGAAGGGAATGCAAAGAAAACAGCATATGGGATAAACACATGGGAAATAAGAATATACCCGAGTATGCTGGAAAACTACAGTTTTCCAAAGAAAGTGATTAAACATATTGTATATTTGCCAAGTATATTATTTGCATTTCAAATTTATTTAAGTCAAAGTGTTCTCCCTAAAGGCACAATAAAAAGAATGAGTTTTGAAGAGTTACTTGAATGAAGACAAAAGACAGAGATTTAAGTTATTAATAGAAGTCTACAGAAGTTAATAGTAAGATAAAAAATAAAAGCCCAGAAAAAGGAAGGTATTAGGGGAAAATAAACAAACAAACAGAAAAACAGAGAACAAGAGAGCAGTAAGAGACACTCAGTAGTAAAGAGAATTAGAGAAAAAAAGTCATCTCTAAAAAGAAGGAGTTGCAGAGCTGGGAAGAGCTCTGAAGGTTTTCAGCTTAATAAAGACTATTTGCACTAATGTGAATCTTTTCATTGACTAAAGAGGATTTCTGATCCAATGATATGAATTCCAGCTTGATGATCTCAAGGTATCTTGAATAACAACATAAAAAGGCTCAGTCTTTGTCAAAATATCATCATAACTCTAAATATTGTGAAGTGTTTATCTGTGATATTTTTGCCCAACCTACATTCCAGACCTTCCATCAGATGTCATAAAAAGTGCTAAGTGAATGTCCTAATAACCATAAAACTAGTGTATACCAAAGTACAGTACCACTTTGGTGAACAGACCAGTAAAAAGTGTTTGCTTCAAATTCCTTAGGATGTTGCTATTGCAATCTGCTAATGTTGTCTCATTGGAGTTCAGCAGATCACTGTTTAACAGAAAGAACAAGGAATCTACATATAATCCAGTGTGTATTTTCTGTGTGTATGTATGGTTAGATCCCACACAAACTGTCATTATTATTACAGTTAAGATGCCCAGCATCTTACTGTCAAATAAAATGACCGTATACTGAAAAGTAAATGCAATTCTTCTTTCTGAAATTGACAGCTGTGTAGACAGTATCCCATCCAAATTTAGTTTAGGTGTACTAGAATTGTAATAACAGGTAATCTGAAGTGCTCATTAGAGATATGCAAGTTTTCCTCTTCAGTGAAACCTGTCCTAGTGAAAATTAGTGATCCAGCCCACACACTTCCAATTCTGTCAGTAGTTTCAGTTTATGTTTGCCATCTTTCTCTCCAGAATTCCACAAATGACTTGTTTTCTTCTCTCTGATCTCCACTGGACAGACAGAGCAAGTATAATTACTCTTTTGGCAGGCTAGTGAAAATTAAACTATTACAAGCAAAGAGGAAACAGAAAGGAGGGTAAGGAAGTAGAGAGGGGAAAGAATATTCAGTTTAAAGTGAAGTTATTACAGAATATCATTGCATATAAGCAGAAAGCAGCTACATATTGTAATCTTACAGCATGCTTCTAGGAGATGGTGACATTTGGTTGATACTTAATGAGAGCTTAGAGTGAGTGCTTTACTGAAGTGAGGGAGTCCATCTACTGGAAGGTACTAACACAATGCAATTGGCAAATTGTTGTAAGAACAGAACAGAACTGACAGGAATTTAAAGACATCTTTCTGAGAGCACAAGAGCTCTAAGAAATTTTCTCTCTAAGAAATCAAGCAGAAGAGGCAAGAAACAAGCATGTCTGAACAAAGATCTGCTAGTCAAACTGAGAGAAAATAAAGGAAAGTACAAGTAGGGGAAGCAGGGATGGGTGGCCTGGGATGAATACAGAGATGCCATCCAAACATGCAGAGATCTGGAAAGCCAAGATGCATGTGGAAATAATCTTGGCAAGGAGTGTGAAAAAAAGCAAGAAGGGACTCTATGGGTACAATGGTCAAAAGAGACAGGCAAAGGCAGTGCAACCCAGGTATGTCCAACTCACGGCCCACTCCTTGCTCCATGCCATCATGGTGGCAGCTCCTCCCCATTGAGTGGCCGAGACTGACCCCAGACACACACCCATCATTTAGCAACAACCAAACATCAAGTATACCCTTAGCAGTTTTGTTGATGACACCAAACTGAGTGGTGCAGTTGACACAGTAGAAGGAAGGGATGCCATCAAGAGGGTCCATAAGAACCTAGTGAGGTTCAACAAGGCCAAGTGCAAGGTATTGCACTTGAGTTGGGCAGTCACAGGTATGTGTACAGACTGGGAAAAGAAATCCTTGAGAGCAGCCCTGCGGAGAAGGACTTGGGGGTCCTGGTGGACAAAAAGCTGGACATGAGTCAACAGTGTGTACTTGCTGCTCAGAAGGCTAACTGTTTCTTGGGCTGCATCAAAGAAGGTGTGGCCAGCAGAGTGAGAGTGGTGTCTGTCCCTTATGCTCTGCCCTTGTAAGGCCCCATGTGGAGTGCCATGTTCAGGTCTGGAGCCCTCAGAACAAGAAGGATGTGAAACTGCTGGAGCTGATCCGGAGGATGGCCATGAAAATAATCAAAGGATTAGTGCACCTCTCTTCTGAAGAAAGGCTGAGGGAGCTTGTTTTGTTTAACTTACAGAAGAGAATGCTCCAGGGGGACCTCATTGCAGCCTTCTAGTACTTGAAAGGAGCTTTTAAATAGAAAAGACTGACTTTTTACAAAGGCAGATAGTGATAGGATAAGGGGGAATCACATTAAACTAAAAGAGGGGAGATTTAGATTAGATGTGAGTTAGAAGTTATTCACTCATGATGCATTGGAACACGTTGCCCAGAGAGGTTGTGGAACGCCTCCCTGGAGACATTCAAGGCCAGGTTGCATGGGGCCCTGGGCAGCCTGGTCTAGTGGGTGGCAACTCTGCCCACATCAGGGGAGCTGGAAGGAGATGATCTTTAATATCCCATCCAACCTAAGCCATTCTATGATTCTATTTTGGGGAATTCAGCAGTGTAACACTTTCCTCCCTTCTTCATGCAGTCTAGCATTTTCAATATGCCCTGGAATCTGAGAGTTAGCAAATCCTGCCATATGTTGTACAGACGCACTGCTTCAAAGAAGGAAGATTACTTTTCACTCAAAACTCAGAAAAAGCACTGAAAATGAGTCTGTTCCGTATAATGACTAACCACAGTATGTAGAGTAGATCATGATAGCCATCATGAAAGTCTCTACAGGGCAGCCAACAGTAGTTCTGACTGCTATGCTGACAGAGAAACAAAACTAAGATATATACAACTTGTTTTTGATGAAGATTTCATGGATCTATCCTGCATTTGTGTCTGAGCAGAGCTAAGCCAACTGTTCATCCTGTGCCAGTGTGTCTTTAGCAGCAATCACAGAACCGCAGAACTGTTAAGGCTGGAAACAATCTCTGGGTTCATCTACTCTAACTCATTGCTCGAGCAGGGATATCCAGAGTAAGGTGTCCAGGACCATGTCCAGATAGCTTTTGGAAATCTCCAAGGAGGAAACTTCATAACCTCTCTGGGCAACTTGTGCCAGTGCTCCATCACTCACACAGTACAGAAGCGCTTCCTGTTTTCAGAGAGCCTCCTGTGTTCTACTTGGTGCCCACTGCTTCTTGTCCTGGCACAGAACACCACTGAGAAGAGCCTGGTTCTGTCCTCTCTGCACTGTCCCCTCAGGTATTTATAGACATTCATGAAATCCCCCGTGCCTTCTCTCCCAGCTTCTCCTCACAGGAGACAGAGGTGCTTTAGTCCCTTGATCACCTTGGCGGCTGGATGTTGGATTTTCTCCAGTATGTTCATGTCTGTTTTATACAGAGGAGCTCAGAACTGGACACAGTACTCCATGTGTGAGTTCACCAGTCATCACACTCTTAGACACAACCTGAACCATTCAAGTAGCAGCAAGTTTTTCTATTCAGATGTGTCTTTCAGAGTTAATTCTTCCTGAAGAAGGAACCACCATAAATATCATAGAAATTTCTCTCTGTAGAAAAAGCTGACAGTCTCAACTGCCTAATTAGAGCAAAGAAAGACCACTTTCAATGGCTGAAATGTCAGCAGTACAATTCCACAACAGTTCTGTCAGACAAAACTATTCTATGTGTGAGGGGATGTATGAGGGAAGCCATCTGAATCTGGTTTGTAGTATGTATGAGCTGTCAGTTTGTTCGGCAAAATGTATATTAAAATGTGTACACAATAGATGAGAAAAATCACAACTACAAACAGTTAATGGATTCCTTTGTATATTAGTACTCTTTTGTCACTGTATTTTATTTCTGCAAACAATAGTGGTCAAAGATAATTTGCAACCTTGTATAAAAGAAACTATGAAGAGGAATAGATATCATGGTACTTCTCTTCAAATTCATTTGCCCCTGAAACGGAGCAAACAAAATCTGGATCCCTGCAAGCATGTGTGTTTTGCATGCAGAATCCACAAGAAAAGTAGCATTACTGCAAGCCTGCTGGGAAAGTACAATAAAAATAAATCAGAATGAAAGAAAGGTCTATGGTTAATACATAAAGATGGAAAGACAAAATGAATGGTTAAGAAGTGGGTGCTCAAAGGTTATTGTCCCATAATATTTTAGGAACCTGATCTTTATTTTGCCAAGGTAAATGTAGTGTCAAATAAAAGCAAGTTTAAATTTCTAACTTTATTTAGGAAGGTACTGGGTGTTATTCACATTGAAGAACAACCCTTAAAATAACAACAGTTATTTTGTAAAAATATCATGTTAAGTAAACGTTAAACTGAGTTATTTATTTAGAAGGTTCTCAGTTGTCAACAGGTCATGCAACACAGATACATAGATCTAAGTGGATGGAGGGTGGGAAACTGTTAAGCAGATTTGATCATGTCTTGTGATAAGGAATGGACAAACTACGTAATTGTTTACTGAGGGAGGAGAATATGACCTTTCAGCAGTAAATCAGTACCTGAGTTGTGAGTCTTTAATTACCATTTTGAGAAGCATGGAAATTTGCAGACAGAAAAACTGTCCTGCCAAGAGGATAAAATGGAAAAAAAAAAAAAAAAAAAAAGAAAAAAAAAAGGTAGAAGAGACAAAACATCATAGCCAGAATATTTTTTTTAACTGAATAAACTTTGGATTTGGTAGTCAAAAAGGTTTCATTTTAAATTAAACCTTGAAAAGTCTTCATAGAATCATAGAATCACTCAGGTTGGAAAAGACCTTAAAGATCATCAAGTCCAACCAAAACCTAACCATACTACCCTAACAACCCTCTGCTAGATCATGTCCCTGAGCACCACATCCAAATGGTTTTTAAATACATCCAGGGATGGTGACACAATCACCTCCCAGGGGAGCCTATTCCAGTGCTCAACAACCCTTACTGTAAAGAATCTAAACTTACCCTAGCACAACTTAAGGCCATTTCCCCTTGTCCTGTCACCTGTCACCAGTGAGAAAAGACCAATCCCACTCTCGTTGTAAGCACCTTTCAGATACTGGAAGAGAGCAATAAGGTCTGCCCTCAGCCTCCTTTTCCCCAGACTAAGCAGCCCCTGTTCCTATAGTCTCTCCTCATAGGGCATATTCTTCAGTCCCTTCACGAGCCTTGTTGCCCTTCTTTGGACCTGCTCTAGCATCTCAATGTCCCTTTGATGGAACTATTCCCTTTGATGGTAAGCTTTGTCAAGGCAAGTTAAAAAGACACTACATTAAAAAAAAAAAAAAAAAAGACAGAAAAGTGATTTTTTCCTTGTTACTGCAAGTTCTATTCAGTTTTTCCCAAGAAGTTCCTCTGACTGTGTGTTCACTGACACTAAAAAATATTTGAGTTCATGCTTGCTGCAATTGATAAACTGCTGATAAATCTGAAAGAGGGTTTTAAGTACTCCCATCAGAGCTGTTAGTCATGCCAGGGGTGCTCTGTGAGGGTGCCTGGAGACCAAAAGCGCTGAGACGTCCAATTCTCTCTGTATTTATCTCTCATTCTGCAAGGAGGACAACCTCAAAAACTGCAATTCCTACCAGAGCCACAGATCCTGAAACTCAAAGCAGCTGATCACTAAACAGCTGGATTGTCAAGAATACTAGCTTCACTGAGCAGCTTTAGGGAACCTGTTTAAATTCAACACACCGTGCACCAACACACTTAAACTTATTTAGTTAGTTAGTTAGTTAGTTAGTTTTGATTCAGCAAATTGCAAAAGGGTTTATTTTTCACCCGGTTTAGATTGATTTTTATTTTTTAAATCATCAGGTTCTCAAATCTGAAGTTCTTTCTCTATTAGTTTTCAATAGTAAAGACTATTGAAGTCAAATGCTAGAAGTTTCAACTCTACCTTTTGCAGCTCTGATGTTTTTCTTCAGATATTTAGTCAGCCTTTGATCTACGTTATTTTCATTATTTGTTCTTATTTTTTCCCCATTTACCATAAAACAACAACAACAACAACAACAAAAAACAACAAAACAGTCATGTTATTCGGAAGCAAAATTTAGAATATCAGATGCTTGGTTTGTTTTTACACAGTGCATGGATGTCTGTGAGCAGCTTAATCTGTGAAGCCCAGTTTAATATGGCTTTATGTCTGGCATTTCAATTATCCTGTGTGAGCTCTGTTTTTCAAAGCTTAGGGAATTCAACAGCTCTCCCTTGTGAGGACTCTCTGCTGTCTAAAAGTACAGCTGAATATACATCTAATCTCTGACAATTTTATCATATTTATTAGAGGAAAGATAAAATGTATTAGAAGTCTAGGAGATTACTACATTAGTAATTGCAAAATGTACAAAATTTTTATTTGAAGAATGAAAACTAAATGCTTTTCTTTCTCTCTTTTTTTTTTTTTTTTTTTTTTTTTTGCCATGCATTGGAATTCCTGAAGATTCAGTCCTCCACAGGTTCCCAAATCTGTCTTTGTGCCTATTTTCTTCTGTACAGTATCAAGTTTTACCCTAAGTCCCTGAAGCCAGGCTGATTTCTGTTTTCTACCTCAGTGAATCTTTCACCTTTCTTTCACAGCAAGAAACGATTACCTCTGATTCTATTAAAATGCATTTTATGTACTTTTCAGGCAGGTTTATTGGCTGTAAGATTAATATGCACTCTAGTTCCTGAGGTCACACTGGCTTTTTACAAAGAAGCACTTTCTCTTTTGGTCATTTGAATATACCAAGAATTGTGCAAGCTAACATACCTAATGTAGAATACACAGGAAAATGAAAATCTGTGAGACTCCATCTATTTATTAATAAAGTCTTACCTTTGTAAACAATCTGTGTTTATTTTTCTGAATTTAAGTTTTTACTAACTTCAGTGGTCATGTAATGTTGAATGTGCAAAACATTAAAAGATACACACCAACTCCAAACAATGTCTTAGGAGAGAGAACAAAACAGCAACAACAAAATAATCATCTTCAGTTATGTGAGCTTTGAAATCCTGAGCAATTTAATCATATACCATAGGACACTCTCTATCTGTTGTTAAAAAGTATGTTAAAATCTATTTTGCACTTTGTTGGTAGCAACAACACCAATAACAAAATAACTGTCTGGACATAGAAAAGGGAAAAAAATCATGCAGATTTGTTTCTTTCAGTAGGTTAGAAAGATAGGAATCTATTGGACAGTATACATACACCAGATAGTGAAAATCTGCAGTGAGGATTGGCAAAACAATGTGTTTCTTACACACTATGCATGAATGTTCTCTGTCTTACTGCAATGACCTTATGATCTCTGGTGCCAAGTGTTCAAGTCCCAGCTGTGGATTTAAACTCAATCTTGTTTTGAGTTTCCATTCTGTTGGCAATGGAGTCATTCTTCACTGTGCTGCTCAAGCCAGAAAAGGCTTCCTGATTCAGAGGCAGACACTGATAAGCAATGGCTATAAGAGAAGTTGTAATTGCATAAGCTCTTTCTTTCCCCCAACAGGTATTACTACAAATGAGCGTCATTGAAAATTCTTCTGAGCTTTAACAGGGTAGATAACCTTGTAGGTAATTCTGAATCTAACACCGTGTCCAGATTTACAAAGTAGGAAAAAAAAGGCTTGTGTTATTTAACTCCTTCCCAGCAACCATGCAATTTTTGGGTAGTTTTTTTTCTTTTTTCTTTTTCTTTTCTCCAAGAAAAACTTCATAAGTAAGGAGGGTGAGTAGGTAGCCTGAACAGTGGGGAAAGCTGTACTGCTGAAATAATACAACAGAACATTAACACCACAAAATCAGGTTACCAGAAATTAGGGAATGCCAAAACAACAACTTCTGTGTTTTCTTTTCCCTTATCTATACTGTCAGATGATATTAGCTATTTCTTCTCACTGATTGCATAGATTAGGCATTGCTTGTAAAATAGCAGTTCTACTATACTTTATATTTAGTATTCAGTAAATGCACCGTACACTCTTTCCAGCATGTTGTTCATATCATGACTAAATACCAAAATGTTAACTCCTGAAGGGTTCTTGATTCTCCCATTATAGCTTTGTTGTTTCTTCTAAATATCAAGACAATTATCCACACAACATCACTGTGCAGTAGAGTAGCATTGCCAGGCATGTTGAATGAAGGAAATTTGATGTGCACCTGCTGAAACCAAAATATAGAAGTGTGAAATAAACTTCAGAGCTCCAGGTCCTGCTTTTTCTGTGGCTGGGGCTGTGCAGCCTTCCACATGCCCAGGACAGAACCCCCACTGGTCTTGGCTGCAATAATGAGTGCAGGGAATCCAGTACGTCAGAATTTGTGCATTGCAGGTTGTCACAGAGATCAGAAAAATCGTGCAGCGAGCAAGCCTTCACTTAAATGAAAACTTTAAGTCACTTGTCACTCTTTTCTAAATTCCTTTTCCAGATAATGAAGAGCGTGACTTCATACATCTAGCACAGACAGTTCATTTGAATTTCTCACTGTAGGCATCTGACTGACCCTACAGAACTAAGTATCTAAACTTCCAGTAAGCCCTCATGAATATTCTCTAACTCTCTCCAAATCCATGCTTTTATTTCTCATCAAATTCCTACATTTTCCTCAGCTACTGTTCTTCTCCAGTCTCTGCAACAGCTTTTCCAGTTTCATATGCCCTTTTTATCTTGCCAATATCATTTATCATCTTTGCTCTTATTTCCAGTGTTCACATCCCTACCTAGCTGCAGCAGCACTCATGTGCCACCCTATGCCCCTCAGTTGGATCCTTCCATCTCTTACTTCTGCCTCCTATTTCATATTCCATGCCTGTTCCTCACCTCACTGCAACCAAACTGGACTTTGATTCTCTATTCTGTTTAGACATCAAGTGGACAAATACAGAAAAAGAAGAGAACCTCCCTATGCAGACAAAGAGCGAGGACCATAGAGGAAGAAAAGGGCTGCTCACCCTGATATATGTGGATATTTCCATTTACGGTTGATGCATCCTCAGTCAGATCACACCAGTGATTTCTGAGACACAAAGCAAGCTCAATTCAGACACAAATCACAGACCTTAGCTGCCAAATGCTCTTATCAAGCCAGGGCAAATGGAGTTATTTTGCAGTGCTTGTGAGTGGACTAAATGTGGGTGCTTCACCCAAAGGATGAGCAAAAGATACATTCTTACCAATTCCAACCTCCTTTTCTAAAACACAGAGAGACTACATTTCTTCCAATAAACAGAGAAACTTTTATTATTATTATTATTTTAACGCAGAGAAGGGTGTAACAGTATATTTTGTCTGTTTCACTGTTCTCCAGATATATTCCAAAATTTGAGCCTAGGTAGATATTGGCAAAGGAAAATGTCAGACAATTTGAATGTAGAGACTTAAGAGTCTCCTAGTGGAAGATTCCTAATTCAAAAAATTGCGTTATCACTTCAGCTACGAGAGCTTGTTCATAGAGGTCAATTTTCTGGATTTCCTGTGAATATCTATGCTGATACATTCACAAGTTCTTAAAAATTTCAAGCAATCTTTGCAGGAAAAATTACTGCACTTGATGGATCTCACTCAGGATTACTGATATACACACATTTCTGTTTTACTTCACTGTAGTATAGCCAACTAAAGTGTAAACTCTTGTTCATTGTTCTGACAGAGGATTAGTTAGATCCCCCAAGCTAGCAGTCCATGTGCTCTGCCAGCTAAAGCTATTGTCCTGGAGACACCACCTCCTTTATTGTTCCACTGAACAATCCATGCCAATTCTTTTCTCAGCTGACACTGACAAGTACATGTCATGCCGTTTGCATTCTCCCGCATGCATCTGTGACATTGAATATAGCCTTTCATGGTTTCAGGCAATTTAAAGCCTAGCATGAGCGAGGAAATACAATACTATAAAAATAAGAATATACTCAAGCTTTTAATTGCAGTAGATTAGTTTGTCTAATCAATGTTCAGATTTAAGTGTTTATTTTGCTCCCTTCTATGCTTCTCTTCTTAAATACAGACTGGTTTGCATTTCAATTTAAAATACATTGCTTTAAAGCATTCAGCAAATTAGAAATAAATTTCCATGTAAAGAAAATCTGATTCTCTAGCTTTAAATGTTCTAGTAATTTATTTATTTATTTAATGTAAGAGTGCAATCTTTTTTCTTTTTTTTTTTTTACTGAAGACTGCTTATTGAGTTGAAACCACAAAATTGAGGGACCAAAGTAAGAAAATCAATTCTTGCAGGTCCCTCCAAATCTCCAGCAAAATGAACAGATGTAATCTCAGTACAGGACTTACAGTCAGTAATGACAAGAAAATTCTCATTACTCCCAGCATCGCAAGGCAAAAGAAAGAGATGGAGTAAAACTATAGTTGTTACAGGTGGTAGAAGTCCAAGATTACTGATAAGACACAAACCAAACTCAGTGCTTTGTCCCTTAACCATATCTAACACTGTTTCATTCAAACATCATGTGAGCTTCATGTGATCCAAAACAATGTAGTCTTATTTGCCCATGCCAGTTGGTCAACAACAAAAGGAAAAAAAAAAAAAAAAGTATATACTTTGAGTGCTTTAAAACAGCATGCTAACATTACAGTTGTTGCCTAGAGCAAGTATGCATTTAAGGTTAGAAAGAAACACTACACCTACTCATTAGCACAGTACCTGTATAAGATATTAAAATACAAAAATTCTACTTGTGCTGATTCATCAGACTCACAGGGAGTGCTATTTACTGGATATTCAGAAAAAGAACCTAGCCTCCAAACCAGAAAGGGAAACTGTCTCTCTGTCAAGCCAGGCCTCACTGTCCTTCAAATGTCTCTTACAGTATCTTTCAGCCTCTGGTAGTGAACTGCAGTGACCACAGTGCTGGGACCACAGCAATAGCTAATAGGCGCTAGCTTGCAAACAGTGTAGTAAGGAGGGACACCCAATGCTTTCTCTATAGACAGCATGCACTTTTTGAAAATCTTAATTTCATTTACATAAATGTAAACTCCCTTCTAGAGATTTCTGCAGGGTGTATTCTGCCTCCAAACAGGAGGAATCTGACAATTATCCACCAGTCCCCCAGTAATACAGAAGGAGAAGTTAAAGAAGGATGCAGTTTAGCCTTAGATTTAATTAGGTTTAAGCACTTGACAGTCTGTGAAATCCATACAGCTACTTCAGCTACTTTCTGTTTCTCTTTTTCTTTTTCTTGTTTCTTTTTTCTTTTTTTTTTCTATCTTTTTTTTTTTTTTGGTTGCTTTTTTCTATAAAGCACTTCAGCAAATGAAAAATCTTAATCATATTTTTTTTTGAAAGAGGGCAAAAGCACTTGTAATTTGTTTTAAGACAAGCAAGTGCAGCTAGGTGACATATAATCAAGCGTTTCCAGACTGATGTATTAAAATGCTTTTCCGTCAACTCCTGCCCTGCATCTATGATGTAAGATTTCTCCTTCATTATTCATTTTCCTTATTTTCTCATGCAGATCACCATGACCCATGCAGATCTCTGTGAATCTGGATGATAATCGAAAGTCCCTTCCACCACAGCTAATCTTTTCCTTGAGCATATAAAAGGTTTGTTCATTAAACATCTAAAAAGAAAACATTTGTCAATGAGAAAACTCTGATTCATCTCTAATAACCTAAAGAAAAGTGCTAAGAAGGTGCAAGGAAGCCAGAGAATGAACAGTATTTCCTTCTTTCCCTACAAGGGTTCTCTGAACTGGATGCCAGATAAGAGAGAAAGAAGGAAAATTTTCACATAAATTATTGTATAAGAAAAAAGAAACTTGAGCTTCTTTTACAGATACACTATCTGAACTTTTCTGCATTCTCTGCACGGATGGCTATCAGAAACTCTGGTGTTAAGCTAAGAAAACAGATCCATCTGGTACTGACTATTGAAGTGTAGGAGACCTCTCTTCAACAGCAACCAACTTCCAAATTGCAAAGCATTCCAACTCCCTTAGATTAGAAAACAGTAGACTGGAAAATTGCAGGAGATTGGTTTCTACAGACCTTCTGTTTACAACTGCAGTCTGTAACAAGACAGCTATGACTCGTTCTGCAAAGGAGTTTGCCTGCAGCAAGTACCCAGAAGGTAAGCGAGGATGTTCTGTTTGTTCCAACAGTAGATCTCTAGCAAAAATCAGTGGGATAATTCTGGAATTGTCTTCTTCCCTTTCCTCCTCCAATTTTTTTTATTATTATTGTCTTAGCTCAGGCAATCAGCCTAAATACCATTAAGGAGACTAGAATCTTGGCTGGATTTAATAAAAATATTATGCAGAGAAAAAATATATTCAAGAAGTACTGAAATAACAAGGAATTATTATTAAAAAAAAAAAACCTCTCATAATCAGATACTGCTTTTATCACATCATATGCATTAAACTTCTCTGAACTGATGTCCTTTTCATCCTAATGTACTAAATTAAATATCTGTTCCTTGTAGAATTTGATTCATCTAAACTAGATTAAAATCAAATCATGAACAAAATCAATTTCACTTAAAGTACAATAATCCCAGCCCACTGAGGGCCCCTTCTAGTAATCACAATAAATGCTGTCTCTACCACCATTGCCATCCCTTATTTTTCCCCCTAGCCTTTCACTGGATGCATAATTTTCATATCATATTATAAATTAGGACCTTGTATATCTTATTCATGTCTTATTAGAGCAAGTTGGCCAAGAAGCCAGAGGCAAAACAACCTCATTCAAACATTCCCTCCAGGGTTTTCAGGTCAAGTCATTTTTTAAATTGGGATTGGTATAAACCTCAAGGGATTTCTTGATTTAAGAAAGAACTACAAATATTTAAGCTGTCTTGGGGGGATTATGCTGACATTGGATCGTGGGATTACCTCCCGCATAAAACTCAAGGGATTTGGACTGGTTTGGCATCTCGTCAGAATACTGGGCAAAAATGCTTCTTACGTGATGTTAATCAGATATTCAATCATTCCTCACTGTAAGCGTGTCAAAAGGTAGCAAACAAAGGGAGAGAGAAGCAGTTGCTTCTAGATGTGTAGGAAACAAAAGCAATCCTCTGGCATGTGGTAGTGTTCTGGCTTTTTCTAAGGCATTAAAAAAATCCTAGTAAAAATGGGCCAAAAATCCTGAAAAAAGCTTATATTGCAACCACTTCAGATCTTCCCTCCCTCATTATGAGCAAGGTGGTATCTAATTAAACTCTTTTGCTAATAATAACATTTGTCACTTCCACAATAAAATCCTGTTTGTCTCAGAATGCTTTAATAACCCAAACCAGCAGCAATCTTCCAAAAGAGGAAACTAATACCATATCTTATGTGAGAAGATTTTAAACAAAGCCACCTCTGTCCTAGTCAGATCTAGGCTCTTACTCAGATCTGAAACAAGTCTTGAATTGCAATTGAAACCTTCCTGTCAAGAAGAGCACTCTAATAAATTTTCTGACCATCAAAAAAAGTGTGAAAAATGTCATTCTCCTTCAGTAATTTCCTTCTCTTTTCTCTCTCTCTTTTTTTTTTTTTTTTTCTTTTTTTCCTTCTACAGCAGAAGTTAGAGGGGGAAAATGACAGGAGTTAAAGTCATTCACCACTGGAACAATAAAAGGAACAATAGCAAGCAACAACAAGAAATAAAATGGCTACTTGAAAACTGTATCTTCTTGGTTCTATCAAAAGTAGAGGGTCAATGCCAGACCATCATACTGAGAAAAATACTGCAAAGGAAAATGGACTTTTTTACAGAAGAAATGTTGAAAGGAAATTAGAAGTCACTCCTGGAGAGGGGTAATAATGTCTTGTCAAACATGGATCCAATCCCCTCAACAAAATTATTTTTTTGTAAATATATTCAATAAATTAAAAACAAACAAAACACACAAAATCATTTACTTCTATTAATCATAAAGCAAATAAATGTCCAGCATGGAAAACTGCACTTTTTTTTTTTCTTCCTTTGTGCTATTTCACTTACAAATCAAAAAAATATCCTTCAAAGGCATGATTTGTACTCCTTCATCCAACCACCATCATCAGACACATCTCTACTCTCCCTTTCACCTTCGTAGCCTCAGATATCATCTGCACAACATATTGTGCAAAGACACAATCACAGCTTTAAACTGCAAAGGCAGAAGATAAAGGAGACTGGACTGTGATGGGAAACTCAATCATAATTCTGTACTTTTTAAAGGTCCCTGACAGGACTCACTGTTGGAAAAATCCATCCTCATGATGCACAGAAAGCTCTAACATGACAACTCCATTGAACCAAAATTTAGTTATAATGGTGTCCCTATTGAAATATAGGCTTTCTTCTTTGTATCTTTAAGGCAGCACAGGACTCACACTGTACATAACAAGAAATACAATGTATTAAAAAAAAAAAAAAAAAGGAAGAAAGAAAAAAGAAAAAATAACAAAACAATCCTAACTAAACTTGACAGGAAACTACTTTCCACTCACTCGTGAACAGATTCCAGCATCACTGACAACAAGCCCTGCTGATTGGGGTCAGTCACTTTTCAAGCCCAAGGGGACCATCTTTACCAACTTCAATCACAGTCTCATAACTCCTCTATAAATAAACATATCAAGGAACAAAAAATAGCAAGGAGAACCAGCAGTCACAATCCACATACAACAGTGGCACCCAGTAAACTGTAATAATAATGTTTGTCTTCTAGGAAGTCTGGAGAAGAAAGAATCAGTCTCCTTCGCATGGATAAAACAGGCTTTATTTGAACTATGTTAATAGCTTAGAATGGTTTGGTAATTTTACAAGCACACCTGTCCAAACAAATGTATTATAAACAATAACCATCACCGGATAAGCTTCTAACTTTTCACACTCACTAAAGAAAAACTGCAAGAAAATATGTCAGATGTTTAAATAATACAAAAATGAATGTTCATGATTTCTGATATGATTTTTATACATAGGATTCCAAGGGTTCTTTGTTTTTATTTGAATCTACAACTGAGTTTTCAAATGATGCTTCCGTAAGACATAATTCATGATAGCTCTTATTTTAGCAAAGAAATGTTCTAATTGTATGTACTAATTGTAAATGTCTATTTACAAAATGTCTACAAAATTATCACTAATTTCATATTAGTGATAGACTGAAATACTAACAATTTTACAGGAGAGAGCAACACTTTTTAAATTCTTAGCATTATGTATCCTGAGACAATCCTACATGAATGCTCTTGGGGGAAAGGGACTACAAGAAATGAGGAGAAGAGATTAACATCAAGGGATTTCCATGTATGGATCAGAAAATTTTATATTTAGTATATAGGAAATCAAATGTTTATATGGCTTTTTCTTTTATCATTATAAGAATTTTGAGTAAACAAGACATATTTTTCTGAGTATTCTTAAGTCATCAAAGAAAAAAAATGAGCACATATATTTCTAATTTTATTTTTTTGCTACTTAAAATGTACTCTACATCCATGATATAGACACTATAGATGAGTTTCTAGATACAGAGCAAATCTCAGTATCAAAATACCCAAAGGAATCTTTTTGCAACATCAATATTTCTGAGATAAAAAAAAATTGTTTTTCACTATTGTGTAAGTTCATGTCAGTGAATGCACACACACAGAGGAACTGTTTACTTAATACAAGAGAGATTTGTAATTTATTTGCCATAACTTTCATCAAAGAAGCATTATAAAATCATAGTATTACGCAAAGTTGATTAGGTTGCAAGAGACCAATTTGGCCATCTCCCCAGTGTGAGGCATGATTAAGTATTCTTTATAGATACCTTCCTAATGTATACCTAAACATGTGCAGAAACGGGTTTTTCAAACCTCCTAAGTAACCCATCTCAATGCTTGGACAGTCTTTTTAGCTAAAAATATTGTATGACACTATTTACGTATGTAGATGACTAGTAATTAAGTTCTGTGTTCAGCACAGGTACTTAGCTATTCCTTCAGCATCAGCCCTGCATACTGGTTGTATGGCACTTGCAACAGGCTCTCTCTATAGTTATAATACAAAACACCAGGGCTCAAGCACTGGCACACAACTATGTGTTCAGTATTTGGAACATACCAAAACTGTTTAATTGCTAGCTCGCTCACTCCTATAGTTTTTAACCTTGCCAAATAGCATCTGCCAGGTAGTGCCTGAGTATTGCATGTGAAACAGAAGAAACTGGCAGTGGTTTCCAACTGGCAGCACACATCAGGACCTTTTTCTTTAGACGAGGGCTAAAGAACAGGAGAGACTTCAGTCATAAGGATGCAAACTGTGTTGCATTATCAGAGGACCAGAAATGGGCTTGGATGTTTTCTTTACTAATATAGTCCTAGCTGAAGGGAGAAAACACATTTCTGTTAGAAAATAATTCTGACTAATTAATGCTATTCTACTTTTATGCCAACATATAATCATAAAATTAGCATTCTGTAAATATTTGAGATTGCTGTATCACTATTCTGTTTCAAACAAAAGTATAGGCCAACAAACACCTTGAAAAAAGAATAATTTTGACCTTATTGAGCACCTGACTTATCAATAAAAAGAGAAACCCCAAATTAATCATAGAATCATAAAAGCACCAAGGAAAAGACCTCCTAGATCATCTAGTCCAACTGTCCACCAGTATTTTACCATTAAATCATGTTCCCTACGACAACATCTAAAGATTTCTTGAACATCTCCAGGGAAGGTTACTCAACCAGCTCCCTGGGCAGCCATTCCAGCACCTGACCAATCTTTCAGAGAAAGAAAAATTCCTAATATCCGACCTGAACCTCCACTGGCACAACTTGAGGCTATTCGCTCTAGTTCTGTCACTAAATACTACTCCATATGAAGCCTACGCTTTCTTCCTAGTGCTGGCTGCTTCTAGGAATTGCATGTTCCAAACTTGTGAGGTTTTACAATTTCCCTTTTACCTGGATAGAACTATGAGGCAGCTGCCCCAACAAATCCCATTGAGTGCTTCTCAGCATGTTCGCTATCTGATCTAACACTGCCAGAACAATAACCAAGACTGTTCCATGAAAAAGGGCACTGCTTTTTTATCACATAACAGTAAAACCTGCCTTTTCACAGGAGTCTTAATGGTAAAGTATACAGTTTCAAGTTACACTGGTCTAACTCCACCACTGGTAAAGGCAGTACAAGTCCTGGCCTGCAGCCACTCTTATAATCATAGTGCTAATTAGCTCAGGATGAAAGAAACAGGGACTAAGCATTTGCAATGCTCAGTGATGACATGTCTGTCTGGCACTCAGTTGCAAAGGAGGATTGGGTAGATCCCTGTTATGTTGTCAGGCTCTCCTTGCATTTTAAGTGCTTAAGAATAGCTTTGCAAAAGCCAGCAGCCTGAACAAGGAGATGCAGAAAATAGTCAGAAGCAAGGAAAAGAGACTGGGATGTGTAGAACCCAAAGCTCAGATAGTTCAGCCTGTAGTTCCATGATTATCCCTAACACACTTCCTCCTACTTCTGGAGTCATGTGCTCCACATGGAGTAGGAGTCAGGTCATGTACTGTCATGTCATGTCTTTAATTCCTTCAGGAGAGTTAAGGAACAGGGAATGTCATCTGTCCTTGCTATTTCTCCCTCTCTACAGGCACACAAACCATAGGGCTTTAACAATAAGCTCTTTTGACAGATGAGGTGAGTAGAGAGAGGTTGAGTCCATCCTCTTAGCATGCGAAAGGTAGTAGGAAGGGGGTTCGAGAGCAATATCTGCTTTGAAAATATGCAAAAGACAGGGTTTCTCACAACCCATAAGCCTCACTATGTGAACAGCTGTATGCATATATTGACACAAGAGAGCTGGAGGTTTTATCAGCAGATATTTTGGTACACAGGACTTGAGCTTAACAAGAGGGTTTCATTCCCATCAAAGTACTGAGCATGCAAACATGATCTGTGATATAAGTGATTAAAGTCCTTTAGCCCAAGCCGATCGATGGGTTTGTGAGGTATTTAAACTATGGCTTAGAGAATTGCCAAAGTGAGAGGAACTCAGTTGTTGGAAAATCTTGCAAGAATATTCAGAAATTCACTTGTGTATGGCATGATTCAAACTACTCTGGTGACATTTGGAAATACAGCAATCATTTCTCAGCACTGGCAAAGTAACAAATTAGAAGCTACTCTGAAATTCTGCTGGGTGTTTGAAAGGTGATATTTTCTATCATGTCAAAGCATCTGACATTTCATGTTTTCTTACCAATTCATCCCAATTTGTTGAAATCACCAAAGCAAGTGTTTTCATTTAAATCAAGTTAGAGCATCTCTTTAAAAGAATTTTCAAATAAATTCTAATCACCTACGGACCAACCTTCAGTTAATTTTCCAAATATTTTGTTAGCGTTTTACAGTTATGTGTTTCTTTGATGTCTCCTTTTTATGAACTTACATCATACGAAGCTGCTGGTTTCACACTTTACAGTCACTTTTTAACGCACATAATCATGTTAACTGGTAGTTAATTTGGTTTTGATTGTTAGAATTACATTTTCAAAGACCTTTTAATCATTTTGACAATGTTTTCCCCATCCTATTTGCAAGTCAAAGGGTTTGATCTCTGCAGTAGTAGATTTTTTTTTAATGAAATTGTTATTCTATTTAAAGGTGGTGACTTCTCCTGTCACAGTTTGTATCACAAGAACACAAATCAGAAACAAGTTAAACATCATGCATAAGGAAAAACATAACTGTATTAAAGATAAATTTGTAAACAGAAATCGAAATAGATTTTCTGACAGTATCAATGTTGTGAAATTAAAATAATATAATCCAATTGTCTGTTTGCAGTTGTTAATTGTTGTTTTTTTCAAGTAGAAAAATCAGTTTTGAAGATCCACTTTCAGATTAAAGACCTTTCAATACTGAGCAAGAATGCAGGCAGATGCAACTCAAGCCTCTTCCATCTATTCCCACTAGGTAAAGGCTGAGCCATTAGCATTAGGTCAGTCACTACCAAACAGTACACCTCTTCTTCCTGTCTGTCCCTTGGACAGAGGTTCTCTATCGCATCAAATAATGTATGTTTGATTCTTCTGCAACAGCCTAGCTTGACACTACAGAAAGGACATAATGACCTGTTTTTATCTGCAATGTTAAGATACAATTTTAACATGGCATTTTTAAGCACAGCAACAAATATGCAGAAGCATCTGCTTTTGCTGCTCTTACTGCCTGAGTCCTCCTTTGCCCCATCTGCCCTCCTTCAACCAGGCACATCTGCCATATGAGTGATGGCAGCAACTTTAATGAACAGGAGAAAGGAAAGCAGAAGCAAGTAGGCAAAGAAACATCAGGTTGCAGTCTTTCCAGGCTTCCTGCCGTACCTTATTCCCTTTTGCTTTTCTCATACTGGTGGAAACTAGTAACTAATGGAGCCTGCAGGGAAAAGAAGAGTACTGGGGAAAGGAGGGCACGATGGTCACTGAGGCCACTAAATTCTGCTTATTTAAAACAAAACAAAACAAAACAAAACAAAAACAAACAAACAAACAAAAAAACCCCACCACATTAATGTTAAAATGGATCATAACTCATAAATTAAATCCCCAAATTAACTGTTTTTTTGATATCTACAGTACTGTGTGAGCCATCAAAATTGAAGCAATTATGTGCTCAAAGGAAATAAGATACAAGCTGGATCTTTAATGCTAACTCACATTTATTCCTACCCTCAGACTGTCACATCTGAAGTTAAGACACTCCTCAAATTCCATGTAAAGCCTAGAGAATAACCCATTTTTGACCTCAGCAATGTCTCCCCAGAAAAAAAAATTGGCTCTGAAACACAGGGCTGTCCATAGGCTGCCATTAAGCGTAAGGTAGTGTCTTCGCTTAGTTTCATGCATCAGCAGTTAACTCATTATTCTATACAGCTTTTGAGAAATTCCTCATATGGAGGGAGAAAAAAAAAAAAAAAAAAACCAGCAAAAAGTGTAAATCCACCTCAGTAGGCAGCTGTGCTAGCAGTTCCCTGTTGCTTAAAAAGAAGCATCATTGACAGGCTTCTAGAGGCAGTTGTATCCTGTCCACTCAGCCTTAGCATGTTGCTCTAGTTAAGGCTAACTTCTGGGAGGAAGGGAGGGAAAGACAGACATTGGGGAGGAAGAAGGAAAGGAAGAAGGGAAAGAGAGAGAGCGAGGGAGGGAAGGCTGGCGGCAGCTGCTGCTGCTGCTGCAAAAGCTGAGGAGATGAATTAAGGCACAAAAGGTACAGGAAACATCTAGGGTGAAAGGACACTTCTCTAAAAAGGACAGGCAAAGAGCTGGTGTTGTTCAGCTTTGAGAAGAGAAGGCTCCAATGAGACCTGACAGCAGCCTTTGAGTATCTAAAAGGAGGCTATAAGAAAGAAGGGGACAGATTCTTTGGTAGGGTCTGTTGTGATACGACAAGGGGGAATGGTTTCAAACTAAAAGATGGGAAATTTAGGCTGTATGTAAGGAAGAAATTTTTTACAGTGAGGGTGGTGAAGGAACAAGTTTCCCAGTGATATGGTGGAAGCCCCTTCCTTGGAGACATTCAAGGTCAGACTGGACAGGGCTCTGAGTAACCTGACCTAGCTGTATGTGTCCCTGTTCATTGCAGGGAGTTGGACTAGATGACTTCTAGAGGTCCTTTTCAAGTCAAATAATTCTATGATTCTACAACATGAAAACACAGACACCCTAGAGATTTACTGAGCAAATAAAATCTTTCAATATATGAAAGCAGCTGTACTCTGTGGGGGAAGAAAAAGAAAATAATTGGAAAAATAATTTTGGAACATTATTTTAAGTCTTGAAATTGGGCTTTCTGGGGGAACTTGCTTTGCCATTTAATGAAGTACTTGGTTATTTCGAATGGCAAAATAAATGTTTTATTTTAAATTGTGGTTTAATTCATCTTTCTTTCTTTGAAAAATCCAGCCCTTTGTAGGAGTATCTGTAAATAGAAATAAAAGCCTAGCAATTAATATATTTGACCTCTACCTGTGGCTAAGTGTTTCTTTGTATACAATAACTACTGATCATTTATGCTGAAATATAAATATCTATTTTAACCATCAGCTAAGAGTTGTCATTAAGCTTTTTAAGTTGGTAACCTTGCTACTGATATACTCATACAGGATGACCTTTTATTTGTAGGTGAGCCTGGCTTCAAATCATTCAACTGTGGATAAAAGTGTCTTTGATGTTTCCAACATTTCTTCAATCCTTTTAGGTTAGATTTATTTCAGAGACTATTAAAATGTTGCATTCTTTGTTTAGAGTAATTGAAATAAGTAATCAGTACAAAAACTTGTGTTAAGATAGTCATTTATTAAATTATACACAGATGTCATTCAGCTCCTTCAAAGGACTGCCCTTAGGTTCAAGCCTGGATTTCAAGTAGATATTGAAATTCTATTATGAATCTTGCAGTCCTTTTCATTTCCTCTTACAGTCTAAAAAAGAATCTCCAGCTTTCCACATTTCAACAGAATGAATGTAGTCGTCTTTGGGGTGGGGACTGGGGTGGTGGAACTGAATCATGATTACAACATAAAGCATATTTCTACTTCTATTTCAAAATCAGTTGCGGAACTAGACAACATAACTTCTTGGATTTTTTTAGTTTCTTCCTTTTATTTTGTACCACTTCAGTCAGTATTACATGGCACAATTACATCACTAAATTTACTTTCTGACAGATGCAAACATCTCATCCTAACGGTATTGCCTACCCAAGACAGGAACTAAACTTAGCATAGATGCCCAGGCTGTAGTAACTTTAAAGCAGAAGTTAAGGAAATCAAACAAAAAGACTTCCCCTTTTTCAGCTACCAACAATCTGTGTCAGTGAATTTGCATACAATAAAAAGCAATCCAGTGGGTACTAAAAAGAATTGCTTACTCAGGAAGCTCCAGCACCGTGAAGAAACAGTTTTAGTAAAACCATGAGAATTTGCAAAAGCTTCTGGAAAGATCCCTCCTGTGTTTTTCAAATTCACCATTGATCACACACGCAGATACAGGACTTCAGAAGTATTTATTTTCCTTTCTGAGTTCTGCTTACCTTGGAGGGTTCATTTTGTGACAGAGATAACAGCTGATACCCAAACCTGCCTAACCCTTATTTAGACCAGTCATCTTAATTTATGACAACTTAGGCCAGTGGTAGAGTCTCTAGAAAGAAACCAGAAAAATGTACCTTGCAATCACTATTATGGTAATACTGGATAGGCAAACTGACTCTGACTATAAAATGACAGTGGAGCTTTTACGGGATGTTTCCTGCCCCTGGATGTTCCTTCTGATAGCTATAAGTAGCAAGACAACTGACATAGCCTAACAATACATAGTAGGCTAACTAGAACATCAAATCAGACAACAGTAGAGGAGAGTTTTGAAAATCATAATGATTAGCTTTCTGCTGCCTGTAAAAATTAAGACTAAAAAATCTTCAAGAAAGTAAAAGATCGGCTTCACCTGCATGGAGTGAGAGATGTTAGCATTGGAATCTATTTCTGTGTCTCAGATATCAGTGGCTTCCAGGCCTCTGAAATGCTACATGTGGGTCAGTGTCAGTCTCAGGAATTAAATCCATGGTGACTTTTAATGGCTGAGAACATCAAATAATTGGAATGTATCCTGTTTTTCTTAAAAAACAAAAACAAACCAACCAACCAACCAAACAAACAAACAAAAAAAAAACCCACAGTCTTCCATTGTGTCCTCATACTCTGGCAGAAAGTTCTTTGTACCAGGTTACTAGTCAACCACAGAAGAAAGAACATCTCATGTTTCCTAGGTATTGAGACCTGAGGAGTTTGTCTCTCCTTAGGTGGCAACGTCACTGCAGCCTCCCTGAGGATTAGTAAGCAGCCTGAGCTGCTGCAGGAGCATGCAAACATTTCTCAGAAGGGAAAGAGAAATCACTGCCAGATCATAAGGATCCCCCACTCACCCTGTAACACTATGTTTGTTCCAAGTTTAGGAAGTCAAAATGCCTTCAGGAACCATTGCTCAAGCAGCAAGTCCTCTACACTCTCTCCCAGAAAGCTTTAAGATCCATTAATTGAATCATTTGCTTGTAAACCAAAGAGTATGGGCAGTATCCAAATAGGATGTATACTTAATGACGGATAAATGTCAAGATATACTCTCTTTAGGTAGATTAACTTACATTCTTTTTCACTGTAGGAAGTTACACAACTTTAGAGAAGAAATACCTGTTAGGGAAACTGTACAAGGTATCCAGCCATTAAAAATTAGTGCAACATTTCCAGTTTGCAGACCCAACATATATTGGTGTAGCCCTGTGATTTAAAATCCAGGAGTTAATCATTTTCTGGACATTACCCTTAGAGTCCTTTTCTTTGTTACCCCCACTGACAGTTTATTTTTTTTTTGCTTCTTTAGGAAAAGTGTTGTACTGCCTTAGGCAATAGCTTATTCAGAGCAGACCAGATATGCTGGCAAACAAAACCACAAGTTACAGCATATTAAAAAACAGGGCTTCAAAAAGAAGAAAAATAATATCTTTATTTATAATACATTTTTCAATAGTGATAAAACTATGAACTCCTGATTTTAACTGGCTGCTCTGTGTCCTACACAAGGAGATGTAAAAGGTACTAATCTAACTGGACAGAGGTGTCACATACATCATGAGCATTCACCATAGAAAGTGTTGCCAAGTGGAGATGCTCTTATTGTTCCAACCCCTTTAGGAAATCTGCATGCAACCACTACCTTGATTTTAGAAAAATCATTTTAAGGAAGACATACCCCACATTCACTCAGTTAGACTTTAGACAAAGCAGTAAGGCAGAACTATACTATCCTTTCTAGTTCTTGCATTTGAAACATGTGTTGAATCTGCACAGAGCATGCGGAAAGAAAGAAAAGTAGATTTCTAGTATTTCCCAACTGGCGCACCAGTATAATGTTTAAACCACTCTATTCCTAAGTCTATATGTGCTGCACAGAGGGAGCATAAAGCTTAATTAATTTATGTTTATGGTGTGAGAACTTCTCAAATGAAAAAACATGGTGTAAATAGAAATTACTTCCATTAAATTAGGTATTGGGGGAAATTATCACATTGTGGACTGGAGTTTGATCCTCTGTTCTTTAAATAATGAGAATGCAGGCAGCAACATCAATGGAGATTGCATTACTCACCATACATTAGTACATTCACAAAGCTCAAACCAAAAATAAATTCTTCTGGCACCCGTTCTGGCACTTCATGTTGCAAACCTGAGCTATGGACAGGATCTACTTTTTGTAAGTGCAGACCATCATACTATGTGTGGTCTCTGTGGGGGATTAATCAGTTATCATGGGTACTTTCTGATTACAATCCCACCAATGAATTGGTAACTGCTACAAAAAGACAGTCTCTCATTGAGAGGAAAGTGCTTAGGATCAGCAGAAGGAATAAAAGAGCTCTGAAGGGAAAAACAAACAAACAAAAAACACATACAAAACCAGCAACAACAACAAGCAGACTAAAGAGAATGAAGAGAAGGAATCAGAAACAGAAATCTCAATACTAGCAGAAGGAGAATTAAAACTTTTACACAGAGAAGTGACTTGCTAATATAAACAATTCTAAAATTAGTTATAAAAGCCTGGCAATTTTTCTCAATTGCAAAATTTGAAGTGATTTTTCATGTTATGATGTTATTTCAAGTAAACTGTGTTCAGAGACCAAGAATATGAATCCCTGATCATAATCACTGACTTCTTGTTTGAGCTGAAGCAAGTCACTTAACCTTGCTTTCTCCACCAACACAATGAGAAATAATAAGATGTGTCTGTTCAGAGTAACACCATGAGAATTACCTGATATTTTGCAGTGCGTTAGCAAGAGCCATCGCACTTCAAATACAACACTACCACAGAAAGCATAAAGGTGAGATCTTAAGTGCAAGTCTTATTAGTTACACTGTTAATGGTGTGAAAGTACAGTGGGGATATGCAGAGGACAATGACCACTTTGCGCTTTACTTTGTGACTTCATGTATCATCACTTCCTTTATCATAGCACATCTTATTCACAAAAGAGGGTTCTAAGCAGATGTGGAAGGTAACAATCAAGAACTGAAAATGAAAGAGGAATGTTACACCATTGTTTCCTTTCACAGTTGCTAGCACCTCTCAGAATAACACTCTGCTCACTTCAGCATTATATTGTTAGGCTGCTTTTTTCTTCCTTTTTCATTCCAGACTTCATTTGTATCTTGGGCCTGAGTTGTAATGCCTTGGCATATTGTCAAAGCATTAGAATGAAGAAATCACAAAGCAGTAGCTTCTCTTGCATAACATTTTTATTTTATCATTAGACAGACTTGACAACTCTTCTATGGTTGCTAGGCAGAGAGACAGTGTATGCATGTGCACACGCACATGTATGTTTTTACATGTAATCATTTTGCTCAGCTAAAAATGTCTGTGCCCTAACCAGCCACATAAAGCCTAGAAGCCACAGATGCTATTGAGAAAAAAAGCTGGATGCAAACTGGGGAGAGGATGAAAGAATCACCCCAAATCCAATGGGAAACATACTCCTTAAGTTCATAACACATAAATGACTGCCTCTACAAAAGTTTTAACTCCTAGAATTTATATTATGTTGCTGCTCTGTATTATGAAACAAGTGTCACATAATTCATATCAGTACCAAAGGTATGCATTTTGTCAAACTCCAGTTCTTCTTTCCCTATCTTCACAAAGATATTTCAGTTAGTCTATACAGACCCTACAATATTTTTCAGCATAGTTATCTTGGCAAATTTTAAAGAATTTCCTCTCAAAGTGGATTTTCAAAAGATTTATCAAAACTGTGCTGTTTTGAGATAAAACTGGAACAATTTCTATTTGAAATTAGACAAAGGTTTCGATATTCATGTTTGAGACAGTTATTTTTTTCCATTAATTTACATATCGAGAGCAGTTCTTGGTGACAATGCCAGAAAAAAAAATGGTATAATTGAATGAAACTTACAGATTTCTGAAACCAAAAGGGTGTGATAAAGCTTCAGGGATATGGCTCCAACTTCCTCTCCCCCACAAACAAACACACTGTAAGTGTCAAGGTTTTTTTTTTCTCTACAGCTCATCAGCCTTGATGGAGGAGTGCAGCGTAAACAATAACTCACAGAAACACTGGGAGGTACTATAATTACAAATATAAACACTACCAAAATAAGCACAACTGAAGAGTTAGTTTAAACAAGGAAAGCATCTCTATAACTGAGCAGGAAGTATCTTCTGATATTGTTTGATTTTTTTTTTGTGCTCAGTCAGTTGCAACACCATTAGAGTGTTTGGAGAAGTTAAGAAAATCTGATGCTTTAAACAGAAGGATTTGCATGCATTTACTAAAATAAAACTCTGCCAGAGTACCACTGCAAAGTAATTGATCAAATGCATTGTTGATATGTAGAGTTATACATTTAATGTTATACATATATGAGATTAACAAGCAACAGGATATGGTTCTTATGGAAATGCTATGGTATCATCTTTTTTTGGAGTATAATTACTTCTAACTCTCCCTATCAAAAAAAAAAAAAAAAAAAAAAAGAATAAAGGAAAAAATAAATCAAACAACTAATACAAAACTACTTATACTGAACTGCCCTAAAACAGCCAAAGCATGCAACAGCGAGCCAGATCATTTCCTCTAAAAGAAATCACTCCAGGGTTTTTTACAAAACAAAGCAAACAGTGAATATATAATTGTGCAACACTGTTTTGAAGTTACAAAAATTGAACAGTACAACAGTGAAATTGTTTTTCCAGGTTTAGGTTTTTTTTTCTTGTTTGTGACCTGGTGTTCAATATTATCTATGTGTGTTCATCTTCCTTACTAGAGGTCTATGCTGCAAAGAACAAAGTGTTTCTAGGAGGGAAAGAAGATAACATTTTAAAATAAAAATGGTAAAGTTGTTTACTAAGCCTTAATTAAATTGATATAAGGTTTGGAAATAGTGGTGAAAGAAGGAATTGATTCATTTTTTGATATACACAGCAGTCAAGCTTTTCCACACTTAAGACTATTAATGATTTTCAAGTATTTCAACAGTTACTATAAAAGGGAAATGAATGGACTAGGAGAACTGACTTTAAAGAGGACTGTGTGGACCTGAAGGAAAGGAAATGCAGGTTAGACACTAGGAAAAAAACAAAACAAAACAAAACAAAATAAAAACCTGCTTTCCAAGAGCAAGGATAATGATGGACAAAAAAGATTATATGAACAGAGACTTATTTCCACTGAAAGTTTTTTAAAAATGTGTATAAAGTATTTATTAGGAAGGTTTATATACAGGTGAATCTCCTTTTCAGCAGATAGTTTTCTTGACTGGGTGATCTACTGCCTTCTTTTAGAGAAAACATAGAAGATATGAAAATACAAGAAACGAGACAGGAAGAGAGAAAGCCATTTTAGTCTAGTATAAATTAATATATTGTTCTGACCTCCTGACTTTAGGGATGTCACATTCATGTTGCAGGACTTCAACAGTCACTGAGTCACAGTTTTCTTTGGATACAAAATTATCTAGGAAAAAAATAAATCTTTATGCTCAACCACTTGTGCCATAATAGTGAATAGAGGTTTAATGTGGAATTTGAGATATCTATATTCTATTGCTGACTGCCTGATGACCTAAAAGTCGATTCTGACCATGACACTGTACTTGACTCTTTCTCATTTTCACAGTCCATAACATATTATTTATTTATTTATTTTAATATGTTTTCAAATCTATTGGTGCAAATCCCAAGTCAGAGCAACATATTAATAGTAGCAGTATTCTATTTTTGTTGCTCTTTTATTGAAATTACTAATATTAATTATTATAACATCTTAGCTGACATAACTTTTAAAGCAGTTTAATCAAAAAACTTTTAAGACTCCACATCTATTCTGAAGTTTTTCATTTGTTCTGGTTCAATAATAAGCCAATGAGAAAATACATCCATATGTAGCTCACAGTTGAAGGGTTTTATGTCTTAAATTAGCCTTAGAAGATCTAACTTCCCCTTTCATTCACACTGGTCTCAACATTAGAATGTATCTAACAACTCTAAGAAAAAGAGAAGCTATACATATGACATTTCAGAATGGAACTAAAGTTTGGAAATTATCTCAAAAATTATTTTTGGAAAATCTCTATCTTCTGGACACTCACTCAACAAGACTACCACTACCTCTAAAATAACAAGTGCTAGGGACTGTAAGTTGACACTTGTTAAATTACACAAACACTCCCTGACCTCTTTCAGCTATCTAGGCCTCTTTCAGCTATCTCTTAGAGAAGCTTTAGGAGTTAACAGTGTTCTCCACTGGCAACTTGCCTACATTCACCTTCTATAGTCAACTAGCAGATTTTAGTAATATGGACATAGGTCACTCCATGACAGCTGACCTCACTGGCAGAAACATTCCCAGGCACATTTAATTTCCTAGAGCAAATCTTGCCAAGCAGCTCTCATATTAAATAAATTTATTTTTATTCTAGCTTGAGCCAAAAAGAAAGTAAATGTTTTATTTTAATAAAAGTTTGCTGCAGCTAATTGGCTGCAGTTGCACTTTGTAAGCTATTGGCTCTGTCCTTTAACTAAATGATATCTTGATGTGGTGAGCTTTTGGAACCCACTGTGTTACTCCTAAATAGTTTCCTCATGTTTTATCTACACGCAGTCATACAATCTCCTCTGTAAGCAATCTAATCACATGACTCACTTTATAAGAACTTTTAAATAAATATCCACTTCTACAATATTTTTCACCAGTGCAGCAAAATGTAGTTGGCTTCTCTTCAGTATAAAAGTCTGCCTTCCAGCAGTACAGGGAAACACAAAATAAAAAGTCAGGATTGTTCTTGTTTCAAGGTGTCTCCTTTATAATGTTCATAAATTCAAGCACTTACCTTGATGAAAAGTTGACTACACATAGCCTAGCCTAGTGGCCAATATGCTTTATGCTACTACCACATCTTAGCGAAAATTTTAGCCTAACAATAAAGCTGAGCTGGCTACTTAATCTCAGGAGTACTCATCTGCACCACAAGGTGACTTTTTGGAAAAGCTTCTCCTCCCACGGTAGTGAAATGTAAATAGACTTAGAAGTCCATGAATGGTGGTCTTCATGAACTGAAGATATATCAGTTTGTATATCATTCAAATGACAAGTATACAATTTAATAACTAATAAATTATTAATATGTATTTATTTCTTCTGCTGTATGGCAAGATGCATAATTAATGTACTATGTTAATCATACTATAATAATGAAAGTCTCACAAAGGCAATGCAGAACTTGGTTTTATGCAGTCAGTGATGTCTAGTGGGAAGCATTTTCATGTCAACTATAAATAAATAATTAGAAAAATAAAATGCATGTCACTGGCATTATTAAGGCAAAAGGTCTTTCTATAGTTTTGTTAATCATCAACAGGAGACACAATAATGTTTTATTTCTGTTGTATCTTTTAAAATAAGCTACTTGAAAGAGAATAGATTGAAAAACTCAGCCACTGAATTACTGACCTGGCCCTCTAATAAGGTTTGATGTGCCTCAGTGGTTTATTTCTCATCAACTGCTCACCCAGCAATGGGGAACACAATCTGACAAGAAAAATGGTGGGCAGTGAGAAATGAAAGGGTGGGAGGGCACGAAATACTGATCTCTCTAAATGAGAAGTGCAAGTCTATGTGTACTCTAACAACAAAATGCACAGCTGAAAAGAAAAAAAAGCACTAGCCCTAGGACTGGCAGTTCATTGTAACTTGTGATAAAATAAAATAAGTGCACATGATTTGGCATCTATCTGTGAAGACTGTCATGCTTATCCCTTGTAGGTGGACACTTTGGGAAGATCAGCACCAAAGTTTAGTTATATGACCCTAAACTGAAATGTTGCACAGCTTTCAAATTTTACTTCAGTTTGTCTACGGTTAATTCCTAGCTAAATGCTATAAGATAGTAGTGACCAAGTTACATTAATAAATCTACTTAGCATAATTTATGCAAAGAGTGTATCATAAGAAACCTAACTAGTGGCTACAGAAGATTTTAATGTTTTTAATCTTTTTAATTGAGAAGGTGTTTATTGAAAAGAAAAAGGTTTTACCCTAAAACACTGAAATGAAGTTATTAAGGTCCTTTAAAACCTAAAAACAGTAGTAACAACTAGCATTACTTTGTCCTTCATAGATATGATGATAACTTTTAGAATGAGAAAATATTCTGTTTACTTTCCACGTGAGACATAGAAGCTCTTGTTTCTTACTCTATCATAATTATGGCTGCTCCTCAATTTACTTAAGTATTATAATAAGCATAACAATATATGCCTGAAGAATGGAAATGTAACTGACTACCCTGAAGGTGGAAACTGACACAGTTCTGCTTACTTCCATGAACTTTTAGATATAATGCCAGGGGGGAAAAAAAAAAAAAAAAAAAAAGTATTAATTGGAAGCCACTGAAATCAATGAATGATGAAAGCCAAAAACAACAACCAAAATCTAATTATTAAGCAAAATTGGTGATTTCTGTGAACAGAAGTATCAGCATTTATGTCCATGATGTGACCTTATCAATGCTGAAAAGTCTGCAGAATTCCTGTCTTAATGACAGAGAGGAAACTGTTATTGACTGTAGAGTATAAGATATACGTTGGTTCATCTGGCAGCTTTATATTTTTCTTTACATAGAGTCGATATTTACTGGGACAATAAAGTGACAACTAAGTAACCGAGCTGAATCCCTCCAAAAATTAATAAAGCATGAGGAAGCACCATAGACATAAAAAAAATGATTATTTTTGGGAAACATCTGCATGAGTACTGGGATACACAACAGCATTCACATAGCACAGCTTCCTATATCTTTTTACCAAAGGTTGTGCCACTCAGACATTTGTGCTTACTTCATCTGTAATCATCAAGTTTGAGCTCAGGCATCCAGTTTGAGTGGGCAGGCATGCAGTGTTTTATATTATCATGCTATTTTATTATTATTATTATTATTATTATTATTGTTATTGTTATTATTATTGCTGTTCTCCGTGATTTTCCACTGTGTCCATCACAAGGTCTGATTCCAAAGATTTACTTTTGTGAAAAACTGGTATCACTTGGGACTGCCAGCTGTTGGGAAGGTTGTGATGAATCAACAGAAGCTATGAAGTTAATGTAGAGAAATTAAATCACATGAAAGTCTGTGTATATTAAAAATGCCTTTTTTTTTTTTTTTTTTTTTTTTTTTTTTAGTTTAATCTTCTCTTAAGCACTCTACTTCTCAATAAGTTTCCATACAAGGACTTAATGGTCCTTAATTTAGTTGCATTAACTTCATACTTTTAGCTCTCCCACATGGACTTGCAATAAGGTATCTAACTACTGCATTTGCTTGGTGATTGCATAGTTAGCAAAATACAAGGCGTAAGTGGTGCCATTTATAACAGCATTTCTTTGCACCTCAAAACTACTAATGCAGAACTATTAATGTAAAACTATGGATGCTTCAAAGCTTCTCTTAAAATCTGTACATCTTTTTAAACAACTCTCTTCAGCTGATCTGAAAACACTGTGCAAAATATGCAAATACTGTTATTCATTTTCTTCCAATGAAGTGAAGCAACAGAATTCCGAGTGAAACTCATAATGGAATTTAGCATAATTCAGGTCCTACCGAATCTGTCACTTCCTGGGCAAACGTTCTGGAAGAAAGACAGCACTACTTTATATTCTGAACGTGTTTTGAATGTAAGTGGCTGTAGTCAAGACTACTTGCTGCTAACCTCTGTGTCATCAGTGTGTGTTAAGGTCTCTCACAGAGCACCTAGCTAGACCAGATCCCTATGGGATTTAGGCATAGGGATGCTCATGTTTTAAATCTAAATAAGGCAAAGTGCAAGTTGGACTGCTCTTATAAGATATCAGTTCTTCCCTGAAAATCCAAAAAAAGAACTTTTTGCTGGTTAACAAATTTGAGAAATGAAAACTTAGACTGCCAAACATCTAATTAACATGAAAATCATGAAGTATGCTAACAACTGTGGGTGAAATGAGCTGGAAGTTGATAGTGGCATAAAAATGCTTTCTGGGCCTACTGGAAACCAGTCCAGGTTGGAAGAACAATGCATTATGGCATAATTAAAGATTTCTTAGATTGTCTTTTGGGAAACAGAGAAGATAAGGATTTCAGTTCTATAACCCAATGGGACAATGTACACTTTATGACCAAAAAAAAAAAAAAAGTTATAACTAACAAGTAGAACTGGTAGTGTCACCTGAGATTTTTGCCCTTTAAGCTGATATGGGAACCGTGAGACAGATAGAAGTGAGATATGAAAATATTCACTTTGGAGAAAAGAAAAAAGAAGAAGAAGAAACAGGGCTTCTAGCAGTAAAAAAAAAAAAAAGAAAAAAAAAGATTTTTTTTATTTTTTATTTATTTTTTGTATGTGTGACTAAAAAAAAAAAAAAGAGAGATACATATTGTCTTAGATATGCAGAGGGAAGCAAGAGGAACAAAGATTACACTAAGGTTATGGTCCCAGGAGGCAGAAGGGATAGTGAAGTTGTAAATGGGAACAGAAGGGAGCCAGAGAATAGGGGCTGAGGGAAGAGATAAGAAATGGTTTATGTTACAACAAGCCTAAATGTCATGCTCTCCTCTTCCCCCCTTTCAGCTTAACAAGTGTTCTGAACCACAAGAAACATGGATGGTATCAGGAAGGTAAGGTCTTCCCAGGGGACTACTGTCACGGCAAGTTTATATCTTTTCACCTCCCCAACACTGACAAGTGCACTTTTATAAACAACAGTTTGCTCTCAGATCACCTATTTTATGCCTTAATTATTCAGAGATTTCAGAAAATATTTAATAGAGCAATATCTATCTTAGATACTAAACTAAAAAGAAAAGCAGAAGCATTTTCAGGTCCAGAGTTACAAATGTGATGTAAATGGATACATCACTTTCAATGTTTTGAATGACTCTGTAAGAATATTAAACATATGTACTTAAACAGTAAATACATATTTTTGTTTTGTTTTGTTTTTCATATTTGTACCTGAACTACCTGAACTCAATGGTCATATGTACTCAAAAGTAGTCTAAGCCGCCCTTCACTTAAGGAACATTTTCCCACTTCTCCTCTCCTGTAGGTTTATCCCACTCACCTGGAAGAATATTTAGTGAGTTCATCCAGAATGAAATAACTTGCTTTGTTTTGATAGGGCTTGTTTTCTATGGACATGGTAAATAGCAACAGCTCACAGAGGTGTGACAGCAAAAGACGGAGGCTTATAAGTGGGTCTGAGGGAGGAGCTACCTCAACAGAGCTGGTTTTGTTGGTTAAAACTGCCATAGAGACTCCTTTTCTAAAAGCTCTAAACATTATGTTAGCAATTCACCATTTGCATAGTTTAACTGTGTTTTTTCCTGTTAGAATTTTTTTCAGTTACCCAAGAGATGATGTATAGGTGTGGAGAAGGACATTTACGCACCAGTGATAGTTTCATTATTATTGTGTGGTTTATTCCTTTTAGAGATAAAATGTGAAGGATATTACCAGGTAGTTCACAAAATCATTCTGTTGTTCCATTCTCTTATTATTCTATTTTTCCTTCCTCTTTCTTCAAAATCCAACAGCGCAATCAGTATGTAAAGTTAGTGCTCTTGCAATGTGTGTTTTTGTGACACTTCTCATTACAGTGATTGGAAATTTGCTGTCTACTGATGCTTGTTACTAAGCAAGCAAAGAGAAACAAAAACAGCTTTTAAACTGTACCACATAAAAATCAATTGAACAGAACAATACTGGTGAAATTTTGAAAATGAAATCACCTACATCAGAAATTGTTGTTTACTTCATATGCAGAACTCTCAGTCTTCCTCTTAAGTATCAGTAACTTGTTTCTGCATAGTTTTTTTCAGTTTACAGTGGTTCTTATATCATTCCTGATATTCTGGATTCTGGTTGAGTTGAGGATTTACCAATGTACAATTAATTCTTATGATTTAAGTAAAGGGACATAATTTAACTCTGATAAAAACATTCTAGCCCCAGATTATGGTGGTTCCAAAGTCTCATTAAAAAAGTACATTCCATTGCAACTGAACTGTCAGTATTGGAATCATGAAACATACTGCACAACAGGCAGAGAAAAGATAAAATGGGAAAAAGAATTTACCTACTATGCTCCAAAAATGTCGATAAAATCACTAGTACAAAAGCTATTGTCGTCATTTGCAATCTAAGTCCCTCCTGCCCATGAGGGACGTTATTTTTAAACACTAAGTTCATTCTTGGAAGAGGTGTTTTCAAAATTCATTATGACCATGCCTGTACGTTCCTCCAAGCTTCCATATTAATTCAAGCACAGAACAGCTATAGGAAAAATGGGTATTATTTTTCTTCAAGAATCTCTCTGGTCTTATGTCTGCTCAAATAAACTGTTACTCAGAACTATGGTAAAAAACTGCACTCTGAAATTTTGAAAGAAATGCTATCCTTTTACAAAACACACTGTCAAAGAACCATATAAATACTGTAGTGGTTATACAGGATTATTACTGGTATGTATTCAAACACGAATCTCAGCATAAAGAACCTATCATGTTCTAAACAGATGACAGATATGATAACTAGTCATTTGCCATCTTTCTATAAACCTGTAGAAAATGAGTATTTCTAGTCATTCCTGCTCTTGGGAAGTCATGTTCACTTAACCTGAAAGCTGAAGATTAGACTTTTCCTGCAATTTCTAGGCACCATTAGAAGATAGTCCTTCCCTCATATCATAAATTCCTACCCATTAAACAGCTTACTTGCCTGCATTCTGTCTCTTTTTTAAGAGAGTACTTCAGAACTCAGAGTGACTTAATATGTTTTACAAGACTTTGTATTTGAAATTCTGTTAATGTCTACACCTGTATTAACATCTGGGAAAGGGTCAGACAAACAGATTTCTTCCAGAGTCCTTGTCTACACAGAGACATGTTAGGAAAATTATTCTACATTTAATTTTTAAAGTAGATTATTTAAACTACATTAAATCTCTGGTAGTCGTAATTCATTTGGAAGGGAGTTAATTTAAACCAAATCAAAGCAATTTTTATTCTGAATGAACATCTATACAGAGACTTAATTAGGTTTAACTAATCCACTTTAAATTCGTTTTTATAGATTAATTTTCCTGAAAGTCTCCATATAAATAAGCTTTTCGAGAACTAAATTTAGTTTCAGTAAATTATTACCAAAAATTTATTCTGTTTCAAACACAGATTGTGTTTTGGCATGTATTTTCTTGTTAAACTTTGACTACCAGAATATATTTCAGAGACAACTTGGCACTAATCCACTTAAATGTCATGAGTATACTGACGGCCTCTTTTTTTTTTTTTTTTTTTTTTTAATGAAATGATTTTATTTTTAAAGGGCTAGATATTAACAACAATATTTTAGAAGCACTGTCACATCAAAAGGAGCGTATATGCTTTTGTAGGTGATTTTAAAACATTCATTTATTATATTACTTTTTTATATATTGCAAAATAATATTTAGACAGCATAAAAGATACTATCACAGATAGTACTGCTTATCCAAGGCCTTATTCGGATTTATTTTTATCATGTGGATGTAGCAAAATAAACTACACATAAACAAACAAACAAACAAAAAAAACCCCACAAATTTTAAATCTGGTTATTTTCCAGTAGAGAGATTTTAAACATAAAAACTTAATTTGAATTAACTTCATTTAACTTAAACTGAGCATGTTAATATTTGTAGAAATCCATACAGGCATCAACATGTAATATTTGTTCGATAAAATAGCCTCCGATCAATTTTATTAGAAATAGGCAAGGACACTGTATCTTACTGAGAAATGAGAACAAGGAATGGGGTGTGGTTTAAAAAGGCTCACGAGGACATAATAACCTCAGTTCTGGGGGGAACAGAAGATAGTAATGAGTATTAGGAATTGTGGCTTCTGTCCCCTCATCTGGCTTAGCTATTTTAGTCCAGTTTGGAGCAAGTCATTTCCTTTCTTCACAGTTATGTACCTATCTTTCCTGATATGTTGACTGGGGGTAAAAATATTGAACTCCTTTCCAAAATAATCTCAGATTTATGGTTGAAAAATTTTGAGACAAGAAGAATACCGGATTACGGTTACTACTATTACTAATAAGAATGAAACACTGACACAGTGTAATAAACAGATATTAGAGTGTTCAAACTAAAGCAGAAAGTAAAGCAGTATGCTGGACTACTTGGAAACTGATGAAATGTTATAAATACAAAGGTCATTGCAGCCAAGAAACGAGGTGGATTCCCAAGATAGAGTCAATAAACACAGAGAACCCTCAGTAGTAAAACAAAGAGCTGTAAGTTCTCTCAAAATAATTGTCTTTGCTGCTGAGCTAGCTTTACTCAAACAAAACCATAGGCAGAATTATATGTATGGTGTAAATGCTAGGACACTTAATAATATCAGCTTCAGTGAAGAGAGAATTTGGCACCTTCTATCCTTCACTACTTCAAAACAGCTTTCCAACAGGGAAAATATAATAACTAATCTGAAAACTGCAGTACAAATTTGAATGAAGTAGTTAGTAGTAGTAAAATGTTTGTTAGAACTTTGCTTAGTATTATGATACTTTCGAAGGTCAAAGACATAGGAAGATCTTAACTTTATTTTTCTCCACATTATTTTCTCGGCCTATTTTTGGTAAGGGGCACTAGCATACTCACATTAATATCTTACTGTGAAACACAGATTCTCAGGGAAGAGATGAAAGGCTATCAGTACCGCAGTCCCTGCTCTATCAGCCTTCATTATTACTTTTCACATTATTTGTTGGCTGGAGAATATGCGTCACAGAGGATGCAGAGGAAGAGGGGAAGAAAAGACATAGTTCTCATTCCACTCCACATATACAGCAAAGCTAATTTCCCTGTTCTCCTGGCCCACAATGTGAATGGCTTCTCTAAAGTAGAAGCACAATTTAGCCTGGTTTACCCTCTGTCTTACCTCTGCAAATGGTTATTATCTGTTAATACCTATCATCTGAAACTGACTTAGGAATGAGCTGTAGCAATGCTGTAAATACTATCATACAGCCATAATAATGTATTTGTAATAGAAGAATATTCTGTTGTTTTCTCCAGTTCTTTTACGCTCTAGTATTTAAGAACAAACCATTCCTTTTTCTAAGCATGAGTGTCACACTTCTCTGTCTGATCCATGACCTGTGTATGTTTCAAAAAAAATATGCCAGTCTTGTCCTTTTTTACCATCACTCAAAAGTGATTTTATTTAATTTTTTTTAACATTTTTTCCCCTAAGCAGGAATCATGTTGAAGTTATCTGACACAATCTATAGCATGTCACACAAAGCAGAGAGAAAAGCATGACAGAACCTGTGGAGAAAACAACAGGTCTAAGTGGAACACTATATATAAGGGATTGACACTACAAACTAGATAACATTCATGTTCACTAGTTGCAAACGGAGAGGGAGTGAGGTGATTGTGAAAATAATAACTTAAAATACACTTTGTACCCCTTGCCCAGCTTCCTCTAAGTCTAAAGGTTAAAAGTAAGTTTGATACCCTGTTCTGTTGTCTGTGCACACCCTCAGGTAGTAAAAGAACCAATTAAAAATAATAATGGGTCCCTCTGCTCCATGACATTGTACCACATTTATTACCTACCTCAGGAGTATCAAGCATACTCTGACAGGGAACACTAAGATGTGTTTTTAAAAAATGCAGTAGCCACAACATTTTAAAATGCTTCTTTTCATTCTTTCTCTCAAAGTGTTGTTCTTGTTGTTCTATAATGATTGATCAGATTCTCTCTATACCAGAAAATATTTATTTTCATCATAAACCATGACTCTATGAAAATATCTACACAAAAATATCTAGTATCCTATTACACTTTTTTCATAAACTTCCTTGCCTTTCTAAGCAATCCCCATGGGATCTGGTGTAACTTAAGGAGCTGGACATGACTCTGTGATAAAGATATAAATAAAGCTATGAAAACTGATACAGATTGCCTTCCCTTTAAAATTTTCAATGATCTCTTGCAATGAAAACTTAAATGTTGAAATAGATGCAAATAACAGTTCCTATTAATGCTAATGAGAGAGTAATAGATCACAATTTTATGAAGAGCTTTGTTTGCCATAGTGTATAAATACCTTGAACTGAGCTTCATAACCTTTTTAGGAACTAAGCACTTTCATTTCCAGATTACAACAGGAAAACAGGCACTGCAAGATTTGTTTGAGGAGTTCAACATGCAGGTTACTTTTCAGAAAGATGTTATTACAAATAATGAAATTAATAATGAGCAAAAAAATTAGCACATCCCAACATCTTTCTTGATTCAGGCCTAGGTGCCTCTCAGTGACAGAACTCTAACATAAAACTTTTGCTGTCCTAGTCATTTGTGCAACGAAGGTAAAGAGTTGGCTAAATGTCTGCATATTCTAAGCACATCTATTGTTCAGCAGGCAGTAAAAAGCACGAAAGGATAAAGCATGGCTTATAAAGTAAGCACTGCAGCTTCTTCTTGGTTTTGAAAAATCGTAATTCAGATTTCTTCCAAAATCGTGTTCTCTCTCTGTTCTACATTCAACTCCCTATTCTTTTCTTTTTCTTTCACTCTCTTTAAAAGCTGCTAACATCGGCTGCTTCCTTGTGGATTTTTCTTTTTGCTTCGTTGCCTACAAATTGCTCTAAGCTCTTCATTCTCTATGAACCTGTTCAGCTGGAGAAGAACAGCTGTACAACAGACTGTTCCTAGAACACCTCTGGAAAATGTATAGGAAAATGATAACAAGCCATACAGACTAAAGGTTGGTGTTTTTTTTTTTTTTTAATCTTTTGAATATTTTATTTGAAAGGGAATATATATTTATACATTTTTAAACCTACATACATCTGAGTAAATGTATGGTGGGGAAAGATAAATAATCATTAAAATACTGTGTACATTTCTCCAGAGAGTAAAAAGTCTAAATTCCTCAGCCTCTGATTTACATCCCCCAGGGTGTCAGAGGATGTCTAACCATGTCAACTGGAGTGGAAAAACACTGCATGTCAGCACAAGAACGCCTGATTGCTATAAAACAAATGTCTTTTTAGTTCCTCACCTCCTTAAACCTCCCCCAAAAGGAAAAAAATGTTCACTCCACTGGCTTTCATTCTTACACTTTTTACCTAAGTTCAAAAGATAATGAACTCCAGTAGTCATTCTACTTTGAACGATAAATGTATTTTCAGGAAAAACAAAAACAAAACCAAAAACAACAACAACAACAACAAACATGGTTGTTTTTTTTTTTCTTTTTTTTTTTTATTCTGACTTTAAAACCAGTAATCAAAACCAGTAGGATGACAAACTTGCATAAAGTCTCTAAATAAAAGATACAATTTTGCAGGTTAAGAGAGGGAATGTGTGAAGAGGAATAATTTTGAGTTTTGTTTGAAATTCTCCAAAAGAATATTTCTAGCTGAAGAAAATTGACCTTGAGTTTCTGATCAAAAGCTCAAAGAGGAAGACAGAAGTATTGCTACTGACTTCTAAGTGTTATGTTGTCAACGGTTTAAGGGCTGGTCCAGCCCGGT
Organism: Gallus gallus; assembly: GCF_016699485.2. Lineage (NCBI taxonomy): Eukaryota > Metazoa > Chordata > Aves > Galliformes > Phasianidae > Gallus > Gallus gallus. Next base: position 159,135,621 of record NC_052532.1, on the reverse strand, counting down.
TCCACAACTAGTGGGACAGAGGGATTTCACAAAATCCGCGCCTCCAGGAAGGGAAACAAGGGACCCCAAAATAATTAAAAACAGCGGCAACGATCTGAGGAGAAACAAACTAATTTACTAAATATAGTATCGGAATGTAAGATAACACACTATAATACAATATAAATCAACAATAATTGAGAGAAAGATTGTCCGAGAGCCAAAGGCCTTACGCTAATACTGAAGCCTTGCGTGCAGTCGGGCACAGCAGTAGCGAGCCGATCCGACAGGGAACACGGCGAGACGAGAAGAGGGACAAGTCAGATGACCTGCGGCCTTATATCTGTTCCCTTGAGCAGGAATGATAACAGTACTCGAAAAGGCTCTTGGGGAACGTAGTTCTTCTTCTCTTCCAGACAGGTACCCGGAACTAAAGCATTTGCTCCTTAACTCCCAGTACACTGCATGATGTTGTGATGTGGAATACTGATAACCAAAAATCATAAAACCATGACATATGTCTAAAGAATCTAGTGTAATCCAGGAGTGAACTTTAGTTTCTTCTGTCATAGACCTGCTAGTTCAAACATACAATGTGGTCAAGACAAATAATCATTTCTAATGATGATGCTATTGCCGTGCATGAGCAGATTGCATAAATCACCAGTGACTATAGTGGTGGTCTTAGTTACCTTTAGATGGGGAGGGGTTACCTTTTGCTAGATGTATAAATATTTTCTGATGTATTTCTTTACTGGAAGATTTTGTTGATGTATTCTGGTAGTCTTATAACATTTGGTAGAAAGGAAACATCCTTTTGTTTTTCCTAAGCATTTCCGACTTTCACAGAAAGAAGAAACTGAACAGGTAAGTAAGATCAGTGGCTGACTCTAAATGTTACAAACATTATTTGATTCTGATCCTTTGGTACAATCATAATACAAGAGGGGGTTGAGCTCTGTACATCCTCTTCTTCTTTTTCTGCATTTGTTTGTCTGGATTTGAGGCAGAGATTCCTGGCTGGCCTCTCCAGTCATCCAAATATGTGGGAAATGGAGGTAGCTAGTCATCTGTCCAATTGTGACTGTTTGCCCTTCGTCTTGATAACAAAATACCTCCAACAGAGCAGAGCTGAGACAATCATAGGACAAAAAAATATCTTATTGCTTTGAAGGGAAGGGAAGGAGATGAAGTGTTATGCATATTACAGGTAGATAAAAGAATATTTGAATGTCCAGTATATATATTTGAATGTCTACCAGTATAACTGGTAGAACTTAGTGCTGCAGACTTCAGATTGGCTACAGTTTCCTTGAAACTCCAAAGAGCTCCATGAATCCTTATTGATTCTTGTCTGAAATGCTTAATGATGTCGGGATACTTGGGGAATCATAAAAGACTCAAATAGCATTAAGAGTTTTGAACGGTATAGCCCATCGGTGCTGGAATGCTGGAGAATACAGCTTTTCTAGACCTGATGTCATTCAGCATACACACACAGGACATCACATTACAATCTGAAAATCAAATAAAAGCCTAAAGCAAAGTCTGATAAAATACAAAATAATAACTATGGGATGGCTCATTAACTTTCAAAGTTCCTAAGAGGTTGAAGATCTCTGCAATGTCTGTACCTCTGTAGTGCCTGCAAGCCTGATAAGAGATTTAATGAGTCCTCTGTATCAACAGAGAACGAAAGAAATGTTCTCTTGTTTCCAATTCAGCTAGCTGTCTTTTTACCTCCACAAAAATACAGTCATGCTAGAGATTTAACTGCAATTCCTTTTTCAGCACAGTGCTCTGTTTTACTAATATGGATTAGAAGACCAGTGTCTCAACAGTTAAAAATGAATGCTTTTATGTAGCAGATAAAAACCTTGTAGATTTTATTTATTCTATAATCCATTTTTATTACTATTTTTCTCCAAGAAAAGTAAAATCAATAAGAGGAAGGATTTCTCAGTACAACTAGCAGGTCTTTCTACTTCACCATTCAAAATGGTCAAGTTTACCTTGCTAAATTCTATCCCATCACAGTAACATCTTCACAAGATGATGACTTGTACACTGATAATTCCATACTTACTATGTTTAATACCTACTGTAATTGCACATACAGTCTGGTTTATTTTATTTCTTACTCAGAATTACCTTGGAAAGTTACAGTATTGAATGAAGACTGCTAAAATATAAAAACTTCCTGAAGCAGGCAAGGGAACAAACTGTGTGAAGTTAAAAAAATGTCCATTGTAAAACAACTGCTGTGGAGATACGCATCAAGTAATCAGAATCTGGGAGCATAGGTAGAGAAAGATTAAATCTTTTCAGTCTTTTAAAAAATCCTGAACAAATGGTTATGGACCAGGTTCTATGGCATAAATGGGTTCCTCCTGATTTCTAGGCTCCATCTAAACTGCTAAGCCACCTCTACAAACATGGCCAAAGAGCAATGAGGCTTATTTCATCTTCCATGTAGTAATTAGGACATAGAAATTGTCCTTCAGACTGAATTATCAAGAAAAAAATGATGTTTAAAGCCAATTAGGCTTGTTTTCTTTTCTTTTTTCTTTTTCTTTTTAATATTCAATTGTTTTTTTTTTTTTTTTAGAAAGCAGAAAAATTCAAAATTTTATCTCGTTTGAGACCACTCAAAATTATTAGTGCATATAAACTTATTACTGCTAATAGGAATGATACCTAGTGCTAACTGTGATAAAATTAATAGACAAAGTAAAACAGGAAAAAATTATTGTGGAAGGAAACAGGTAATTACAATTAATGTGTACCTGAATCAGAGAACAATGTTTACACACACACTGTGCTATATACTGAATAGTTTCTTACCCCTTGAAAACCTTAGTTTTTATTTTGATTGCCAAGTAATTTATTTTGATTGCCAATGCACACTGTCTGCAGCAGGTTCCAGCATTAGCTAAACTTTACTTAGCATTTGCACAAACCTGCAATTTAATCAACAGATGAATGAGAAAGAGTTTTACTGGTAATGAAACACAACCTAATAAAGACAAGAAGCAAGGTTTAAGAAACCTGGAGCATTCATGAATGGTCTTCTCATGCCATACCACCCCCAGATAAACAATGAAATCTGAGACGTTGCTTAGGTAGAGCAACCTGCTTCCAGTTATCAAAAGACTGATGGGACTGTTGCTTCTACTCATTTCTTAGATGCAGTAGAAATGTTAAAGTTTTGCTGGAAAATGGTAAAGAATGTTATGATTATGTCTACAACAGAGAAATGAATGCAATATTTTTTTCTGAAATGCAAAGACATGAAGGGAAATAATTTTGCTGTTTGGTTGCTTGGTTGTTGTACAACTTAATTTGCTTTTTTTTTTTTTTTTTCCCCTCCCTGTTTTGCAAATATTTTGAACTATTCAAAACGGTATTTAGTAAACAGATTGATGAAAGGTACAGGATGTACACTCCAACATATATTGTCTACTCTTTCAGTACTAATTCAGAGAGACCAATTGCATCCTTGTGATATGTGGAACTGCGATAAATTAGTATCATCTACACTCAGAATTTCCCATATGATGCTAGCAAACAGAATGGTTGTTTGGTGCTCAAAGCTGTAACCACATTTCACTCATTTTGCTTGCTGTGCTGCTTACAGCAAGCTATCACCTGACATACCTAACCAAGCAACAGTAAGAAGTCCATACGTTTCAAAAATAACAGCAAAAAACCTCACTCTTGTGGCAATAACAAATTACATAATGCTATCTGCATAGGGATGAACTAAAAACATTTCTCCTCTCTGATGTCTAAATTACTGTCACTGTAAAATGCAATTTTATGTTTTCAACTCCTTAGAAAACATTGTAGCTACATTTTAGGCTGTTAAAATCTCACAAATAATTTAGACATCTTTGGCATGAAATTTAGTTATCGCAGCTTCAGTAAATTGCCTGTAAGTACTTATGGTACATTAGCAGCCCTGGCATCACTGACAACCTGTATTATAACAAAGGGCAAGTTTTTCTTCCAAGTTGTCTAGTTACAAGAAAACATCCTGAAATCTCCAAAGACCCAATAGCAGAGTATTTAAAATGGGTAACTGATGCTCTGTGTCCTGAAAGATTCAGCTTTTAAGTACACTCTTCCACAGTCGTTTTCCACATATTCACACCAAAATATTCATCTCCTTTATAACAGAGTCTCCCTCTAAGTTCCCCAGGGCAGATTTAATACATTTTCAGCACTGTAAAACCCAGTCTTCCCTGGTCAGGAAGCTCTGCTTTCAGTGACTAATAGTAAATATGAATAGCTACCATCTATGTATTCACATTCAATGCTCTTGTCCCATCAGAAGAAAACCGATCCAGGAGTATATTCTTCTAGTTGTCAGTTTTCCCAATTCTTCACTATACAGGCAGTCTACAAATTGGACTGCTAACTGCTATGCTAAAATCTCATTCTGCTTCAGGCAGTAGAGAAATTTTTGAAGGACTTACTTCAAGAAAATCGTCTAAGTATCCTTATTTAACTGTTCTAAACTGACTTCAGCTACCTTGTTACCATGGCATAATAAACTCAGTTTATAAAGGGTCAAACATATGCTACTGATTTGTTATAGAACTATTGCCATATGCATTATCAAAACTAAATTTTATTTTTTTTTCTATTTATTTTAATTCTCTTAGTGAGATTTTCATGTAATCTTAAAAATGATTCAGGTGAATGACTGCGGAAGAGAAACATATTTTCAGAGATGTATTTCTTAGAAAGCCCTGTCTCCATTATGGCCTGTACACCTGCTAAGTGGAGAGTGAGCTTGCTAACTATTTTTTAAAACAAATATCACATATGAATCTAAAGAGATCACACCAACACAATTTGAAATTTAAAGGAAAAGGCAAAGAAAATTCAAGCTTTTTTTTTTTTTTTTTTTTTTTTTTACATTTTTTGTTGTTTCTTTCTAACATTTTCATATTTCAAGTGATTAATAACGTCTTCATCTCTCCTGGTAGAACAGTTATGGTTAAAAAAATTCTGGATCTGTTACAAAAAATCCAAGCATATATGTAAAAGGCTTTCTATAGTAAAATAGAGAATCAGGTATGCTTACACCATTAAATCCTCTGACTGACCGGTCACACTTAACTGATTTCTAGTTGCTTAACTGTTCACTTTCATTGTGCAGGACTAATAAAGGTCTGACTGCGTCAAACAACAAATTAAACGGTCAGGACACTGGAGTTCAGGTTTTCCTAATTTTGGCTTGAATATTTATTTATTTGTTTGTTTGTTTCATAATGTGTGCTTATTTGTACAAAACTTTTCATGAATACTGTTTTAACTTTAGAACAAATACAAACATAGGAAGGTCAATAGAAAATTCCCTTTAGTGAGAATTTAAAGTACCTACTGGGAGGATGAAACATGATTTAAAAAAAAATCATCCTGTGCTGACCAAGCTGAATCTATTCAAACTGACTAAGTGAGGGACAAAGGAAAGCATTATTCTGCTATCCTTAGAGAAGGAAAGTTACTGTCAGATGACACTATAAAGGCACAAGCATTTAACACCTTTTTGCCTTAGTTTTAATTTAAAAGGTAAACAGTGAGGAGATGATTAGCATAGTTAACAGAAACAACAAAGGAATGACTTCAATTCAAAATATAGACAAAAATGTTGTAGAGTACTTAAGTAAATTAGTTTACAGAACAGATGTGCTTAATGAACTTTCTCCTAGAGTATTTAGGGAACTGGTAAAGCCGCCTCAGAATCATTTTACCATTAGAAAAATAGACTGTGAAGGACACAGACACAATGCAATGGAAATAAAAAAGGCACAATATTTATCTTTAACAAAGATTGGAAGCAGAAGTTTAGGACTAACAAAACCGTCAGTTACTAAGTCACAAAAATCCTGGAACAAATGAGCAGTATGATTAGCAAGTTCCCGGAAATAATGAAAATGATGAAAAGTATGTAAGAAACAGGCAAAATCAATTAGTTAAGTTTAGTCAACTACTTAAGAACAAACTTTGTCATCTTGTAAGAGATTATTCTTTATATGATTGACTCAAAGTTTGCTGAGGTCTTTAAGGAGCACAGATGGACAAGGCCAGGGGCAACGAGAGAGAGATAAGCTGCTGATAATGGCCGGAAACGGTATTTTGTGTGGACTTATCTCGAGGAAGATGGCCATCTCAGGAGGTACGCACATGACTCTTGCTCAAGCACCCAGGGATGTCACTTAGGCAGGAAAAAAAAGGAGGATAAAAGAGGGTCCAGCAATCATGAGGAGAGGGTTTCTGCCATCAGATCCCTCACCACGACAGACTAGAGAGGGTTTCTGCCATCAGATCCCTCACCACGACAGACTTGAGGGGTTTCTGCCATCAGATCCTTCACTATGGACCATATGCTGACGGACTTCCCTGGGCCTGCTACCTGAGACCTGCTGCTTCCTCCCAGACTTACTCTGCGGCTTCTTCTTGGACCCACCCGGTACCTGCACCCTCTCGTTGCCCAAGACCGGCCTCGCTGCTCCTGCCCTTCGGCCTCGGACCGTCGGAACGTCGTGCAACGGGACTACTGCTGGATCCTGGTGGTGACTATCCCTGCTTTATGCAATTCTTGCTTCTTTCTGTCTTTTCTATCGCTCGCCTTCCCTTCCCCATCACCCCAGTCCATAACAGTGTCCGTCCTCCCCTTTCTTCATCTTCCTTATTAACATTTGTAATAGACTGGTCAGACCAACATTTGAACTGTTGTTTCTTAATCTCACGCCGGACATACAAATGTCAAAGAACCTCCTCTCCCTCCTATAAATTGGAGCGAGACACATCTGATATACTTTTTTTCCAGAAAGTAGTAATAGCCCCTGTGGTTAGGTGAGTGGCAACAAAGGTCAATTAGACAGCCTCAAAGTCTCACAGAAAATCCTCAAACATTGAAAAAAGAAAGAAAGAGAAAGGTTGTCTAAGTAACTAATGTTATGTGAATGCAAAACTGTATGTATGACTAACCTATTAAGTAAAAGTCATTAATTTTGTTTTTTTTTCTGTCCCTAGTTGTCCCTAGTTTTCATAATATTGCAGATGATGGAGAAATGCACTTACTGCATTTAAAGACGGCACAAAACTGGTCTCATCATTGCATTGTGAAGTAGATTAGAATGCAAAATTCTAAAAGGTAAGTGTTGGTGCAAATGTGAAATATAAAATAATTAGAAAGGTAGAGGCTTTTCAAGAGAAGATGTGGAAATCTGATCTAAAGTGTCTTTCTGATACACAGGAAGTGTATCCTCAGATGTATAACCTGAAAAATATCTGTAGGATATAGAAGATAAAAATTCTGTTTTGCTCTACTTTTGGTAAAACTTGAGATGGATTGTTTCTGTCCTGTTTTGGGCAGCTCAAGAGATACAAACCAACAGGATGAAGTCCAGAGGAGAACTGTCAGAAGTCCAGCCAACATGGGAAGATCTGAGATTGAACAACCTGAGATTCTTAAAGCTAAGTAATAGGAAGATGAAGATGATAGCAATATTTTAATATATAAAAGATATAAAAGGTAGCTCTAAAGAGGAATGTCTTGTCTATGATGAAGTAGTGATATTAAATTGTAGCAAGATGCTGAAAACCCTATCCTTCTAAGGAAGGATATTGAAACACTAGAATAGATATCTCAGTGATCTTTGGAGTTCCCAACCATCATCAACTATATTCTCTTTTTGCAATTTGTTTTCATTCCTAGTTGGAGAGGAAAATCAAAACAAAACAAAAAGAATTAGAGAAAATTCTGTATTCCATCATGTACGCAGCCTGTGAGAAAGGCTACCTGTATGTGTAAGAAATAAATCATTTCTGCTGTCAAGCCCTCAGCAGTGTAATGCCATAGGTGAGGCAGAGAACCATAGGTAATTATCTGTATCTGAAATTACACTCTGAGAACTTTAGAACTCTGGAATTCTTTTCTCAGCCACTACTTGATCAAGACCATTTGTTTCTAGACTGGAGTGTAAACCAGGTACAGATAGGTTCAAATTTCACTGGAAAATTGAAAGGGGCATTCAAATATGGTGTTTTAAAGTTCATGCATTAGTTTGAATTCAAAACTCAAAAAATGGGTATAGGAAATTCAACTGTGGCACTAAAACAGCTACAAAAGCTGATGCTATAAAAATACTTGCACACACAAAATGATGTAATAATGAGCCATACATCAGAAAGAAAAAAAAATACAGTAGACAGTATGAAGGAGAAGCATACTTAAATTCAAAAGGACACCTGTGCCAGCACAAAAAATGATGTATTACAAGAACTGCAGATCAGAACAGACAATACATGCCTACAAGAATAAGCCAAGAAACGATCTCTCCCTGTTCAAAATTGGAATATTACCTGCATTTCTAAATCTGTGTATCATCTAGTGTAGTAAAATTAACTCTAATTAACATACTATAAACAGCAGTATTAAGAAATTTAAAGGCTTTGATTAAATGAAGAAAATTTCAGCTAAAGTCATCACACAAATCTTAATTAAGGAAGCTGTCTTTGCAATACAAAAGGTAAACAAAAACGCAGCCCTGTTGGACAAGTTACTGCTATATCATGCAGGTTAGTCAAAAAATGTAACGTAGCTCTCTTGGCAACTAGTGAGTTAACTCTTACATCACTCAGGTCAACTACAAAATAGCTGTTCTTTTGGGTGTATCCTAACTTCTCTGGATTGACTTTTTCATTAAAATTCCAATATTATATTATACATATTTATCAATGCATTTTTATTCTTTAATTTAATTTAAGATGCAAATACAAGATATTTCTAGCATTCCACTTCTAATAGACAATATTTTATGAATATGTTACATAAAATTTATTCAAGTCTTCTCCTGGATAAGAAAGACTAAAAAAGCACATTTTTTTTTATTTTAATTTTCCATCTTCTTATTTATATATATGCAAATTTCATTAGAGAAGATCATTGAAACCTTACATTTGTGTAAAAAGTTGTGGCAAGATAAGGATATTAGATAAAAATAGCATAACCATGTGTACACACATTGCTTACATATTAATGACCCTGAACTTAGAGAAGATTATTCAAGAAAATAACCATAAATCCTATAAATGGAAACTTCCGAAATATATAAGGATTCCAGATTTCTCATTCTTCCGAAATCCTTTATCCTATTCACTGGGCCATGAAGAGGAATAAACATATAAGGGAGGGTGATGAAAATCGGATGATTTCCTGAGCTTGGGGAAAAGGAAAGACTGAAACCCAGGCACATGAGAGTTTTGTGCCACGTTAAGGAATTTTTCACTCAGGATTAGTGAACTTGTAGTAGCTAAGGGTTTAACATGGCCCCTACTGCTCACAGAGTTGCATACCTGGTGAAATCAAAGTACCTAATATAGACCACAGGGACTGAAGACTGCTAACCTATTCTCTCTTTTTGGTCACTCACAGATTCTTCTTCTGGGACTTTTGCTGAGACCATTTTCTTCATGGCTTTAAGAGCTGAAGGGTCCCTGAAGAAGAAAACAAGCGAAGAAAGACTATACCGGTAAACCTGAGTTGTGTTGTATAGAAGAACTACTGTTACTGAAGCTATAGCACAGAACATGAAAAAATGCTCTAAAACATATTCATTTTTTTAATACTCTGGCACAGGAAAAAAAAAAAAAAAAAAGCTCCTCTTGCAATCTTGACCCAATTTACATAAGAGAAGACAGGAAATTACGAGCAATCTCTTTACACTATTCCTATGTATCTAAAATTATTCCTTAGATATATCTTCATAAATTACCATAGTACTACAAAGATCAAATTCAACAGGTGGCAAATCCTAGAAAAGAAAATGCCTAGTATTTAAGATACAGAGATAATCAGCTCTGCTGTACAGGCAAGCCTATGAAATTCAACATATTTCATTCTGCACTGATTTACATCAATATGTTACACTGAGTTCCTTCTAGTCAAATATCTGATAAATGAATCAGTTACAAGAAGCAATTGAGTATAAAGCAAGTCTCAGAACAGGTTTCCATTGCATTTGTACTACAGTAAGTGAATAAATCTTTCAAATCACCACTTCTGGTGCATTCCCACAAACCCTCATCATGAAACCTGAATTACAGCATTCTGAGATATAGAAGGTTGCTTCTTGACAAACATCAAGCATTCTAATTGTCTTGCTTTTTCCTTTCATCCTTAGTAATTACTTTTGTTCCATATGGTAACAAGCTAAGTGCCTTCAATTTGTGTGTAAAAAAGCAGACTGATTTGATACCAAAGCTGCCTCCATTTTGTGTCATATAAAGAGCTGGATTCCCAAATCAAGTACAGTTATGTGGGCTTGGCAACATAATAACGTCTGCTAAAATTTCCCTCTGTCACTATTACAGTAGATATAAAAATAGTGGGAAGGACAGTTTTAAAGAAATGTTTCATATATTTTTACAGTATTGATGGGATTCTCAGCTCTCTGAACCCTAACTAGAGTAAAGGCCACTCAGAAAATCACGTCTATTTGTCAGCCAGTTCTGACTCTTGTCTGAGGACATGGAAGGAGCACAGGCAAAAGAAAAAGGAGTTGTTTTTTTTGGTTTGGTTGTTTGGTTTGATTGTTCATCTCACAAACAAACCAGCAGGTCCAAGTGCAAGGTCTTGAGTTGGGTCAGAGCAATCCCAAACACAAATACAGGCTGGGCAGAGAATGGATTGAGAGCATCCTTGAGGAGAAGGATTTGGGGGTTGTTGTCTGATGAAATACTCAGCAGTGTGCACTTGCAGCCCAAACCATATCATGGTTTGCTTTAAAAGAGAGCTGATCTGAAAGACTGAGAGCTTCACTTGTTCGTGATGGAAAAGAGAAGGTTCCAGGGAGATCCTGTGGCCTCCAAGTGCCTAAAGAAGGCCTACGGAAAAGATGGAAATGGAATTTTTATACAGTGCAATAATAGGATAGATAACTTTTTTAAAATAAAAGAGGGAAGATTTAGATTTGACAGGAGGAAGAATTTCTGCACCATGAGGATGGTGAGGCACTGCAACAGGATGGCCAGAGGAGCTGTGGATGTCTCACTCCTGGAAAAGTTCAAGGCCAGCTTGGATGGGGCTTTGAGCAACCCAACACAGTGGGTGGCAACCCTGTCCATGGCAGGAGGTTTGGAAGTAGATGATCTTTAATGTCTCTTCCAACCCAAACCATTCTACAATTCTATGACTGAAGGATAATATTAAGTAAGTCAGCTGATAATAAAACAACAGGGCCACATATTCCTTCAGGCCTTCCAGCCTGTGCTTTGGGTACTTAGAGGTAGTGTTGCTGCAAAGACAGCAACTGCTTTGTTGCTGTCAGCAACCATTGAGATAAAATAAAGAGAAGAAAATCTGGAAAACAAGATCGTACAGCATCCAATAACCAGTAAAAAGTGGATTTTTTTTTTTTAATTGTTTTTTTAATTTTTTTTTTCTGGCTGTAGTGATTCATGAACAAAGGGGGGAAATTCCTACTTTTGAGTGTGTCTTTCAGGGATTAAAAATGTTTAAAGCCTTAAACATTGTTTTCTTAAGAGCTAAACAATGATCAGTATCAGTTGAGCTAATTTCTAGAGCAAGTAAGTTACAGAGAAATTATTCACTGCAAGTCTGAAGTACAGACAGGCTGTCCCTAAGGTTGATTTAACTTTCCCAGATTTAACTTGCTGCCTAAAACCTACACAACTTTGAACAAGGATCTCAGGAAACAAAGTATGAAAAAGCTTTATTAATCCTTACTAGTCATGACCAGCACACAGAGAAATAATTGTGGATTATATCAATGTCTTGCTGGTAAGGTTGGGTTAAACAAGTCAACTTGAAAAACAGTTCATATGTTTCCTTAAAAACAAAACAAAAAACCTTTACTAATCTTATTTTTTCCAGGCTATTTTTGATTACTATTTTAAACTAAAAGCTTACATATAAACATACGCTTGTGAAATGAACGATAAAAATGCTGTGAGATTGAGCTAAAGTATGCCTCTAGTGAATTAAAATACCTTGAGTATGTTTCTTGATATGCAAACGGCTTAAGGAGTAAACATACGGTGAAATATTGAAGATAAAGAGTAAATATAGTGCTCATGTTCTTTGTAATGTAAAAACCTAAGGAGCAAAAATGATGTGCAAAGAAAGTTACATTCTTTGGCAAGTACATCAGTTTCAAATAACAGATTTCATGCTCACACTGTGCCTCAGTTTACAAATCACCATGCTAGTTTTGTTATATCAAATTTCTGTTAACCCTGAGCACATTTTTTCACCTTGCAGTGCAGATATAGTCTCTAATAACTGTTTTCTTTTACCCACTATCCACTCCCACATTCAAGTGTGTAGCTCTATCTAACACACATACGAAACATAACAAAACAAAAACATAAAATTTCTTCAGCTTTGGAAATAATGCAAAGATCAGATTTTTTCTCTGGTGTTTTGAAACCCTGAAAGCAAATTTCTAGCTGACTGAAAAGGCAACCAAAACATTCTTTGAACACAGCATTGGAGAATAAAAATGAAAAATAAAAAATAAAAGATTCTTTTCTGTTGGTTTGCTGCTTTTTTTGCCCCTCAGTCTTCATCTTCTACAATTTCATTATTCAATTACAACTCCCATAAAGAGACCTTTATCTAGAATGAGACCCCTGACAGGGTTTAATAGGACTCTTGAAAATCATCCAGGAGTCTCTCAAATTCGTCGTAGGCTTTTCCTAAACAAAGGGTGTAACTTGAGCTGCCATTTGTGAACTTTGTGCTAATGGTTTTCATCTTTTGCACTTCAGGGCTAAACTGAATATTTTATAGTGAATCAGTGTAGGAAGCTCTTGAGGGAAAGTAACCTAAGAAATTCTTATGAATCAATGTTTCCTTATGTATATTTATTTTTCTTCACAATGCTCTCAAAAATGACTTTTTTTTTTTTTTTTTTAAATTAAAGCTTCTCTTCTTTCCTTTAAATAAAAGGCCAGGGCAGGAACAGATTGTGAAGCTATTATATTCAAGAAGAGGAAAAGAGAGGTTAATTCAAAATTCTATGGTCTGTTGAACCCAATATCCGCACGTTCCCCAAAGCAACAACAAACGCACCACGGAAACTCAATCAAGGCATCAAATCCACTCCAGCAAATGTGTTGTGCCAACCCATTATTAATGTTGCCTCTCAGGGAAATTCTATATCAGCGTGAACTTGCTGAAAATATTGTACACAAATTCACGTTATGCTATTTCCTTGACATCAGATGCCAAAGAAGGCAAATTAGGAGATGCCTGAGAGAGGGAAAAGATTCAAAGATATAGTGAAAGAGGGAAGGGATGTTTTTCACAGAACGGGTCTCCCAGATAAGCTTTGTGAATACATTCAGAAACAGTTTAATATACTGACGTTAGCTTTTGGTGAGCTTGACAGGTTATAGATAAGTAAGTTGTCCCAGTGAACAGAGCTTCTGTGGACTCGTTTTCTTGTATTCCCCTCCATGCCAATCACAGCAACAGGAGTGAAATATTGGTGAACAAGCATAGCTGAATTAAGACATTCATTGCAAGGGTATGGAGCTCAATTGTGTTCCCTTGCATCTTTTCCTACTGCCAAATAAAATAAAATAAAATAAAATAAATAAATAAAATAAATAAATAAATAAAAAACCATTGTCCTTGTTAAAGGATTCCCCTTCACATCTCAAGGATCTCTGCCAACTTAATTGTGACAGTCACAATGCCTGGTCAAGTGAAAGCATGGAGATCTCATGTCTTCAAATTTATCCCTTCACCCTCTTTTTGGCAATAGAATTTGATTGCAGTAAGCACTGCAAAACACCAAGAAAGTTCATTCAGTAGGTGTCTGCACAAAAAGAATGTTTAGCAATTTGGATGCAAGTTACACTGAAAGGTCTATATGAACATTGTCTAAATATGCATGATAAAGGCATGCTAACTGCATCACAGACTCAATCTCAGAGAACAAATTTCATCTGAGATGGATGCAAACACCCACTTTCATAGATGAATGGCTGCTGTGGGTGAGAGGGAGAGTAAGAAAGGAAATCTTTCCATAGTATGACCTAATTAAATATATAGATTTTAAAGGAAATTGATGGCACAAAATTTCTGATATTAATAACATATTTTTAAAGACTCAAAAGGGTTGTGAGTATTCATTAGCAAGCTATCAAAGACAAAGAAACACTAGAAGAAATTGCACAAGAATTTTCAAATTCCCATATAGATAAGTATGTATCTATATATACATATATATAAATAATTTAATTTGATAAAATGACAGTGACAATGAAACAATACACATTTGAAGCTGTTAAAGGATTATTTATCAAAAGAAAAAGTGATGTGTAAAAACATTCACACTGAGGTGGAAGTGAAAAGTGACTTTGCTGAAATATTAAGTAGCTCATGGAAATACGAAAAACACAGTAAGGATAATTCATTCAGTAAGAGAACAAATAGAATTTTGTATTCATTTCTTTGAATCTCTGCACTGAAAAATCAGCACTTGGCACGTGTCATGCAGCTGGGACAAAACCAGCCTGTGACTTCAGTTGGTGCTCCAGTTAGACTTGATTTCCTAACACCTCCTGCAATAAGGACAAACTGTTGTTTTTGCAGAAGTCTAGGCAACTAACCCTATGGAAAACCTCTAAAAAACACAGTAGTTGTGAATGGAGGAAACTGTGAAATGCATAAGCCAACAGTTTTATTTGGTAATAAATTCAGTCTTTTGGCATAATTGCCATATGGCACATGATTTGATTTATTAATTTTAAAGCATAGGAGTTGTTCATTAGAAATTTTTGTTTGCTTTTGTTTTGTTTTGTTTTGCTTACATATATATATATACTGTTATGCCAGGTGAGCTTTTCTTACTTTCCTACATGTGAGAGGGTGTCAAAGGTAAGAGCATATTCTAAATACCATGGAAGGTGAGCATATATTTTGTTCAGAATCCTTTTAAGAAGAAAGCAATATCCAAATGAAGATGGACCAGAACTGAGACTGTAAATTAAATCAAACACATAAAAAATGAGATTTATAGCACATTTGCTCCTTCAATCTCTAGCTCATTTATTCTAAATACCTTTTCCTAATGAGTAATTTTCTGGATGTCACCACAATTTACTAGGGTCAGC
This sequence comes from Gallus gallus, assembly GCF_016699485.2. Lineage (NCBI taxonomy): Eukaryota > Metazoa > Chordata > Aves > Galliformes > Phasianidae > Gallus > Gallus gallus. Next base: position 159,120,480 of record NC_052532.1, on the reverse strand, counting down.
ATCCAAGTGTAGTACAAGCAACATATTTAAATTAGTTTATTTGGTCAGGAAAGAGCAATATAACCTAGCATATATCAAGAAATTATTAATTTGGGGATACTCAGGGACATCAACATTGCTGCTGCAATAGAAGAGCAGCAAGCTGCAAGTAAATTACCCTTGCTGATTGCATAAAAAAGATTCCTGAAAAACTGCTGAATAAATATAGATCTAGCTTAATTCTTCCAAGGAGGATATTAGTGTTCCAGCTGCTGACTGTGTTTGGATTCAGACTGTGAGAAGCATGAACCAAAATCCAGGCTAATTTGCAGACACTGAGCAACTTGGGTCCCTGAATAGAAAATTCTCTCAATTCTTACTCCTTCTTTACACCCAGGGTGTTTGAGACTTTAACAAAAGATTTCCATGTGGTCCTATGGTCCTAGAGGGAGAACAAAGACAATAGTGAGATGACAGCTTTATTTTCTGATTCTCCCATCCTACAGGGGAAAAAAAAAAAAAAAAAAAAAAAAAAAAAAGGAAAAAAAAAAAAAAACACAGAAAAAATATCCCAGGCTTAATATTGTTCTTTTTGTTGCTAGTTTATCAGTCATCTATTATGAAAGTATCATTTATGTGTGGTCTGAGTTTTTCCTGTACTGGAGAGAAATGGAGATTAAAAATCTATTAATTAAAAAGCGAGACAGTCCATGCTAAAGAGAATAAATTCTTATAGCTTGGTGAAAAAAAGCTTTATATGATGACATGGGTCTGTATTTCCCCATTCGTGACACTGTGCAACATATTAACAACAAGAAAGATATTTCTTTAAAAGAAACCATGAGAATACTTTAGGTAAAATCATAACTATCCTAATTTCTCAATTCAGTGGGAGTTTTGGTATGTGCTAAACTTGCAGTAAAAATGAGTTATGAAAATAGCTGTCATACAGGCCATTTTCAAAACATGAATAATTCAAACAGGTTCCTAATTTTTTTCTTCAAAAAATATTGAACTCTGCAGCTTGTACAATTAATACAGCTGAAATAGTAAGACTTTAAAAGCAAATACTTATTCTGTACAATAACATTTCATTACAATTTTATTGTGTTTATTTTCATGGATTCCAGTAGACAATATATCCTGTGCAATGAAAAAAAAAAAGTAATCCGTTTTACTGACATTTCACAGTCAAAAGAGAGATGGAGAATTTGCACTTCACATGTTGTGAATGAAAATTGAGCATATATGTAATAACCATCTCTGAACCTTAATGAATTATTGAGCTGTGTGTCTCCTAGTGTGTCAGTGATCCTTTTTAATTTATTTTCTAGTTTCTACAGAACTTTTCTGTTAGAAAACAAAGCCCAAATGAAGTTAAAGTGAAAATATACAATGAATAAATCTAATAAGAAACACATGCCTTTGAAATTAAGACCATATCTGCCCCAGAGTACATCCATGGCTGGAATGACACCAGGAGAGACTCTCTGCCAGGAACACCCACAAGGATACCCTTCCCAGCTATTCTCTCCACAGGCCTATGTAAATAAAGAGTCAGGAATGATAGATGCTGCTTATAATACTAAATATATACTCTCTCCTACATTTTTTAAACATTGGAGGCAAATAATTTTAGTTCCCTTCAGGATTAAATGAAGAAACTCAAACAAAATGCATATATTGTTTATGATGTTCTTCCCGCAACTACATTTTTAGCAAAAACAGAATTTGCCTGGGAAGAGTCTAAATAACAACCTGAATTCACAAAGAATTATATGTATGCAGGTCAGAAATATAAATACTGACAGATAGATTGAAAAAATAATGAAAATATCATAAACAAAAATTGTCGACCAAATATTACATTTAAGTGAGCATCAGGATTTGAGAAAGATTAGATTCCCTCCTCTGTCACAGGCTTCTGAAGAAAATCCTGCTACATGGCTTAGGGCAAGCAACCTCTTTTATGGGCCTTTGAATCCTATAGCTGGAAGTCACATCTGCCCATAAGAAAGCAATTCTTCCTTCCTTTAACAAGTTCATATCTTCCAGATCTGCAGTGACAGCAGCACCAGAAAACAGTTCTGCTGCTTAACTACCTGTGCCACAGAAGAGTTTTTCTAAACATCTAACCTTTGCTTATTTAAGTTGTCTTAGACACATACTCAAATGACCTTGGTACAGAAACTAAGCTGATCTACATCAATGGATCGTGTCTAATTACACTTTAATTACCACTTTAATTACTCTCACAGTCAGCTGTTGCAGTGCAGAGGATGTGCAGCAATGATAAAGCTTGTGAAACTCAGTCATATGTCTAATCTGAGTATGAGATCCATTCTTCTGCCTTCTCAGTACTGCACACCTCTTTCTCCACCAAAATCCATGAACAAGGCTTGACAGATCAGTTCTGGTAGTGAACAGTCCTGGATCACATCTAACAAATCTGGCATTTTCTGGAAATAGTTGTTCCATCTAACAGCATAGGGCATGCGCTCTATACTGGGATGAACTGGGCAGAACCCACTTTGTTCAGTGGGAATCAAAACGATGAGTGTTTTCAATTCCTTCAGGAAGATGTTAATGTATGATATGTATGACTTACATGGTGAAGTAAAGTGGAATTAAACTACTCTGTCCCAGTTGAAACCAGGACATGATAGCAAGTCTGTCAGACTATGAAGATCTCCCAGCAGGAATGGCAGAAACACACCCATTATATATGACATAGATTCAGTCAGACTGGTAGAAAGCAGAGAGCTGCAAAGAACAAAAACTACTGTCTGCCTTCTAAAATCTTGCTTCTCTTTATCCTGAAATTCACAAAATCTCCTGGTGAAACAGTATAATTCTAAAATGCTGGAGTCCTGGAAAATTCTAGTTAGTAAAAAAATGCAAATTTTTGTTCACACTCAAAGATGAATACAAAAACCTAGCCACTCCCTTCATTTTTCCTTACTTTGTATTCACTACATATCTGACTGCACTAGTTAAACGTGATCTATGTACCCTCAGCAATCAGCCTATCTAACTTAACAACTTATTTACTCCCACATCATAATTGTCTGGCAAATTAGCTATCAAAGAATCATAGAATCATAAAATGGTTGAGATTGGAAGAGACCTTAAACACCACACAGTTCCAATCCACCTTACCATGGGTAGGGTTGCCACTCACTAGACCAGGCTGCCCAGGGCCCCTTCCAACCTGGCCTTGAATGCCTCCAGGGATGAGGCATCCACAGCTTCTCTGGGCAGCCTGTGCCAGTGCCTCACTGCCCTCTGAGTAGATAATCTGTTCCTAACATCTAACTTAAATCTCCCTTCTTTTACTTTAGAGCTGCTCCCCCTTGTTTAAGTTGCTTTTTATGAACAACTTGACTTAGCAATGAAAAGAAGTTATGAACCTTCACAGACCTAAAGAAAGATCCTGCCTACTTAATTTTAAACATCTTAGATTTCTTCAGTAACAGCATAAAAGTAGATCAGGAGAAATAGTACGGCACGTATCTAATATTAAAGCACACATTAGGGTCATGTTAGAAAATTGTTTTTGAACACCTCTTTCAGAAAGATATCTAAGAAGGCTTTCCACAGCCATTTATTGTGATAATACACAGAGCTCTTGAGTTAAACAATGACCCCCTAGAGTGATACCTTAAGTTGCGTCACAGCTTTCTGTTTCTTTGCTCATGGCTGTCCATTGGGAAATACTTTTGTTTTTGTTTTTGTTTTTGTTTTTGTTTTGTATTATGGCTCTGCTAGATTTCAGGACAGGCATATGAAGAATGAAGTCCGTATCACATGGAGCTTCAGCGTGCTTTCAAACAAATCTCTTCTTGAGCATATTAGTTTCTATTACTAGAGTGGCTGTAATGTTGCAGCTGAAAGAATAATTGTACTATCTTACAAACATTATACTACAGATATACACATACATATATGTACACATACACACTTTTTAGTCCTACTGTTAGATGTAACATGTTATATACAAATATATTAATAAAAAACAAAAGAAACAACATACATGGTATTTGAAACTACTTTTGAGGAAAAACATGCTAACATTATTTTCAAAATCATTTGAAGAGTGACAGTGTTAAGAAGTATGTGTAACTACTCATGAGAATGAAATCATCATGAATATAATTACTAGCAAGGACATCTAGCTATTTACAAATGCATCTAACTGTTTTATATTCTAAAAACAAAACAAAACAACAATAACAACATAAACCCACAACTTTTCATCATAGCTAATGGGCTAATGAATACATGAACTTATTGGAGATCAGCTTTCCTGTTTTTTGTATGTGAGTCAGAAGAAAACATGGTAAGGTTAAGTATTAGTATTAGTATCATTATGTGCTACATAATAAAACACAACATCTGCTTGCAATGTGCATTCGAAGAAGAAATAGTTTCCTGTCCAAGCAGTAGTTTTTGCACAAATTTGAGCAGATTGTTTTTGCTACAGTTCTTACAACTTTTACAAGTATTAATTAAAATTCATGAATGTTGGTATTGTTTGGAATTAGAGAAAATATAAATAGAAATGGAAGAAGAACTTCTGAATAGATTTGTTACATGATTAGTCCAATATCTCACAGGCAAGTTAATTAAAATAATGCCTCCTTATTTCTTACAAATTCGCCCCGAGATTCTCCTGATACCTATAAGGAAAGTGGATTGTTTTTCATAGCTACCTAAAATAACATAACAATCCTGGAAATCCTATTGCTACAGTATCTATGAACCTATCTCAATTTCTCAGGTGCCACATCTTGATGGGAATCCTGGGCCACCCTGCACTAGACATAGATGATTCCAGATGGCTCCAATGACCTGCATTGCTTTGCTGGGTACAGTAGACAAGATAGAGGCAGCTCAGGGATAAACAGATTTAAGAAAGAGCAAAACACTAGACAAGAGAGAAGAGAAGAAAAATAGTGTGAGAAGCAAACTTGCAAACCCTAGGGTTAGAGAAAAGGAGAATGTGCTTTAGGTGCAGAAAAACTGATTGCTCTGCAGCCTGTGGAAGAGAACCACGTAGGAGCAGATGTCCACACTATAGCCTATTGTTTGCCTTCTGCTAGAACATGCTTATTCTGAAGGACCACATTCTGAGAGAAGGACTGACACTGGAGCAGGGGAAAAATATGAAGGGAAGGAGCTGTTGTGTACTGAACCCAAACCCCCATTCTTCATCCCCTCCTGCACTGCTTGAGGAGGAAGGGAAGATAGTGTTTTAATTTTCTTTTTTATTATTTTTTTAAAATGTTTCTGAGTCTGTTCTGCCCATTGCAATAATTAATAAGTGATACCACTGCCTTCCTCTCAACCCACAAGCTTTTCATCCTAATTTTTTCTCCCTCACCTATTGAGAATGGGAATTGAAAGAGGCAGCTCACATGGATGGGCATCTGGCAACTGGCCCACAGTTTGTATGCTGAAGAATTTTAAAAATGTAAGGTCCTGCTTCTTCACACATAACGAAGAGTCTGTTTCAACAGAGATGAAGGGTTTCACACCTAGAGCGGAATTAAGCTACATCAGGATGAATAAGCTAGATCTTCTTCTGCCTCTTTTTCTGAGGGCTCGATCTTACTGGCTCTCTCAAGCACCTGTAGCAAATTGAGGTCTGTAAAAAGTGTCATTGAAAGTACCACTTAAAATAATAATAATAATAATAATAAAGTGGCTGCAGGAACTGGTCCCACTTATACAGAAGTTCAAGCACTCACAACTATTGAGAGGATTCAGTTCAATTGTCTTTCAAGGGTATTCCAACTCCCATTGCCAGGTGCTCTGTAGCCACCAAATTATGAGATACAATGTTGTTTTTTTTTTTTCTTTTTTTTCCTTTTCTTTCTCTCTCTCTCTCTTTCTCTCTTTCTTTCTTCCTTTCTTCCTTTCTTTCTTTCTTTCTTTCTTTCTTTCTTTCTTTCTTTCTTTCTTTCTTTCTTTCTTTCTTTCTTTCTTTCTTTCTTTCTTTCTCTCTTTCTTTCTCTCTTTCTTTCTCTCTTTCTTTCTCTCTTTCTCTCTTTCTCTCTTTCTCTCTTTCTCTCTTTCTTATATTCCTGCTACTGAATCTGTATGCGATGATCCACAACGTACCTCTATACCGCCGTCTTCTTGCTACTAGCTTAAATAGCTTTCTCCTCATCACAGTACATTTTGTTGATGGCACCCCAGATTCAGCACTGTCCCAGTGCACTCACTACATGGGTGGCAGAAGATCTAGTCAAGTTTCAGGATTCAGCTTTATGGGTGGACATGCATGCAAAAGTCTGGCACGGCAATTCTCAGGATAGAGCCTGTGGTTCCTTTTGTGCATCTCAGAATGACTGCTTCCTTCATGATTTGCATTATAAAAATAAGTTCTATTGTGAATTTAATGATGTCCTTGCTTTTCACTGTCTACAGGATATTATGTTATTAAAGAGTTTTATTTTGTTTGCTATTGTTTTGCAACTACTTTCCAGCACTTGCTGTTTTCATATACTTCTGTCCATTCTGCTGAGCAAAAAGCTATAGTAGTAGCTAAAGAAAAATAAAATGCTTCTTATTCATTTTTCTCCAATGCCTGGGAACTAGATTTATGAAACACCATGAAACAAATATGAACTATTTTATATTACAGTTTTCCCCTCCTCCACTATGGACCCTGCATTTTCTGTTAGCACTGGAAGGGGGGTAAGTCTATTTATGTGAGCTAGGGCACTCCTGAAAACAAGATTATAAACCTCAAGTGAATACAGAAGAGAAATATTTATTCTGTTTAAAATAAATGGAGCAACTCTTGGATTATAACTGGAGTCATATGTTATAAATCAGCTTATTGAATAACACAGCCTTGGAACAATCACTGTTCTGGGACACAGCATTCTACTATATGGTGAAACTTCCACAAAAACAGCTATAGTCTATGTTGCTAATAATAAACATTGGAAAACTAAAAATGGTTTTACTTCCTTTTTGCTGGCTCTTTTTAAAGAGCTTTGGGCCTAACCCTTAGGAATTACACAAGCCAGACATAAAATAAAACTATATATGTAGAAGACTAAACCAATAGGAATTTCTTTTATGTCCTTTCCTGAATATGCACTTTCTCTCTTATCATTAACGTATTATCTTCCATTAGTAGAGCTTACAGTTTTCATGCTGTGAAAACCTGTGCTAAGTTGCTACATCTGCAGGCTAGGACCCTCTTATGCTTGTTAATAAAAAAGAAAAAAAAGAAAAAAATCAGAACCAAATTGTGCTATTATGCGAAGGGGAGGAGAGCCTCAAGAATTGAAAAAAATAAAATAAAAAAATGAAGGATCCTCACCGTCAAAACAGGGGAGGTTGGATACCCTGATTTTTTTCCACCACTTCAGACATGTCAATCAAAGGTAACACAATGCAAGAATATCTGAGTGACACTCCAAGCTGCATTCACAAGCAACCTGTCTCATTCAAAGTCAATGAAGAGACAGGACTTACAAGCCCACACTGGAAAGTTATTGAAATGTGACTGACATCTCAAAGGAAAAGTGTCAACAGGATAGCATGACCCCGTGCTGAAACACTGCAAGGTTAATCAAAGTTATGGCAGTCAGGAAGTAGAGGGCCCTACTTTAGGCTGAGTTTTTGCACTCATACCAATGAGTGGGCCACAGTCTCCTTTTTACTTCCTCTCCCACTGACGTTTGCATCTCAAGTTTGCATCATTTTTCCACTCTTCTTTTTGTTTCCTTTTAGAAAGATACTGATAGATGCTACTGTTAGAAGATTTTATGCATCTGAGTATAGGTCTCCTTTCTTCTCCTATGGGACTCATTGAGCTGTTAACATATGATCTAAGATATAGTAAATATATCATTGTGTGATTAAAAGAAAATGCTACAAATTGTAGCTTTATTGCTCAAAATAAAGTAGGTAAAGTGTGAGCTAGAGGATTAGTAGCTATTTTGCCTTCCAAGGAATAAAGGCAGTCTTGGAGTAGGTAAATGTTCAGACTGTTCAATAAAGTATCCTCTACCTCCAGGTCCAGAGAATTCCTGACAATTCATTACTTACCAATGTGACATTAGGAAATGTATTCATTGGAAATATATAAATATATTATATATGTAATGTATATGCACGTACATATATTTTTCCTTCGTTCTCTTCCCCCCACCCACCCAATTTTGTAGGTCTATAAAGACCTTTCTTCACATTCTTTCTTCACTTTTTTTTTTTTATTTTGTTAGTAAATCCGTTTAGCCTAAGCACATTCTGCAAAATAACAAAGCTAGTAATAGAGACAAATACTTAAAAAATACAGCACGCAGTCAAGGAAATAGTTATGTTCATAATCTTATGGTTACAAAACGAAATCCCTAAGTCATTTAAGCAAGCATGACTTGAGATGTACTTCTCTGGTATTTGTTTTCTTTCTTGATGGCATATTTTTGCCTTGTTGAGTTTACTTCATATGTTTCTTGTTTTCTTTTTCTGTCAGCCCATAGCAATATCCCACAGATACAAATAGCACCTTCTTGACACTGCATATAATCAGCTAAAAATGCTAGTGGCCCTATTCTGTTGGCCTCATTCCCTGCTCCTCCTCCTCCTTTTCTAGAAGGCAAACAGTCTAGAAAGTAAATATGCTTCTTCCCCAGAGCCTAAGGAACCAGAAACCTTTTTCCACAAATTCACTGTCTCATTTCTAAATCAGTAGCTGCAATGAATGGCACACAACATTTCCATTATGCCATCAGTTCTGCAGTCAATTATTTAATTAAAGGAAGATTTACCAAATAATATCCCCTTTTCCTCCACTAAAAATATAAGAACAATATGATAACAAAATATATATTTCTTTATTATTGTTTTCAAATCAATGATGAGGAAAATCCAGATGGGGAAGATCACCTTGGGAATATATTACATCGTACATGACTAGTAAGGACTTTTCTTTTAGGAAGAATTATGGTTTAATGTTTAATTAATCCTACCCATTTCTGCATTTATGGGAAGGCAGAGAAGAAGAGTCTGCTTTATAATGTGGAAAATTAAATATTAAAAACTTTGTGCCTATTTGACTTTACATTTTCTTGTTATGAATGGATATTTTCACTTTATTTCACTTTCTTCAAACTACAATAGACAGAAGCAATTACTGCAGCTGTGCTGAACAAAGGTACTCTCAGTGTACTTCTGATATTGCCTTGCCAATCCCAAAACAAAACAAAAAAATTAAAAACCATTTAAAGTATTAATGGAACCTTTAAAACTCACATTCAGAGTGACACAGGTTACTCAAGATTAGAGAAGGCCAGGAAGAATTTCAGAAATGCTGAACAAAGTTATGTGTTTAAGAAACTCAACAGATAAAATTCAGTGTAGACGAAGAAATACACACTAGATGAAATAATGTGAATTACCCCTATGTATAAATGGATTCTAAATTAAGTGCATGTATTCAGAGAAAAAGATGAAAAAAGTACTTTGGACAGTTCAATAAAACCATTTGTACAGTGTACAACAGTGGTCAAAAAGTCCAACAATATTATTAAGGTCTGAATTATTCACAGTGCTAAAAGAGAGAACAGTTATGAAAATAGAGCCTTTAAATACACTGATTTTGAATACTCTATGCTCTTGTCTTATCCCCAGAAAGCAGAAAAATAAGTCAGTCTAGAGGAAAGCAGCAAAATAATGAAGATGGTTTTAACGATGACAGTTCCTGAGTTGGGAGGATGAATGGCCACCTTGAGTCACTTACCCAGTAGCCTGTTGGTTCTGCTTTCTTCTAGGTGGTACCTCTGAGAAATGCCCCAGCATCCTGCTGCCGCAAGAGTCCCCACTCACTGCCACACCAGCGGCACACAACTCTACATGGTTCATAGCCCTGCCAGAGCTGCAGCCCCCCACTGCTGTGACTGCAGCCTGAGGAAAACTAAAATCTAATGCAAGCAAAGAAGTTTACTTTAAGCAAAATATATTGCCTTTGTATCTGGTCTTGAGCCTGCCTTGCTACACTACCATGGGGTGAGTAAAAGGCTGCACAGAGAAGAGATGGGGAGATGGGGAAGGGAGAGCACTTTGCTTAGATGTAGCTGGATGGAAAATTTCTGAAAGGAGACTTCTTCCACATCTGTCCTAGCATAAAATGGCTCTCTCCCTTTTGCCATCCTTCTTCCACTTCATCCTTTTGAATGTCCTAGTCATTTTCTTCTGTCTAGTATTTTTATCTAGTTACCCTTCCTTTCACATCTCTCTTTGCTCACTTCTTTCTTATGTTCTGTATCTGTTGTCTTCATAAGGGTCTTGGAGTTTGAGCGGAGCCTAAAGTGAATACAGTTTTGAGATTCCATAGCAAATAATCTCTTTCTCCCTTCAGCTTCTGAGTATTTGATCTTCCCCTTGAGCAATATGCTGTGTGCTGCACTGAACATGATACTCTGAATCTGACTTGTTCAATTCATGTTGAGACCCCAGTCTTACTGTAAGATTAACATCTTATCCCACATAGTAGTGGTCACTTCTTTACCAACTGGATATATCCTGATGTGCACTTTTCATTCTCTGCACAGAAAAATGATGATGACTGAACTTAAATCAAACACTATTTTTGTTAAAATCTGGTTCAAGATCATACCCAGAGAGTGGTGGTCAATGGACCAATGTGTGGGTGGAGATCAATAATGAGTGGTGCCTCTCTGGGGTGTGTACAAGGCCCAACGGTCTTAAATATCTTAGTGACATCAACAGTGGGGCTGAGTGCACCCTCAGCAAGTTTGCAAATAACACCAAGCTGTGTGATGTGGTCAACACACTTGATGGATGGGTTGACACCCAGGGAGACCTAGACAGGCTTGAGCAGTGAGTCCAAGAGAACTTCATGATGTTCAGCAAAGCCAAGTGCAAGACTTGCACAACTGGTAAGTGATCCTGCCTGTCTACTTTGCAGTGGTGAGACCTCATCTCGAGTGCTCCAGTGTGGAGCCCACAGTCCATGAGAGACATGAACTTGCTGGATCACGTCCAGAAGAAGGCCAGAGAAATAATACAAAGAGTGGAACACCTCCCCTACAAAGATAAGCTGAAACATCTGGGGCTATCAGCCTGAAGAAGAGGAGGCAGCGGGGAGACCTGATAGTGGCCTTTCAGTATCCAAAGGGAGGCTGTAAGAAGGAAAGGGACAAACTCTTTAGCAGGATGTGTGTTGGAAGGACAAGTAGGAATGGTTTCAAACTAAAGGAAGGGAGATTTAGATTAGGCAAAAGGAAGAACAGTAAGGGTGGTGAGGCACTGGTACAGGTTTCCCAGAATGGTGGTGAATCCCTGTCCCTGGAGACATGCAAGGTTTGTCTGGACCAGGCTCTGGGCAACCTGATCTAGCAGTAGATGTCCCTATTCACTGCAGAGGAGTTGGACTAGATGACCTTTAAAGATTCCTTCCAACTCAAATGATTCTATGACTCTATTAATCACCACATTCTCTACCATGATGGTTTTCAATTCCTTCAATACTTAGCAAATCAAGAACAAGAGCACAAATCCACCACTGAAGTGTCCTTTCCAGAATCATCATTAATTTCTAGTCATCTCCCATGTTTTAGTGTTACTGCTTTTGTATTATGCACCCAATACAAATTGTGAGGCAACGTGTACAAATCAAAAGATAAAAACGTCTGTAAATACACAAATCTAATAATACCCCATACAGAACAGGCACTGAGACCACCTTCATTTTACATTATTGACTCTATGTGGGATCTAGATGGCCCGGACAGGAAGCCTGGAGGCCTGAATTTCTAATTGTAACTTTACTATTAGTTTGTTCAGTGAAGTAAGGAAAGTTGCTTCCTTCTCCTCCCATCTGTAAAAGAGTTAGTCAAGGTTACAGCCTTCTAAAAGCTTTTAAATCTACTTAAAAAACGACCAAGTAAGAAGTAGGTATTTATTATTTTTTAATCACTGAGAGGTTTGAAACAAACCATTCTCACAGAGCCAACCCCAAGATTATACTTGACCTCTTCCAATTAACTTCTATTTCACAGGTATATGTAGAAAGTATTTTGTGTAAATAGATCGGATTTTTGTCTTTCACAAGTGTTCTAGCTAAGAAATTAGATGTTTTGTTGGCATCCAAGACCCCCTAATTTTTCATGAACTCTGTATGAAATTTGAAAACGAGGTTGTCTGGCAAGGAAATTATTATTAAAAAATCTTGAAAGAAAATGAAGATTTCAGATTCAAGACAGATATTGAGTCCAAGATCAGAAACAGGCAAGAAGTTGGCCTCCTTTTTAATGGAAGTCCATTAGGAATGTAGATAGACTGTGACTGCTTTTCTTACTGACTTTATTAATTAGGACCCTCAGGAAATTCAAAAGTTAAAAAAAAAAAAAATGGTGAAAGGGAATGTTTGCCAGAATTGCTGCTGCATGTGTCAAACCTTCTCACTTGTAAAAAATATACACAAACCAGTAATATTTTATCCATTCCAGCACAACTGAACTCAGTGGGAAAATTCCATTCAGTTCAATTCACATATGAATTTACACTCAAGGGTAAAGTGGTTAACTGTCTCCTCTAATTGAACTGTTTCTATTAGGGGTTCTGGTTTGCTTAAAGAGCATGGTGTTCAGCACATTAAAGATGCCACGCAGTAATCTGGTAGCTCAAACTTAATTTTGTTGGAAGTTATGAACAAGAGATAGTGATTTAATATTTTTTCATCTTCTTCCTTTTACTGCTTATTTTCACAGCTTCCAGAAATAGACTAAGGTCTTCAAGACAGTATTTCTAACAGGAAAAATACAAAACAAAACAAAACAAAACAAAACAGTAATACCTTATATGCTGTTTTTTTGTGTTTTTGTTGTTGTTTTGTTTGTTTTTCAAAAAAAAGCCTAAATAGTTAAAAGCAAAAGAGAGAGGGAAAAAGAAAAGGAAAAGAAATATCTAGGGCAGAGTCTGTGCCATTCTTGAATTATGTTTGCCTAACCCGATAACTCAATGATTACAGATATATATATATATTTTTTTTGGCATCAAGTAATTCAGGGAGGTTGTTTAACAAAACAAGTGTGCTTTTCTGCTCTGAAAATTTCAATCTGTTGTGACAAGAGCCAAAGGCAGCCAGACCTTTGAAATAAAGTACTCCCTTTACTTATAATGAAAAGGTGCTCCCTTTCATTATATATTGTACCCAAAAAACTCCAGAAGATTTTTAAATCGAGATTGTATATGAACTTAAACTGGACCAAGTACTTTTTAACAGTGAAAGTAGAAATAACTAAGTAAAACAGAAATAAAGTGGGATTATGTGGAATGTTCCTTTCAGCTCTCATATATATGAAAGCATCTCCTTCTTTATGGGCTTGGCTTTGCATTTGGCATGGCTTTATGGGCTTGGCTTTGCTATGCTTGCAGCATACTCTGGTTAGTCCTCTCTGGGTCCCTCAAAAGTTTTCTTTTTATCACCCCTATTTCTGTGGTATGTCTGCCCCCTGCACTTTCCACCAGCTCCCTGACCTCTGCTCATGCTGTAGCTTCCCTCATAACTGAGCTGCACTCTTTACCTTCTTCTCTGAGATCTCCAAAATAAAAGAACTACCTCCCTCCTGTCCTCTCACTCCCGTTTTAGATGAACAAAGAAATCAAAACAAATGCCATTCATCACACATATACATTCAGAAACCAATGCTGTTCTCTGTTCTTCTCACAAAACATCAGTGCCAGCAGGAGAGCTTCATGACGGTAATTGGGAGACATACTGGAACATACATCACTGTCTGCATCTGGTGCTACTTCATATGCTCAGTGCAAGGATCTGAAGGGATGACACACCAGTGGACAAACGATGTTTCAAAACAATACTAATTTAGTCTGCATCTTTGCACACTCTGTGCTAAGAGCTAGTGGAAACAGATTGAACAGTACTACAGATCTCTCCAGCACAGACTCTTCCCCTTCAAATGCAGAATTAAGTATTCATGAAGAGATTTCAAAGGTCTAAAATGACTGTAGAGCTTTCAAGATGTGACACACTGAACTAAGACACACTGTCAAATAACAAGTCATAACTGGAAAGGCAAAATTTATCTACTGAATATAACAGCTATTATAATTATATTTTCCTATCTTTAGTTTCACAAATTAGCTGAACTAAATTTCCAAAAAGGAACAGAAGTAAGTGACAATAAAGGGAATTATGAAAAGGAAACATAAGAATAAATGATTGTCACTAAACAGAACAGTTTTTTCCCCTTCCAGACTTTTTATTTTTCTCTAAGCATTTAACAAAATGGCTGCTAGTTACAGTTTTCTGATCATGAGAACACAGGATCATCTTAAGAAACAAAACCAAAAAACAAACAAACAAGCAACAAAACAACAAAAGAACAATCCCTCTAAAGCTTTTGAAGCTCAGATTGATCCTTCATAACAATCTCTATAGAGAGTACAATTTGTATTTCTTATGTTTTTCAGCACTGTTGACTACTTCAAAAAAACAGAAATTGAAAACAAGCAAACAAACAAAAAAAATGCCTATGTGGGTTTTTTTGTTGGTTTTTGGTTTTGTTTTGTTTTTTTTTTTTTAGCTTGCCTACACCAAATTCCACCAAAAGTTTCCTTAAAGTGGGCTATATAAAAATGATCTAACAGCAAATAGAAAGCACTCCAACACATCTGGACACATCCCATAAAGCACACCTGAAAAGCCAGGTTGAATTCATAAATAAATATATTTATTGGGTAAGTACTAATGGGCCTTTTTTTGCAGGAGTGAAACAGATGCGAATTTGATGTGGCTATACTGAGAAAGTCACAAACCACCTTTGACTAAATTCCTCCATGCCAGGAATAATAAAATGCCAAGAATAATAAAGTCCAAGAGACAAATGTCCCAGTATAGGTTAAGGGTGCTGTCAGAGCACCAAACTCAACAAAAGTCTCCACGATAGAGAAAACTAAACAATTTTGGAATAGAAAGTTAATTTTGCACCTCTGATAGTAACTCAAGGAATACTCTGCAATGAGTACTTAATGGAGATGCTGTCCATCAGTAGGTGACTGTGCCCTGTTGTATGGTTTGTCTACCAGTGCACACACTTGTTACCCTTGTTCACAGATGACTCCAAGCTCACAGTGCCTTTTTACATGGCTTTGCATGTAAAAACCAAATATATGTATCCACATTAAAAACACGCTCAAAAATTCATCTCCACAAACTTAAATTCGACACTCCTAAATAAGGAAATGAAAGGTTGTTTATAATCAAATCAAATTACTGGACACTGCTTTTAATTTGCAGGATTGCTGAGAGAAAAACAAAAAAAAGTGAATTTGGATTCATTTTTGCATATTATCTGGAGAGGGAAGGAGAAGGACAGCACTTATTTGTGCCTTTGCCTGGAAAGATATCTGATTACACATAAGGCAGGAAATGCATTGATGTCTTTATTTCCCAAGGGAAGTGACAAATGAGTGTATACCAGGAGAAGCTTTCTCACATCTCCTAGAACAATCCCCTTTATTGCTCTGGGTGGTTGCAAATGCTCTGCCAACTTTTTTTTTTTTTTTTTTTTTTTCTTCAGAGTCTTTATGATGCTTGCCATTAGGTTATCAGCTTCATAGATAAAACACCCAGCACACACAAACATACAGATGCTGGGAAAAATGAGAGTCTTTGGAGCTCAACTTAGGGAAAAATCAAAGCAGCTTTGTTTTTCTACTGACATCTTCAGTATCTCTTTTTTGCTCAGAGTAACATGATCTATAAAGTGTTTTTCAAGTGCAGATTTATAAACAAATATTGGAAACAAAGAAGACAGGGTATTAGTTTACAAATATCTTTTTCATATACACCTTCTTACATGTAGTTCATTACTGTACCATATGAGATTAATATGGTGGTCATGGATTCACATTTTTGCTGGTATAGGTAAGTAAAATAGGTAATTTTTTTTTCAAAAAGAACTCAAAGTTGCTCTACAAAGCCTAGGCTTCATATATATATATATATATGTTTAAATACAATGGATAATTATCTGTATGTTTGTATTTAGGTAATTATACTTATTTTTCATTACCTGTATATCTATATTAAATTATCATTCCCTAATTTGATACCTAGAAACGCTCTTTTATTTTTCAATTCCGATTTAATTAAAGCACAAATTTCTCTAACTGTATACAACACTTAAAATACTGTATTCAGAGTCACAGACTACCCTGTGACCAGGTGTCATTTTGATTCTGAGGAATGAAAGAAAATGTGTCAAGTCAGTCTCCTAAACTTAGGGCAAGCCCTGTCTGAACAGCCTAGTGGACTTAAATGAAGAGAAAAGTCACTGATGTCATCTATCAGGATTTCAGTAAGGCTTTTGACATGGTCCTGCACAATATCCTTCTCACCAAATTGGAAAGATACAGATTTGATGGGGGGACTGGATGAGAAATTGGTTGCAAGATCATACCTAGAGGGTAGTGGTCAATCGCTCAAAGCCTTGATGGACGTAAGTGACAAGTGGCATTCCTCAGCATTCAGTACTGGTACTGATGTTCTCTAATATCTTCATCAGTGACATAGACAGTGGGATCAAGTGCACCCCCAGCAAGCTTGTTGATGTCACCAAGCTGTGTGGTGCTGTCAACACAACTGAGATACAGGATGCCATTCAGAAAGATCTCGACATGCTTGAGAAGTGGGCCCAGATGAACCTCATGAGGTTCAACAGAGACATTTGCAAGGTCTTGCACCTGGCTCGCAGCAAGCCCTGCTATCGATACAAGCCAGTGAATGAAAGGATGGAACACAGCCCTGCCAAAAAAGACTTGAGGGCACTGGTGAATGTCAAGCTGGACATGAGCCAGCAATGTTCCCTTGCAGCCCAATAAGCCTACCGTATCCTGGGCTGCATGAAAAAAAGTATGGTGAGCAAGGCAAGGGAGATGATCCTCCCTTCTATGATTCTGTGATCCTGCCCTTCTACTCAGTGCTGATGTGACCTCACCTGTAGTACTGTGTCCAGATGTGGAGTTCTCAGTACAGAAGAGACATGGACCTGTTGGAGCATGTCCAGAGGAAGGTCATAAAAATAATCCAAGGAATGGAACAGCTCCCCCTGGAGGACAGGCTGAGATAGCTGGGACTCTTCAAACTGGAGAAGAGAAGGTACAGAGGAGACCTGACAGCTTTCAGTATTTAAAGGGGGTCTATATGAAGGAAGGGGACAGACTCTTTAGCAGGGTCTGGTGTGAAAGGACCAAGGGAAATGGTCTCAAACTAAAAGACAAGAGATTTAGGTTGGCCATAAAGAAGAAGTTTTTTACAGTAAGGGTGGTGAGGCATTGGAACAGATTACCCAGAGAAGTAGTAGATGCCCAGTTCCTGGAGGGATTCAATGTCAGGCTGGACCAGGCTCTGAGCAACTTGATCCGGCTGTATGTGTCCCCGTTCACTGCAGAGGAGCTGGGCTAGATGATCTTTAAATGTTGCTTCCAAATCAAATGATTTTATAATTTTATGAAATGCTTTACTGTTTTCACCTTACAAAGGCTTTATGTAGCTAAAACTCTATATTCAATGGAGTTTTATTGTTTTTTTGTTTGTTTGTTTGTTTTTTGTTTTGTTTTTTTTAATGTTAGGTTTCCATATGTGTATGCAGGCACCTTTATGGAAATGTTTTGCCTCAGAAATCTGGTACATGGAGTGGCTGGTGAAATAGAATGCACTAAATTAGATCAGTGGGCCAAATTCATATTGAAAATAGAAGAGCACAGTCCTATTACTTTCAATGAAATTCAAAAATTTCAGGATTATAGCTAAATACCACAGTATAAACAGATCTTATGTGATATATCTGGCAACTATGGAACTGACAAAATAAATGTCAAAATCCGTCTGCAGAAAGTACACCTTCTTCAGTGAGCTGTGGGATTGATTATTAAAGCTGCTGGAACTTATCACTTGCTTCATATAAGCAACATACATGCAAAGCAGCTGATGTGTGAGTAATTTACTTGAATCAGGTCTCTCCACTGCTAGACTTCGGCTAATATTGTAAACATTAAAGTTGTTTGGCACAGCAGAATGCATTCTCCACTGTAGAAAAGCTGCTGGGTCCTACTGTTTGCAATATTTAAGCTCTAAAACACTAGAGGGCTGCACACCTTGAAATGTCTGTACATTTCCATACTGCTATGAAAGCTAGCTTTCTTGGTCTACTGGCTAAAGAGATCTAAAATTTTGCTTTTTTAAGCCCCCTTTCTGCCCCTATTTTGGGAAAGCTGAAGTATCATTACTATAACTCTCTTACTGTCTGTAGTAACTGTAATGGGATTACAAAAAGCCATTTTCTAGAAAATTTCATCTATTTAAAATAAACATATTGTGATCCTCTATAACAGTGTATTTACTTACATTGACTTTATGTATTTCAAGTTCAGTGCTGAAGTCACACAATTCCCCAGTGAAATAGGAGTTATACAATGAGAATAAGTAGAAGCTGCACATGGAAAGTGCTCTTTCTGTTTTGTATATGACACTGATTGAACTCAGTTAAGCTTCCTGTTGTAGTAACAGATTATTTGTTGTGATAAGCTGTCCTTTATCTCACCTTTGCTGGAGAAGTGAGAATAAAATGTCTGAATAAAAGATTGCAAATATGCTCCTTCTTTGTTTCTCCTTTCTAAGTAAAGGGAAGGAATATTCAAGTCAAGGGAAGTTGCACATTTCAAATTTGCTCTGGATCATCTTTTAGTATTTATTTCTGTTTTGTTTTGTTTTGTTTTGGTTGGTTGGTTGTTTTTTTTTTATTCACAAGTATGAACCTCTTGTTGTAATGCAGAATCTGAAATTATTTCAGGTGAACTTAAAATGATCTGAAGTCAAAAGGCCAACAAAATAAATATGAACTTAGTTATTTTTACACACTGAATGCTTTTTTGAGAAGTCTGGAGTGCTTAAGGTTGTCACTGTTTGTTTTTTTTCCTGCCAGCAGACTACTGAATTGTGATCTCTGCTTTGCCCGAGGAAGGTAAAGACAAATTAAAGTCAACAAGTCTGCCTGCAGTGGGTCACCTTGAAAGGGAAAACCCTTAAATGAAAAGTTCTTTATGGGAGATCGTTTCTGAGAAAGAAAATATATACATGGCTTAATCCTCAGGACAACATAATGAAGATATATTTGAGAAGATAAGCGTACACAAGTAGAAGGCATTTTTTTGATAAAGTGATATGTACAATCAGATAAATATGAAACAAGGCTCCAATAGTTTATTTTTATTTGCACTGAAGTGAAGGAACTTGCTTACTCACACACACTACAACAGGCCCAAGAACACAGTTTAAAGATGAGAGAGGTGGGGAAAAAAACCAATAGATTTACAGAACTGAAATGTTCAATAATCTATTAAGAAGAAATGCAAATGAATACAACAAAATAAAAGTTCCCTATGAAGCGGAGAGACAAACCAACTATGGCTATTTCTGACATTATCTAGATGATGTGTTCACAACAACATCATCTACTTTCAGTATTTAAAATTATTGAAGAAAAAGAAAAAACTCATAATCCAGACTAACACTGATTATTTTATTTTAATGTTGATTTTAAAGTATATATTTTTTTCATTTATTCTACCAGATATTTTCAATTACAGTGCAAGTCAAGCATAATTAGAGACTGACTCTTTAGCAGAGTCTGTGGTGATAGAAAAAGGGGAAATGGTTTCAAGGTCAAAGAGGGAAGATTTAGATTAGATGTAAGGAAAAAGTCTTTTACAGTGAGGGTGGTGAGGCACTGGAACAGGTTGCCCAGTGATGTGGTTGTTGCCCCATCCCTGAAGACTTTCCAGGCGAGGCTGGATAAGGCCCTGGGCAACCTGATCTAGCTGTGGAGTCCTTGTTCATTGCAGGGGAGTTGGACTACATGGCCGTCAGAGGTCCCTTCCGACTCTAAGGATTCTATGGTTCTATGATTCTATGATGTCCAATCCTCAATTTCATCTTATCATTTAAACTGTCAGCACTGCAAACAGAAAAACTTTTCAATTTACTGTATCCATGATAGTGCACATATATATATATATTGTGCCATTTTTTCCATTCATGATTCTACCTAACGTGGCTTCTGTGTAGCCATTCAAAAGCAGCACAGTCATCTCAAAAAAAATGTTACACTATATTTGCTCTAATACAATGGTTTTTTTTGTTTTTTTTTTTTTTAGTGTGCTGCTGAGTCCTTGGTATACTGATATATTTTACATTCTCACTGATACTAACCAAAGGTAATATGTTGGTAGTCAGAAATAAAGGATTTATTTAGTGCAAGTTCTAAGTATTTTGATTTCATGCAAGTTAATAAATACTTAGCAAGCAACTCAGAAATTTCTGTCTGTCAGTTTTATTATCAGACAGTATTCATCTGTCCCTGATAAAAAATGAATTAAGGATTTAACTTTTGAAATGGGACTTTGTGTCAACTATGTACGCCCAATAGTTCTTGAATCCTGCAAATACATATAATTAAATAATGAAAAGGCAATTATAAGTCTCCTTCTCTTAAGAAGTATGAGATATTCATCTGATTGCTTTGACGAATTCATGACCAAGCAGTGTAATAAGCCTAGTTTCTTTCCCACAGCACATACATCTGTCCTGTGGTACTTTACTTGCTGGGGAGATGAGATCTTGGAGGTGATTAGGCTCTCAATAGCTAAAAACCTGTCTTCTGTGGTTAAAAAAAAAAAAAAAAAAAAAACCCAACTAACAAGAAAAGTGGCAAATTAAGAATAATTTCCCTAAAATCCACCTACTCTATTTCTGAGAGGCAGGACTGATTTAATGTTCCCCTTTGCATTTGGAAAATGCAGATGAGTTTTGATAATAGCTATCTATATTTCTTTCAGAAACCTTTAATTTTATCTCACTCACTCATCTTTTAAACAAGGATGTTTAGTTCTGCATTGCATATATCAATTTAGAAAAACATATTATGTTCATCATTTTTTTTCACAGCAAACCTCCAACATATTGTTTTTCTTAGCTTTTTTTTTCTTTTTTTTTCCTAAGAAGAACACCAGAAAATCCACAGATGAGAATATACTGTGAAAGAATTACAATACTGAATATTCAAAACCTAATCCCGTACTGTTTCATTCAGACATACATAAAGAATGAGTGAAGCAATTCCATGTCCCTAAAAATACCTGAACCTTTCTCCATGTCTGTCCTCATTTTTGTCATCATTTTTATAAATGTAGGCCACATGGGGTTTCCAGACAATCCCTCTTTCTATTGCCAGCATGCATTCATCCTTAGAGTATTTCTGCCCTGCACAACAAAGACATACACATAAAGTCACATGAAGAGGAAGATGTATAACTTCTAAGGAAAGAGGCAAGAAGCCTTTCATTCCTCCTTCATTCTACTCACGTGGAGGCTTGGTTGATCACAGTAAAATCTTAGGACAACCCTGAAAACAGAGTCATTCATGTACTTTTAAGATGAAGTTGCTAGGATGACTGCTTCTGTGGGAATTCTGTGAATGGAAAAGGTGTAGACTTCTGTGAAGGAATCCAAGTCTATTCAAACACAGCTCTGAAAAATGTCATCCAGTTAGTAATTTCCACTGCAAATTATCAGTCCCTCAAATTCTTATGTTTACTATTTTTTTTTTTAAAGACTTTAAACAAGACATACTGGTTAAAGAACCAATTGCAAAAAAATGACCATTATACTGACAGAAAGCATGATGTAGCAACAGTACCGAAAGCACCTTTAGATTTAGGGGCCATAGCAATTTCATTATCAATTCTGCTAATTTACTTACATCCTGACAGAGTTAAGGATTCTGGGGTTTAAAGACTAATTAAAAAAAAGAAACGAATTTGCCAAAACTAGATGAAAGCAATAACCGACACAAATGGTAAATCACAGTTTCATTTTGTGATGTATAATGTAATGGGAAAACCGACAACTAAGAGCTGACCTATGTTTCTTTGCTTTCTGTACTGTGCTCATTGAGGTGAAACACTCAGACATATTCCTTTAATTTTTCAAAAGCAAGAAATTGGATAAAATATCCTTTCAGTGAGTCTGGTGTTTAAACAAATGACATTTATAATAGGAATGCACATTTTGCCTTCACTTTAGAACCTGTTTTTCTACTTTCTGAGCAGCAGTTGCCTATGACAAGAAATGACAGACCATTTCCACTTCTATCTCCAGCTCCTGTATCCAGGTCACACTGACACATGCAGAGGGAGAGGGTGGCTTAATGTGGCATCAAAGTCTTCTCTGCCCTGGCCAGTAAGCTGCAGGACTGGCACCCTAGACTGAGCATTCTATAGCAAAGTTTTCCCATTTGTTGCTGAGTGTTTTGTTTTCATATTTGCTTGAGGAAAGAGTCCATGTTTTTTGTAATACAGAGTTTCTAGTCAACAATGAACAATTTGATATTCAAGGAGAATGCAGGAAGAAGTCACTAGAAAAACGTCAGCTTGAGTGGCTTTGTTTATTCGTTTTCCACTGGCTGGTCAAGTTCTAAGCCAAGAGATGGCAACGCTTAGAAGACTGCCCTTCTCACCCTCAGACTAGACCTCTCAATCTAGGAGCATTTATTTAAAGAGAAATGCCAGTCAGATAAAGCTAACTTTGAAATTAACTGTGCAAATGCATACATATTTTTCAATCTCTTATGCAACTCTCATCACCATTTCAATGGGCTATTGATACTATTTGGATGAAGTTTAATAAATGAATATCATATTTGAACTAGTTTATACTTTGAGGCTCTTGGCAACTATAAAAATAAATAAATAACTAAATAAATTCTTAGAACAAATTATATAATTCCTTGGCATTATGATACTGTATATCTAGGAACAGCTATTGTGAGTGGCAGTGGCTGTCTTAAGAATATCTGCATGGTTATTGTTCCCCCCTGAGGCAACAAGCATTGTCTGAAAGAAAAGCTCTGTGCCTTGACTATCCCTTGAGAACAATAATTACTGCTATAGAGGAATATACTATACCAACTCTCGAGTAATTGAAAAAGACTGACAGGCAAATGATTTCTGAGTCCATTGCTCTGGGTTCAGATCCTCTGAAAGCTAAAATACATAGGCAGTGGGCCAATTTAGCCTCAAAGCTAGAGGGCTGAATGTACAACATCAATAGAATTACAGTTTTTCATATTGTTCCTGATTTTGGCCCTCTGCCTTAAAACAGAACTAAAATAAGTACTGAAAAAAACAAGCACTGCATATTTAACATTGTTAATTCTAAATAATTACTGAAGCTTTTGGCATAGAGATGAGTGGTTTTGTTTGTTTGTTTGTTTTAAGTAAACAGACCATATCTCCTGTTCATAGCTTTAGCAGAGACACCTAAGTCCATAGATTTGACAGAGAATCTAGGCTGAGAATATGACTGACTGAAATAGGCAAGGGTAAATAGAATTAAAGAGGCTAAATCATGCTTGGAATTTTACAGTGAGTTCATAATAAAACTCTCTGAGATGGCAGAAAAATATCTCAAGCTAAAAAGATCCAATTCTAAAACCAAAGATATCTAAAAGAAATGTAAAGAAAATATCTTTCGTGAGAAAAGAATGTGGACTACAAATTTACTTCAGATTAGGTTGTCATCATAATGTAAATAGATAAGAAGCATTTACATTCATGATACTCCGAAATTATGCTTGTGGGCAACCAGGGTAAAGTTGTGCTCACAGCTAAGCCAAAGTGGCCTTATTATTTATTTCAACAGATTAGGATTTTACCCTTGGTTCGGGTTTAATTATTTTTATGCCATAAGTGAATTAAATGAGATTAAAAAAAAAAAAAAAAAAAAGGGAGAGAAAGAGAAATACAGATTCATAATTTGAGTCAGTCTTCTCAAAGACATATGCAAATAGAGAGAAATGTTGCAACACCCAATTTTCCTGTGTTAATATTTTAAAAGAAAGTCACTAATTCTTAGTTGGGCATTTGCTGGTTCATATGGAAAATGGAGTGGATACAATTTTACTAATTATCAGTTAAAGTTATAATAGTGTAGGAATTTTAATTGTCAAAAAATTTGAAGTATTTTAATATTTAGAAATGGACTGTAATTCTTAACAGTCTTAACAGTCCACAATATTTGTAATGCAAATTAATCGATTTATGAATCCATTGTGTATCTTATCAGCAACCTTATGAAAGAGATAAACCAAACAGATTTCTTTAAAATGCTAGTAAAAAAAAATCACCACAAAAGACATGGTGGTTCTGAGTATGAGCCATCCAACTACATTTTCTAGTCAGAAGTAAATGACTAGATGATCTACTCTATAATTTATCAGTAACTGAGCATACAGCAACAGAACTCAAAAAATGGAAGGATATAGCATAACAGTCTTAGTACCTGCTCTGCATGTTCTTAAAAATACCAGACTTGAGGGTGAAATGTAAAACAATAAAAAACTGAAATGAAAAAAAAAAAAAAGATATCAAACTGAAGTTATTAGAGATTTTAAAGGAACTAGAATTTAATTTTCTTTTTTTATAATTACGATTTGAAGAATAATGCAAATGAGTATCCTTCCATCTCTACTGTTCCAGTTTCAAAGTTCTTTATAGGAAATCTTTATCTATTTTAAACAAGCAACAAAGCAAAAATAGCTGTAAGTAATGTAAAGGTATTATCAGCTTTACTGGCAAGTTTTTAAATAACTGTTTAGTACATCATTTGGTATTGCCAAAATGGAGCTTCAGAATGCCCCATTAGCTTTTGCTCTGCTAAACAAACACTAGCCAACTCTTCTAAATAAGACAGAGCTACAAAATTAAAACAATGAGTATTAGAGCTAAATGATGAGCCAAATCTACTTGAAGAACAGCTATTGAGCTTTGTTAGGCTAGAATCAACCAAGAAAATGAATCTGAGCATCATGAAGGACTTCACTAAGTATTAGGATAAAAAATGAGAAGGTAGCAAAGGACATTAGCAGGTATGAGTGACAGGAATTCAGAAAAAGGACTGCATAGGAAAATATTCTTTCGGTTGGAACTCTAAATCTATCCTAATCAATTTTCTCTGTACTACAAGGTGCCCAAACTTTTTTACCTCCCAAAATCTGTATTTATTCTGTTCCCTGACTTAACTCAGTGCTTAGGTTAGTAACAATGTCTGACTGGTTAATAGCCACACTTTTCAGAAAGGCACAGGGAAGAAATTGTCTTTTAAAAGGCAGCCTAATATATCTTTTGTTAAGCCTCTGAACATTAAATTTTGTTCATGTTAAAAATTGTTTAGCATTGTGCTTATGTAGGAAAATAAGCAAAAGGTTACATTTTATAAACGACTAGATGTTCTTAATTTGGATTTCTGTTAAAGATGTATTATTATTTACTGGGTTTCAGTGCTTTCAACATTTATTGTCCTAATAACAGCTGCATTATACTTTGACAATAAGAAACCACAAGCTGTATTGTGATATATTTATAATGCTCTGTAGGCATGCAGTATACTGAAGAGTAGCAGTAAAGAATATAGTAGACAGCAAAATACTTGACCGTCATTTTATCATGCAAACCTTCATTACTCTCATGAAGACAGGAAAAGCAAAGGTTTTATAATGAAAGTGTGAATGGCTAACCATAGCACTCCTCAGCTCCTTATCCTTTCATATGACATTCTGAAAGCTGACTGACCAACCAGTTCTTTTGAGAGAAAATCCTTTTGAGAACTGGTCCTTTTGAGAAAGACTATTTCATACTGTTCCAACATGAGTCAGGCTCAATTTTAGTAAAACTGTGTCTGGTATTCTATTCGTTGGTGACCTTGTTTCAGATGAACAGCTGCCCTTCCTTTCCATATTCACTCTCTTCAAGAGATACCTGAAAATGCTGTGATGTCAGTGCTCACACATGCTTTTCTCTTTCTGATTTTTTTTCCTATCCTACTCTCTTAATACTTTGTAATTTAAGGTACTTCATGTGCAGAATTAATGGAAAATACACTCTCATACACGACCAATATTTCCCCAGACAAAACATTTTTATATCTTCTTTTTATCTTAAAATTATCTCATTGGCATCAATCTACTAGAAACACACCTCCTAATTAAGGAGAAAGAACTACCTTCAAATCAAGGCAATGGTTAGATGTAAATTCAGTCCTATTTCACATCATTTTTAAAAACACTGGCTCCCCTCTGTTTTGCCATGCCTTTAATTCATGAGAAGCCCCTAATTTCAGTTTTCATTTTCAACTGGTTTGTTATTTCTATCATAAGAGGAATTAGCATGTTAGTTAGCATGGATGCATCCTTCACATTTATATTTGCACAAGTATAATTTCCACTACACACAAAATGTTATGAGACTAATTCTTTCATTAGAATAAGGGAACCATTTCTTCTCTTTGGGTGTTGGTGTCTCTAGTAGATAAACCAAGGTGAATGCATAAGGTAGATCAGAAATTTCACACTGGTGCAAGAGGCTGTGAAGAAAGATCTGAACCTTCAAAAATTCAGCAGCCCTAATTAACATAATCACAGAATGGATGAGGTGGGAAGGGACCTTTGAATGTCATCTGGTCCTCCCACAGTGTTCATGGAAAGACATCTAGGCAGTTGTTAAAGATCTGTAGGGACAGAGACTCCACAGCCTTTCTGGGCAACCTGTTCTGGTGTTCAGTCCCTTGCACAGTAAAAAATGGTTTCCTCGTGTTCAGAAGGAACCTCCTGCATTTGTGTTCATTTCCTCTTGTCCTGTCGTCTTGTAGCCATTAAAAGATGGCTACATCCTTTGCACTCTCTCTTCAGGTGCTTGTATACATTGATAAGACCTTCCCTTAGCCTTCTTTTGTTTCCAGGCTGAAGAATGCAAGCTCTGGAGAAATGCTCCATCACCTTTATCATCTTTGTGGCCTTTTGTTGGACTCTTTCCATAGCTTCATATCTCTCATGTACACGGGACCCCCACATTAGACATAGTACTTCTGTTCTGGCCTTACCATGGCATTTCCTGTGCTTGGATAATATCTAAGTCAACAGAACCAATCCCAAGACTAAGACTCCTAAATGGCAGTGTAGACCAGTAAGACATTAAGGTTAGGATCCAAACACTGAAATGTCAAGATATTCCTATTTACTTAGTTTAGGAGAATACAGTATTGCAGATATGTTGTTTTAGTAGTTAGGCTCTCAATATCAACCATTAGACTACAACTATGTCAGCGGTACAAAGTTAGTCTATAAGAAAATATCTGAATCATCATCATAGAACAGTCTGGGTTGAAAAGGACCACATGATCATCTAGTTTCAACCCCCCTGCTATGTGCAGGGTCACAATCATCATCTGGATGATAAGGTTTTTTTTTGTTTGTTTGTTTGTTTGTTTTTTCCTCTTTGTAGTGACATTTTAATCTCAGTAGCAATAAGCAATTTCTTCAGTGACAGGCGCTGGTTTTAGCTATAGTACACTTCCACCAAAGATTTCCTCACAGCATATTATTTTGGACAGTCTGGAAACCAATAAAAACAGTTATGAGTAGATTCCTGAAACTAATTTTCCTTCAATTTTACTATGAAATTTATAATGAAATATTTAACAGTCTTTTTTTCCCCATTTCTAGGGCTATATTTGACTATAAAAAATGGTGTTGGTTTTGAGTATGTTTGAGCATTTTTCCTTTCTATGTCCATTAGAAATCTCCTCCATTAATATAAATGTCTTACCATAATGAAATGCATACAAGCTGCTTACGTATGTGCAAGTGTGTGTGTGTGTTCTAAACCATAATTAGATTACAAAATTAATGCCTTGAACAGTAGCTTATTTATATCACTGCAACCATGATAATACACATCAACTAGAAATTTGCCCCCCTCTCCCCAGACAAACTTTTATGCATTTAGAACTGCTTTTAGATGTGGTAGGATTGAATTTCATGAAAGCAATCAAATTTAGAACAGGCACAACACAGGAGCAAGGAGCAAGCTTTCTTATTTGTTCTTGGTTGTTCTCTCCTTCACAATATCCTTGACCCAAAGTAACAACTGCTAGTCATGACATTGTAAAATAGTCTATATTCTCATTCAGCTCTCCTTTAATTGTTGTCTTTAAGCTAATTAATCCATATAAATTTTCACCTAAACAGTAGAAATTTACTTGATCCAATACTACATTGATAATATCAGGAATTTAAGAATCTTTTCAAAAAAGTTTTCTGTACTAATTTATTGTGAGGTACACGGTTACACACTCCATTACACTCAACTATATTCACAATGAAATTCTAATTTGAATTAAGATTCTATGGGTTGTCTTCCATACATCTGCAAAAACATAAAGGTAATGACAGGAAGACTGATGTAGTTGGTTTCCATGTCATAATTTAAATGATTTTTACATATATTATTTATTAACATGGAGAATGTGAGCAGCAACTATTAAAGGCTTCTTCTTTGGTAGCGATGGAAATGGGGAGATCCTTAAAACAGAGAGGAAAAAGCAGTCATACACAGCCGAGCTAAACAGCCCAAAGGAAATAGCAAATCACTTTTTCAAACTACTTGAAGGTGCTTGCTAATATGGTAGCAATCTGCTGTGAAGTCAACTTCTCTTTTGTGTTAGATTTGCATGCACAAGATGTTAATCAATTCAGAGTCTCAGACATTTATGTTCCTCAGAGTTAGAACTAAAAAGCTCTCTGACATCTCTATAAATGGAAATACTCTGTAAGAATTGCAGAGAGCACTCTATCTCCTTTTCATGTACAGAATGCTACATATCACATGTAAAAGACCAACAGAAAAAAGGAAAGTTTAAGTACCTGGCTAATTATATGCTAGTGTACAAAACATGTGGACATTTCTTTGTTGCATTTCACTTACAGCTAAAATTCAGCAACTCTGATTTACCTTTATGCATTTGGATTACCAAGCATTGTACTTTTTGTTGCAGTGCCCCTGTTCAGCATTCATTGGGTATATAAATACTTAAGTGGACCCACAGGTATTGAAAAAAAAAAGGGGGATAAGAATAAGGGTTTCCTTGACCACCATTCATTTTTAAGAAAAAACATTTCTTATGCCATTTATCATCGGATTATATGCAAATCTGTTACCGAGAATAGTTCCTATATCCCAGATGCCAAATTATAGTCTCAGATACATGGCATGCATCTCTGAATAGCTTAAACAATCAACTTCTATGCTACTATTTTTAATACATGCAGATATTAAATGGCAACTGAACTAAAGTTCAGCCCTGACCCCTTCAACATGTTCAGTTCCTATTCCTGTTCTGTGTGGGAACATATCAGATCTTTTATACAGCTATTATGAGATAACCATTTTTTTCCTTGAGGTCTGTACTTAGCATGTACATGCAACAGATTTTTTTTAGCACTGTCTTTGGTGTATCTGTCATTCTTATTCGCAGTTTGTACTTAGAAGAAGTACACGCATCCTTACTTCAGAAGGCAGCAAGAAGCAGCTTGTTCATGAAGTCATGGTGATTGCTGCAGTTTTCATCTCCGTTTTTTTTTTAGTATTGTAATGGTGAATCTCTTTTTTAAAGAGCTTAACACATAAAGAAAACTGCAGCATAACAGGAAGCAGAAGACATATACAAAAAAAAAAAAAAAAAGGATCTTGGAATCTGCTCTCTATCTTTTTAATAACCAAGAAAAGTGAGAAAAAAACTATGAGTTACCTCCTGCTAGATGGTATGTGCAGTTAGTCAGTACAAAGGCTGACATAAAAATTCATTCTGGGAAAAATGTCATTGTCTTCCATAAGTTGCAGGCTACGGGGACCATGTCTGCAAATTGTCTCAGTTACTTCAGTTCAACTAGAGGATAAATCATCTCACAGGTAAAATCCAGAGGATCTACAATCCTTCATCCAAATTTTCACAGAATTACACTGATAAGGGATCTCTTTCATGTCCCTGCATGCTCAGTGACTTCAGATTGTGCAAATAAAGTATTATTATTAAATAGCAGAAAATATCTAACATAAGCCCAGGTGCTTTATTTATGCCATGACTGAACCTAGCATGGGCTGACATTCCTTTTTTTGCCAGAGTTATGCATGTGGATTTTTAACAGCCATGTGTGCTGCTGCTGGATGTCACTTCATGCTAGCCTCTCACTCAGCTGTTGCAGGGAAATGAAAATATTGCACCCTGCTTTGAAGGTTGTTCACATGGCTTATTGGGGATGCTTATGTCACCAAATTTATGAATGGTATTCAGAAAGACCATGAGAAGCTGAAAAAGGACTCCTCGTGCCATGATAATGGAAACACTACATCTCCTTTACTTGTAGTTAAGGAAGTGAAGAAGGAAAAGGCTGGCATATTCCCTGAGATATTCACCCAGG
Source organism: Gallus gallus (assembly GCF_016699485.2). NCBI lineage: Eukaryota > Metazoa > Chordata > Aves > Galliformes > Phasianidae > Gallus > Gallus gallus. The sequence continues at coordinate 159,090,121 of NC_052532.1, read as the reverse complement.
TAAATTCTCCTCGTCTCCCCCTCATCAATGCAAAATCTGTGTTACATCCTAAGACAGATCTGTTTTGATGAACTATGATGTAAAGGGTAGAATATAGATGAAGATGTCCAGGTTTTCTAATGTAGGCATTCATTAACAATTAAATTGCAGCAAAGTGGCTCAGGTGTCAGTTTGGAGAGGGGAAACAGGTTTGTGCTTTTGCCCTGGTTTAGTGACCTTGCTGTAAGAACACTGGGATTCTGCCATAGCAGAAGATTAAGTATTAGAGGCAGGATAAAAGTATCTTATCCTTAAACAAATGTCCCTTTCAAAAGCTTAATACAAAGCAGGTCTAGAAAGTCTGCAGCTATAATGATTTCATGTTTTGCTGATCCTGGCCTTTCCCACTGAAAGACTATTTAGTGGTCCCTAGTGGAAAGTTGAGATCAGCATTTAAATGCAAGTCTATCTTTTTAACATAAGTCCTTAGCAGCCCAGCAGCTCTCTGTGATACTGAGAATTTATAAATAGTTATGCATAGATACAGACTGATATATATAAATGCAAAATGCATATCACTCCTTTATGGTTGATGACTGTACAATCAGGCTATACTTGCAAAAGTATTGTAATTTCTAGTGTGTTTTTTTTTTTTCATCTTTTTCTTAAGTAGTGAAAATGAAAAAAACATTGCCTAACAAGGTATTTTTTTCTTGTTTGAAACACTTCTCTTTGCATACAGTCAGGGACCAATTATAGATATTTCCTATCTCCTTTGAAATTCTACACCTGAGGTATATGCCTTCCTCTCTTAGGTAACAGGGATGCTACACATGGATTGTGGGGAATACCAGGCAAATATACTGTTTTCTTTCTAGCTTTCTTTACAAAAATCTTTCTGTACAAAACTCCTTGCCAGCTATTTTAAAGTGATATATATAGTTTAGTGTCTAGTAAACTACAATGATCATAAAAGAAAAGCAGGAATCTGAAATCCTAGTAATATATCAATTTTACTTGAGCAATCTGTATCTTCTATAGCTGTTGTTTTCTTCCTCTTCTCCCTTCTGCAAAAACTCCAGACAACAAAACTCTTCTACACAAAAGGTTAACAAAATCCTTTTCCATGTGCTGTGCATCCGGTTGGTTACATCACTTAATAATACTAAAGAAATTTTCTTTTTCACTGGGAGATCTTTTGGAAAAGTTCATCAGTGCAAAAATAAACAAACAAAAAAAACACATTGTAAGGTTAAAGCAACACTAGTCAGCTCATTCAGCTCCTTCTCTTACTTTGCTATCTACAGAAACCTGGCTAAATCAATCTCAGCCTACCTACACGCAGTATACCAGACAGGCAGGCTCACTTGGTGCTTCTGTGTCTGCACACTGCAATTTTACTTCCCACTGTGCTGGTGAAGGAATGCATGCACTCTGGTATGACCTTGTCAAACCTCATCAAGTAGCAAACATAAGGATCAGGATCCCCAACACGAGCTCTCACACCCTTTAAGTCCTGGCTCAGGGGGGATCCTCCCTGACTTCATTAGTAATGGCACATTCTGCATTTTCTGACTGGAAATGTTTCTTGGCCTGTTTTAACCCATGCTTCACCTAATTCACTACGAATATCTGTGCATTTCCCTGCCTTTTCAGTCAGTATGTGTCAGAGAAGAGTTTCTTAGTTGCTGTCTGCTCTATCTGACAAATTTCTGGAAGACTCAGTTTGGATTTGACCGTCAAGAGTTCCCTGAGCCTCTTTGTTCTTTCTTGTTCTTTACCTGTAGCCGAACACAAGGCATTTAACCTCTCAGCTTTGATTTTTGTCACTTGTAAAATGGGAAAAATAATACCTAGCAACCGCCATGAAAAAAAATGTCAATATTTATCGTTGATAACCAGAATGTACAGTCTGAGATATTGCACTTCAGCCTTCATCTTCCTTCCCTCAAAATCAATGCAAAGTTCTCATTGACTCAAGGAGAGCATGCAGCCTTTGCAAAATAGTGTGATCACTGAGATATTAAATCCATGGTAGTCACTGGCTTTTAACCAGACTTTTAGTAACAGTCATGACTTATAACCATATTGTGTCAGAGAAGAACCAAGAGAATTAATTCAATGTTGGTTTTATCAGAGAGGTATTTTTTTTCAAAAACAAATAAGTAAACACACAGTAGTAGTTTCTCCTTATAGCATGCATAAAAGCTGATCCCATTCACACTGCAGTCATTGAGAATATAAACCAGCTTCCATGCATGGAAAATAGAACTTTTATTTAATCTTCTGTTATCCCACAAATTAAATGATTGGAAGGATTTCAATCAAACTGAATAGCAGCCTGCCCAAATCTGGAATCACTATTTTTTATTTTTTATTTTTTCCCCAAGTGAGTGGATGTTATTATTTATCATTGCTCACTGTAATCATCTTTTTTTTTTCTTTTCTTTTCTTTTTTTTTTCTTTTTCTTTTTTTAACATACAACAACAGCAACAACAAAAACACGTTTTTCATCCCAGGAGCTTTTAGTCTGGAAATAACAGTAGCAGAATAAGAAGGTAATAATGTACAATAGAACTTGGACAAACACTACTAAGTCACACAGATTCCTTGACTTAATTTTAAAGGATTCATAGGTATTTTTCTGAGGGACTTGATAATAGATAAGAAAAGTATAGCACGTCAGTAAGAGTTCAATCAGGAAAGAACACAGTCATATAGAAGTCAATAATGGAACTATTTCTATGAACTGTGTATTTGGACTGATTAGGTGACTTATGGTACTGCTCTGTTACCTCTGTGGTGGCAGTTATGCCCTCTGGGTTTTCAATCAGAATTAAAAAATAACATGTTTGATGGATAAAATCAAGCTTATATAAACATAATTTTTGATGAACTTAACCACAACACCATGTCATACAGCTTATAAAGCTCCTGCCTGTTTTTTACTTATCACATTCAGAAGAAATGTGAGCACACCAGCTACACTGGAGGAATAAACATGCTGTGTTCTCTTTCAAATGAGAGTATAATCCCTCAGCTAATTTCAAACATGAAGTCCGGAGTGTTTTTAGGAGGCTTCAAGCAGACGTTAAGGTCAGCCCCAGCTAAACTGCCTGCTTCAGTACTAAAATGGAATAACTTATGAGATTGAAAAATTAACAATAAAATTCTCATAGTTACACACGCTCAGTATCTGAGGCAAGAAAAAAAAAAAAGACAAAAAAAATTAATATCTTCATCAGTGACATCGACAGTGGGTTCAAGTGCACCTTCAGCAAGTTTGCGGATGATGCCAAGGTGTGGTGTGGCCGACATGCTCAAGGGACAGGATGCCATCCAGAGAGACCTGGACAGGCTTTAGTAGTGAGCTCAGGAGAACTTAATGGGGTTCAATAAATTCAAGTGCAATGCCTTGCACCTGGGTCATGACAACTCTTCCTATCAATACAAGCTGAGGGCTATAAGGATAGAGCACAGCCCTGCCAAAAAGGACTTGGAATACTGGTGGATAGGAATCTGGACATGAGCCAGCAGTGTGCCCTCATGGCCCAGAAAACCAGCTGTATCTTGCACTGTATCAAAATAAGTGTGCTCAGCAGGTCAATGGATATGATCCTGTCCCTCAGGAGAGACATAGACCTGTTGGAGTACATCCAGAGGAAGGCCACAAAAATGATCCAAGGGATGGAGCACATCCCCTGTGAGGACAGGCTGAGAGAGCTGGGGCTGCTCAGCCTGGAGAAGAGAAGGCTGCAGGGAGACCTGAGAACAGCCTTTCAGTATCTAAAGAGGTGCTGTAACAAACACTCTTCAATATAATGATAATACTTTATAATAATAATAAGACTCTTAAGCAGGTTTTGTTGTGATAGGACAAGGAGAAATAATTTCAAAGTAAAAGACAGGAAATTTAGACTGGACATAAGGAAGAAGTTTTTTACAAAAAGGGTAATGAAGCAGTGGAACATGCTGTCCAGTGGATGCCCAGGGATCATGATGTCCAGGATGCCCTGGACAGATGCTGTCCAGGGATCCATGTGGTGGATGCCCTGTCCCTGGAGACATTCAAGGTCACACTGGATCAGGATCTCTGTAACCGGGTCTAGCTGAAGATGTTTCTGTTCACTGTAGAAGACTAGATGATATGTAAGAATCCTTTCCAACTCAAGAGTCTATGATTCTATTATTTTCTCTTGGTATAATTTTCATTCCATTTTACTGATAAAAAAGTGAAACCAAAGGAATGTCTTCTTCAAAATATATATCTTTATTTCTGTTTTTCAGTGGCAACATAAGAGTCATCAAATTCAGAGACTCCGCAGACAGGTAAAAGAAGTTTTCAAATCTCAGATTAAATCAAGTTTCTTTCAGTATGAAAAGACCTGAGCATTTTCCTGAAAATATCTTCAGCTTCAAAATGATTGATGTCCCTGCTGAATGGCAAGACAGGAGAACAATCTGAAAGCCATTATGTGTGATGGAAAAAAAGGAAGGAAGGCAGGCAGGAAGGAAAGAGGGAAGGAAATAGGAAGATTTATGGTACGTTTTCATATCAACATACATGGGTGCTTATGTACAAAGAGTAACTTTAAAAAAAAATATATATTAGACACTAATCTTTTCAAAGTAGCCATAGGAATATTGTGCAACATGTGCTGCTAATTTTATCTCAGTTACAATACAAGAAAGGTAAAGAGAAACAGAAGATATTTCTGAAAAAGAAATAGTATCATTCAGATTAATACAATTAAATAAAAGAAAACATCTGAAGTGGACCAATCTTTTCCCACTTTCACAACTAATATACCTGATTGCTATTCGCTGTTTTTTGCTTGTAGGTGCCTAGCACCGTGCTGTTGCACAAAAGATTGCATACACATTAAGTGGCTGAAGAAAAACATCCTTTTCTTTTTTCTTTCTTTTTTTTTTTTTTTTAACTATGACTATTGTAATTAGGCCCATCTATACATATAGAAAGACCAGACAGGGCATAGAAAGCATATTAGTTTTGTTTATTTACGTATGACCATGTATTCTCATAACAGCCTTTCAAATGCATATTGTTTCCAAGAGTCAGCCATGCTTGCTTTATCCAGTAACCATGTCTTCCTTTAGGGCCTGGCTCCCAGCTGAGATATCATCCACAGACTTTGAGTTCTGAATATCAATAGTTAATCACAAGGATACCACCAAAATATCAATGACTGTGAAGTTGGATACTGATGAGAGTCAGCCTAGGTATTGCAGAAAAAATATCATACGTAGATTATTTATCAGTAAGTAGTGTGCCCTCCCATTTCTTGTTGAACTGTACAAAATAAAATCTTAATCCAGCCTTATAAAACTAAACAAGAGTAAAACATGCCCACTATATGTCACAACACCCCACCCGGAGTACTGCATCCAGTTCTAGGGCCCGAAATACAAGAAGGGCTCAGAGTTGTTGGAACAGGTGCAGAGGAGGGCCACGAAGATGATCAGAGGGCTGGAGCACTTCCTCTATGAAGACAGGCTGAGGGAGCTGGGGCTTTTCAGTCTAGAGAAGGCTCTGGGGGGGACCTTAGAGCAGCCTTTCAGAACCTGAAGGGGGCCTACAGAAAACCTGGGGAGGGACTTTTTATACAGGCAGGTAGCAAAAGGAAAAGGGGAAATGGCTTTAAACTGAAAGAGGGTAGGTTTAGACCAGATATCAGGAAGAAATTCTTTACTAGGAGGGTGGTGAGACACTGGAATGGGTTGCCCAGAGGAGCTGTGGATGTCCCCTCCTTGAAGGCATTCAAGGCCAAGCTGGATGGGGCTTTGAGCAACCTGGTCTAGAGGGAGGTGTCCCTGCCTGTAGCAGGGGGGTTGGAACTAGATGATCTTAAAGGTTCCTTCCAACCCAAACCATTCTATGATTCTAACACAGTTCTTGTCAATTTTAACAAAGACAGCACTGTCACACACAACACCAGAACATAGTTTCAGGGGTGCCTTGAAACAGAGACAGTTACCAGACTGCAGGGCAGTGCTCGTCTTAATTTTGGGAAAGAGAGCCTAGCTGTATGCATATGAGCTGTGTCATGCTAGTTATCATCAGAACTGAAGAACAGGTTCTTGAAATAGCCATTGATTACAGCAGTTTTTTTCATTTTTTGTGGCTCTTTATATTTACATATGCATGTAAATGTGTCAATCAAGACGATGCTGTCCTTAATCTAAATTTACAAAATTCATGTTACTATATTCTTTATGAAATCTTCTAAAATAGGGCTGTTCTCTAGGAAGCAGTATTTCTTCAAAGTGAAAAGTAACAACTACTCATATTGTCAGAGGAAGAATGAGGAAAGAAATATCATTTACTCGTTTACTTCTGAGAGCAAGATGGCTTGCACTGTTCCCCCTAAGTTGAAAAAGAGATGGAAGTGTAGCGGTGAGACTTGTTGAGAATTCTGGCAAAGGAATATTTGCTGAAATTTTCTAAAGAAGTAAAAACTAACTTAGGAAAGAAAAAAAAGCAGCTGACAGATATGCACAGACAAAGATAGTGGTGAAGGAGAGAGAAGGGAAGGGAGGGAAGGGAACAGGAGGGAAAGGGACAATTAACAACCACATTTTATTCTAGAAGTTTTCATCTTTTCTGCAATTCACATAGTCACAGGAAAAACAACAAAACTGCTAGCATATATTTTAATCAGAAAATCAAATGACTGTCTTCTTTGTAAAGGTCATACATGATTGTGTCTCTGGTTTGTGTCACATACCTTCCCAGATCACTAGTCTTAAAAGTTCAGTGTCTCACAAAAAGCCTTCCTCAGCATATGGTCTCGTAGCTTTAATCTGTTTGCTGCAACAGCACCAAGTCCTTAAATAAGGCCAGAGTACCCATTAGTTAGAGCTCCCAGTTTTTATGTCTACTTTATTACATGACTATGGAATTTAACACTGTAACATTTTTTCCTCTATAGCTCTGCAGTTATCCATGGAGACATGCCCATGTATATTTGTGTTGATGGGAAACTAATTAATGGGACAATATTATTCCTGACCATATTTTCTCTTTGCACCTTCTATCCATCACATTCAGAGCCACAGTTACACTGTACACTGCAGAGAGTGGTCACTCAGATGTACGTAATTGTACCTCTTCTATATACAGTGAACATAAGCAACATTCTTTTAAATATGCGTAAAATAAAATATTTGAATAAAGAACGAAAAAATGCCTAATTAGATCTTTTTTATCTGTACACTGAATGCATGACACACCATGTCCTAAATATTTGTTCAGAGAATGCCTGCAATCTCTTGTATAAGCAGTCTTAGATATCTACTTTCCATAGAAATAATGCAGAAAAAAACCCTCTATATTTATATCTAAAATTTAACCTGAACATATTTCAGAGCATAGTAGGGGGTAGGATTAATTTTCATTATTCTTCATTTCTTTACTGAACAACTTAATAATATAAAATGTCTGAAAGATGCAACAAGAAGATCTCTAAGACTCCTGTATCCCAGGGGAGTTGTTCAGTGAGTAGGATATACAAGCAAGCACCTTCGTGTTTGCTGTCCTAAATCCATGAATCTTGAATCCCTGGATGCACAACTGGCCCAGTTTCAATAGAATGAGAAAGTATTTTGAAGGCTTTTCTTTTCTTTTCTTTTCTTTTTTTTCCCCAGGTTAATTCTTTCCCTCTGCTTCTTATTCAGCATAAAGATTGATATATCATATGCATTTTTACCCTATTTCACCTTTTCGTCTTTGATTACTAGAGAAGCGTCAGAGAGTAGCAACTGTTTGAGTGCTAAGGCACTGACTTGGAAGATTGAAACTCCTGTCCTTGCTCTGAAACAGATTTCCACATGTTACCCTGAGAAAGCCATAGAAGCAGTATAAGCCTCATTTCTTAACTGTAAAGTGGAAAGATGAAAAATCTTTAAAATCATGCTGCATTATATGGTAAATTACATGGCATATACATTACAGAATATGAAAGGCGATCATATCCTATGGCAACAGCAGCCATATTCACACTGCAAATATAAATTAAGACTAGCTAATCCCAGAAAGAGGAACATATTTTTCACAGAATTGTCACAGATTCCAATCAGCTCTAATACCAATTGACTATAAGTCACTTGTGATCGTATTGGCATCAGTTTGCTTTAGGCTAAGCTCTTTCACAACCTTGTGATATTTGAGTTTCCAGTACTGAAGGTATTTCAATTAATTTTAAAGGATCAGTGACATATTTTCAACAATAAATAATTCTGTCTGCTTCTGGAAAAGCCTTTGTTTCCAACTGTTTGTTTTTTGGCATAAAACACCTGACAATCTCTATTCTCAGTACTGTATAAAATATAGAATGGAAGCTAAAGCAGAACAGGAAAAAAAGAAAATGGTTGTGCCAGTGAGAGTTTCAAGAATGCAGCATTGATAAAAACTGCTGAAATAAAATGTCATTCTGAAAGATATGAGGGGAAAAAAAAAAAAAAAAAAAAAAAAAAGACTATTCCTACCTGGAGTGGAAGTTGGATAGTACCCGAGTAGCTGCTGATCAAATATTCACTGTAAAGCAAAAGAAGGAAACTAACTATAAAGAAAAAAAGTGAAGGCATATGGGAGAGAGAGTGAGAATGTTTGAAAGAGCAAAAAGAACCAAAGTAGAAGAACACAGTACATGCTAAAAGTCTTTGGGATTTGCTACATGACACATGGACTCCTAGTGAATGAGACGTTACTTTAATGCTCAGCCCCAGCAGTTTTCACCGACTTCCACAAACGTTCACGTCATACAATTTCCCAGCCTGTCATAAGACTTCTAGCTGCATCTCCCATTAATTTTCCTCTCTCAACTCAACAAACTCATTCAAAGTTTTCTAGCTGCCTTGCCCCTTTGCCCATGCTTGCTTGCTTACAATCATGTCAGTTATAATTCACTGTAAAGCTTAAAGTTTGTCAGAGTATTACAGAGTACACTTCTGAGCCCCACTATAGGCCGCTAATCTTTTCTAAAGCAGCCCTGTTTATCACAGGTAGAATAATACCTCGAGCTTCTCAAACAAAGTGGTTCAGCGCATTTGTGAGGCATTAGTTTTAAGGGCACAGAAGGCATTATCATGCCAGGAAGCAACATATGCTATAGAAAAATGCCAGCATTCACTGTGTCACTAGGTCGCAAATGTTCATCTTTCTGAAAAGCGTGATGAATTCAGGCGTACTGCTCAAGCCCTTCCTGTACCGCTCACAGCTCATCACCAACTGGTCCTGAGAGTTCCCAGCACTGCCCTGCAGCAGAAACACTATTCCTGCTCTTTTTCACCTGAAATGAATGGAGAGAGCCAGAGCTGGCAGGCTGCTTAGTGCTGTGGTGCCAGTCCAGCAGGAGGCTTGGGCCCACACTCACCTCACCAGCCTTCTGCCCAACTCTAGGAGGCAGAGGACACATTCGACATGAACTTTATGTCATAAGTTTTTTGTCAGATTGGTCCACACTGCTCCCTACCTCACAGGAGCCCTCTTTGTGGAAACAATACTGTGTTTCATGAATGAGTTTAATTGCTCTAAGACTAAAGGACCAAAGCCAAGAGGTGTAAGAATTGGTGCACTTTGGCATTAAAAGTAGTTTAAAATAATAGAATATAATTTTAAATTTGAATTTTATATAGAATCATAGAATCTTAGAATGGAAGGAACCTTTAAGATCATCTAGTTCCAACCCCCCTGCTACAGGCAGGGACACCTCCCTCTAGACCAGGTTGCTCAAAGCCCCATCCAGCTTGGCCTTGAATGCCTTCAAGGAGGGGACATCCACATCTCCTCTGGGCAACCCGTTCCAGTGTCTCACCACCCTCCTAGTAAAGAATTTCTTCCTGATATCTGGTCTAAACCTACCCTCTTTCAGTTTAAAGCCATTTCCCCTTTTCCTTTTGCTACCTGCCTGTATAAAAAGTCCCTCCCCAGGTTTTCTGTAGGCCCCCTTCAGGTTCTGAAAGGCTGCTCTAAGGTCCCCCCAGAGCCTTCTCTTCTCTAGAATGAAGAGCCTCAATGAATATGAAATGTGTGAATTTGTATTTGACCATATGAGTAAATAATGTTTTAATCACTTGTACTGAAGATAATATCAATGACGGCAAGTTTGTTCTGTATCTCGATATTTTTAAAGGGCTTTACAACACCACCTCGTCACCTGACCTAATTCCTCTTACAGCTCTGAAAATTGCAATTGCAGGATCTAGAAGGTTGAGAGACATGTTTTTCTGCAGATGGCATGAGAAAAAAAATATAAGAAATGACGTAGAGAACGATGTTAAGTAGCAGCAGACTAATGGAGAACATTTTGTCCTATTTTTGAGAAGCACATCAGGAACAGCTTGTTTTTTAGTGGCTCCAAAGTATAATCACTGGCACTATATGATTGCTGTAAGCATCGTACTGCACTAATCACCACCACATTACTGTGAGTTTTGCTGAGCATTTTGTAAAAGACACATTGCATTCCACTTTTCCAGTACTTATCTTGAAAATGAATCAGACGTACCAAAAGCTCTAGACAATAAATAATGATGGTGTACCTTTTAACGTTCTTAATAAGTTTCAGAGATATAGGGCTTTTCATTTTCACTGGTTACCAACAATAAAAACATTGACTAAATCTATGTATGGATTTCTTCTAGGTAAATCACAATAACTAAACTGTGGAAATAAGAGATGGCTTTGATGCAAAAAGCATCATTTGAAGCATCTATTTCTAAATCTGCAGCGTTTATGTATTTTTGTCATAGCAAACTCAAAGCATTTTGAAGAATAATTTTGTAAAATTATATTTACAAATTTCTATTCAGATATTGAGCAATCCATATGGAATCACTGCAAATACAAAAGCACCAGAAATCTACTTAAAATTGTTTCTTCCAAGCCCATAACTTTTCTTCAGTCTTGTAACCTCAGTTTTAATAAGTAAGCCAAATATTAACCATTTAATTCCCCTCCTGGCAACAAAGGAAAACAACAACAACAAAACTAGAAACACATGTAATACATACTATTTGCATTATTGAATATTGTACTGAGCAGTGTTCATTTAGTATTTTAAGAGTTTAGAGAAAAAATCAAGCTGTGCAAAGCCAGTTTGCATACATGAAGCAGTAATATACTGTGTATCTATGACTGATGGGCTGGGGAATCATCTAATATGCTAAGCCTCTGAATCTGCTAATTGTGAGCTGGCTTTTCCAAAATCTGAGAAGAAGTAAATATTTATGAAACAAATGTTTATTAATCTATTCATGACTTTCCACCTGAGAAAGCTGGACATGAGGAGTGAGCCCTGACTCTTTTGAAATCATTGAGCAGGCAGCCATTTGTTTTAAGAGAGATCAATATCTTATTGTGAATTAATCCTGGTATAAAATTAATTTTATTTCCATCAAATGTATTTTCAAAATGGAGAGAGAAACCTGATTATTCTTTAAATGAGTCTTTCAGGGTCTCGTGTTTGGCTATACTTTTTTTTTCTTCTTCTTCTTTTTTTTTTTTTTTTTTTTTTTTTTTTTTTTTTTGCTATTTATAGGTTTGGGCATGTAAGGAGGAGAGGTAAAGAAAAGGGTTTCCTTCAGGATACAAGCTGTTTTTTCAATCTCCAGTGCTGTTAAGGATTTGGCACAGGATCCCCTACACACTCAGCATTTGACAGAAAGGTTGCCAGTCTCTTGGGATTTTCTCAATACTGTTTCTAGACAATCTATATTTTGTAACAATGTCTTTTTCACTTTAACTAGATTTCCTTTAAACAACAGCAAGAACAAAAATCAGAAAAAGAAAAAATATTTCTGGTTTATTTCTTCCTTGTTTCACTCCTTAACTGAGGAAAATATCCTTCACTTTTTCAGAAAGGAATCTAAAATCTGGTACTTCTCACAATGTGTATAAATCTAAAAGCTTACATAATGGCATGCATCTAGTTCTGTATATGCAGCTGTATATCCATATAACTATGCTTATATATATATATTTATATTATATAGATATAGATATATGCGTACGCCTATGTATAGAATTGTTTTCAGGAACATAAGGACCAGAGTTTCATTTTATTGTTAAAATAACATGTACTAGCTGCAACAGCCATCAAGCTCTTCTGGCCTTTAGCCAAATAGAGGCAAAAGTTTATTTGTATCAGCAACTACAGCAGCCTAAGAAAAGGGCACCCTTGGGGTTTGGCTTGTGTAAGTGGGGCTGTCTGTGATCTCGGCTGCATCGGGGCTGGCTCTCCTGGCAGAAGGTGCTTCTGGCCCCCTTCCTATGCATTCCCATAGTGCTGCAGAGTGCCACAGCCATACAATAAGGGACCCACTTTCCCTGCCATCTCATGGTAAAGGGAAAGCTGCTTGTACTCCCCTAAGAAATGATATTTATCACTTTGGAAATAGTATCTGTGTTCCTGAAGATTGTTACTGAAGCCAGCACTCCCTCCCCAAAACAGGACCATTAAGGATAAATGCTTTGTGTGTGTGTGTGTGTGTTTCTGAGGAAAACACTTAGCCTCTGAAATTTTAATAGAGCTCATACATAAGTTTCTCTGCTGATGGTGTAAGTGTCGGAAATACAAAGCATGCACACACACCTCCCAGCAAATGAAACGTGTCAGCAAGTGCTGCAATCAATAACAATATAATATTCTTTCCTAAATAATGGTACAGCAGCAGAAGTGTGTAAGACAGTGATGAATTATTCAACGGGTCTGCTTTGCTGCTACATTGCTCCTTCCATGCTTTAAGCTTTCCTACGACTGAAACACCTGGCACAGCACTCTTTGACTTCATCTTCTTCTGAATACCTAAATCCCTTTCTTCCCTTGCACAAAAATTAAGTTTCCTAAGTGCCTAAAGCTTTAAACTGTCTTCAATTGCAAAATTGTATGATGTCTCAAAATTTTAAGTGCCTTATTTCTACCTGATGGTTTCAAATGGAGATGTGCTACATATGTGAGCAAGCAGCTGCATATTAAATATTTTTTTAAAGTAAGTGCTACAGACTATGGAGCACCAGAGGCTGAGTGACATTCTGGACAGAGTGTTCATTAAAACACAAATGGCGGGTGCAATCAACTAGTTAGAATGAAAGCCCAGGTTATGAAATGCTTATTTAGATGATCAATCTAAATAATGCTACTCCCACATAGCTAGATGTTACTTGACATTAGCTAGAATAATAATTTAGTATTTGCAAAGAAAATGGTGAAAGATATTTTCAGTAATCTAGTTCTCTAAATTGCATGTGTTTGAAGTATATATCCTGCAGCATGTAATTAAATAAAGATTATGCGATCCTCATACACCGAACAAGTGTTGTAAAAGTTAAGACATACATGCAAAACTAGATGAACAGTTAAAAAAAAAGGGGGGGGGGGAGGGAGGGGGGCTTTTTTTGACAATCTCAAAGAAAAAATAATGTTTTTTTTTTTTTTTTTTTTTCCCCAAGAAATTTTGGAAATATTTCATTCCTTTTCTGAGTAGCAGTACACTCGTATCCGGAAATGTTCATCTACTGCTTCATTCTGCCAGAGATGGCTGAGTATCTCTCATAACATATTTTTTGTGCTCTGCCCAACTCACCTTTAAATGCCACAAGCAATACAAATCCGTCATCTCTCTTTGGGAAGCTGCCTGATTCTGTAATACAGCTTACCACTAAGTAGTTTCTCTGGTACTCAAGCTGTATTTCTCCTGCTTGATTCATGTTCTACTCCCATCACTTTGAGTTAACTCCCTCTGCCCCTACTGTCTAAATGAAGGAGGTCTGATTTCTACCTGTGCCTAGATAACTGCTCTGAATGGAACAGTGAGAAATAAATACCCCTGCTCTTCAGAAGGTCACTTCAGAGATCTCCCTGTATCATGCTATTCCTTAGCCACTTGCTGCTGTCCACTGTCAAAAGCAGGACCTTTGCTGTGACCTCCGATAGCTATTTTCCTCTTCTGGAAAAACCACTGAACATTACTTAACAGGCAGCACATAGACTGAGCCTTTGCATAAGAAAGGCTTGCAAAAACAGCTTAATGCAACAGGAAAGCACCATGTGTATCTCAGCGGCTGATCTACAAACCTGCACTGCAGCCATCAAACATTACTGCTGCCAAGGAGTTGAAAGAATATGCATTGAATAAGGTCACAAGGTTTTGACCTAGATTTCAGTCAGCAGGAGACTGTATTGGAAAATAAAAATTTAAAGTACAACAGTGCCCTTGATGAAAAGGCTACAGCCTTGAGTGAATGAAGAAAATAAGGTGGAACCTAGCCCTTGTAGCACTCTATGTATAACAGGAGATGAGAAGTGACTGTGTATTTGTCTGCAGCATACTTTGTGGTAATATATTCAGAATATATATATATATATATCAATGTGAAACAAACTCCTGCTTGGAGTGGGGAAAACAGCTACCTGACTCATGACCACAGAAACAGAAAATCTTTGCTGAACAAACCATTAAATTTTATAAGCAAAGTTTGGAAAAGTTGACTGGGAAGCCTATGCAAAAATACTTATTAAGAAACTATACTTTTCTACCAAAATCCCTTCTTGATTCCCTCTGATTCCAGCAGCTCAGAAACATGACCTGTCTAGTCACCAAAATTACTATAGCAGGTTGACAAAGAAACAAATTTCTTTAAAGCATTTACATTAAATTTGGCAATTGGAAATTAAATGCAAGTTTTCAGAAATACAGTTACTCTAGCAGCTCCAGAAAATGAATGAAAAAGAAAATGAATGAAATATAAATAAGTAGATTAAGATCATGACCATCCATCTCTGTATCAAAGTGAAGGAGTAAACAATATCAGTTCTTCTACCTAGAGAATAACTATTCTCCATAAATCTTACATGTCCGCGGGACAAAATAAAACTATTGTTTATGTTGTATAGAAGAATATAACTTATTAATGAAAAAAAATTGAGAAGGCCACATGTGAAAATATATTGTAAACTGTTATTTGCAATTGTTCAGTGGAAAAATAAATCAGGTTATATAATCTCACATGACAATTCATATCTGTTAAAATTATCATTTATCTTTATCCAAACACTTGTAATCTTAAATTATCACAATTATTCCTCCATTCCTTCATGTTCCAGTGAAAATTATGTATTAAATTTGTCTCATGAAACTGTATTACAGTTCTCCAACTGAAAATGATACAACTATGAAATGATTCAATCTCATTTTAAAGGGCTTTTGGGATTGGTCATGCTAGCTCTATTTTCATAGAATCATAAAAGCATGGAATGGCTTGGGTTGAAAGAAACCTTAAAGATCACCTACTTTCACCCTCCTTGCAAGGTCAAAGTTGCCAGCCACTGGATCAGGCTGCCCTGTGCCCCATCCAACCTGGCCTTGAATACCTGCAGGGATAGGGCATCCACAAGTGCTCTGGGCAGCCTGTCTCAGTGCCTCATCATCCTCTGAGTAAACAATTTTTACCTAACCTCTAAGCCAAATCTTCCCTCTTTTAGTTTAAACACATTCTCCCTTATCCTATCACTATCAGGCCATGTAAAAAGTTGGTCTGTCTCCTTTTAATAAGCTCTCTTTAAGTACTGGAAGGCCATAATGAGGTCCCCTCAGAGCATTTTCTTCCGTGGAATGAACAGGCCCAGATCCCTCAGCCTTTCTTCATAGGAGGCCAGACTTTCTTCATAGAAACATTTTTACCACATTATCTTTTCAGAAAAGGCTGAATTTATTTTAATTTCTTATATTACTGAATGTATTAGAAGTACTGATTTGAAAGCTTCCCTATTACAAATTTATCAGTGATAGTTCTTCCTATGAAACATCTACAAGAAATTTTATTAGTACAGATATAAATAAAGCAAAAGGTTTAATGTCCGAAATAGTTCTTGAATACCCACTGATGGCAAGTACTGCTGATGAACGGAAGCCAAACTTCAAACAACATTCTTCAGATTGACATCCAGTGTCAAATTTCATTCCAATTCTTGACACAAGCACATCAACGAGAATTTGCTTAAATAAACAACTGTTTGCAGGAAAAGATGCCCTCTTGTACGTGGAAGAACAGATAATTTGCATTGCATCCTCCCACATATAAGAGACCTTGTAACGGGTGCCTAGGAAGAGAGCATTTTAAGAGTGTGTCAGCTGTGAAGCTTATTAGGAAGAGTCACACAGGATTTGAAAATGTGTTTTTAAAATGGTGCACAAAAACAGCTGAAAGCATTAAATAGAAAAAAAAAAATCAGGACAAACAATTTAAAGGAATATTCTCTAAAATAAAGAGTCTGCTCCCTTGACAATAGAGATTATCTATGAGAGTTTTCAGTACGGAGTTCCTGTACGTTATGCTCATCTTTCTGGTTTCTCGGTAATTAGCAAGATGTCATCTGCATAGATATCACACCAAGTTGAAACATTAATCCTAATGTACCAATCTCATAAAATTATAACTTTGCTACCAGGCTTTAGGAATGATGTCGCATGTAACTCTAAATTCAGCAGAGTTACAAGCTAATCTCTATGGACACTGCTGAGACACCACATATAATACAAAAGAAGTAAAATGTTTTTCTGTGTGTGATTTTTAATGATCCTATTTCACAGATAACTGAATAGTTATAAGAAGGCACATGTTCATTTTCTTATATTGCCAAAGATTCCTTATGTCATCTTGGCCAAATCACTTAGCCACTTAAGCATGTTGGCCAGCTCAGAGGAAAGGACAATTTCATAATTCACAGAAAACTGTGACAATAGGTAAGTTTAAACTATAATGATGAGGTAGCACAGGAATAAAGGCAACAACATCTTCTAAGCAGATTTCTAATGCCACAGACATAGCTCATCCATTCTGCACCACAGTGCTCAGCCACCGGAGAATACTTTTTACAGATACAGATTTTGGTGATACAGTTCCTTTCCTACACCTTAATAAGTGAACCCATCAATCCAATGCTGCACAAAATCATATTTTGTCCTAAGGTTAATTAAAAAAAAAAAAAAAAAAAGAAAAAGAAAGAAATAGAAAAATTGAAAGTTCCCCAAGCAAATATTTTTATCTTGAAACTGGCAAGAGTAAAATCTGAAATTCTCTGCAAAACCAGTGGTTTCTCCCCATATCCACCTCTTCTCTTCATCCTTATTCATCACCACCCTCAGACTGTTTAGAGCATATTTTTTAAAGGGACTGTTGTAGATACTGTGCACACCAGTCCACAACCAGCTATTCTTATGAAAAAGAGAAGAGAAGAGAAGAGAAGAGAAGAGAAGAGAAGAGAAGAGAAGAGAAGAGAAGAGAAGAGAAGAGAAGAGAAGAGAAGAGAAGAGAAGAGAAGAGAAGAGAAGAGAAGAGAAGAGAAGAGAAGAGAAGAGAAGAGAAGAGAAGAGAAGAGAAGAGAAGAGAAGAGAAGAGAAGAGAAGAGAAGAGAAGAGAAGAGAAGAGAAGAGAAGAGGGAAGGGAAGGGAAGGGAAGGGAAGGGAAGGGAAGGGAAGGGAAGGGAAGGGAAGGGAAGGGAAGGGAAGGGAAGGGAAGGGAAGGGAAGGGAAGGGAAGGGAAGGGAAGGGAAGGGAAGGGAAGGGAAGGGAAGGGAAGGGAAGGGAAGGGAAGGGAAGGGAAGGGAAGGGAAGGGAAGGGAAGCTAAATATGCTTTAAATAGTAATTTTCTGTTTAAATACTGTGTTTTTATTCTAAATATGTAAATTGTGTATTTTATCTGATATTGCATACAAACATATTTAAGGCAATTTGTTTTGCAGCAGTTCACATTACCTATATTCATAAACACAAGCATAGTTCCTGAAATTTACACCGTTAAACTGAGAAAAGACAAGGTCTATGAACATATTTGGACACAATTCAACCCACTTACAAACATTTAAAAAGCTCTTTGTGGTTCACCTCATAGAGCTTCTGTCTCTGATTCACAAGGCTCCTTCTTCAGAAGTCTCCAAATAAGCTACATGATGCGTGAACAGAAAGAAGCATGACTTTGTATAAATGACTTTATTTTACAGAATTTGCACAACAAGATTTTAATACACTACGGAGAATTCTGGTAGTACTGCAATAAAAATCTTAATTCACCATCCAACTATGGGCAAGATTCCCATATATGTAAACAGACTGGGAGAAGAACTCACTGAGAGTAGCCCTGCTGAGAAGGACGTAGGGGTCTTGGTAGATGACAAACTTAACAGGAGCCAGCAGTGTGATGCAGCCTGGAAGGCCAATGGTATCCTGGGCTGTATCAGAAGAGAGGGGTCAGCATGGTGAGGGAGGTAATGTCCCCATCTACTCTGCCCTCATGAGGCCCCAGCTGGAGTACGGCATCCAGGTCTGGGGCCCTCAACACAGGAAAGTTGTGGAACTTTGGAGAGGGTCCAGTGGAGGGCCACAAAGATAAGAGGTGCTGGAGCACCTCTCCTATGAAGACAGGCTGAGGGAGCTGGGCTTGTGGAGTCTGAAAAAGAGAAAACTCCGGAGAGACTGTGTTACAGCCTTCCAGTATTTAAACGGAGATTATAAATAGTAGGGAAATCAACTTTTTACACGAGTAAATACTGGTATGACAAGAGAGAAAGGTTTTAAGCTAAAGGAGGGGAGATTTAGATTAGATGTCAAGGGGAAGTTTTTCACTGAGAGGGTGATGAGGTGCTGGAACAGAATGCCCAGATTGGTTATAGTTGCCCCCCCACTGGAGATGTTCAAGGATGGGATGGGGCTTTGGGTAATCAAATTAAGTGCTTGATCTAGCAGTTGGCAACTCTGCCCAAGTTAGGGTGGGTGGAATCTGATGATCTTTGAGGTGTCTTTTAACCCAAATCATTCTATGATCTTGTGATTCTATGATTCTAAGATTCACATTGTGACAAAATATTTTTGAGGCTGTCAGTAAACTTTCCTGTAGAGTGAGACAAACAAACAAAAACCCTGGAAAAACAAGAATCTCCCCAAACTGATTCATCTGGTTTATTTTGCCTGCCTGCCTGCCTGCCTGATGAAAGTGTCAGTGTCCACTGTCTGTAATGGAAATTACTGCAGACAATTCCATGAGTTAAGAGTTCCTGGCCATCATCTTTACACTGTGTCTTTTGAATCACACAGGAAAAAATACAATTTTGCTTCTCTCCATCATGCAACTTTATTTTTGAATCACCCTCCTCCCTTGTCTCAGTAACTGTGATTTTGACACACTAGCAAAATACTTAAAAAAAAAAAAACAATTGTACTGATTAGATGTTTTATTCTTCTTCTAAAGATTGTCAGATTGTCTAATCTGCCATATAATTTTATATATATTATTATAATATATATTTATTTATATATATATAATGTTCAGGAATTTTCACAGTTGACTTTCCACCTATCCATCAGTGTTTATTCCACACTATGAATTTGACCTCTTTTTCTTGTAAAGTCACAAGCTTGACTTCCATCTATTCACCTTCGAACAAATACCTCTCTCTGTATATCAAGCCTGGTGGCATGCTTTTTGACTACCCACCTAGAAAGATAGTCCAATCTTTTTTCAATTTTTATTTTCTTTCATCATAAAATAACACCTTCCTTTTCTTTGTATTCCACCGTCCCTCTGACTTAACCCAGATTGTATTCATGTATAAGAGGTATGTGCTGGGGGCACGATACAGCTTTCTGATCTCTGTACAGAGCCCAGTCAACGGATTGTTGGTTGTAGGTGTTAATAGTGTGTGGGTGGGTAAGGGGGCAAGGGAGAAGAAAAACCAACAATTTGAAAAATTAGCATTTTTTTTCTAAGAGTCTCATGCCTTCCTCTGCAAATGGAAAGCATACTGCTCTTTTTCTAAAATTGTCTAGCCTTCCCTTTTTACCACAACTTAACACTGGAGAGCACTATGAATTGTTTTTGATAGGTACATAAATTTACTAAATTACACATTGAAAAAAAGTGTCCAGCTTTGTCAAATATAATTGAATAAAAGCATCCTAATTTTGGTACTTGCACTGGTGTCTCAGCAGAATGTTCTTCTTGTTCCCTGTTAGAACAATAAATATAGAACAAGAAGTTTAATGGTATTCTTTTTTAGACCAAACTGTTGGGGTGAAGTAATTGCTTTTGGTACTCACAATATCTGTAGCTAGATGAATTTACAAGGAAAGCACTTTAGCCTTACAGCAAAATTATGAATATGTATCAGGCTCCTGCATTACATTTATTGTCTCCAGTACACAGAAATCAACTTTGGCATAACATGAAGAGAGAATAACTAACAAACTATCTCCTGAAGTAGGAAACTATTATTTAAAGTGACAGTCTCACCCCTCTTTGACTTTAAATAAAGAAGAAAGTTCTAAAACAATCCTCTATCCTTTTTGCTCTTCTCTATAATCTGTTCACAAGGAGACTGCCATTATGTATAGCACTGCTGACACCATCATCTTTTAGATGATACTTTTGATGACAGCTATTAATGCACCATCAATAGGAGACTTACAACTCTAAACATGCATTAAGGAGCTGTCTGGAATTTCTCTAAAACAATCAAGGAAACTGGCAGAAGTCCTAGTTTGCCATCACATAAAAACCAAAACAATTTGCATTCATCTAAAGCAGCAAGGAATAACAGTTTCTCAATTCTAATGGTTGAAAAATACTCCATAATCTCCAGATTAATAAATTGTTTAAAACCATAAACGGAGAGAGAAGATCATTTAAAATTAAATAAATGGATGAATGTACAGCAACTGATTATACACAATCAAGTGAAAAAAAAAAAAAAACACAACTGAAAGGATTTTGTGTGAATGCAAACAGATAAACTAAATATGGTGGACTCACTCATATGAATATATGAGTGTGAATATCACTTACTGTTTGACAGTATTGGGCAAGTATTATATACATTACTTACAAGCCATGACAAAAATTTATTTCCAGAGATTTTACTTAATGTGGAATATATGATTTAGGAATCATTTCAATGCATAATGCCTGTACTTAACTTCCAGATGCTATCACTTTATGTCACCGCTTTACTACAGTAACAGATTCAGAGGCTGATAAAAATTCCTATAACTACAGCAAGGGAAACAAAGAACAGGAAGAAGCAGAGACAGATGAAAAGACTTGCATGTACAATTTGGGGGGGAAAAAAAAAACACAAAAGAAAAGGAAAAAAAAAAACAACAAAAAACCCAACACAATGGCAACAAACAGAGAACTATGAAATATACAGAGAACCACAGAACAGACATCCAGAGCTATATCAAAGCTGTTTTTTTATGCAGTGTACTCAGAAAGAGTACCATATTCAAACTGCATGCCAAAAATACTGAGCATAATGAGGCAATTCTTGTAGAAGTCTACTCCTAAAAATGCGAGCTTGTAGTGTTCTAAAGAATATTATTTTCTGCATGAATTTCTTCTTTATTTTGCTTTGAATTTTCTGAAGTTTAAAGAAGGGTTGTCTCCACATGCAAGACTCTGTTTGCGTTCACATCTGGATGCAGAACCTAATTAGACAAATTAAAGGATGGATATTTTCACGTGTGGAAATACCTCTTATAAAATCCCATCTGTGTTTTATTTTCATTTGAAAAGATAAGGTTGTTGCTGGGAAATTAATCCTTGCTTTCAATCCTTGTTTTGGCCCCTTGAACAGAAGCTTAACTTCTGAAAGGTTAATTTTTACTGTAATTGCTATAAAGAGGCTGCCCTGTAAAAGAGACTTGTTTCCTAGTCAGACAATAGATTTATCAGAGAGCTTACTGTCTTGCCATTGAAATGTTCATGTCAATGTCAAGTTGAAATACTATCATACTCATGCCAAGTTAAGAAGAAAGAGTGTTCAGGCACTTACTGGAGCTAAGTGTCTTACTTTTCTGTCCTTTACATGCTGCTTGTGAGCCAGATTCGCATTTCATGCAAGCCAACATTGTTGAGAGACAAAATGTGTGACAGTTTTGTTGCTGTATAAGGAAAAGCACTGCAAGTAGCCATTTCTAATTCCTGCAAGAGAGCAGGAAAATCTGCAGAGAAGGATCTTTTAGAGTTGTAACTTTTATAACCACCATCAGACACATCATAGCATGCATTCTCTTCCCTTACCAGCCAGTAAGGCTGACAGTTTCTGTCAGACTTTAAGAAAGTCAGCTTTGGTGCTGTTGCACTCCCTTCTTTCTAAGTGGGACAGGGTACAGAGAAAATTGTAGCATTCTGTAGTGCAGTCTTCCCTGGTTTAGAAGTGGAGACTTCACAGTGACAGTCCAGAGCAGTAGATCTCATCTCACAATCATCGAGATGCAATAGCAATATAACACTAAGTCTGTTTTCAAAACACAGCTAATATCTTAGTGGCAAGTTGCTGTTTTTGTAGCCTCAGGTGTTTTAGGGGAGCAATGGGGGATGGATGCCCTTTTGACAGCTCTGGAATGAGAAAAATTCTAATTCACTATGCATGAGCCCATGATTGTATTTGCACATACTGCAATAATTTTGATTTTGCATGTGCCGAACCATGCCATTTTACAAAATCAGTCTAGGGAAAGATAAATTACCTTTCACCATGCTGAGCTGGATCCAGAATGGACCAGACTGCAAAGGAAAGTATCACTCTCCGTAAAAAATCAGTCTAAAGCACATCTTTATGATGATGTCAGCTACAAAATATTACATTATCACAAGAAGATCTCAGAGAGACAGCAAGACTTGAATTGCGGCTTCTTTTTATTAAGGAGCTCTGGCCAAAGAATTCTCAATGCTAAAGAGTCATATGGGTGGTAGATGGGCACAGGTATGGCACTATGAATGACACAATAAGCTATTTCGTCTATATGTTCTCCTCTTCATAAGTAACCAATAAACTATTACCCCAGTGGTCATCTTAGCTTAAAGAGGGAGAAAACAAACAAACAAACAATCAAAAATACTTATTAGGAATCTCTGATATTTATATTTTTTTCTGTTTTCATTTCAAACTTTGCCAACATTTGTTTACAAGGACTATAGTGCCCAGAAGCAAAATACTCAGAATAGAGAATCTAACCACTTGTATTTCAGATATGATGCTTAGCCCTGTCATCTTTCTCACTGAGGCATCCCTTGAGAGATCTGGAGAAGAGATTTCTGTAACTCACTTGCCCTGGACAAAGTGTAGGACATTGAACTCATATGTTTCTAAGATATTCATTATTAATACGTAAGAAATTTCATCCACAATTGAAGGAAAGTGACCCTGAAATGCTTAGATGAATGTAGAATGAGCAGTAAACTATGTTCTATATTGTCTGTTATAAAAAATGAAATTGTTTTTGTTTTTGTTTTAATAAAGGGGAGTTTACTTTTTCAATCTGAAGTAAAATTTCCATTCAAGAGAAGTTGCTCTGCTGTGGTGGAAAAGATTAAATGAAGAATAACTTTTTTTTATATATTTTTCTTTAGAAAAAGTCTTTTCTGATAAATAACAAGTCAAATCTTTGTGGAATAAAAGTGGGCAGAACAAACAACTTTCATGTAATTTGCACAATAAAGACTTGCTCTACTAAGCTAAATAAATAAAGCAATCAGTTTTAAGACAGAAATCTTTCCTACCAATTAGACAGATAATTTTTAACCCCAGAGAATTAATTGGCCCAAAACTGCATTGCACGCCTATCATCAGCCAACAGCACTTTTCACTAAAGTCAGAGGAGTTTCATCATATTTCAAATAGATATTTTTTGTATTCTTCTGCAAATATGCCACGTACTTCTAAGCCTACAATTTGTATGAAGTGGTGACTCTTTCATTATTCATAGCTAATTGCTGTTCATTGTTAAAGCATAGCAAAATTATGTATTTCATTGGAAATGTATGTATGCATGCAAATACACATTCAGCTTAATGTTGAAAAAAATTAGTACCTATTTGTGCATGTATTTTGAGCATCAAAAGTAAGGGATGTTTTGTTCTCTAATGACCCATCTAAAAGGACACTGAATATAGTGCTGGCTGAGAAACACACCCAGTTCAGTCTTCCAGATCACACCTTTACAAAAGCCTCTGTATGAAAGATGATGTAGAGTTGGTCACCCATTGGTAGAACAAATTCTAATATGAATTAAGAGAAGAGAGGTTATTTCATAGGAATCAGACTCTCCAAGGTGCTGTGATTCACTTAGACTGCTGTGTTCATGGTAGTGTACTGGAAGTAACAAGGAAAGAAGAGAGATGCACTTGTTCTGACACTCTATGTAGTAAACGTGACCTGTATGTCCTTTAGTTTAAAGTTCAGATTTCAGGTAAACTCTGAATGTCAGATTACTATGTGCATTTGTGATCATCATTCCTTTTGCTCCAGGGATCCTACTTCCCCTGAGAACCTCATAAAAATATTTGCCCTGTCTCAACCTTTCATTTTGTTCACCAAAGATCCATTGAAAAGGTATCTGTATCACAGCTGCAGTCCAATGTCAGCCAAAAAAAAATGTACAAAAAGTTCTGCTGAGCTGCAACTCACTGCACTGCGCTGAACAAAAGCTTCCTTCCTGAAGAACTGCTAACGCTCTACTTCTGACAAAAGCTTGCTTTCTTTCCCAGCTCTTTAGGATTCAGCATCATGACTTCAGGGATAGCTGCAGACATGTGGAGGTTATGTGGAGATTTCTGAGCTCTGAGATTCAATTCTTGATACGTTTCATAAATCATCGTGCTACCTTTTTATGATACTTTTATTTTCAAGTATAGAAGTCAGTATCTGAGTCTGCTGAGATAGACCTTTCTGGTGACTGTAGCAACTAACCTGTTGCTGTAGGACTGTGTTCATCAAGCCCACTGTCATTTCCATTAGACCGTCATAAATTCATTTCAGTTTTTATATAGTGCAAATTTAAACATGGGTTTATCATGGACCATCATTTGATCTGGCCTATGCAAATGCAGTGTGTCCATCCCTGATAAATGCTGCTGCTAGATCTCCAGCCTCAGCCTAAACAAGGTTTAAATGAAAATAGCTGCTGATGTACACCAACCCTTTTCTGAAAGATGAATGGACAATTTCTCACTTACCACCCATAAAAAATTTTACTTCCAACAATATCTTATAAGTTCGCTCCTTGATCTTTGTAGTAAACATAGTAGGAAGAATCTTCTAGTATTTTCAACACCAATAAGTGCTAGTTAGAGAGGATTTATTTTGCTTCAGTTTTAACACTGGGAATATTTCTCACAGTAATATTGATTCACACAAAAGAATAAACCAAGCATGTCTACTTGCTTTTCAGCACCCTAAGTAATAGAAAGCAAAATAATTTGAAAAACTTGTTCATTTTAAATTTGTGTCAAGAGGCTAAACTATACTAGCTGCAATTTTAATCACAGAATATACTCACATTTGTCTGACTTTATGAGAAACATGAAGTAGAGGGCCTATTTGAAATAATAAAGTTCATAAAAATGGATCATAAGAAACTGCGTGTTGTCCAAATGTAGCAAGCTGGCTCAGGTTTTCCCAGAATTATTTGTAGAGAAAAATACTGAGCTCTTATAGTAGAAAAAGAAATACACAAGGTAGAAATAGAGTTTTGGTGTAAAGATTAATGTGGTGCAAATAAAAGATCATTAAGTTAAGCAAATATATCTTAGCCTCCTCTCATAAAAAGCCTCACATTTGCACTTAACATCCAATTTTTAATCCCATTGTAACAATTTCAAAGTTTAAAAACGTGGTTCAAAATTTGCAGCACAAAAGACAGAGCTGTTATTCTCCAAACCCGTTAGAGTAGAATCAGACTTCAAGCAGCTCACATTTAGTATGTATTGTATTTTTTTCCCCACTGAGTTCATAACATTAGGTCAATTTATTTTCTTAAGTGCACATGATTTGTTGAAGTGTCCTGCTAGTACTTCCACCACATTAAAAAAATTGCCAAGCAAAGCATTCCTGTGTGTAACTGAAGTCTCACATATTACTTTTTTTTTTTTTTTTTTTTTTTTTTTTCCTTTTCCCCCCCCTGAATCCCAACAACTACCAGGGGAAAGCATAGCCCATTCCTTATCTTGAGAGAATGCCAGTGAAGCAGGATTACACGTGGTGAATCACTGGCAACAATCCTGACATGGAACCTCTGGGGAAAGGATGCACATGCAGATTTAGCTGAAGTAGATCTAGGGTTGTACAGCTTTTCCTAACAGCATAACTCTGCCCATAACTCATATGGCCCATAGGTGTTAAAATCTTTTCTGAGATGTTTAAAGTATTTAAATTCCTACTTACAAGGCTTTGTGCTTTCATTAGGTACACTGATTCAACATCAAACACATAAAACAAATCATCATACTCATAGAAAATGTTGGAAATTTTATTCACTATTCAAGTTTTCTGCTTGAAAATTACAGGATTAATTTAAGCACACTCATATTGTTTTGAAGAATTAAAGATTGTTTAAAGTATTACAGGCAATTTATTTCTATGAGATAAAAGAGTTAAAAAAAAAAAAAAAGAAAAGAAACAGATCTTTAAATAATACCAAACATAAAAGGAAACAAAATACTAAAACTAATCTGTCACTGGAAGACTGCTTTTTTAAGTTCTCTGTCTTCATTTGGACCTATTCCCCATGAACAGTTCCAAAGAACAAACTGTACATAGTTCACACTTGACAATACATATCTTTATTTTTAAGATTTATTTTTGATCTCCAAAAAAACCCATATTCTTCCCATGTCAAATCTAATGAGTATTCAGTAAAGATTTACAAAAACACGTACAATGATTTTCTCCACCTCCAAATTGTTCACTTAGCTAAAATGTTCTGTATTTGGTAAAGTTATAAGTGATTTATGGGAGGGCAATGTCTAATTAGCATCTGAAGTTGTACTGTGTTGCTGATTCTAATTAATAACACTTCCTAAGTGTGTTCAAAGTCATTTAACTAAAATAAAAGCCTTCAGAAATGCACTGGAGCATTTAATGCCTAGATACTGTAGTGATAAACCAGCTATAGAAGCCAAAAATAGGTTAGACAGATTAGACTGGCAGATAAAACAGAGAGAAAGAAACCATAGGCAAATAAAATAGTCAAGTGTGAAAGACAGACAAATATGCGTGAAAAGAAATAAGTATGAGACAAAAAGGTGACTTAGTTTGAGGAAAAGCTTGTGGCTGGTTACAGAGACACTATATGTTGTAGTATAGTTTTCAGTATCATGTGTACTGTAAAGGGTACTTTATCCATACTGCATAGCTACTATTTCTTGGTTTGTTTTTGTTGTTGGCGGTGGTGGGTTTGTTTGGTTTGGTTTTGTTTTTAACTTTTTTAATACAAACACAATTAACATTTTGTAGGTCCCTTCCAAGTCAGCATATTTGTGAACTAGAAGCTGGACATGAGCCAGCAATGTGCCCTCACAGCCCAGAAAGACAACTGTGTCCTGGGCTGCATCAAAAGATGCATGACCAGCAGGTGAGGGAGGTGATCTTGCCCCTCTGCTCCGTGCTGGTGAGGCCTCACCTGAAGTACTGTATCCAGATGTGGAGTCCTCAGTACAGGAGAGACGTAGACCTGCTGGAATGCAACCAGAGCACAGCCACAAAAACGATCCATGGAATGGAACACCTCTCCTGTGAGGATAGGCTGAGAGTTGGGGTTCATCAGTCTGGAGAAGAGAAGGCTGTGAGGTGACCTGATAGTGGCATGTCAGTATCTAAAGGGGAGCTACAGGAAAGAAGGTGACAGACTATTTAGCAGGATCTGTGGTGATAGTAGAAAGGGGAAATGGTTTCAAACTCAAAGAGGGTAGATTTAGGTTAGATATAATGAAAAAATCTTTTACAGTGAGGGTGGTGAGGCACTGGAACAGGTTGCCCAGTGATATGGTTGATGCCCGTCCCTGGAGACTTTCCAGGCAAAGCTGGATAAGGGCCTGGGCAAGCTGATCTAGCTGTGGTGTCCCTGCTTATTGCAGAGAAGTTGGACTAGATGGCCTTCAAAGGTCCCTTCCAACTCTAAGGATTCTATGATTTGGTGATTCTATATTTTATGATGGTACAATCTTCAAGTAGAATTTCACATGCTTGTGTTAATAACATAATAGAGAATACACAGAGATATATCGGATACACAATGCCTGGCAATGTAAAGCAATGAAAGGCCAAGCTGAATCTGCAGTGTACATGAGATCACATAAAACATTTTTTTCCTCTGCCTTTGCAGACTTACTGCAATGATCAAGATATCATAGGGGAGCAAGTAGATTGCTGTTTATTTAACCTGCTGGGCATCCAAGGGGAATGATAAGAGCCCACTGAAGTTGCTGAGTGACTAAAGATAAATGAATTACACCTTTCTCAAGAGCAACACAGCATGTGTGACCCAGCCTTCTGGAGTACTCAAGGTGTGCTACTCCCAGGGAACGTGCCTGAAGACCACATGCCAGCAGTCACTGCTACATCAGCAGTGATCTTCAGGTATGAAGGGAGGGAAGGACCAGAAGAGCTTCTGGATTTTATTTTACTTTTTTGCATTTGTGAACACAGATAGAGAAATGCTTATGAGGTGACATTGCTGTGTGGAGTGGGTGATGGGTATGGATGCAATGAGTCTTGACTGCCACAGGGCCACAGCTGTGGCCTGCTTTAACCCTTAACAAGATTACCCTGAGGCCAGTCACCTGATAAGCTCAGCATAAACTAACGAGAATTTGGCAGAGTTTGATGTGGGTGGAAAATCCCTTGCTCTGCCAGGCATAATAGCAATGAGGGAGAGGTGAGGAAAGTTTCTGTTCAATGATGGGCAGACCTCACATTTAAGAATTTAATGTGTCTCTAAAATCTGTCCCTCCCACATGAAATCCAACTGGAGTGGATCTGTGTAAACATCCTTCCTCCCCTCCCCTCTGCTGCACTGGGCCTTTTGCTGATCCCCCGCTGGCAGCTGTGGCTTGGGAGGCAAACAGTGGTCATGCTGTTTCATGCACAATGACAGGCAAATAAAAGAACAAACAAGCTCGGGAGATTTAAAATCCAGAGCTCAGGGACTTCTCTGAGTTTCATTGCGCTACTGTGATCCTCCCACTAAATATAAGAGCTGTTTTCTTCAATAAATGAAGCCAATAATAAACATCTCTCCTCATGTCTCTCCAGAGCCCTTGGGTAACTCCACAGTGGCAGACTGTAGAAATTTGCAGAAAGGTGTACTCTGATAGATTTGACTGACATGGCATCAGCTGTTATAAACTGCTAAGAAACAGGAAATGGGACGTCTCATGACACTCATGGATTTTGGCTATTCCAAATCATGTTATCAAACGCATATACGAGTTTAATTTCAGAGAAGTGCTTGATTCCATCAAACAATGTTTGAACCATAAAGCTTTATTTACAAGACCTTTTTGCCTTTCATACCTCTCTCTCAGTTGACACTGACACAATACTCTCAATTCAGAGTTCCTCTCCTTGAACATATATATATAAAAAAAAAAACAACTACATATTAATTAGTAAATTTAGATTTCCAAAAACATTTTCTCACACAATAACAAAATTGGAATACATTAAATTGCAAACATAAAGATGTTTCTGAAGTTGAAAAATTCAAGGCCAGATAGTAACTGGACTTTATAACTGCATGGTAAAAGCAAGTAAATCCAGTAAGATGGAGGGTAGGTCCTGAGTGTCTGGTCTCAGCAGGGTATTATCATGGTATGTATTATACATACAGAACCGTACAAACTGTCATAAATGTACTTACAAGAACCAAGAAGTAAGTGCTTTATAATCTGCAAGCAGCCCAACATTCAAAGCCTACTGAAGTTAAGAGAGGATCTACATTTCATTGATCATTCATTTCATTCATCTTCATTTTCATCAAGACATTCATGTCTTTTACATTCAGTATTTAAAAGCAAACTCAGGAAAGTAATTTCACTAATTTTTGTCCTTCCCCTCCTAAGGATCTATCTGCCCAGGCAGTCTAAAAATCATGTAAACCACCTTTAACAAGTTTTTACTATTATTTGAATTAATCATTTAAAGTGAGCTGAATTTCTGTTCTGTCTTATGTTTCGTCAGCAAAATGATTTATCTAAATCTGAACTGCAGAATTCTTATTAGGAAAATAAATGTGAAAGTTAAGTGTGAGTTTTCAGTTTGTATTCACAGAGCTGGCAATTAGAAAATCTATCTTTGATTTCCCAACTACTAAGATAGAAAAGTCATTGTGAGCAGGATGGAATATTATAGGCATTTCAGAGATATTTTTTCTCATCAGATTTCCAGCAACCTTTTCTTTCTAAAATACTTGCAAGCAACTTGGAGCAATAGAAAGGGAAACCAATATCAAGAAGGAATTAAAATATCTCCAACACAGTAATTCTAATGCTTATTTTCAAAGATAGAAAGATTAGCTCTTTGTATACTTATCAGATAGGAGCTCTATAAAGTTAGTGATTCTCATGTAGCTGGTTATTTCTGATTGCAATGTGTGATCTAGACTAAACACAGAACCAATAAACTCTCTAAAAGTGTTATGCTTCCACAATGATCATTCACCAAATCTCAATTATAATAACTGGGAGCTTGACAGTTGGCCTTGCATTCCACAAACCAAAACAAATAAAACCAAACAAATATGTTTTTAAAATATTCAGTATTTATATGACAGACACAATGCATGCACGTGAAAAACAGAGATGCCATTGAGATGAACTGGAAATACAAGTTTGGAAGTTGGGGCCCCCAACAGAAGAAAGTTGTGCAGGTGTTGGAGCAGCTCTGAAAGAGAGCCATGAATATGATCAGTGGGCTGAAAAACCTCTCCTATGAAGAAAGATTGAGGGAGATAGACTTGTTTAGCCTGGAGAAGTCTCCAGGGAGACCCCAGTGCAGCCTTCCAGTACTCAATGGGAGCTTTTAAACAAGGAGGTAAACAGGCTTTTTACACAGGTCAATAGTGTCCTTTTACACATGTCAATAGTCAGTTTTTTACTCAAAGGGTGGTAAGGCACTGGCATACATTGCCCAGAAGAGTTGTGGATGTCTCATCCCTGGAAACATTCAAGGCCAGGTTGGATGAGTCCCTGGGCAGCCTGCTGTAGTCATGGTTGGCTACCCTGTCCATGCTAAGGGTAAGGCCCCTTCCAATATAAGCCATTCTATGATTCTGTGTAGTCACACAAAAGTATGCAATGACTTTCCAAAGCAAACATGTAGGAAAATCACTTACCTGAAGAAGGAGAATGTAAGCAAAACCAAATCTATCATCTCATTTAAATCATAAAATACATGTACACACCTACACAGATTTTAAAACTATATACTATATATACTAGATTACTATATGCAAAGATAGATATAATGAGAATAAAATAGGAATTACTGATATTCTACATATTCAGTTGCATTGCCAGTAATGCTGTAACCATAAAACCTTGTAAATAAATGGATTATTACATGAATAAAAAAGGTAAAAAGACTTTTCAAAACCCTAACCCTAATAATTAAATATGACCCTAAATATGACCCTAATAATTAAAATATACCAAACATTAACTAAAAGAAATTCTGTACTCCAGTTCATACACAGCAATCCTAGTGACCAGAAAAGTATCTTTGGCAGAATTTTATTCTCAGGATCCTCTAACAACTCAGTATGTATCCTGTATTTATATAATGTGAAAGGACAAGAACAGTCAAATTAGCTTGGTACAGTTTTATTAACTGCAGTTTTCAGTGATGGAAAAAATAGGTCTTATGTCTTTCATTAACACTGTTTCTATTATGGTATTATATGTAATATCACTTCATTTATTGTTGGCAGTGTGTTTAATGTTTTAGACAGGGGAGAGTTGTATCTTCTAAGAGAAAGCTAAGACTGTCCAATAACAAATTACTTTGAAATGCAGGTAGATTTTTGGTTTGCATATATGTTTATATTTGACTCCAATCTTTGGCCAGCATGATATATCAGAGGAGAATCTTCCTAGTGTCAGTAACTGCATGCACTACTAAAGAATCACTTTGGCTTTGCTAATTCCCTGTAGCTTAGGAGGATATGGGAGGTGATGAGAAACAAGTTCCCAGTTTCTTCTTCTCAACCTCAGTCTCTACTCAGTTCTTACCAGGCAACTCAAATTTCTGTCACAGAGAGGACTTTTCATGAGCCCAGTACAAATGAATGCCCTTATTGTTCGTTCCCACTTTTGATCTTCAGTACCCAGCATACCCTAAGGAGACCACTGTCACACTTTGAATAGTAGAGAATTGGTTGAGTCTTCTCCTTTTTTGAATAGTACATCAGATATCACACCTGTTAATCTTTAGATACATCTTATCTACTTTAAAATTAACAATACTTTTATTAATAACTGTTAAGTTACATCAAATTTGAATAGGTGGAGCTACATTTTAGTGCTGTTGATGTGACTGTTTTTTGTTCATATTATGCTTTTGATAATTTTCTGTGTTTCAAGGACAATCTTCTCTTGTTTCCACTTCAATTAAAGCATTTCTGAGATTCATATGATATGATATGAACTGCAGATAACTTAAAATTTACAATTTTCTAGCAGCTGCATCTTTTTAGTTTTGCTTAACACCTGACATATTCAAAACTCTTTCTTCTGTTTTGTGAGTTACTTCTCATCAGTGAACTTGAACATGAAACACATGCACACAGCTTACTTTTATTTGCTAAATGTGGCTGCCTGAAGAATTGGTACCAATGCTGTAAAATATTCTGCAAATGCAGAGAGCAAGACACATGGGATCTGACTTTGACAGTAAGTTCTTGAAGGTGTTGTGTATATAAACAATGTTCGTAATCAAAGAAAATTCAGATAATAACAATAATGGATGATGATGCACTTCATCTCATAATGATAAATTAAGTGATAACTAAAATGAATATTCATTTGACATTTTAATATATATATTCTTCTAAAATTTGAAATGATGGTTACTTTCTGTTTTAATGCTTCTTATTAAGCTTCCACTCCTTGTATCTCTTTCCACAATCTTTATCATCCCTCTCTTCATATAATGTTCAAAAATGTCATCTCAAGATAATCTTTTGTTCGACTTTTCAACAGATAAATATCCTCAAAAGAAATTAAGCTTATATTTTCCAGTTTCCCATTGTCAAATCATCAAAAGCGGGAAATATACAAAGAAATACTGTTCTGGTTTTGTACTTGAACTTGAAACACCAAATTACCATTTGACCCATTTTAATAATTTAAAACTATTTCTCTTTTCTTTATTTCAAAAATGTCAATTAAACACTGTTAGTTATAATAATGGCAAATGACGTATCCTAGTTCCATCGATGACAATGATTAGTTTATAAAAGCAGACCCATTTTATGCATTATTTATCAATATTCTTTTAAAAGAAAATTTAAAAAGGACAATATCTAGTACTTTTGAATATCAAAAATGAAGTTATATCCTGGTACCAATGTTGTCACTGAGAAAAACTGCAAAATATTTGTATTGGGCCCATATGGGTAGACCAAACAGGTCCAGTCCTGTTTCATATCTTATTTTAGTGGCTGGAAAATATAGACAAATGCTACCTAAATTAGTATCTTAAATCAGTACCAGTGAAAGTATTAGAAGTCTGCAGAGGCTCTTAGTCTTCTAAAAAGTTAGCTTTTTTTTTTTTTTTTTTTTTTTTTTCCCAAGAAGGAGCAAAAAGGTTAAAAGAATTATTCCCAACTTACACAAAATAAGAAAGTAATCTACATACCTAAAAGCTTGCTCTTAAGAGAACACAAAGGGAATCCTATAGTAAACCTCACTGGTGTGTTTCTTCTTATCTCCTCCATTCCAAATTACTTCCAAACTATTCTTCATATGTAACAACTCTGAACTGAAATTCTGAAACTTCAATATTTTCATCAGGATTAACCATTTTCATGTCATTGAAAAACCTTATAAATATCACTCTGTGATATTTCTACCTGTATAAAAATGAAACAAGTTTCATTCAGAATTTCCCTTGACTTTGCTTTAGATCTGACCAAACATGAAGAAAACAAGACAAATAAAGGGAGTTGCTTGGTAACAGCAGATGGTTAAATAAATGAATGAATGAATGAATAAATAAATAAATAAAATATAGGTGTACTTGCTGTTGAATGTAGTTCAGTACTTTCCTGCAAAAAGCAAATACATACGTATGTATAACAGAGCATAACTTCCCAGTGGGAAAATTTCAGGAGCGAGACTTGGGACAAACGTTATGGGCGGGGGGGGGGGGGGTAGGGGAGGGAAGGGGGAGAATAGGCAAACAAACAGATTTTTATTTGCTATTGACCTAATTCTTAATGTATTGTGTCTTGATTTCCAGAAAATCTGTAGATCAGAACACTTCCTGACCAATGTCATAGCATCTTAGCAACTCCTCAGATGGTTCAAAAAATGAAAGAGGACTTCTGTAATATATGTGAAACTAAGACAAGGGAGTAAAGTCTGGATATGAATAGGACTTTTTGAAAGACTCCAACCTAAATCTCAGAGATGATGGTGGTCTCATGTCAGAAGAAACTTCTGCTATCAAGATTTGTATTTTGGCTTAGCAGAGGGGATTAGCAGCAGTGAGGAATACTAAGAAGAAAACAAAAGGAAAAAAAAAAGAAATGGAAAGAAAAGGAAAGAAAAGAAAAGGAAAGAAAAATAAGGAAAGAAAAGGAAAGGAAAATAAATGGAAAATAAAAAGAAATTCAAACAAAAATCCACTGTTTCAATGTTTATTTATCTCCTTTCATCAATCAAGGAGCATAACTGGACTTTCTGCCTAGCAGTATCCACATGCCTACATTCAGCCAATCTCGGAGAGTATCACTGAACTAAATTAATATCAGTGAAATGGAACACTCTGAATGAGTTCAAGTATCTATTATCCCAGATGGAAACAGTTATATATGTGCATACAGTGAAAAAAACGTTTAAGTCTGCATTTAAAATAACGACAACAGCTGGATCTTGGCAAGACCTTGCACTGCTGTTTCCTCACTGAATATTGTTAAAAAAAAAAAAATGTTTTGATCGGATACATCTCTAATTTCAAAGTCTGAACTGATAAACTGTGTAAGTCCAGCCAAAACCATCCCCTGCACATGACTAGTAATACACTAAAAATCACAGTGTTTTCATTTCTCCCTTTCAGTTTATTGTTGCCTTGTAAGTCAGGATGTCAAACCAGGAAGAGCTTATTCACAGTGGCCTGTACATTATGTCAGTACATCGCTTCCTACTTGTAGGTTGTTAAATCTTCTGATAAACAAGTTATACAAATTTTCAGTTAGAAGCTAGCAGATACTATTCTCAGCAAGCAGTTTTTCTCCTGGACCCTGACTGAAGTCAGGCTCTACAGTTTTTTAAATTGAGTACCCATAAAATCTCATTGAACTACTGAAAACTTCAGAAATGCTGGCCTTAATACTTTTGATCTCAAACTCCTTCAAATTTAAGTTCAGTATTTGGAAAGCATTTCAAAATTCTGACAGGGAAGGAAGTACGGAGAGTAGAGTATCTGGAATGTTATTTATTTATTTATTTATTTTTAAAGAAAAAGAAGTGCTGCCACAGACCTACAGCTACTATTATTTGTAAGGGTGATTCAGATGGTCCTCCCAAGCTGTAACACTGAGCTTCCTGTATAATCATAGAACTGCATTGTCAGGCTTGGAAAGACATTTCAGAGACTGCACTCCAATGATTTTAATGGGACACAGACTCCTAAATAGTTCTGTGGGCAGGACCTGTAGTGCACAGTCTGCCTAACCTTAGATATTACTGACTCTTCCCATTGACTTTATAGGCAGCCCTGGGGAGTAGGATGTCTGAAAGCTTCTTGCTGTTTTTAAAAAAAAGCAGGTACGTAAAAGTGAATGCTCTCACTTTTGCTTCAGTGATCCTGATAAGAGAAAAAGAAAGTAGTCTGGCTCCAACCTTCATTATGATTTTATGTAAATTACCTTAAGTAAGGATTCTTTCCCTTTGATGCTCAAGTATTCTGAAGTTGAATTATTTGCTAAAGCTAGTTTAGCAGACTTCTAAAGATTTCACAGGCAAACTTCATATTTGTTTGTACATCCACACTGAAAGCAGGTGCATGCGTGTTCCAGTTTCTGAAATTCATCTTTAATTAAGCTATAGCATTCTTCTCTTCCCATCTACCTACCCATAGAGGCATCATAGAAATAGTAAATTCTCTCTCATTATGGGGAAGAAAAAAAAAGCCTCACTGGAGAATTACTTATTTAGAGTAGATTTCTACATCACCTCCAGACTGATTGTTTCTTTAGTTGATTTGACATCCTATTCAAAAGTCTCTAAAAAGCATTACCTTTAGAACTGTCTCAAGAAAAATCTAAAGAGATTGTGGTGATGGATGATAAGGAACAAAAAATTAGACTGAATTAACTTGTACAGGATTTCACAGTAATTTCTAAAAGAACCCGTTCTTTGTACAAATATTACATTTTATAGAAAT
This sequence comes from Gallus gallus, assembly GCF_016699485.2. Lineage (NCBI taxonomy): Eukaryota > Metazoa > Chordata > Aves > Galliformes > Phasianidae > Gallus > Gallus gallus. Next base: position 159,053,685 of record NC_052532.1, on the reverse strand, counting down.
GCTTCACAAAGGTAGATTCTTGCTTCATCACTATGCCTAAATGAGCTCTCTAATGACAAATATATGTATATACTACAAAGCATTCTCTTGAGGTTAAAGTATTTGGCATCAGGTTTAGACAGTAAGGGAAACCATAGAAAACAGAAACCTCAGTCTTGAATCCTGAAAGGTTACTGCTCTCAGTGAAAAAGCTCAGCAATTTGCAACATGAGGAAAGGCACAAAAAGATACCAAACAGCTTCTCCATAGCCAAAATGAATAATACATCTGGCTTTGATATTCATGCGCTTTCCAGCAAATGGCTGTACTAAGTCAGAATTTTTGAAATGTCTATTGCTTTACCTATATAGATTCAATTTTAAACAAGGCTGATTGTATAAATGCATTGTAGCTTCAAAGACAGGCTTTTTCAAAATTATGGTATGAGAGCTTCCCATGGTTTCCATGGAAATGACCTTTCACTATTTCCATGGTAATGGATCTAGTTTTATATATTTCTCTTTTATGAGACTTTATTATACCAACAAAGCTAACATCCATAACACAGTCCTTAACTTAGAGATGCGAGCTTGCTGAGAGAAATAATCTGACTCCCAAGCCCCATGGGCATGCTAAGCTTTTGTATGTCTTTTTAATGCTGTGTGAGTAACAGAGTTTTGAAAAAGATCACCTACTGCATATCATCAGTAGAGAAACACTGATATATATTGCTCATTGCTGTGTTCCTAAAGGAGTTTCTGGATTCATCTGTTGCAGTCTTTTCTAGACTGCTCCACTGCTCCCAAGGGCAGAATAGCTGGGAAACAGAATGGATTGAGAGCTCAGGGTCTTCTATAAATTCCAGGCTGTTGATCATATCCTGCCATGAAATAAATATTTTGCTAGTGCATTTATTGAAAATCTATAGAACTTTGAAATTACATATCTATGGGCTTGCTGTTCTTTCTTTCAGAATTTAAGCTTGAAATTGTTTTTCTTTTCCCTTTTATACTGCATTATCATTGTGATTATTGCTGTTGTCATCAAAAGCTAAAATCCTCTTTTTCACCCTGGAGAGAAAAGCAATGGAAGCAGAGGATTCAAAGCAGTTATACTGAAAGAAATAGAACAAGTATGGTAGCCCTGTCTTGAGCATCCTTGACATCTAGAGAAACCCAGCTAGGCCTAAGGTGTTAAGTGCTTCAAGGTGTTAATGGAGATGAGGCTGGGAATGGACTGCACTGGTACTGAGGTTCACAAATAAAAATGTATACCCTTCAGAATTGCACTCCAGTAGATGAAATTTGGAAAAATATTCCAGAAATATTTCAATAAACCTTAAAGCTGATATCTTGCATCTTCAGTCACCTTAAACCCACATTAGGGTTTAATGATAAAGCAAATCCTATCCATTCAGGAAAGTAAACAAAAGAAATCTGTGAAGGAAGTGCAAATTCCTTAGAGAAAAGCAGTAAGACAGACTTTCATAAAAGTGATTGAGTAAAGTAAGAGGTTTGAAAAAGTGATTTAATCTGCTCTTAAATCTTTACCAGGTACATGTTTACAAATGAACTATTTAACTCACCTTCTCTTTTAAATCAATAGTTAGGGTTAAATACATAGGACTGATTTGGAACACCTACCTTAGGATGGAATGAAACAAATCATGCTCCAGAACTGTTAATTTCCCTCTACTAACTTTAAAGGATGTCTAGATGACTAGATCACTCAGTCAGATGAATTTAATCCAAGAATACAGCAGAAGCTGGCAGTTGATTATACTAGATGAAAGCATTTATTTCTCAGAAACTACTCCTCTTACACAGCATTCTATGTCAACATTTATTTAGAAAGTTTCTTTAAACTATTTAAAAATTCTTTGCAGATTTTTAATGCAGTTCATATTTTTATTGTTTTTTTAATTATTTTGATTTTAAATCTTAATTTTTGGTTTTAAATGCTTAACATAGATCTCTTTAAAGAAAGTTTGAGGCCTTTACTTAAGTGAAATATTTGCTTTTGATAGCCAGTTATTTTTGAATGACTTATTTTTTCTCTTAAATAATGTTGATTTTCCATTTATTTCTACCTTAGCTGACATTCCTGTCACCCTTAGAAAGATAGACTACCTTGTTTCTTGTCATGGTCTATAGGAAAGATGTTTACAAGGGTATTTGTATAGTGATTCGGATCAGAACAGTAATATATTATTGTCATATAAAAAAGTATAAATCCAGATAAAGTCAACACTTGCCTCCAACACAGTGTCATCCTGCAAAAAAAGCTATATCAGTGCACAGGACTATGTAAAAAATAATATTAATTAGAATTCCTAATATTAATTAAAACAATGTAAAATGAATTCAAACAATGTTTTTGCATGCCTGGGAAGACCAGAAGAATGTAAGAGAAACAAACAACAAAATTATATATATATATATATATATATACACAGAAAAGCATAAATAAGTAAAGCAACACAGAGACTTGATGGTACTGAAGCTTTCTTACTGCACTCCCGTGGTACGCAGGTATGAGTCACCACAGAGCTGTAAGTCTCCTATCAGAGCTCCCTATGAAATTAAGCATGTCAATTGAAAAAACAAAAACGAACAAACAAAGAAACCAAAACCCACACACAAAAACTTAGCAATCACGAAGATAAATACCAAGTGTACTGGTTGTAAAATGGATTTCTCCTAATCTTGCAACTTAACTGCATGTAACTCCATCTCCTTCTCCCGCTATATCCCATTAAGGAGTAGTGACATTCTTGTTTGCAAAGTGAAAACAATCTAACACAGGTTCTGTACCTGGTCTCTGTGATCACTCCCTTATTAAGGACTTTCTTGTATAAGATAGGACTTGTCTCTGATCTCTGAACATGCTTTCAGAAAGGCGAGTTTGGAGAATCTGGAGCAAAGAAAGTATTCCAAATCACAGATAATGCTATTATCAAACACAGTGCTGTGTACTCTCAGACTAAAAAAGTAATGCTTCTGACAGAAAAATGAGGTCTTGCATTATTTTGTAATTAGCATATGCTCCAAATGATAGATTGTGTTTCAAGTATTTAACATTAAAATAAGAAACTAAAAGCCAAAGAAGGATGATGTGACACATATGGAACTGGATTCGCTGGTATAATCTTTCTCTGCTGTATTTTTTGATCCATCTAAATAGCTTTGTAACTGGTTAAAGCATGTCCCATGCCTCCCAACTGTATGAACTGTCATAGCCATTTGGATTCAGAAAAGGATTATGTTCTCCTATGTTTTTAATTAGCATATTTTCTGGCCACAGTCAAAACAGTACTGAGCAATTTCCACATAACACTTCTCATGTCTTGAATTCTAATCCACCCACTCCTTTTGCTAAGGCATTGAGTAGTGACCTGAAAATTGTGCTGCAAAGCAGTTTAAGAAAGAACATGGGGAAAAAAGAAATGTAGTGCTGAGATCTGTTAACCATTGGTCACTAATTTAAACTGCTAATGCCCTAACAGACTTGGAGCTTAGACTACTGTTGTTCAGCTAAGGTTTGCAAAACATTTACTCTCAGTTATAACTCACTGTATAGTTAAATTTACAAAGGAAACAAACTGTAAAAAGAAGAAAGAGCAACTTTGCCACATACTAGTGGCAATGAATGCAATAGCTGTGAAACTCTATGATGGGATATGACATGCATTTCTCCATACATTTACATTTTAAAGTTGCAATGAAAGCGTATTGTCAAGGAATGCCAAGCCCACTATGTATTTTCTCTTTGCTGTGCTCTGACAAGATTCTGCTTCACGTTGCAAGCAAGAAAACATTTTGTATTAAATGCAAAGTGAATATGCAAGAATGAAATTGAACAAGTTCTTCCAGCATATCTGCTCTCCATCATAAACCTAGGGGAAGCCTTTTTCAAAGACAAAAACTGTTTGACTTTATTTCTTATGAAACAGGCTTTTATCAGATATTCAGACTAAGGCAGATGGAAACTTCCCTCTTTCTTCAAGAAAACTGCAAAGTTAAGACACTCAACCACTTTCTCAAACTTTATCAGCAAAATGTTTTCTTCTTTAAGAAAAAAGAAAAAAGAAAAAAAAAAGAAGAAGAAGAAAGAAATGCATGTAAACAGAAATAACTGTGAATGTTAAGTCCTTTTTTTAAATCTAACTTTATGCATTGATCAAATCACTTGAAATAGAAAAATCTACAACTAAAAATAGTGTAATGGGTTTAAGATCAAAATAAAAATGAATTTAGAGTTCTTTCTGTAGGGTATTTTTATTTAGTTTATCTATGTTTGAAAACTAAATTAAATTGTTCCCCTGGGTTCACAGTAAATTCTCTTTTTCTCTTCCCTTTGATGATGGCTATCAGTGAAGATATTTTAGATCATCCTACTCCACCTCTTTCTACAGCTGGCTCTAGTCTCTCTGTCTCTCTCTTTTTTTTTTTTCCTTTCCTTTTTTTTCCCAGAATCTGTCTCCGAAACTAGAAATGGTTAATGTTGTATTCAGTATAATTAAATTGCATGAAAGTGGTATACATCAGTCTCACATGTGACTCTTAAAGAAAGATCCTGATACAGAAGACTGTCCTATTTGAGGAAAATACAATACCCCAATCTGACTGCACCTTTGTTTTTACTACCAATACACCACAACAACAGCAGTACTATAACACTTGATAAAAACCTCAGGATGGGATTTCTGCTGCTGGACAATAGGAATTACTGAGAGCAAGTTATTTACAAATGAATACAGGGGCCTTCAAGTTTGCCTGAATTCAGCATAGTTCTGTGTAAGGGAGTCAAGATGTTCAGTACTGAATCACACAACCCCTGGCACACCAGTATGCATTTACAAGTTCGCTGTGCTGTATTAGAACTTAACAGTGCCATTCACAGACTTAGCTGCCAGCTAATGTGAACCCAGGTTACACAATCAGAGTCTAAATTAGGCTAATCACTTAGCTTTGGCAGTAGTATCCCAATGAAAAGATTTATAATTCTTAATGAAGAAGGCAGAGGTGCAAACCTTAGCAAAAAGATACAAAGTCGTACATCAAGAGACAATTATAGGTCTCAAGTACAAAAAAATGCCAGAAACCAGAAACACGTTGATTTTTATTCGTAATGACAATGAGTGTTTTGTTTATTCTGCCACAGAATAATGCTAACGTACTATTTCTAGTCTCTGGCTGAGTTTGCAAGAAAAAATACATAATCCTACCTCCTTTTGGCCATCAGTGTTTCCTCCAATGTGACTACTTCAGCATCTATTCCATTTCATGAAATAAATGTGAAAATGGTTCTCTAGTTTGAAGTATCAGTGCTTAAATGTAATTGAGCATTGAATTAGCCACATAGCATGTCTTTAATAAGATAAATGTTATTAAGACTAAAAACCTAAAACTAAAAAAAAAAAAAAAGAAAAAAACAGCTGAGCATGGTGAAACTATCTATCTCTAAAGAGATCGAGAGGATATTTTAAGAGACTGAATCTCAGATTCTTTTTTGATGCCAACTCAACACTGCTCTTCAATCTTTTTTGAAGGAGACACTTGAAAAGAAACATCTGATTTTCTGTAGGAATAGCATCATTTCTTAAGTATATATCTGAGTATTATCCAACATTAAGACAATTAAGTCTAATTTTGCTATGGACTTTAACTGAAGTTTTGCATAGTGAAATAATTTCTGAAAAGGTTTTAAGTATTTAAACAGACAAGCTAAATAAGGGAGTTTTGAAAGAGATATAGATTTCTACCTCATTCTCAAATCAGATTTACCTGATATAAGAATCACATTTTTAACATGTAAAAATCTATCTTTGTAGAGTTAAGGAGCTATATTTGGATTTCTAAATAGGAACTATCAAGCTATATCCGTCTTTATATATGTAGACCTACAGTGCTAGTGAAAAGCTAAAACCTTGTGATTATACAGAATTGTGATATGTTGTAAAAAAGTTAAAAGCCTAATCCTCTCTTATTATAGTAAACAGCTAAATATTTGTAAATTTAAAGGAACTAACTTATGTCCTCCACAAATGAAAAAAAAAAAAATATCATCCTCTTACCCAACATTTTCAGTCATCGTAAAACATATATCTACAAGAGAAACATCTATATCTGAGCAACTGTCATCTTTTTTTTTTTTTTTTTTCCAGATGGGAAAAGGACAGAAAGGAAAAATAATCATTATTCCAAGCTCTACAGAGCCTAATCACCTCTTTACTCAGGCATATTCCCCATTGAGACCACTAACATTTTTATCTCAATAAGTACTGAATCAGCTAATAAAAAAGCATTAAAAAAAGACAGAGAATAAAAATGAAAGCTTGCAATATATTTGACTACATATTGTATCACTGTATCTTTTTCCAATATTGTCATATTTACTTTTTTTTTCCTCCTTCCCTACTGGGAGCTATAAACCAGATTTTTAGATATGTTAAAGTTAACAAGTTTTTCTCTGTGTTTACTCAACTATTTCATACAACTCATTCTCTGTTGTCTCCTGGATGGAGCTGTTACACAAAACAGAGAACTCATTTTATCTCACCCTTCAATACAGAGTTGCTTGAATACTGACTGAATCTCCAGAAGAAATTGCAGAAGTGCCAGTAGTTGCTCTGTTCAACAGAGCAGCAATACATAATTTAATGAAGACAGAATTTAAGTAAATGGAGATACCATAATTTGTGATATTATACATATGATTTTAACCATGTTGACGTTAAACACAGATTTATACATGCTCAAGGAATATAGAACTCAGTCGAGGTACCAGTTTAAAAGATTTCAAGAAGAAAATTCAACACAAAGCCTCAACATTGTACAAAACAACTTCTGAAACTTTATTGTGAATTTTAAAGTACATTTAGAAAGGATCTTATCCTTAATATCATTAATTAAAAATAAATTTGAAAGAAATCCACATACTAGTAGTTTAAGCAAAGTTCAGTACAGACTTTTTTTGAAGTCACAATATATACATTTATGAGAGTGCAATAAGCTTCCAATTACATTAGGTATATATTTTTTAAATAAAGAGTTTCGATTTGACATGTGTGAGAGGCATACTGTTTACAATGGAAATGTTTTACAAAATATAGCAAAGCAAAAATGGAATTTAATACATTTTGAATGTACAACTACTTTATATCCTTTTTATGTAGTTCTTTACTCAAAGTGTACAAAGGTCAATTTTTAAGAGGATACCTGTTTATTTCCACTGTCCAACACTGATTAGAAATGATAGTTTTAAAGATTCATTACTATACATACCAGTGAATTCTTATTTAACTCAATGGCCACTACAATGAAGAAAATATTACAGAATCATTAACAGCATCTTCTTCTCTCCTAAACTATGCATAGATAAATACATAGCAATGGTACCTATTACTACAGTAAGTGAAACACTTCACCTGCTTTTTGCAAGTTTTTTTTTTTTTTTTTGCATAAATATAATGCATTATATATATATTAGTTTACTTAAAAATCAGTTGATTGCTTATTTAACACTCAGTGACACATAGAAGTACATACACTGTTATCCTTAAATATTTTCCACTCTGTAGTGGCTCATAAGATTCAAAAAATCAACACTGTAAATTCATAATTCTCAAGCTGGGGGAAGAGTATCCCTCAGATGAACTGATACTACTTATACAAGTTAAACCATGTTATGAATCCATAGCGTCCACCTCCAAAATACATAACAGGAGTAATATAGTATATTGTGGCTACTAACTACTGCATAATCATTATATAGAAAACTGTCACATCAAGTGTTTTACATTTATGATTACTCATTACATTATATCACACATAGAGGGAAAATTTACCCAATAGATGGACCTCCTTTTCTGTTTTTGATATTTTAGAGAAAAATCATCACACTGTGACAAAGTTACATCTTAAGAAGTATGTAAAATGTGTTTCCTCTTTAAAGACCTAAGAGTGAGCAGCAACCTACTAATTATTTTATAGTCATGATACAAAATTAGATCGTTAAAGAGAAAGTAAAGTTTTCAACACCAAAACTAAACAAACCATGTATAGGGAATGTGGGACTACCATTTAAACTGTGGAAAAAGCACACCATACAATTAGTTAGTTGATAATAATCTCAGAAGTTTACTGTCCTTTCAACTAGAGAATGACGGGGTTATGCAAGTTATGTTTAACCACTCTGTAATGTGCTACCTGAACAGCTCAAAGCATTGCAGAGGTCAAGACAGCTTTGCATTCCTTATTGCTAACATAAAAGCAATATGCTGAAATCTGTAATTACACATTGAGGATTTTTAAACACCATGAAAGAATTTTGGGACATTAAGATCTCCAGAAGAGAGCATGCTAGTTTTTTTTTTTTTTTTTAATCACATGGGTAAATGGTATGCTCATGTACTTTTCCTGGACTTCACCTAATAAAGCCTCTTGCACCCAACAGTCTTACTGTCTTTTCAATATAACTGTCTGTTCTATGGAAAGAAGTTTATTCCCTCTGTGCAAAACCACTATTCAATAGCAGTGATCACTTAGAGACAGACACTCCAATTCAGATGTAATCTAGATTTGGCGGAGTTCCTAATTCTCGAATTCTGCTTTCATGCTAAATGCAGTAGACTAGATTTTGGTCGTTACCCCTCTTAACAGGAGGAAATGCTTGTAATGAAATGCTGTTTTTCACTGTTTCTGTATGCTAAACTACCAGATAGTTCATTAAAAAAAATGCACCCTGATTATGCCTAACATGCATGCAAGAAGAGTGCAACATCCCTTCTAACTTGTGTCAGGCTGCACCCATCTGTCTACAACATGCAGCAGTACACAGTATGATACATTACAGATCGACTCAGGAATCCAAAGTGAACAGAAATGAGAATTCCCTGGCGTGGCTCTGAGAGACAAGACAGGTTTAGGAAAAACACTAATGGCACACTGACAAGCTGTACTTTTAAGATGTCTTTAAATAAATAAATAAATAAATAAATAAATCTGTGCAGAAGCATTATGAGTCAGAATCCTGCTTTTGTATTAGAATGTCAATTTTGGTTAAAAATAAATCTCTTAGCTTACATTATGTGGCACTTTTTTTTTTTCATTTCTGTTTTAAAGACGCAAAATAGCCCACCCCTTCCTAACTGATATCTTCAAAGAGGATAACTGAAGCCTTCCAACATCTCTGACAGCTTAAGTATACAGTAAGAATACTTGACAATTACATTCACATTTCCAAGAGTGCAGAAAAGATGGCTAATGGAATTAACAAATTGTTTGCTGTTCTTCTAGTAACAAGTCTAAATAACAAGATCTTAGCCAGTGCTGCTGAAGAAGAGCTTCCTTAAACAATTGAGAGATGACCTCAGACAGCAACTGATGAATGCTTGTGATTTTTATTTCTTTAAATTTCTCTCTCTAGTGTTGATCTGCATAGACAGAACTTTAACTCTTTGCACAACTTGTTATTTTTTTTTTCTAATCATTAAATGTTTATACCAAACTGGGAAAAAGAACCATTTTATTTCTTGAAGGTTTAAGCCCATCTGTTAATCTAAAAGCGTCACACTTAAGTCAAAAACAAATCCCATTTTTTTCTCTTTTCTTTTTCTTACAGGAATAAACAGTATGTAATAGATAAGCTATTTTTCAAAGAAGAGTTAGAATCAAAGAATTCTTAAAAACAGCTGCATAGCTCTGTTCTTGCTTCTCCTTGTTTACACTTGATGTGAATCTACCATCGCTAGTGGTGGCATCCTTGATTTAAGCCAGTGAGAAAAGAAACCAAGTATCAGTTTACAAATTTTGATGTTTCAAAATGCTAAATGGTTTGTTAAAAGTACATCAATATCTCATAATAACTTTCAGCTAAGATCGTGATTGCTGCTTTTAATACATATATATTTGAGGAATAGAAGTGGTTTTATTTAATGTTGGGTTAGAATGTAAATGAAGACTACAAAACAATTTATATGTAAGTGTGTGTAAGTATATGTAAGTATATATATATAAAGTTCTAAAGCTGAAAACCTTCTTCCTAAACAGAATTGTACTCCTTAATTATCCTTGAGAAGAAGGTTTAGACTAACTCTACATTTTTAATCTTTTTTTAGGATTTAGTTTAGCAGGATAAGAGGTTAGAGCAGAGTAAAAAATGATTCAGAACAGTGCCTACAATCTACTGATGCTTAATATAGTTGATCATGGAAATACTTAAAATGATAGTATTAAGTGATTTATGCAGTTGATGACATAAATGCTTATGACAGCCTTAGCCACATAGCTGGATTTCATTTGACTTTCACACACTTTCTTTGAAGACATGCATGTGTAAAGATCAGCAGCAGTTGCCAATTTGCCTGATCTACCACATCACCATACAAAAACTGCTACAGACTTTCCCCCTCAGGTGCAATTTTGTCATACTCCATTAATCCTTTCAATCCTCCCCCAATCCTGTGGACTTGTTATTTAGTAATCCCTGATTGTTGTTGTGAAGGAACGCTGGAACATCTCTGCAGTCTGCAAGGCAGGAAATTACAACTATAGTCTATTAAATTTGGCTCTTATAGTGCCCACTTGGATCAAGCAATATTCATAATGTCAGGACAAATTATTACCAACATCCAAAACGTCAATTTAATACTTATTTTCTGTCTCACAAAGTGTTGCCTCTTCTGTACCTAGACAAAGGCAGAAGCCCAGCTGTATTTTTAAGGAGGGGGGAAAATCCTAAATCAACACATCATGTAGGGTAGATTCATTCACTTATGCATGTCAGGTTTTCAGTTTTCAACTCCCAACTGGGAACTCTCCCACATGATTGCAACCTATTGTGCAACTGAACAACTTGGCTTTCTTCCACTTGAATCTGTTAAAGAGAGATTACTGGGAGCACTGCTTTCCAGAGCTGCTCGAGTTAAAAACAAGATGCTCTATAAACACCACTGTTTTTCTTTTAATTCAATATTTTTACACTGCAAAGTAATTTGTTTGTGTATTCTGTCTGTCTCATATGCATTCACATGCATAGACAAGGCACACATACACCAAGCCACAGGATTTCTATCCCAACACAAATATGAGTACTCCTATCTTTCCATAAAGTCAGAAGTTCTTCTATTTTATTTTTATTTTTTTTTAATTTCGGGAAATCCAACCAACCAACAACAATCAGCCTTGTATCTACTTGACTATACTGAAGTCATAAATCTTGGTGTAATTCTACTGACATGAAAAAGTAACAGCTACAGGCTTCTATCCAGGATTTGTGATCGACTATCTACTGAACTTTCTACATAGTAGCTTGTTCATTTATTAATTGCACTATGGTTTGTGCTGAGAGAGATATCCAAATGTAATCCTTAAATAAGAAAAAAAATGGTCTACATATTTAGAGATTCTAATTCTGAAATAATATGAAAAGGCAAATAAATAAGCAAATCACAAAAACAAACAAAAAAGAAACACAAATCTTCAGAATCATCTGCAAAATAGAGGAGGCTTTAACATAAATCTCTTCTTAGTTATCACCGACATTTAACACTGCAACATTTTATTTTTAAGATCTGACTTGTCTTTTGGAAATATATGACTTTCACTGATATCTTGTCCTTTAAGACTCTAGAAAGATTTTTCACTCTTCTAGAGTAGCAGTCATGAATGTGATGATACAATCTACCTGCCCTGCACACATCAGTCAAGGTTCTTAGCATCCTGTTGGAAGAATTTCACTTATTGACCCATGAGTGGAATGTGCACTGCCACCATATCACTGAGCTAGTTTTATTCATTTGCTTTGATGGGCACAGAGCACAACGTGGAAAATTCCAGTCAGAAGAATCATGTTAAAGTTTGATGGGGCTACTGAAGCCTAGCCCAAACTTAACACATTCTTTACTGAAAGGGAAGCGAATCATTTTCTATGAGTAGTATTAAAAATAGTTGAGATCTCACTGCTGAATTTAATTAAAAAAAAAAAAAAAATCTGCCAGTAATACCAGCCGCACAGTTTTGTATGCTTTCCAACACTTCAAAACAGCAGGATACTTTTATGGTAAACCACTTAGCCAAATGCAGTTTCTTATATGAAAATAAAAGGCTCACATGCAATTAGTTTAAATGATCTTAATGCATGCTGAACAACAGTACACAGTCAATATCTAAAAGAGAAATCTGACTGCAAAAGAAGGCTTATGTGTCTAACTCTGACCTTAGAAGTTCTCTAAAACTAGTATTAGTACTAGTAAATGCCATGCACGTCAAAACAAGCCACACCAGTCTGTATTGCTGCTTGCATTAGCCCAAACTATGTTTACACATAGACTTTGTCTAAGAAGATGCTCAGCACAAGCCTACTCATAAGCACATACAGTACCCAACCATGCCATGCCATGGTCCTGACAAGGATTTTATTTTCTAACACAGTGCAATAGTCCTATAAACCTGATGTGAAAATCATGATCTCTGACAGCTCAGTTCAGTGCCAGAGTCTGAAAATATTTCCCAGGTTTGAAAATGTAATGGTGAGGGGTCTGGAGCACAGGCCTTATGAGGAGTGGCTGAAGGAGCTGGGATTGCTCAGTCTAGAGAAGAGTAGGCTCGGGGAAGACCTTATTGCTCTCTATAACTACCTGAAGGGAGGTTGTAGTGAGCTGGGGGTCGGCCTCTTCGCTCGTGTGACTAGTGATAGGACTAGAGGGAATGGCTTCAAGCTGTGCCAGGGGAGGTTCAGGCTGGACGTTAGGAAATGCTACTTCTCTAAAAGAGTGGTCAGGCACTGGAATGGGCTGCCCAGGGAGGTGGTGGAGTCACCAACCCTGGAGGTGTTCAAGGAACGTTTGGACATTGTGTTGAGGGATATGGTTTGGTGAGAACCATTGGTGATGGGTGAATGGTTGGACTGGATGATCCTGTGGGTCTTTTCCAACCTTTGTGATTCAATGATTCTATATCTGCAAAGTTCCTACAGGAACAAAATTGCGTGTGGTTCTGATCCTGAAGATTTTAACACCAAGAAACAAATAATAAAATGAAAGTAAACCCAAATGGAATAATAGATACTCATGTGGACACACCTCATGTTTTCTTACAGTTAGAAACTCTTTACCTTTGTATGCTAGCCAATGCCTTAGTGACACCCCTAGCGGGTTCAATTCTCATATAGTTTGTGAACTGCCAACTAAGGAGCTTGGCAGTTACAAACTGATCATCTCTTCTGCCTTCTATGATGACTCTGTCTTCAGGCATTCCTACAGCACATACTCACTCTGGCTGTATATGCACAACAGATCTGTATGGGACAAGTCTGAGAGGCTGGACTGCAGTTTCACAACATTTTCAGACAAATGTCTGGTATCTATTTTTATCCTGTAAAGGAAATCTTCAAATGTCATAAAATTAGACCCTCAGTTGTTTTCATAAGCACAAAGAATGTCCAGTACTATCTGAGGAACTAGTTCTTAACTTGAACATGTAAAGCAGTGTTGGGTAAGTGAAAAGAGAAGCAACAGTCTTTCTGAAAGTAATGAACTTGACTGTAAGTTTTCTATGACTATTTTACCATTAACTAAACATCTGTACATGTTCTTTAGGAATAGTATACCTTTGGACAGCACTGTATCTTTTTTTAAAGGTTTGGAACCTTTTCAATATTTCAGTAAGTATATATAATCCTGTACATGAATACACATGTGTAAATATCTGTAACATGTCTGCACATGCATATGCATAATGGTAAGGCAATACGCTGAGCGACAACACATTCTCCTTGCCTGGACTATTTTTCTGCTCAAATAATATAACTAAAACTATAAACTTATACAAAATTAACAAAACTAATTTGGTTAAAAAATCTGAGGTATAGTAATGATTACACACTAAGAGATACACAGCTCTGAGACGATGATATAGTATAAAACTTGATCAAAGTTCACTGTTTTTCTCCTTGAACAACATAGGACCATCTGCTAAGCTTTTTAAGACAGTGTGGCTGAAATCTTGCTTTTTTTGTTTTGTTTTATTTTGTTTCAGATCGTCATCTGAAGTTTCCACTGAAATTATTCTAACCTCCAGATCAGATGAGCGTGCAGGTGAAGCAGCAAACACCCATAGGATTTAGTTCTGTGATCCTCCTGAGTCTAATATGAGATGAGAAGGCAGGCTTTTCAAAAGTATTTAATAGCAATTGTACACTTCCCACAGATTTTAATGGATGACTTTTGCTTTCGCTAGATTGTTCTGATAAAAATTTCTCTCCCATGTGAACTTAGGATTCTGTTATCTTGTGCACATACTCCATGCAGCTAGTGCTACCTCAAATTACACACAGTCAGTTTTTGAAAAACAAGCCCAACCAGGTAATGCCATCAGCGTTACTTTAGCAAGTAAGAGAATAAATGAAAAATAATTATAATCATCTTAAAAATAAATAAATAAATAATAAAATAAAATCAGGGAGCACTTTAATTTTCACCTTTGACAAGAGGAAGATGTTCATTTCCAGCTGTTTCTATTTTTAATTGATCGTTTTTTATGTAGTGAGTGAAAGCCAGCCAATTTTCTTCAGAGAAGTGCTCCTATTCTCTTAACTCGGTAAGAGCTATATACTTCTTACTGGTCTATTGCACCGTGGGGATCGGATAAAATATGAAAGCGAGGATTTCTTTATTCTAGCCTGGAAAATTAACTGTTAAGCTCAGTGGGGGCAGAAACGAAGGTGGCATTTAGATATAACTAATTTAGTATCAAACCAAAGCAGATAGCCTTCTCAGAAAAGAAAGAGACCAAAGGGAACACAAAATTGTACCTGAATTATTTCTGAGTCAATTCCTATGAAGGCTGAAGAACTTCCCTTTATGCTCAAATGGATTACACATTTCCTTTGATAATATGCACACTGTTCACAGTTTTTCAAGATAATGTAACGAACAACAACTGTTAAAAAAGAAAGACTGATATATTTTTAATTATTTATTTTACTTAATAATAGTGCAAGAGTCATTTGAAGATGTGGCCTGGACTACCTTTTAAAAAGAAGATTGTGAGATAGATCTTCATTGATATGAAATAATATAGCTCTGTTAAGTTTATCCTTCAATTAGAATGTAATGAAACCATGATTACAATTTTCTTAATCACCTTATGTTAATAAAATAGCAAACACAGCTTGTAAATTTTGTTCTTTGCTTTATTTTGTCTGCTTTTAATTGCTTGGATTTTATTTAATTGTAAAGAGTGCATGTTTGAAGGGATAAATGTGCTGTCAGACCCGGCTAATCATTCCCTACTTACCCACATTTCTAAAGACTGAGAATTTTGCTTGAAAAGAGGCTTAGAAGCAATTTTCTTGTGTTCATTAATCCATAAACATCTGATTTCAAATCAGATTGCCAGCAGACATAACCTCTTTGCATTACTACAACAGAGACTTGATTTGATTAATCAAACAGCTCTGATTCACTGAATTGTCTCCAGAATAGTTGTCCCTGACAATACTATGCAAATGACTGCTGATGTTGCACTGGCATTCTCATCTTTCTAAAACTGTTCAGTTTTCTTTCATGGAAATTTCAATTTTTTATATCTAATTCACAGGCCTATACAGAAGGCCCACTGTATCTAATATTTATAGACTTTAGTTCACATTCTATTCTTAGATTTGAAAATGTGCCATCTTTACAATGTTGTCTTTCTAACTCAGTTTACCCTTTACTAAAACAGTAGTAATTATATTTCTCTATCATAAGATACTTCAGAATTTGTTCAATTTTTATAAATATATATATATATTCTTTTTAAATTCATTTTCAGGGGCAATTCAATATTACATCCCATATAAGTAATTGCCTGCTTTGTTCAAAATAGCTCTCAGTTAAACTGAATGTAATTGATAGGTTTGACGAACAGGGAGGTTTTGAAGTTTAAGATTCCAAAGGCAAATAAATTAATGTATACATAGCTAATACTAACTGTTTCTAAAGCAGCATGTGCTAGTAACATGCAAGACCTACATATGTCCACAAGTGATTAACCACATAACAAGCAAGAGTTACTCTGTGTGAGTACTTCCACGTTCTACCACCATGAAATAAACAAAGGTGATATCAGTAAGCCCACAGCTAGGACTAGAGAGAAAAAAAAATAAGAATATTCAAGTTGTCTTTGCCTAGACAATAAGGAGAGAAACCAAGGCACTTTAAAGAGATGGAAAAGTTAAACCTCAGCAAAAAGAGCAGGAGTCACAAAACCATCAATAGCTTTCTAAAAAGTCACAGTTCCCAGAAACATAAGAAAAAAAAAAAAAAAAACTCCAGAGAGTTCAAAAATCAACAGGAATCATGGACAGAACAATTCAGGGGAAGCAATAAAATCTGTGAAGGAAGAAAATATATATATATTTTTTTTCCTGTGCTTTCTTAAGTACCCCAATTCCCAACAAAAGCTTTGTTGCAAGTACTGATACAGTCAACTGTATATTCTTCCTGCTGGTTTGCTCTGGGTAGCAGTGTAACTAACCTGCTGATGAAGACCTCTCTGAACCTGCCTATACTTCTGTTTTCCAGGAAAAGACATGCACAATCATAATGGTCTGTTCTTCAGTATAGTGCCAAATATCCACATGAACTGAAAATAGGAAAGAATTCTCAGACAGCGTACAGTGACTTTGCCAAAGTGCAGATTGGTTAGATTACATTATTTCTCACTTTCCATTTGACACAATCTGTTTCTTCTTATGATTCAGAGAGCAACTCAAGGATTGATCTTATGGTATGATCTTAGTCTAAGCTCACCATATTGTTTTGGTAATCTTCTTAACAAATATTTCTGTATATTAAACTGAGTATCTTTAGTACTCCTGGGAGATAAAGTAGGTTACAATCATTCAGCATAGATGCAGCCTCACATCATTCATCACAGGAGAAGAAGATACTCTAAGTCATTCCTAAGATTACTGACAATGTATTTATATTTTATAATTGATATGAATTAACATAAAAATTATGTATGTTGGTATTTGCATCAGTTACTTGTTTATGACTTGTGCTAGATTTTCTTTTTGAAGTTTTATGCGTTTATTTATTCATTACATTCTGAAACATGGTATTCAGTGATAATTGCTTAAGGAGTTACAGAATATTTGGTGATTTTCTTTCATATTGTTGGCAGAGTTTATAGTCTCAGCACAAATGCAAAATATATATACATACATTTGCTTTAAAATTAAAAGCCCAATTCTTTCTTATTCCACTCATATAAAATATGAATTATTTCCCCAGTGAAAGGCAAAATGAGAGGAAAAAATGATGCCAGAATTTTAGGGAAGAGGTGCATGTCCTAACATACATTTCTGGATGCAGCAAGCCTTTCTGCTTTAGCTGTCGCAGTTCAAAACTAGGATGTGGTGAAAAGTGAAACTTCTCTTAGACTTTCAGCTGTTCACAACTGGGCTTTTGCCCAGCATGCAGATTAACATAATTTGCTGTCTGTGTTGAAAGAAAGGTCTGTGACTCAAAACAGCAGGAGTTCTGCAAGTCAGAGCTGAGTTGCTTCAAATAACTGAATACAGAAGTCTGAATGTTGCATTTATTTATTTTGGTTTTTATTAACAGGAAAACTGTGTCCCATCATATCTTTGTATTCAGTCCAAGCATCTATCACCTAAGTTTGTAAATGATGTTACATAGCTCGGAGATTATTATCACAGTCTAAGCTTAAAATAATAAGTTTCAACTCAATTGAAATGCAAAGACAAAATGCTGCATTCCTTTCCCAGCTGAGCTTTTATTTAACATGCCAGATTAAGAAGCTTGCTCTACTTTACTGGATCAGAGTCAACACAGTTTGTACAAAAAACTCACAGATAAGGGGAAAACAGGTCTTAAGCAAACAGAATTCTCAATAAAACAAGAGGGCATTTTGCCCAACTGTGTTCTACAGAATTTATCATTAAATCTGTGCCTCTGCTAAGTCTGCAAAGGAAGGCTGCTGCTTTCATGTTTTGGGATAGTTACCCGGACACACATAGTAAAACCAAACTTCTTTTTCTGATTTTTCTTTCTTTTTTTTTGTGTGTGTGTGTTTTTCTTTTCTTTGTTTGTTTTGTTTTGTTTCTATGAAGCTTTAATCAACTAAGGAACACCTAAAATAAATTCACACAGCAATTTAGAACAACATAATCTGAAGCTCCAATGGTTTTGGATTTAGCATAATGCATCACACTATTGTGCTAAACTACCTCAAAGTGCCACAGATCCATGGACTTAAAATATGATTCTTTTGTCTCCCCTGGTTAGAAAATAAATACATCTAGTTTATAACTGTAAAAGCTCTTGCAAGGGGCACAGGCAATCCTAACATATCTACACTCAGAAGTGTGTTATTTCTTAAAACGATGGTTATACCCTTATTTGCATAAATAGTTGTTTTCATCAGTTACTCCTCAACACTTTTCCTAAAAATTTCATGCTGTGCTGCTCTTTTTAAGATGTTAAAGTGTCACAAATGTTAAAAACTGAAATACAGTGAACCTAGTTTGGAAACTGCATTCTGAATATGTTTATCTTTAGGCAATACACAAAGAATGTTGTCTATATATGTAAGTGACTCAAAAGTGGGCTGTGACAGAAAGTATCCATGTAATATCAGCCAGTGAATAAACTAAACCAGTAAGTCAGAACTGTGTATTAGCTGAAAACCCAGACTATAGCTATGCTTATAAAAGCATCAAGTAGTTTCGATGGTTAAATTCATAAATGTTATGAGGGACTGAGACCTGGTTTCCCTAATTCCTGCTATTTAAAGTAAATTAATGCTTCATATTAAAAAGCAGGGATTACTCAAGAAACCACAAGGGAAGGATGGGTGCTGCAGGAAAGAAAAGAGTCTTAGAGATCTTTCGGTTTCCTGGAAGAAGGAGGGATTAACACACAGACGTGAGGAGACAGATTCTGCTCTTGATTACAAGCAAAACCATCAGTGGAATTGCTCTAATTTCATAAATACAACATGTATGGATGTGCAATCAGAATTGGGCTCAGATAGCTTTAACACAAAGATTATTACACGCAAGTTCTAACCTTAGCAAAAAAACCCTTAACTTGGGAGTAAATGGTATTAACATCTTCTTGGCCTTTTTCCATGACTATATACACTAATGGCATTAGTGTAAATGTGACTCAGACTTGGGATCCCTGGTCACTGTCGCAGCCAAAAGCCTAAGTATATGAAATCTCCTTGGCTCTGGTAAAACACTAGTGCTAAATTCTGGGAAATGATAACACTGATTCATCTCAGAACAGTCTATATATAACAGCAAGACTAGGCACACATAAAATTATGCACTATCTTGCCTCAAGGTTAGCAACATATTCTAGTAGAAGGAAAAATGTTATTTTCATTCCCTGCAATCATGTGATAAATAGCTGCAGGGCAGATTGAGCAAGATCTCGAAGGTTGTGATTTTACAATATAATGAATGTATGTCTAGCTTTTTGCCACCTGAAAAAGCAGCAAAACAAAGCAGGACTTGTCAGTATTTTGCTTATGGCGGAAACCAGACAATGTCCAGAACCCTTCATGAGATACTGCTAGCATCATAAATAGTTTGATTATAACATTGACTCCAATACTTCAACAGCTCGGCTTTCCAGTATATGGCATAATTGGAAGCAGCAACCAGCAGGTATCACATGTGAATGGGAAATGTCTCCAGCTGAGTAACTATTGACGGTGAACCAAATATGTTGTCTTGTAGGTGTTTTGGGGAAGTGGGGGGAATGTAATAAGAAAAAAAAAGATAATGAAAAGGAGAGGATCCTTAGCTGAGTCGAATATTTGTACAGGACATGATGCAAGCAAATTACCTACAAAGTTCAGAAGCAGAAAGAAGAAAAAGAGTCAATGAATTTAAATAAAAAATGTAAGAGAAAAGACAATGATAAAGGAATATTTTAAGAGATATAGGGAGATTTTTTAAAAGTTAAATAAGAAATGCAACATATAAAACGACTGTTTATCCAGATAGCTTACTAAGAAAAACAGCAAATCTTAAGAGGCAGTTTTAATGGAATAGAAATCCTTCAGTTGATATTAATTCAAGCCTTTGGGCAAATTCAGGAGCCATTTTAACAAAGGTGGGAGACATATACTGAGCAGTGCATTCTTAGGAGAAGGCAGATTCAAACTACATCACAGAAAAACTGAACAAGACAAATCAAGCTGAGGACCATTTGCCTACCCTGCTATGGATGTACCATTGTTTGAATTCCACTATTTATTGTCAAAATTGAGTAGACTGTGGATGAAATGTTTTATTCTGATCATGTTCCCTATAAAATACTGGGGTTTACTGATGTACAAATTGAATACAGGCAGATCTATATCATCACCATCGCAACTTAATGGTGTGCATTAAATTAATGCTTGATTTTCATGCTTCATACCACTCCAGTTTTGAGGGATGACTGAGTTATAACCACTGTGTGAACCTGTAATCATTGATGCAATTATGCATAGTTTGCAAAACAGTAGCATAAAATTGAAGAAGTCATAAAAATGCACTGTAGTCACATCAGATAGTACTGTAAGCCTGGCAGGAACTTTTAGGTGTATGTCTCCTAATATCACCTGGGATAAATCTGAAAGCTCAGCATGGACTTTACCTTATGCTTCAACCACAGGACTAAACTGTATGGTTTTGCCAGACAGCAGGGCAAAGATTCACTTTGCCTCGCTTCAGGAACGTGAAAGAACCTAAAATAAGTACACATGTAATACATATCCTCAAAGGCACCTTTACATTGCAAGATAGTTTAAAATGATTTTACACTGAAGTAGGTAACGCAGTATAAAATCCTGCTAATGATAAAGTATTATAGTTTCACCTGTACGTAGCCAGCTGACATCAACCCCAAGTGTATTGTTCAGAGCTGACCTCGATCAGCTACATCAAAGTACAAAATACCTGCTTCTTCTCTCCACATGGATTTTACATTTAGACAGCTACCTCACAACAGCAATCTGGATGTTAAATTCACTTATTTTGCAGTGAAGATAGAACCTTAACAAAAATGAGAAAAAGGCACATGATGTTCAAAGAGCAATGAGTGTACAGCACAGTCCAAATGTAAATGAGACCAATTCTATCTCAGTCAATTGAGTTATGCAGACTAACACAAAAACTAAATTCCTCCCTTTGTATTCTCAATATTTCTGAGAGCAGCAAAATTTACTGGAGAAAATGTCAAACAAATTGGCTATATAGATATAAAAATTCATGTGATTTTTTTTTTATTATTTTTTTTTTACAAGATTGTATCTCCTTCTGCAAGAGTTCATGTAGTTTGTGAAAGTTATTATGCTCTGGTTTATAAGCTTCAGCTGGTTGTGGTAGCTGTTCAAATTTCATGACAGAATGCTAACTTATCTATGCTATTGAAGAAGCTAATGAGGTGGTAAATAGTTGAAGAGCAATGTTACATGCAGTGATACGCAGGTTTTGCAGGTTTCTCATTATCTATGTTACTGTATATGTGTAAAAGTAATGAAAACCCAAGATAGGCAACCAAAGCTTAAGGCTTTAAAACTGGAGTAGAATTATGCTGCTCTTTTTGAAAGGAAATGAGATAAATTTAAGCAATCTCAAAAAAAGCCCCTCAACATTTTAGCTGGTGTTTTATGCTAGATCTGAGGTCTCATGGGCAGTGTTTAGGTGAAGATCACACTTAAGCTAACACAGTCAATTTATTCTCATGCTAGTTTTACTCTAGTTGACAAAATGGCAAAATGCTAAGTATTCTGAAGGCTTCCCTCTGTTATGCTTGTTGCCTATGGCTTTTAATTGAAGGTACAGTCACAGCGCCCCTACAAAAGTCTAAATGTCATGAATAGTAGCAAACAACAGCACAAAGTGCAGAGGATCCTCCTGAACCCCAGCTATCTTTACTGAGTATTGCAGGAAGTAAGATACAATGTTCTTAGGTGGCTAGAGGCTTGCTGAAATGAACTTCAACAGTAGTGAAAACACGCTAAGCTTATAGCTTTAGGACATTATAAATATTTAAAAATACCAATTGTGAGATGGTGAATGCAGAGTATTTTTCAGTGCGGTCACCACTGATCCAGAAAATGATAGTTCTGAAACCAGAAATTATTTTTGTGACATACGTAGGACAGACAGAAATCCTAACTGGCAACAAGAAATACTTGGTCTGCAGTTGATCTGCACTGTCTATGAATTGTCTTAGAAATCATTGCATGCAACCACTCCGTTGAATAGTGCACAGCATGTGCTTTAAACAAGCAGACTAAAGGATCAGTGGCATCTTTATATCGCACCAGCACTGCCAGGTTTCTTATTAAAAGGCTAAGTTTTCCTGCAAGTCCAGATATCCATCCACACAGAGCTTTTAATCATTTTAAAATGTAAAGATACATAAATGTTTTCATCTCTCATTCCAGTCTCCCTTTCAAATTGCTGAATTCAAGTAGCACGACCGAGTTACCAAATTGCAAACTCCAGTGTTCTGCTTTGTGAGCTACATTTTTTGTAGCTGTTTTTAAAATCAATTTTCTATCTAAGTCTCAGTAAGATACCACATCTATTACAAATTGTGAATGCATTATACCACCTGTGAGAACAGTATGAAGAATCTTCTGAAAAAAAAATATTTTTATATATATATATATATACATATATATAATAAAGAGTTATTTTGTCTGCTGGTTTTAACTATGACAGATGCAGGATGGCCACAAAATAACTGGTAATATCTGGAAGGAAACTCTGAAAATCTGTACTATAGTATTGCACCGTACTTCAACAGTTGTAGGTGAAGATGGATAGAGAGGATTTTGGTTTTGTATTTTTACAATACAGACATTACCTGCTCTGAAGGAATATGATTAATACAAGTCATTACACCACACAAAACTTGCTTCAGCCCTCTGTTACTCACATGTAACATGCCTATACAATATCAATCACAAGTGAATCAGATTTTGTCAGTATTAAAATGCATGTGCATAACACTAAAATACTAGCCGTCTCTGTTCATCCTATACGTGCCCTTAGTACTACAAGTCCACCAAGTTAAAGCCACTTCAGATCCTGACATGCAACTTAGGGTTATGTTTGTTTAATCTCTGTGTTACAGTTTTAACCTGAAGACACTGTCCCAGTTATCACTGCTGCAAATCCAGAGTTATGAAGTCAGGCCCTAGTTTTTGTACTGCCAAATTTTGCAACACAAATTTAGTAAGCCACAAAGCTACAGATAGAAAATGTGTGTTACCTATTTCATTTCCTTTTCAAATGTGTATTAATAACTATAATTTGCTCTCTCATATATACTGGAGCAAGACAAATCGAGTATCTAGCTAGTTAAAAAGGTGTTTTACTTTCCATATTATGCTTCTATCCAGACATGGTTCCAAATGCTTCACTTCTTCATATCTTAAAGAAGCCAGTTGGTTCATCAGTCCTTATCTATTGAAATGTGTGGTCCCAAACTGAACTAGCAACAACACATCATACACAAATGTGCCACTTCTCTGATGCGACAGTATCGGAGAGGAAGTATCAAATTTCTAATGTGTGCATACATATGTTTTACAAAAAACAACAACAACAACAACAAAAAAAAAACAACAACAAGAAAAAAAAACCTCTAAGAATGAAAGAAGAGATGAAAAAAAGGAACAAGAAAGGGTAGTGACAGTATATCATAAAAGAAATGGATGTATTTAAGCATCAGCCAAATGACACTATTTTTCATATCATTTACAGTAGATCTTAAAGACTAAAATACTTCACATGCCATTAGTTTCTTCATAATCTGTGACGGATTAGAATATTTCTTAATCAACTGCTAAAGCACAGGACCAATGTCTACATTTTAAGAAAACTGAGTAATAGTGAAATCCAGTGATATCCAGCAGAGTTGCTATCAATAGATAATAACAGAATCAGGGAAATACATATATCTTTTAAATACTCTTCAAAAATGCCTACTTTTTTGACAGTTTCTTAGTCTAGGGATTGAAAATTCACATTAAGAAACAAAAGTTGTGATTTGTAATCAAGGAAGCAGATTAAAAACCAAAACTGTTATGAGATTTAAATTACTTCAAGTCCTGCCCCTCTACCTGGAGGCACTCTGAAAGCCCATACAACTCATTCAGAAGCAGTCTTGCTCTACCAGATAAAAACTATGGGCTGCATACAGTTTGTTGCAATTAATTAATTCTATAGTAAAAATGAAGAAAAAGTAAGTCTTTAAATCTCAATCATACAATATATTTAAATCTCAATCACTTGAGATTGCCATTCACACAATTCATAGCAATACTGAATTACAGTTCCTGTAGTTGTCCACCTGAACTGTTCTAATACTTGAAAGGATGGCTATCAGAAGTGAAGAAAAACAGGATCAAAGTGAATCAAAACTCACTTCCCTTTGCTACATCCATGTTTTTCATCTATTTTCACAGCATAGACAAGTGTTGCCATTTTTCAGTCATCACAGTTGGAGGAAGAAAAAAGGGCTTGTAAAATAAAAATAAAATGCCAATCATAGTCGTGGATCATCTATCTTGACTCATTTTGTATTTCTACTGATTGACAACCAGGGGCTCTCGTAGCACACAGAGGCAAAAAAATAAAAATAAAAAAAAAAATCAGGTGTTCATTTCAAACTGAAATGTTTGACAGATGTAACAGCTTTCTGAGATGAAGCTGATGAAATCTCAAATAGGAAAGTCCATCTCCTGTACATGGAAGAGATTACATTTCAACAGGCAAGTTTTACTGTCCTTATGCAAATGCAGATTTCATTTATTTATTTATATTTTCATGGCAGTTGTTAAAAACATGGGAGACGACCACAACTTTACTATTGGTGCATGGTCTACCTCCTGCTGCTTTGGATTCTGCAGGCTCCAGAGTGATCCATGTTTCAGAGTACTGTTGTCACAAACTGAAGGTAATTTCAAATTCTCTTACTGGCAACACTTGCACTTCAGTGATATTTTGACCTCTATTTCTGAAATGGTGAAAGCGAACAATCTAACAAGTGACTGAAAATTCATACTGCTATGGACACATACCTAAAACAGAGTGGTAAAAGAAGCATTTTTATGCTGTGATGTAAGTGGCCAGGTGTAACACTGGATAGAGATCAAAAGTTTACAGCTTCCTTTTTCTCTACTTCCATTCACAGAATGAGCTATCAGGGAACATGCAGCATTTGGGAAAAACAGAAGTACTCAGCACAGCACCAAAACAAAATAACTGTGGTTTCAACGTACTGTCTTCCTATAATAGTCAGCTGTGCAAATGGCCTGATAACAACTTAAGAAAAAGAATGTTTCTGTTGATCCAGGAGCCCTTGCATTCAATCCATACTGTAAAGAAGGCTTTCCCAAAGTTAACTGAGCACACTATCTGTCTTCTGTGGGCTTATACACTATTCAAATGATATTTTTACCTTCAGAAATACCTACTCTTAAAATCCTTCTCCTGACTTCAGTAAGAAAGCTGGAATGGATCATGCTCTCTACTAACAAAACAAGAAGTACTGGTACATACTCTTCACTATATTCAGTCTTCACTAGTATGGGATGCATCTCACCCTATTACATCCATCAGCTTCTGAAGCTAGTTTAAATATAGTATTTTCTTTCAGAAGGGGTAAA
The DNA here is from genome assembly GCF_016699485.2 of Gallus gallus. NCBI lineage: Eukaryota > Metazoa > Chordata > Aves > Galliformes > Phasianidae > Gallus > Gallus gallus. The sequence continues at coordinate 159,028,006 of NC_052532.1, read as the reverse complement.
CTGTGAACCCAGTGAAGCATCTAAGATTTGACATACAATTTGAAGTTACACTATACCAATCCAACCACAGTATCAACAGAGGCAAAATCAGGTAATGCGTACACAGGTGCTACCAGCTAAATATACTGCTGAAAATTATACAAAGGAAGATTTTTGCTATTTGTGAACATCATTTGCAGAAATTAGACTAGATCCACAGTTGGAAATTGGGCACATCTTCACATACACTCATTACATGCTGCAAGAATAGGGACTGGTATAACACTGACTGAGGAAAAGTACTAAAGCCAGGGGTTTAATATCACTCTCATCCAGAAGACACCTTATTTTACGTATCAAGGAGGTATTTGCTGTAATTAAAATTCACAGTTCTGCACCTTTTTCTGTAGTTCCAAGACCCATTTCTGTTTTAGCCAGTGTTTAAACTTTCTTCCAAAAAATTCTGGTATGGGGGAAAGGGAGACTCAATAAAAGACTCAGTGCTTGAAGTATTCCACCATGAAGATCAGTATCAAATCCTTAATTTCTTTTCATTATAATAACTTGATAAATAGGTCATATATAGAAGCATGTATGATATCCTTTCCATGAGGAACCCAGTTGTTTTCCTGACTTGTATGCTTTGAAGAATCATGGATTTCAAGGCAGAAACTTTCATCTGCCAGGTTTAGCCATTTAAAAGATACTGCTGACAGACACCAATCTACAAGAGGTGGTAAGAGTAGGAAGGATCATTACCAACTGAAGCATGACTTTCCTTTTAGATTTTTAAGAGTAATAAAGGCTATATGACCAAACAAGGCTAAATAAAGCTATTAAAGTAGCTTACTAGATAGAAAGTATTGAATTGGCAGTTTTTAAAGACTTTTTAACAATTAAGAAAAACAATCACAGAATTAGTAACACATGAAAGCCTAGGATATAGTAAGAATGAATATACTGAAAAATTTAAAGTACAAGTAGTATTTCACAGTTAATTTGGTTAGAAGGAATGAAGAAGAAGGAAAGAATATCAATTTGTGTTTACGAAGCATTTTACAAATCAATATTGATCGTTTTTTTTTTTTCTTACAGCCATCAGCCAGAGAGAATATCAAATTAAATTTTTTTGGATCAGGGAGATGTTGCTGTTTTAAGGCGCTACCTAGATTTTCTTCCTGTGATTATGGGTGAGGAATAAAGGAAAGAAGAAAACGTAGATAAGTGATCCTCCACATTTTATCAAATTCTGCTCAGAATAAAATGATTTTTTGTTCATATGAGTCCCAACTCATCTTACATGTTTTTAGATTTTGAAAATATTCTCTTGGTGTTATCTTACATCTTTTATAAAGCGGTTAACATCAGGAAGAGCTACAGATGGCATAAATCAGCAGATTTATCTTCATTTGGAGTTAACATCAAATACTGAACAGCTACTCTAAGAAGAGGCTCCTTGTATTCCTATTGTAGCAAGAACTGTGCATATTCAAGAAAAACTTTCAAGTAGAAATATTAATACATATACACAACAATAGATAAATAAATAAATAAATCAGTGTGGCATTTCACAAAAGAAATGGTAAAGCTACAACATCATCTCATAGGAAACTACAGAAGCTACATATCAACTGCAGTCATTTCTCAATCATTTCCTGAAAACTGCTGAATTACTCAATTGTCCCTTTTTGTGCAATAGGAGATGCAAAAAACCCCACGTCAACTTTAAAACATATCTCTCACTTTTACTCACTTGCTGGAAAAGAAACAACAGGTAAGAAAAAGAGAGAGCAACACTTCAGAGACTACAATTTGAACACTTCAGTGTGATTACAAATTACATTTTTAAACTACCTTACCAAGAAAGTTAGAGAAAAACTAAGAAAGATTTCACAGATTTTTCCATTAAGATCAACATGAAATTAATACAAAAATTACATTGGGTCAAATGCTTTGCTGACTCCTCACATCCTAGGAAAAATCTACACATGGTTTTGTACAGGTACAAAAACAGTACTAAACAAAACAATTTATTTGAAGTTTTCGTAACTGTACAACTAACATAAGAGTGTAGTAATACGTTTACGATGTCCTATATCAGTAATACCTGTTTTTCATAGCCCTCTAGAGCACCACCCATTAGAAAAAATAAAAAATAAATAAAATCATTGCAGCTACACTAGAAGTAACTATTTTATATGTTATTTTAATTATAAAAGAACAGTTACGATGATATTTTGTGTCAAGACGAGCACTTAAAATCTCACTTAAGTAAGACACTAAACTCCTTTATGCAGCAAACGACTTGCTAAAAGACACCAATGGAAACAAAGATGTTCCCACTCTCAGCTTCAGTAAATGTGATAGCTGATAGCATCCATTCATTTCTCATCTACAGCCTGGGAAATCATTTTCCAGTCAATGGAATGCTATTTGATGTAAACCAGAAATGAACAGATTAAATGCACACATTGGTCTACTGGGATAAATCATTCTGCATACATTCCATCACAGGCCATAAGTCAAACCAGTAATAAAAGAAGAAAGTAATATGTGATTTTGTTTTTCTTTTCCTTTGGCAAAGAATGCATGTCAAGTAACTCTACTTTAGAATTAACTGAGGAAACTTCTGAGTATACATTTTAAAGTCAATTTGCTATTTTGCAGGGTGACACCAAAACCTGAGTATCACCTATAATAGGCAGGTCCACTTGGTCAGTTATATTCTGTATATTGGGTACAATTCGATCCTAGTGTGAGAAGATGCAGCACATTCTGAAATAAATGAAACTTGAACTCAGCTGCTTTTGAACTGAATTCACCTAGATGAGGACCAGTCCATTAGGCATCACATACTAGCTCTTGAACAGAATTTGTGCAGATGAAAAGTTGTATTGCAAAAACAAGAATCCTAGAACTGATGAAAGAAATCTTAGGATTTGAAACCTGCACTTCAGACAGGTAGGCTGTGCCCATAAAGAGCTGCCGCATGTAAATGGGTCACAGTTTTCATATCTTTAACATCTGTTGTTTATACCCAAGAAAGCACATCAGGGGCAAGAAAATTAATTCCCCAATTGCTGTCAACTGAGTTAGGGAACAGCAATAAACAGCTTACTGTAAGCCTCTAGCTACAATAAAATTGCTGTCAATAAAACGTGGCTGATATGGTTTTGCCGTGCTAGAAGAATAGATTCTTCAGAAGTGAAAAGTGGAAACAAGAAGGATCCTTCCTTGTTCCTATACACAAAAGAACATTATCACAGAATTCCAATTGTATTAAACTCTCAGGATCCAATTCACTGTCCCATGTGTGCCACAAATGTATTAGCATTTAAGAAATTTTGGCTTTGCACATTCAGTACAGATGAGATCCCAGTGAATCCGATAAAATTCTTTTGCATGGAAAACATTTAAAGAGCAAGGAAGCTTGCTAAGCTTTTCCTGTCTGTATCTGTACACACAAAATGTTCCCTACCCTAGTTTAGCATTTCTACTGTCACTATTGAAAATGGTATTATAGCTTAAGGTTATGTTCAGATTTCCATTATAACCCCCCAGTTTTCACATGCTCTTAACTTTCTGAAAAATTCTTCTTTTCAGCTGAAATTTTCCATGCTTGGTCTCAGCTGAAAGATGAATTTCTTTAGACAGTTGAGCAAAATCCGTTAACCTATTTTTCAGTTATACAAGGATAAAAAGAAAATGCATTGTGCATCTACAACATTTCTAATATTTTAGTACATAGATATATGTATATATGGAACTCAGAAACAATTGAATTTTACATGCAGACATTTTTCCAGGTGATTAGTCCTCACCCAAGACTAACATCCGCGCTAACTTATAAAACAAGTTAAACAGGGAAAGGAAAAGAAATCGTGGAATTGTGTGGGTTTTTTTCCCACTGAGTATTAAAACAGGGCTACTAAAAATAATATTATGTACAGAATTATGGAATGCTATGGTTACAATATGTTAATATTTGCAGGTGACATAAATTCTATACTGCTGTTCCAATGCAGATTTCCTTCATGTATACCTTGAAATTGCCACTCTCGGCATATCAGTCATTAACGTTTTCAGCTTTTTTTTTTTTTTTTCCTTATATAAACCCCAAAGTCACAAATGTAAACATTCCAGTATAAGACAATATCAGATGCTTTTGCCAACAGAAAGCCTACATGATAAGCTTAAGTAATCTGCATTGATCAGCAGGAGCCTGGCTACTCATTCCTTGGTCAGGCAAAAAGTCCACTGTCTGAAAAAGGAGTAAATGAAGCTCCATAGTTACTGACAGTATTATTACTTAAAAAAAAAAAAAAAAGACAATTAAAAAAAAAAACAACTTTAGTGTGGAATGCATTCAGCCCCAAATCCTTAATTTCTGCCATCAGAGCATAGAAGTAACAGGACAGTTACAACACATTTTCAGCTTTCCTGGAAGTACTACAACTGTACACAATTCCAGAATTTACAGATCATCAGCTTGGCTCATAAAACTTACGATGTACTGTCTTTCTTGAAGACAACATCTGAAGTCATTTGGACTTCAAGGATGTGCTTCATTCCCATCACTTTAAATGAAAGTTAAACACATTTCTAAATGCTATTTGCTTAGGAATGCAGACTGAAGGTTTTGCTCAAAACCTTCACTGAAACTTATTTTACAAACTGTTTTATTTGCCAATGCTGTGCTTCAAATCTGATTAAATGAAGTTATAATTTAAAACTGGGATAACCACAGCAAATTGGCCATAATTTCTTTTATTATTTAATCTGTTGTTAACCTAATGATACTGAGTAGGAGGCTTTTGTCTGTTTATTTGCTTCTTATAAAAGGTCTTTCACTCTGAAGAATACACGTCATCTTCTACTATATTTCTATGCAGTTGTTTGGTGTACTGACTTACTAATTTCAAGTGCATTTTAAAGTTCAATCAAATTCTGAAAAGAACACTGATTGAGAAGCCTGCATAGATTTCAGCATTCTTTATGAGTCATAACACTGATTTTGGAAGCTTAGCTATATGAGCTGGTGGTGTGTAACATCCTTTCCATACTCCTAATTATGTGAATTAGCATTTAGAACAATCCCAAGTTCAAGTATTCAAAAATGCTCTTTTCAGAGCATCCACCAGGTTTACTGCAAGATAGGCACTTGAAGAAGGCTTTGGTTTTTATACTGGGTACTTCTGAAACATCAACCTGTGCAATTCAAAAAGACGTGAAGAAAAGACTCAACCACATAATTTCCTCTAAAATCATCAACAATAACACAGAATTTGCCCAGTGAAAAATAGTAATAAATTTGTATTGAACAATTGATTTCTGAATTCTAAAGGCTTTCTGACACAGGTCCCAGTTCCAACATATTTCTAGGGCCCAGCTCCCATTAGAAGTAATAGGATTTTGTTTGAATAAAGTCGAAGTGGGGACTTGGGTCTCATCTCTATACCAGTTTTAATTTAGTCATCCACAGATACACTTCATGTATATTTTGCTTGAACTGAAAGAAATTTGAAGTAGAAACATAGGATGCTAGCATTTCTTAGATGAACACTAATCCTATATTCTTTCCCTATTTCAACACCCTCCACAATTCCCACGCCCTTTGCAAACCACACACAGAAAACTTACCCAAAATACAAGTAATTTACTACAACTTCCAGCATAAGACACAGAAAAGCATTATTTTAAACTTCAAGAAAACAGAATTAAATATCTCTTCATGAAGGAATTAAAGAAAAAAAAAAAAGTGTTTCCAATACTGTGACATTAGTTTTAACTACTATTCACTAAGATTTCTATTTTAAGTCTGAATATTTTGCTTAAAGGAGATACTCTATAAAAAATCTATTTAAAAGACCTATGGAAGTGTACTTAACTGCAGTGCCAGTGACTGTTAGCCAAGATGCATCTTTATCCCAGGAATTACAGAAAGAATAGTACAAAGACTGCTAATGATTACTGCCACTGTTGGCTGCACTCCTCTAGCCAAAAGTGTTACTGGTACATAAGGTTACTTCCTGTAACATGCATCACTGGGAAAAAAACAACAACAAAACCTCAGCACCACCTCCTCCTTCCCCACAGAAAAAAAGTACATAAACTCAGATAACTGTCTGCCTAAGGAAAAGTTATACTTCCAGTTAGACATAATATTGCAGCTTTTGCAAGGAGTGATTCAAATCACATGATATGAATATTTGCTGACTTCAGAGAGGATTTAATAAGACTTCAGTGAAACCTGAATTACATCCATACAGAGGAATATAAATAAATATTAAAATGAAACCAATATATTTAATGTAATGAACACAAGTAACTGAAAATACTGCCTGCAGGGTGTTTTTCTGTTTGTTTGTTTGTTTTTTTTCCTAAATTATATTTTGCTCATATTCAATTTCACTGTGCAGAGCACATACATTCTGTCAGGTACATTATCTTACAGACCTTAACTTCCCCAATATACTGTGGGGGATTAAGTCTGAGTTTCTTAATAGAGTTTGGAGAGTTAATTTAAGATAATTTAACAACATCTCTGAACAGAAAAGAAATGCGTGGGTTGGGGGTGTTACATTTTGTAACTGAACCAGGGGGAAAAAAAAATCTCATGAAAACTTCAGCCAAGTAACCACTGATTATGCACAGCTCTTCTAAAGATTATTTTTGTTTGCTTTAAATGAGATCTTCTCTTAAACTCATGCAGACAGTATGTATATGGTGCTGTACAGCAGCTTAAAAACTGCTCCTGGAGTTCACCACAATTTCAATTTCTTAGAAAGGCGACAGTTTTGTGAGAACCTTCTCAGATGTTTTCAGTATCTCACTGTATCAGTTGTCTCAGAGTAGTTATTAGCAGAACTGCCTCAAAAGTGCTTGTTTTATTCTTAGTATCTTGTTAGTGTGACACCTTACAGACACCCAAAGTCAAGACACGTTTCTGGGTACATCACATTCATCTCAGATAAGGCTAATGCAACAGCAAGAGAATGACTTTATACTAAGCTTGGCTACTGTCAAAATCTTTTTGCAAAGACAAGCCCAAATGTGTCTTGCTTGATTCTGTAAGATTCGTATCTCTAATAAATTCTGAGAAATCACCATAACTTGGAGGGTACAATGCCAACAGGCATACAAAAGTGATTCCTAACGCCTAAGAAGTTGGTGCAGTGGAAGTTAAGCACTTGGAAAGCTGCTTTGTAAACACACAAACTTAACTACTGACCAGTCCAGTGCAACAACCATTAAATAAAAGGTTCTTTGGCTGGAATATCAGCTTGGTCCTTCCCTCCCCCCTTTTCCTACCTACTGCAGGACTGGCACCCAGCCAGCGTAAGCGACATAGTACCTTAGTGCCATCTACAGGCTATATTGACATTCTAATTTAGTGGCAAAAGACAAGCACCAATAAAATAAATTAGACAGCGCTGCATTTAAATCTTTATTAGCAAGGAATTATTAGACCTAAGAAAAACTAATGCTGGATTTGGTTGAAATATGAGTTTCTCAGCCTCCTAATCCCTCTTCATATGGCGTATTTCACAGTTTAAAACGAGTTATGACAGATCATTTATGCATTACTAAGATGAAAAAATATTTACAATGGGCTGACTTCTTTCTGCATAATTCAGATGTATTCAGAGAATGCGTTCCTTTTGAAAGTATGCTTTGGCCATTTTCTCAAAATATGCAACAAACTGTCTATGCAATACGAACTTTAATCTATTACAACAAAATCATTTAAACTCAAAACAGAGGAAGACTTCCATATGGCTTAGTTATATTCTACGAACAAACCACATGCTTCACAGATGAAGTAGCTTGGAAATTCAGCTGTCTTTGTTAGGGAAAAAAAAAACAAACCCCTTTAGTAGCACTAACTTAACAAAGTTCCATATCAGCTTGAACTGTAAAAGAAACTCAAGCCAACTCACTTTGAAATTTGACATTGAATGTACACATCCCTTCAGTCTTGAAACAGTCACGTTTTTCTGACTGAAATTTGGCATAAAAGAGGTTTTTTCTTCAGTAACGTTTACATTTGGATAGTCAAATACTGGGGAGAAAAAAAAAAAACAAATATGTCTGTTTATGCATATGCATGTGCATATGCACGGACACATACAGTCCTTTAACAGTAATCTTCAGAATCCAAAGTACCAGAGGCATTTTGAAAATGTGTGGGTAAGCCCCAGGTAAGTGATAATGGGGTTGAGTTCTTTTCTTTGTGTTTTTTATTTTTATTTTTATTTTTTTTTACTTTTTTTTTTTTTGTTCCCCCCTTAATATAACTAAGCTAAATTAGACTGAAACAAAAAAGAATATACTGGCACTTTTAATACTGGTTGATCGGGCACTTGTATGCAGTACTTATAGACCAGTAAAAGTGCTCGTTTACCTGTCTGGTGTGTAAGGGGCCCTTTGTCTTGAAGCCTCCTTGGGAACTGCACTCTGAGGCACTGAAGTGATCTGAACTAGTGGAAGAGCGTTTGGATAGGGTGTCACAGCCACCAACAAAGGTGTTGTCCAAAGGGAGTTCCTGAATCACATGGTGCTTTTTCACTGAAACGGGAGTGTCAGGTTTGAGATGAAAAGCAGACTGCGGAGAGGCAGATTTGTAATGCTTGGCAAGATCGGGACTGTTAGGCTTAAAGGTTGTTGGTGGTGCTGTGCCCCAATCAAATCTTCCTATACTTTGCTCCTCCAGCTCTGCTGGAAGGCTTATTGTCCCGTTGATGGGTTCGTGAACTGCATCATCAGGTTTGGACTCCTCAATGGTCACAAAGTTCAAAAGAGAACTCTTCGGAGATTTCCTTTTCTTCCTTTTCTTTTTCTTGTTTTGTTTGTTCTCCTGATTGGGAGACATCCATTCAGCACCTTGCTTGCTCCTCTGGGCAGCTTTGAATCTGGATGCGTGCCGGCAGCGAACGAGAACAGTGACAAATATCACCACTATGACAACCATGGCACCTGCCACAATAGCAATCATGATTGTGAGATAGTCCTCGTTTTGGTAGGGTTGGCTACTGTCTCCTATGTTGCGGTCCAGAGGCGTTTCCATAGTCCTGCGTATCAAGTCATAAATATAAGAGGCATTTCCAGCAGTATCATTTACATACAAAAAAACAAGCACAAGAGTATGCAAAGATTTGGGATAACCCAAATCACTTATGTTGACAACTAAGCGATGCAGCCCCACATCGTTAGGAGTCGGTTTTTCTTCCAGAGTGATGTTACCTGTCACTGGATCAATCCGAAACAAACCTTTGTTATTTCCATTCACTATTGTGTACTTCAGTTCAGCGTTCATTCCAGTGTCAATATCTACTGCAAACACTTCTGCTACCACTGATCCTGGAATTGCTGAGAGTGGCACCAGCTTAAAAGAAGTATTAGAAGGTGGGTAGATGACAACAGGACTGTTATCATTAACATCCATGACATTTATGGTCACTTTCGCTGTAGAAGAGCGAGGAGGCTGTCCTCCATCAACTGCCTTAACATCAAAGGTGTAGGAGCTCTGCTGCTCTCGATCAAAAGAAACATTGGACTTTATAACTCCAGAGAAGGGATCCAGCACAAAGTTGTCATTGTCATTGAGGATGGAAAGAGTCACCGCTTTGTTTTCCCCAGCATCTGCATCAGTCACCGTGATCACCCCCACAGTGCTATACTTTGGTAGGTTCTCCGATACAAAAAACTGGAAATGATTATGAGTAAATTTGGGACTGTTGTCATTTTCATCCAACACAGTAACAATTACAGCTGCTTGACTCTGCAAAGGAGGGGTGCCATTGTCACGGGCTGTAACAGTGAAAATGAAACGCTCCTGTTCTTCTCTGTCAAAAACTCTGGAGGCTGTCAAAACTCCCGTCTTTCGATCCAGATCGAAAAAGGAGGCATTAGGGCCAAGCTGATAAACAATGTCTGCATTTTTCCCACTGTCTTCATCTGTGGCACTAATAGTTGTTAAGTATAGACCACGACGGTTGTTTTCAGAAACTGACAGCTCAATTACAGGCTGGCTGAAAATCGGAGGGTTGTCATTTTCATCCTCCAGCTTAACTCTTACCAGGGCAGTCTGGTTCAAACTGGGCTTGCCAGAATCAGAAGCAACAATTTTAAAGCTGAATTCTTTGGTGCCCTCATAGTCCAACAAGGAAGAGGTCTCTAACAAATACTGGTTGTCATAAACTGCCTTGAGGTGGAAGGGGACCTCTCTCTCAATGAAACAGATCACTTTGCCATTCACATCAGTATCCTTATCTGAAACCGTAATTAGGGCAATCTTTGTATTGACAGGATCTTTCTCAGATAAGTACACTGTGCCATTGATGGGACTTATTATGTACCTGAGGTCTATGTTCGGAGGGTTATCGTTTACATCAGTGACATTGATGGTCACAGTTGCCCGAGCTGGTGTAGAGCTGCCATCACTAGCCAGCACTGTCACTTTGTGAATAGCAGTCTCTTCCCGATCTAAGGACCTCTGAACCGTGATCAGCCCTGTGGTGTTGTTTAAAGCAAAAAATCTTTTGGTCGCAGGGGCAACTTGGGCACCAAAAATATATCTGATTTCTGCATTGCTTCCTATATCTGCATCTGTAGCATGAAGCTGAATTACAGAAGTGCCTACAGGCGCATTCTCTGGTATATGAACCTCTACTTGACTCTCTTTAAAAACTGGCCTGTTATCATTGACATCACTTACTGTGACTTGCAGGATAGCTGTGCTGGATTTCTGCGGGGTACCTCCATCCTCCACTTTGATTTTCATCACGTAGGTGTCCTTTTGCTCTCTATCCAAGTTCTGCTGCACAATCAGTTGAGGCCATTTCTCTCCTTCTGGAGTTTCTACGATATCCAGGCCAAAGACACTCTGCCCATTCAGCAACTCGTAGTGCTGTACACCGTTGAAACCTGTATCAGGATCTGTTGCTGATGGGATCGGAAAGCGACTGTTGATCAGAGTGTTTTCTGGTATGGAAATATTAATGACAGGGGATGGAAACATAGGTGCATTGTCATTAGTATCCTTCACAATTATTTTTATTTTGATCAGCCTAAAAAAGTCATTGGGGAGAATCACCACTTCAAGTTCAAAGAAACACTCATTTTCTTCTGCATAGGAAGCGCCAGCGCAGAGTTTCTCTCTGTCTATTCTGTTCGATGTTGTAAAGATCTCCCCGGTGGTACTGGACACTTTGACCAGAGGGGCATCCCCTGCTTTGGACACCAGTCTGTAGACAAGGCTGGCACTGGTCCCCGTGGCAGCATTGATGTGAGAAATGTTCAGATCCTTTGGTATGTTTCCTATGGGGACGTTTTCAGGCAGCTCCTCTCTAATAGTGTAAATAAGTTCTTGAGCTACAGCAGAATCCAGCCTTAAACAGGCAATCAGAGCGGCCAACAAGTAAAATTCCCTCAGGTCCATGATAATGTTTTTATTCTCTTTTCCTGGATTTTAGGACTTAAAGGTTTCCACACTGAAATGATGCGCGATTTGCAAGAGGAGGCATGCATGGACTGCAGGATGCATTACATCTCATTTCTTATTTGGAGACAGCACTGTCAACACAACCACACATAACAGCATTATTGGTTTTTAAGGTATGACAAATCCACAATTTCCAACTACTACTTGTTTTTGCAAGGCACGCTTGCAGCAGTATGCTCTCCTACTGCTCCCCTTTACAAGCAATCCCTCTGGACAAATGCACTAATATCCCATTGGCTGTGTTTGCAGAGAGCAAGAACAGAAATAACTACTTGCACGATTAAGGGTAGCTGCAGTTTCAACACGTACTTTCTGAATAATTTCTTGGCACACCATGTAATCCGTAATGTGCGTTTCCCCTCTACCCTCCTCCACCCAGTCATTCGGTGCAAGTAAAAATCTTCCTGTACTTCTGCTAGATTCTAACTGCTATGGCAGCTGCCAAATGTCATTTGCTGTTTGCTTCCATACGTATTTTTCAGCTCTTGCTAACCAGATTTCTCTCTGCTCCCTGTGCCTTGCATCCCCCACTACTGTGATCGTACTGGGAAATAACCACCCGGACATGCTGCTGCTGCAGCAGTCGTCACTAGCGACTTCACATCCCTGTTAACGGATGAGACAATAACAGGACTTACACTTTCTTACACTCTCAGCCCTCTCCAGATGTTGGATACTTCCCCTTCTGTTTAATAACCTTAAACTTTATTTGTTTGTTTTAAAACACAGTCTAAACCGAGGGGGCTGGAAATTCCGAATGCAACTTAGGAGCAGCCAGTATGTTTACAGACGGAGGGGGTGAATATATTTCCTGAATATGAAGGGGGGAAAAAAGGTACAGCCATTCAGCCTTTCTCCATTGACACTGATCTCCCTTTAGGATGTTATTAGCAGCTGCCACACATAAATACTGCAGACTAATAATGCAGGTTTAAAAAAAAAAAAAAAAAAGCGACAGAAGGACTTGTGTTTGCATGCTCTGCTAGCTGTGAATCACCCGGGTGCAAGGCTCCAGCACCTGCAGTTTAGGGGAACCGGGCACCCTCAGCACTAACCTTATCTGCATTAAGCAGCACAGGAGCTGCTGCCCGTGATTACTTCCAGCAGAGTGATGCAGGTAAGGATGCAGAGACAGGGAGTAGGTGAGCGTTTGCCACCAGTACCAACTGAATCCAAAATACTGATCCTTTCCCTAGATAAATACACTGCATGTTGGCTCTGATTTATTATTATTATTATTATTTTAAATGAAATGCATCACGGTGTATGGGTAACTTCGCACTTACGTTGGTTGTCTACCTTTGACGATCTGCTGCAGCTAAGCAATGATCTGTTCCAGCAGATACAGCACAATGCATCTGGTAAACCACCAGTTTTGGAGAAATCAGCAGCAGCCAAATGCTTCCTCCTTGAGATATGTGTTGCTTCGGGGTGGCAAATTAGCAACTCCAGGGAACAAATTCACAGTTCCGTCGTTAGTCATCCTCTCCACGTTTCATTTCTATTAAGCGGCGATCCTTCGGGCGCTTAACGCGCACACAACAGCGCAAACAAGCAGCAAGCAAAAATCCGGTGCACTTCTTTAGATGGGGACTATTTTCCACTCTGCACTGCACACAATTTCCATCCCTCTCTCACCACAGCAGAGACAGCTACATCAAGTCTGCAACTTCTTACTGGAAATGACAGAGTTGGTCTGGCGGTGCTTCTCTCCCCTTTTTTACCCCTGGGGTGATAGCTGCCCACATTGAAAAAAAAAAAAAAAAAGAAAAAAAAGAAAAAAAAAAGAAAAAAAATGTAAAAAAAAATCCTAATAGATTATTGCTTTAGTGACGGGAGGAAGCGACGCTCTTTCCCTCCTCCCTCCCCGTCTCCCTCTCACGCACACTCTCTCCTTCTCTCTCTCCCTCTCTCTCTCTCTCTCTCTGAACTGAAATTCTTGATATAACTCTCAATAAGCCCAGAGGGAGGGTGTGCGCGGCGCTAAGCCCCCCCTCCCGCCGCACCGCATTGGCCCGCGCCGGCGGGGGAGGTGGCTGCCGGAGCGCGGCTCTGGCATTGGCCGCCGGGCACGTCGCTCCGTGGGTCGGCCGGGCGGCGGGGGCGGCCGGCGGGCGGCCGGCGGGCGGTGCGGGGAGGGAGGGGGCGAGGAGGCGCGGAGCCCCGCGGAGAGGGGGGCGGGAGGCGGACTTCGCCGCGGGTCGCCGCGCTCCGGGGGCGGGCGGGAGCCCGACAGGAGGCTGGGGCCACCCTGACGGGTGTGGGGTGCCCTGCCGCCGATTGAAGCGGTGACATAGGGTTTGTGGCTAGTGTGGGGAAAATAGGGATGTTATGGCTTTTTTTTTTTTATTATTATTTTTTTTTAATTGGATGGGAGTGGGGGAGTTCAGCGAGCGCGCCGTCCGCGCTGCGCGGAGAAGCGCGCTCGGGGCGACGGTGGCCGCGCACTCTCCGCGGCCTGCCGGCGCGCCGCCCGCAGCAAGCAGCCTGCCCCGGCCCGCTGCTGCGTGGTTCGGCTTTATATTTAATACATGCCTTTTCATCTATAATTCATGCTGCTCAGACTCCAGCCACGTCTCGGCTCCCATTTACGCCTGCACACCTTTCTCCTTCCCCTTCCCGAAGGGTCAGCCGAGATACTCGCTGAAGGAAGGGGAGAGCTGTTTTCGCTGGTTGTGTTTTTGTCTGCTTAAACATGAGGCTGGAAAACACTTCTCTGTGGTCTGATAAATAATAAAAGTGATCATTTCTCCTTCCCTGTAAATGACACAGGTAAATTATCCAGCTAGCCACAAAGCAGCATCACATGCCTGGAGGACGGTGTAATAAAATGCCGATGTGTTGTGATACGACTGACCTCAAAAGTGTGACAAGAGGATGATTATAGTGCATTATATGTAGTGTGTTATATGTAGTGCATTTTTAAACATTTTCTGAAGCATGAATGAATCTTCATTTGACTCTGCTTTTATTGCTAGCTTTTCTCAGCTTGAACTTGCAAGCCGTATCATGCAGTACCTATCCAATTTAGTATGCCCATGTACATGGCCACGCTGGCTGCTGTTTCTGGTTAAGCCTTTCAAATATATGTGCATACAAAAAGAAAAGATAACATCGGTATTTATCTTCTTCCATGTGCGATATTGTAGCTAAAAAGTGTCTGCTGTTTCAGTTGATAGCACTGGCCAGCAAGAGCTCCAAGTTACTGCCTCGAAGATTTTAGAAGATTTTACATTTTCAGATGCAGGCTCCTGCCTTCAGATTCCTATATACATACACATGTACGGCACAGTGCTAGGCAGTGGTGGAAGCTCCTCATATCTGTTAGAGGTCACTAACTTGCATGGCTTGGTTTTGTGTGGCACGTAGTGATATTACTGTGGTGCGTTCCCTTGGAAGTGATACAGATTGATAATACACTCTGTATGTGAACACTGCAATCCTGTTGTTGCATGATGTGTAAAGATTAAGCAGTCTTAGTTTTGCAGTGCTTTGTATTTGTGTCTGAAAGACTCCTGTTACAGACAGAGAGAAAAAAATTGATCCTGGTTTTGATGACATCAAGTAATGGTAGCAAACGGAACTGAATCTAATAATAGTTTAAGAAAAATGTTCATTATGTAATACAGGAAGGATGGCTAGAGCCCCAGCATTGAAAGTCAAGCAAGTGACACAAAGGAGCAACCTCACTGCCAAACCACTTAGAAAAAAAAAGAATTCTGTGAATGAATTAAGTATGTGATCCTTTTGTCTTCTAAAATACAAAGCAGAACAGCCATTAATAAAGAAGATAATTAGGACTGCGAGCTTTCTGTGTAATGCAGTCTGCTTCTGAAATATGGCGTGTTTATGTATGCATTAATAATGCACACATTTTTTCTGACACTAGTCATATCACAGCAGTATGGCATCACAGACGTTTTATAGCCTCATTCTAGTAACATCACAGACATGCAACATTCTTATTCTAATCACACCATAGCTATTTCAATGTCACATTGTAGTCACATCACATAGCTTGGTAATAATTATTTAACTTTATTGCTAAGCTGAATAGTTTTCTGTTTGCTCAAGGATGACTTTAACTTGTAGTCAGAACTGATTACCACATGCTCATAAATGAGCTCTTCTCATGTATGCAGGGTTAGCCTGTGTTAGGAAGGGAAAAAACAGTGAAATTTCAGAGAACTAATCATGGTTGGATTCGAGCTACTAATGGTCACAAATCAGAATAGTACAATGTTTCTGCTGTTTTCTGAAGCTACATTAGAAAGCCAGAGGTGTTTACTTGAAGTTCTGCCATGTTAATGTTTATGTGCTTGCTTTAAAATGCTGTAGTTCTTTAACTAATCATGCATTGTTAACCTCTTGGAAAAGGCAGCGCTTCAGACTACGGTGTTTGCACAGCAGATTGTAAAATTGTGTCTCAGAGCTCCAAGGGGGCTAGAACTGTCACGAATACTTCTAATAATATTGGAAGAAAATTAATAGAAGCTCAAGTCCTTGAGCAGGAATCAGAATCACACAGCACGGCATTATGCAGCCTCTGAAATTTGAGGAACTGCTGTACAACATTTCCCATGCTCAGTTGAGTAGCCATGTTTTATCCTCCAGTAAATGTTTATTCGGCTGATCTTACATTTGGGAAAACTACGGTATGTGGTGTTTGGTCAAATGGCAGCTATGTACCGTTATTTATACTGTTCCTTAATAGCCTTCTTTCTTTACCATGATGTATTAGGCCTTTGTCTGCATTTAAGAACACTGGTCTCCTAATCACATCATAACCTATTAGAATGACTTTTGTATTACAGCGTATTAACTATTCATCCACATCACTGCATGTTATCTTTGCCTCCATATTATTATGTATCAAATTCTTTTCCATATCATATTTGACGCGAATTCTAGCATGCTAGAAACTGACTCCAATTATTCTGTACTAGCTATAGTCAAATTGCACTAAATGGAATTGCTTACATTGTATCATACTGGCTACAGGCTCACACAATACATTATAAATGAAACTGATTCACATTATGCTTAGCTAACTAAAGACTTTAATCTTGAAGTGTTGAGCATAAAATGCTATCATTCTTCACTGAACTGGCTCTGGTCACTTGATCATTTTGTACCTGGGATTACCTCTTACAGTCTGTTATTATTAAAGCAAAATGGCTTTTTTCCTCTCCTGCAGTTCTACCACTTTCTGTGGAGAGCTGATTCATATTCTAATGAGCGAGCTCTTAGCATCATGCCATCACACTGCAACACTGGAACCTGACCTACAGCACACCTATAGCATGTTCCCTTCAGTCCAGCATAATGAGAAAATACATTATAAACAATTTTGTGTGTGTGTTCAAATAGCAGGTTACGCGCTAGCTGTTTAGCAGTCCTTACTATTATCCCAGGAAGCCGTGTTTTTTAAACGTTGCTTTAATCACACACAAGTACAGCTTTGGTCCCGTCTTGAATAGGAATTATTCAAGGCCAAATTGCCAGTCCTGCCGAGATCATTCAGAGTGCTCTTGATGTGGTTGTTCATTGAACCATCTGCTGAAAGACTAGAGGAGTGGCAGGTAAGATGTGAGGTTTCCCCATGTATGGGCAGTATTTAATCCATGAAGTAGTTCACCTTCATAGGGCAGGCGTTTGCTTTTTACTGCACTGACATTTCTCTGTCCTTGACTCAGGCTTGTGGCACAATCTGGTCTCATGGTAACCTCAGGAAATCCAGTTCTCACATGATGTACCTATACCAAAAAGTAATGCTTATCTTTTTTACTCCTAACCTCCAAAACTTTAGGGATTTTATAAATGCCAAAGAGGAGTATGCCGCAAAGTTTCATAAGAGCATACAGAGAGGATTATTGAGCCTGTTTTCTTCATGTTCTTGCTGGCACATGTCTTTTGTCCGGATGTTATATATCTGAATGCATTTTTGGAGCTTTCTTCAGAGTTTCCCCCTCTCCCTGGGCGTAGGGATTGAACACAGAGTCTTACTTATGTGAGTAGTTCAAATGAAGTCAGTAAAAATGTTTTGTGTAATGTAAACCATATGTAAGTACAGCCTTTCAGAATGCCAGTTAATTGAATGTGCATGATACTTATTTAATGTACTCATTTCTATCATTTAAAAATGTGTTTTAATTGTTTTGCAGAATGATTGTTAGTGCTCTAGGAAAAGAAAACCACTTAAGCAAACAATTTATGACTGTATAATGTGTACTCTTAAACAACAATAGCAAAGTCAGTTAATAATGAATAGTTGAAAGTACTTGAGCTTCGGAGATGATGGAAATAGTTGCAGAATTGGGGCCTTTTAATGGACCATCCTTGTGGAAAATAAACTTGGTTCCTGGATAATCAAATCACAAAAGGGGCAGGTGACGACCTTTATTCCATTTGAATGGCAGAACTAACTTTAACTGAATTTGCCATTTTTTTTTAGACTGACAAAGATTGCAAATGTCATTTTATGGCTCTGAAGGGTCTACAAACGCACAAGCAGAAAACTGGCATTTTGCAGTGCCAGTGTTTAATCCCTGTCACTGTACAATACAGCAAGGTGCCGAACTCCCATTAATTATTGCTGCTTATTTAAAGGTACAGATTAACATACAGAGTTGAATTGTTTGCTTGAAAGTGTGTTGATTTTTTTTTCCTTCTCACAAAGCTTTAGTAACTATTTAGTGAAACAATAAAAATCAATTTGGAAATGGCAAAAAGAGAATAATAAACAAGTACCATTTAAAATGCAATTATTGGGCCACTTAAACAAGATGTAATTGCATGTGGCACATAAAGAAAAAAAATGTCTTATTTGTTTCTCTCATATTATTTTTTACGATGAAAGTAGCTGATGAATCAGAATACAGAAGCTGATTCAAACCAGCGTGTGCTTTTGTGTAAGGTGAAAGTATTCTAAGACCTGCAAATAACCTGATGTCTTATTGATGTTTTATTATTTGGAAATGGGGAAGGAAAAAGGCAGGAAAAGAAAAGGAGTTTAATGTTTTTTTTTTTTTTTTCAGACAAAACAGTGGCTGAAGAAAGCTTTACTAAATTGTTTTCATTTCCACCAAAAGGGTAAGTCTGACTGATGGAGTAATGCTGATGCAACACGGAAAGGATCAGTATGAGACCCAAAATGTAGAAAGAGACCTCCTTCGAGCATTTGCTTTGTATTTCCGCTTTCAACTTCTGACCTGTTCTTTGCTTGTATCAACTGCAAATAGAATATGTTCAATTTAAATCAATATATCTACTCATGCTATCTTGCCTTACTGGGATTGGCATCTTTGCATCTAAATTTGAACCTAAACATCATCTGTTTTTTGGTCATGCCATTTGCACAAGGTGACTAAGGTAGTGAAGCTTGATGAATCTCCGTCTCCTCTGGGGAAATACTTGTGTGACACAGTCACAGCTTCATTCTTTAGATTTCAGATGGACAGGCAGACATATTATATATTTCTGTTAAAAGTGCTGTAGTGTTATGATATATTCTTGATTCTGACAGTTCTGCTTCTCTTAACATTACTGTTAAAACAAGAAATCTATGATGTTGAGGTTTTGTCTCTTGTGTTGTGTTCCACTGGTGGAAATACTGCAACAGCTGCAGACTATGCCCATTTTTTTTTTCCATGTACACATGGAAGGGAAGAGGGCAGATTCTGAACTGCATCCTTTCTGTGTCCCAGTGGCATTGCTGTGATTCTCAAAGAATGTTTGTTCTTCAGGGCTTGAGACCCATGAAAGAGAAGGTGTGTTTCTTCCTCCTTTTGGCAGCACTGCCCTCTCTCTGTATGTGCCACCATGTTCTGGGGAAGTACTTTGATGTAGTTTTGGCCTTCTGGAGGCTAATTCCTCTCAGAGCTTCTCTTGATGTGGAAGCCAGAATTGAACAGAGTGCCCATGCAGTGCTGAGCCTGAATGAAAGGATTAATCCCAGTGAAATTACTCTCATTAAAACAGGGGAAATTATGGGTCTGTGCTTGACATACTTTCACGGAATAGGTTAGGCATCACTGTATATCTTCCTGTTTATTTCCATACTCTTCAATGTGCTAAAAATACTCAGATTTTGGACAAGAGAAAACAAATCTAAGAGACTGAAATTCACCTTAAATCCACAATTTGTCTTCTCTGTATTCATTGTTGCATTCAGTTATTTTCTTGGTCAGGTTTCATAGTAGTAGAAGTTTCTGAAAGCCTTCAAGTAAATTATGTTTTATCAGGTATGTGGCAAGTTACAATACAGAAAGTAAAAATATAAAGATAACGGGATACTACTTTCTCCTGATGGGAACTTAGTGAGTGGTCACAGTTAGAAAATAGTTTGGGAGAGTTTCATTGTGTTTCATTTCTTACTACTAATAAATCACTTCTTCTCCCTCCCATGTTGACAAGCAGCAGGTATTTCAACACAAACCCCATCAAAGTTAGTCATTTTGTCCTCTTCCTTATCAATGTTTCTGTCTCTCTAAGGACAACATGCCTCAGGAAATAAGTAAGCAGCTATCTATAGGGGCATCACACAGCAATGCTTAGGCAATTATCACAGCAAAACACACCTCAGACTGATCAATAATTGCTTTCCTTGTCAAATTTCTGGATGTCACAAGCAACACCAAAGAGGAGGATCAGACCAGAGAAAAGCCTTGTCTAGACAGGTAGATTAGATTGCTTTCAGTCCTAGCAAAGGTAGGAAGGTGCCACAGTGGTCCTGAACAAAGCCTAACGGATCTTACTCTGCCCAGCTACTGGCAGAGCAAGCAAAAATGCACCCTCCTGGGGAAGAACCTGAGAATTAGAAAAAAAAAAAAAAAATCCCCCCCAAAAAACAGTATTATGAGTTGCTTGGGATTGTCATTATTTTTTGTTTGTTTGTTTGTTTGTATGTTTTTTCCTGGCAAAGCTTGATCTAACATATGCCAGAAAGTTGTTATTTTCAGATGTATTTACAGGGATCAATGTTTAGATTCCTTTTCATATCTCTGTCTTTCCCCCTTATCTTTCTAAATCTTGGATAGACTGAAGGTCTTTTGCCTGACTAGTTTATATTCATGCCTGAAAACCTCAGTCCTGTGATGAGGAGAGGATACTTGTTTCCAAGATAGGATATTTTGCAAATCAGTAACTCAAGTTTACTCAGATTCCTATTTAAACATTCTTTTTCTGTATAGCATATATTTATGTGACTATTTGTCACCGAAGACGGTGCATGTATATAACAAAAAATAAACCTATATATTTTGTTGGAGTAAAAACCCTAATGAAATATACGATGCTAGAAAAAAGTACATGATTGTGCAGGAAAAATAAAAAAAAGTGTTTATCTCATATCTGTAATTGAGAAGATCCACCCTGCCTGTACTATTGCCACACTAGTGAGGAGTAATTATTACCAAGCCCTTCTTTTTTTTTCCAGCTGTGCAATTTAGTAAATTTCATACACACCTGGATGAACACGTTATTTCAAGGAATAAGTTCAGCTATTGCTTAACTTACATTACTGTTCACCTGATTCTTCTCTTAGAAAGGTAGGGAATCTTACTGAGGGTAATTTTTTCTCTTATAAAACGAATGCCAGAGGACTTTATTGAGGGTAAGTGGTTGTATTCAGTACAATAACATTTTGTTCACTATTGACAGAATTACTATTTTGAACTATGGAAAGAAATATTATTAACATGATTACATTTAAGTGAATGAAGAGCCTGTCTTTGCCAGTTGTAGAAACAGATATTTTTTTCACTGTACACATACCTGTGCCACTGTGAGGGAACCAAAGGAGTTGCAGGACTTCAGTTCACTTCCCCAGGAAGGATTAGGCCTTGAATCTAAGTCTTTGAACATGAATGAAATGCTCCATTCCATTGGTAAAAGTGTTTGTTATCCAGTTGGTCTGATGTTGTGTGTATTGTTATCAGTTGATGTCCTCTGCTTCTTCTGTTGAACAACCACCCAGGTATTCCTCAATTAGTCTCTTCGGTCTCTTGGAAGCATTTAATGTAAAACGTCAAAAAGGAAAAGCCAAAGCTTTTGCCAAAGCTCAGCATTGTTTTCAAGCAACAATCTGTGACTGACGAATAATCTCTCTTTCTCTTTTTGTTTTTGATTAGATGGAGGTAGGTTTCTGATCAGACTAGAGAAGCTGAACTTCTTTGTCTCTCTTTCAGAAGATGTGTTTCAGGTTTCCTAAAAAAAAATCTCCAATGTTCTTTGCCTGTATATGGGCCTCCAAACACCTGGAAATCATCTCAAGAGCAGAATGTGCATGTCTTATCTGTATTAAGATGAAGTAATGCTGAAAACTAAGGTCCTGAGGACATGAGGCTGATCTTCAGAAATCTTCCCTAACATTACAGATGATTATCTGTGATCCCATGTAGCTTAAGGCAGCTCTGATATAAAGTATCATGCCACAAATTCATTTTTCTCATTTACACTGAATTTGCTCATCCTAGCGAGAAGTAGATCTTACCTAAATCTGGAAGACCACTGAGAAGTTATGTAGTTAAAACAAAGTACAAAACAGAACGCAACAAAACAAAACAAAAAAAAACACACAGTCAAACCCCAAAGCTTCATCTAAAGTTATCTTGATTGCCTAAAGTTAAGATAGAAGCATCTACCTCAGAATGTAGTCCTGTAAGCCTGATCTCATCAAACAGTGGAGGAAGTTTCTCAACAGCTTGTTTCAACTGATGTTGGTAAAATTTTTGAGAAACTGGCCTTCTACTTTTGTGGCTGCTCAAAAGCCTCTTAGTCATGGCCTGTCTAACTAGTACATATCTTAAGCCCTATCAGAATTTACAAATAAGATTTTTTTTTCTTCTTCTTCTCTCTGGATTCTTTATTACATGAGCTGTTTATGTCCTGTACATAAACCACTCATTGAAGAAAATCTTGAGGAATGTCAGTAAACATAACCCTCCACTAATTCTCTGTTGTTGGAGAGTGGTGTGTGCTTGATTCATGTAAGACAGAGGAAAAAAACCTCTCATCTTTCTTCCTTCCTTAGAAAACTGTCAGGGATTTCCAGGTTGTGGTTCACATTTTCTTGGTAGTTCATTGATCACTTCTATGATGTCTGTAACAGGTAACTGAAAAGCATGCCTACCAACAATTGTTTTCAGTTAATGTACAGGTCTCTCACATTCTTTAACAACGTCTTGGTGCAAATTGAAAAGGTGTTCTAAACATTGCTCCATGACATACCACTACATGCTCTACATGTGATTGTCAGTAAATCACTTTCTTCTCCTTCTTCTCCATCTGGCTTTAAGAGTAGTCTGTAATTTATTTTTAAAGGAGACCACTCTGAAATGTTTAACTCTTCCCATTGGTTCTAGGGGCAACCAAGACACCTGTGTAGGGGAGAAGCATCTTGAGCTTAGACGTTTCAGCCACTAAATCACCCTGGAATGCATTCTAACCTAATGTACTAACTTAAGATCAGGCACTTTCCAAGTTTTATCTACTATGAACTGTTTCGTACAGACGCACAAGGGGAGTTTCTAGTTTTTTGGATTTTTTTTAATATATATTTTTTTTATTTTATTTTTTCCAATCAGTGGAATGTCAGAAAATGTCTTCATTATCTTGACTTAAAAAAAAAAAAAACAGAATTAGAGAGTAATTAATTCTCCTCAAAGACATTTACATCTAAATAGCAGTAAGTGATCTAATGAACTCAAATTTACTGTGCTACATTGAATGTAGATTGCAGAACAAAGAATAGTTGGAAAAAAAGGATTAATATTTATACAGTGTCATTTTTAAACAAAGTCATCCAGAATAACTAAGTGTGTGTGTGTGTGTGTGAAGGGGTTTCAGCAATTAGAAAGCATTCCTGTAGTACATTTTATACCTCAGAATGCAATGAAAACTATTTTAATTGTATTTTAAACTGCAGTCTTTTCTGTTCAAAATATAAAACTGTTGTTTAGTTTTACAGATAAAAATAGGATCTCTTCTTATTTTCACTGAAACTGCTGAAGTCTTGTCCACTGACGTCAAGAGAACAGGCTTAGGCTCAAACAATGGTTGTCAAATGTAATTGGTTCAATTTGCAGCTATTTCTCATAAACGCCTGCGTATTTTCTAAATGCAGTAAACAGTGTCATCTAGAGGATATTTTTAAGTACTGCATGTCATCTACAATATCTCTCCCACAAAGATTTTGACAAGCAAAGTGAAAACGTGAAGATAAATAGTTACCATAGTAATTGTCGTTTAAAACAACAACAACAATAAAAAAGTATTAATGAATAAACCCTGCTTTTGGGACACCAGAAAGCCTAATACACTGTCACAACAAAATGCTTGGCTGCCCTAAGGTTGTTAATTTAATTGCAAACATTTAAAGAAATTAAACTAACATAAATTATTGTTGTGAATCTCTGGTTTAGTTCAATTAAGTGACAAAATATTATGTAAAATTGACATAAGGAAAAGAAGGGAATCATTTGCATGTTGTTGTGACCTGTGAATATTTAGATAACCACCTTAAGTTGTTTGTGCTTACTGTAACATAACCTAAATTATACCAAGTAATTTATAAATAATATTTCAAAAACCCAGCTGAACCCAGCAAATAGGAATTGTTAAAATTTAACCCTTTAAAGTTTTATTGCCAAATGTTGCAAATATGCAATAGCATATGCCATTATCAAATATATTTTTGTTTGGAAAAAGCAGTGATATTATTGCCTGCTTACTAGCATTCATTTCTCTTGGAACGATTAACTTTGCTGTCTCAGATTTTCATTAGCTTGCAGTGCCTGTTAGTTCCTAAGTGATGCATTCTCATCAAACAAGAGTAGGGGATATGTGCTACAAAGCAGTATTTTTAAAAGGACTTTAAAGAGAATCATGTTAGGACTACCTTCTTATACTGACAATTCGTCATTACAAGGCGTTTTTTGTTACCAGCCTTAGATCCAGTGAGTGGTAACAATTAACAAACCCTCCTTCCATCAATAGATGATGGATTGTACAGGTTCCTCATGAGGCTTTTTTTTTTTTTTTTTTTTTTTTTTTTTAAGAGCTCTAAGTATAGGTAACAAATTGCTACAAAAAGTGTTATTACTTGCCTTAACTGAAGCTGTTGTTATTGTTGTTGTTTTTAATGTAGGCCAGAAAAAGCTTCACATCTTACAACTCCCTACCTGCTTTGACAAGAAGGACTTCAAAATGTCATGTGTCATCCCACTCCTGTTCCTCGTAGTTTCATGTTATTTTGCAAGAATTCAAATATCTAAGGCTGTGTTTAATTTCAGTCATGGGTCAGGCAAGAGTGCAATTTGTAGAGAACTT
The DNA here is from genome assembly GCF_016699485.2 of Gallus gallus. Taxonomy (NCBI): domain Eukaryota; kingdom Metazoa; phylum Chordata; class Aves; order Galliformes; family Phasianidae; genus Gallus; species Gallus gallus. The sequence continues at coordinate 159,003,195 of NC_052532.1, read as the reverse complement.
GAGTGCAATGGGTCCATTAGGATGTAACTTAATATCTGGTTTACAAATGAGCTGCATTAAAAACATACCATTGGTTAATGAGGTTATAATGTTAATTAAAAGAATTAAAAACTGCAATATGAAATAAAATCAAACAAGACAGTTACATGATACAGAAATTTAATTATAACAAAGTTACAGCAAAGCTGGCAAGTTAACTATCTGCAGATAAAGACTTTCACAAGATAATGCTGGCTAAAAAGAAGTTTTCCTTTATTTATCTGTTAAAATTATAGTAACCATCCATTATGAATGTTGACATCACTTGCATTCAACAGTAAGCTTACTTTTACATTAATACATGTTATGGGAATAGGGATAGTATTAGAATGGTGACTGAGGTAATTAAAAACAATACTGCATCCAGTGCATTACTGCCTGGCAAGAAAAGTTGCAAGCAGCTTCAAGAATAAAGCTAAGGGAAAGAGGATGCCAGTCAAATGATGCTTTTTCTATTTCAGTGACTTATTTACACTTACCAATGAAGTGTTTAAACAACACTTCTTTTTACCTTTTAGTTGTCCTATTTATTCTTTGACACTGTACCCCACAGCAGTCTTGTGGAGAAGCTGGCTGCCCACAGTTTGGATGGGCATATGCTCCGCTGAGTGAAACACTTGGCTGTATGGCCGGGCCCAAAGATTTGTGGTCAGTGGAGTTAAATCCAGTTGGCGGCCACTCACAAGCAGTGTCCCCCAGGGCTCAGTACCAGGGCTGCTTCTATTTAACATTTTTATCGGTGATCTTGATGATGGGGATCGAGTGCACCCTCAGTAAGTTTGCAGATGACACCAAGCTGGGAGGGAGTGTTGATCTGCCTGAGGGGCAAAAGGCACTACAGAGGGACCTGGATAGACTGGATCAATGGGCCAAGGTTAATTGCATTAGTTTCAATGGGGCCAAGTGTTGGGTCCTGCATTTTGGTCACAGCAACCCCAGGCAACCCTACAGGCTTGGGGAGAAGTGGCTGGAAAACTGCCTGATGGAAAGGGACCTTGGTGTCCTGACGGACAGTCAGCTGAATATGAGCCAGCAGTGTGCCCAGGTGGCCAAGAAGGCCAATGGCATCCTGGCTTGTATCAGGAATGGTGTGGTGAGCAGGACTAGGGAAGTCATCCTGCCCTTGTACTCGGCACTGGTGAAGCCTCACCTTGAGTACTATGTTCAGTTTTGGGCACCTCAGTACAGAAAGGCCACTGAGGTGCTGGAGCAGGTCCAAAGAAGGGGCAACAAGGCTTGTGTAGGGCTTGGAGAATATGCCCTATGAGGAGAGGCTGAGGGAACAGGGGCTGTTTAGTCTGGGGAATAGGAGGCTGAGGGGAGACCTTATTGCTCTCTTCCAGTATCTGAAAGGTACTTACAGCGAGAATGGGCTTGGTCTCTTCTCACTGGGGAAAGGTGATAGGATGAGGGGAAATGGCCTCAAGTTGCACCAGGGTAAGTTTAGGTTGCATATCAGGGAACACTTCTTTACAGAAAGGATTGTTAAGCACTGGAATAGGCTCCCCAGGGAGGTGGTTGAGTCACCATCCCTGAACGTGTTTAAAAACTGTTTGGGTGTAGTGCTCAGGGACATGATTTAGCGGAGGATTGTTAGAGTTAGGGTAATATGTTTAGGTTATGGTCGGACTCAATGATCTTTGAGGTATTTTCCAACCTGAGCGATTCTACGATTCTATGATTCTATTTATTTAAACTGTACACTATCAGAACTGAGGACCCCCCCCTAAACTTTGGTGACAAGGTTGATGGTCTCGTTTGGGGCTGGTGAGCACAAATCTCAGAGTAGTAGCAGCAATTAAAATAAAAAAAATAATAGTAGCATGTTTATTTCAAACACATTCATAAAATCAAGAGACTTTGCTTTCTTAGGTAAGGAAGGGACAGATTATATATCTAGTTATAAGAGACAAAGACAGAGAGAGTGGGAGAAAAGCAAATCCTATGGGGCTTCTTAGCAAAGAAGCAGTAACCACAGCCCCACAGGAACAGGTGCTTTGTCAGCAGAACTCTTTGGATTTGGATGTTTGCCTGGTAAGTGTGGTAAATGTGTTTATAAGGAAGAAACAAATGCATTCCCACAGTTGTACAGAACTTTTCTTAATTCATCCACTCTCTTTTATTTTCAGACTGAGGAGCACTGTGAGACTGACTGTTCTTTGTGCTGAACTCAAGAGACAGCAAACTCAATACTGGGTAAGTTTCTGCACATTAGTACTTCTAACATGATCACTAATGTTTCTACATCTCCAGAGGGTTTTGGTGTAGGAAGACAGTTGCTCTAGTAGGGTATCTGGAGGGAAAGTGTGAACTCTAATGAAAGAAGTGAAAAAAGCAAACAGCTGGGCTTCCAGTCATAAGAGAGCTGGGGAAATGGAAATGGTCCATGGGAGCATCAAACAGTGATCACTTGCAATAGCCTACTTCTGTAGCAAAGTAATGCTTTGTGCAACATAGCTGTAGAGAGAGATAGACGTTTATTTAGGAAGCACGAGGTAGCTGTGGGTGTATATTGGGAAAAGAGGGCTGTAGTCAGAACACCAAGAATGAGGCTGAAACAAAGATAGCAGCAAGAAAAGAGGATTTGAACTGGGAAACAAGAAGAGAGAAAGCAGCATCTATTCAGGTTTGGTGTAATTAAAACCACAATTTGTGATTAGTGATTATATAATCATATTTTCAAGTCTAGTTGCTAGTTCAATAACAATATTGACACTTAGTATGTGCAGACACTTGTCAGTACTTCAGTGAAGTTTTGCTGTTGTCACGTTGTCAGTGGCTTAGGACTTGACTTATGGTGTGTTTTCTGTGCTAAAGACACTGCTAGGATATCTGAGACTATCTCCACCAGTTCATTGCTTGCAAAAATGGTTTCTGTACTCAATGCAAAAGACCAAACAAATACAGAAGCCCTGACTCTAAAACCTCAGAGTAAAAGCTTTGATGCAAACACTTCCCAAAATCTAACTTTTGCCCAAAATGAATTTTGTTAACTCATAACAAACAAATATTTGTGTCAGAATGCATAGGAAACGTCCTTGAATTATCCAGGAATCACATGCTGAAATGTCCTGTAAACATCTGCAGTATTGCCTTGCTATATGTAGTGTAGAAGGGGTTATTTTTCTGGAGGTCAGCCATGCATTTCCATTTCCATAAGCAGAGATCACTAGGAAAAACACTGTAGTCTTTCATGAGCTCATTTGTGGAAGAGACATGGTACAATTTAAAAACTGTAGGAAGGAAGAACCCTGACGAATCACACTTTTCTCTGTTACACTTCAACAACACTTCTTGCTCCTGTTTGTAGTTCCTCAGTAACAGTTAATTACATGCTGTATTGAAAATCCTCCATTGCACTGACAAACAGCTGAGAAACAGCAGGAGTTTATGAAGCAAATGCCTGCCCTTACACACCAGTTTATGGAACTGGAAAACTCTTGCAGGCAGCATTAAAGATGAGGGTAAAGAAGACAGAGAGAACAAGCTTTAGCTGATTGTGTCAGAGGATTGCTGCTGGAACCATCTATTAAATGTGGATTCCTGGTATTGGACTAGATAATCACACTGAATTGATAGGATAGCACAGCCAGTAATGGCAGGAATATGTTTGCTGAAAATTTATGTCAAGGTTGCCTCGGAGCTGCAGGTTTCATACCAATATAAGATTTCCTTGTCTGTAGAGACGCACTTTGTCATAACATCTGGAATGTTATCATTTCTGACTGCTGATGGTCAGTTGTAAACCAATTTGAAACTGCTGCTGTATCATACGTAACATTGGCATCTATCCCAAATGCAGGTCTCAATGGAAGAGCAAGGCAGGAAGATGTGTTATAATTTGAGGAGCTGATAAGCTTCATATTCTGAAATTACAGCTTGAAAAGTACCCTATACTTTTTAAATTAAATAATTTATGTTATTTGTTGAGGAAAATGCCACGGATTTGATTTGGTGGGTTTTTTGTTGTTGTTGTTTGGTTTTTGTTTGTTTGTTTTCATATTAAAAAAACCACAAGCTTATAGAACATTCGTGTGTGCGTTTCTGTTGTTTGGTGTGGTAATTTTAGGGCACCCATCTACTGTATGTGCTCAGATTTCTTTTACAAAGAGCTGAAACTACAGAGGAGGGGAAAGCATTTAGAAAAATTAATCTTTTTCTGATATGTACTCTGTTGTGTACTCTGATGTGTACAGAGTTTGGACTTTGCTCATGATTTCCCTGTTTTCAGCCTCACCGTTTGTGATAGAAATAATGAACTTTTATAATCATTGCTTCCTGCAATTAATGTTTTCTTTCATGAAGAAATACAGACAAGTGTAGTTTTCAGCTTTACAGATTATCCCTGAGATTAGGAATTATGGGCCTGTAAGTGGTAACCTGGAATGTAAATAGTCTGGACTTGTGTACGTGGTTTCTAGATGGAATTCTGCTTCTGCTTCAGACTCAAAGTTATTTAACAAATATTATGATGATCTGCATGGGCTACCTGAAATCTGAAGTCTTTTTATAGCTACATGCCCATTACTTGCAGAAGGAGGCCCTTAGTGGTACTTTCTTCTGCGTTCATAAAGACAGAAAGGAAAGGAAATGACAATAAGAACTCTGAGAACAAAAACAAAGCAAACTCATAAAATGTTGCTTAGCAGTGCCTCTTGTATTACTCCAGGGGAATGGTCTTTGCCACAAATATTTACATGTTAAGTGTTTATTGAAAAATAGAGAAACATTTGCCCAGAGCCAAAATGTTTATGAGTGATATATTACAGGTTTTCTGTGAAATCAAACAAGAAAAGAAGATACATGCAAAAAATACATGTATTTTTTTAAAATAGTTGATTTGGAAGGAGTTGTTCATTGTTGGGTTTTTTTTCCACTTTTTTTTTTTTCTTATTTGGTTCAATACATTGAGTGATAGTACCATTTGTTGTTGATAGTGTTTGTTTAAAATATTTTTATTCTGTTGTTTGTAACTTTGTACCTATGGAAGCTTCAGAATGGTGAAAAGAAAAATTCAGAAATATTTTTAAAAAATTAGTCTTGGAAGAGTGAAAGAGGGGGAAGTTATATGCATTAATATTTCTTTTGGGCCTTCCATGGCTGTCTAAGAAAAAGAAGAACTAGAAAAAAAGAAAAAGGTGAAAAAACTCAACATATTTAATTGCTAGGGGCAATAATTAATTTATGTAATTGCTAGGAGCAAGAAAATATGAAAGTAAATTGGGGACATCTCAAAATTTAAATTAACTATTGTGTCAAAACTTTTCACGATTACAATTGAAAATATCATTATGAAAAAATCTATAGCTGTTGTCTTGATTTTTCCAGTTGTTCTCTGCAGAAAGCCGAACCCATTTGGATGTCTTCCTTTCTCCCATTTACTGGCTTCTTCCTTTCCAGCAGACTGCTACAGACCTCTGTTCAAATTGGTGACAGTGTACTTTTTATCCTTTCCCTTCTTATGCGGTACATTCAAGTGATAAAAAGCCTTATCATGTGAATATGCTCACTGAAACTTAGGCATCGTACATATTAGTTTTCTGCATAGGTTGAGTGGTGCCATGGCTTAAGCTACAGATTTCATAGTTTCCTGTGAGGTCCATCTCCTAGCGCAACACCACAAACTGCCCAAGGTTTATTTCACTGCTTTTCATAATTTCATTTTATCTCAGTATTTTATCAGATAAAATGCATAGCATTTCAACAGCAAACTCTTGCTGAGCGCATTTTACAGTGTAAACTTGCATATGTATGAAATACATAGAGGTGGCAGGGCACTGATGAGGCATGAGGTAAAGAATATGTTTAACCTCTAACATTCTCAACTCTGTGTGAAAAGCTCTATTTATTTTATAGTAGAATTTGTGCACGTCTTCAAAGGATTACAAAATGGAATTTAAGTCACAGGAAGTGTCATATTTTGCCTCTAATATTACAAGGCAGAGACACCTTGCTGTTTGTTCCAGTATAGATAACTATGTTCTTTTATCACCTTAGAAGGAATCCTTCTGAGTAATAATAATCCTCTGTATCGTCCCAGTCTGTTCTTCTGAAAGAAGAGCAAGTTGTCTGCTTCCTTGTGACATAAGTGAATGACATTTTACAAAGTCAGAAATGTGGGAGAAATACACATACGACTAGCTGCTTGTCTTCCAATAATCTCTTACATTCCTTCAGCCTTTCCTGCCGTTCACCACCCTGTCACTCTGACATGATAAACAGCCTGATTTATTTGTTTGTTCGCAGTTTCTGTGCACAGCATGGTTTGGTGAAAGGCTGTGCTGGACAGCAAGGTCAAAAGCTGCTTCTTTGTTTTGTCCTGTATTTTGCACCCTCTAAAGGGAGAGGGAGATTGTGTTTTCTGAGAACAAGCTTAAAAGCTTTGCCGGAAAACCTTTGGCAAGTGCAGGGTGGAGCAGGCAGGGAGCCTACAGCTGGAGTGTGAAGCAGCAAGAAAGCAGAGCGCACAGACACGGAGGTGACAGAAAGGAGACTTTCTGAGAGCCAGAGAGAGTTTGCTGCAATCCACAGTGAAAGCTGCTGGACTGAGAGCAAGGTCAGAAGGAAGGACAGACACATTAGATTTTAGAGAGATTTGTTTTTCAAATGTTTAAAGCTGTTCCACAAACCTTATGTTTATTGTAATAGCTACCTTGTTCTGCTCTGTGTTCTAATGAGTAATTATTTTTAACACTCAAAGCCTTATTTTGTGGTCTTAACAGAAGGAAAAAAAAGGTAGACTCATCTATGTAATGGCTCTATCTGACTCAGTGCCCTATCATGCTGACCAGCAATTTTCAAAAGAAGCCGCCTGCATGGCCTGCATGGATACTGCATGTATCCGAAAGAACTGAGGTGGAAGATGACTTACTGTCAGTACGATTTCTCAAAATAGGGAAGGGGATATGAAGGTAACATTTCTGAACTGGATGGAGGGTAGAGTATTTCTTCTTGAGAGTAAAGTCAGCTGATGCTGGAAGCTTATTAACCCCTGTGTATGACCATTGAGGAATGAATTCCTATCAGTTTACAAGGCATAGAAAATGTTATAAGGCAGAAGATGGAAAAAGACACGATAGGACACTGAAAGCAGTCTGAAGGGCACATCTTTTTTAAAAGACATTGCCTCCACAGCAGCTGCAGAACTTTTCAGGTTTTCTAAATATCTCAGTGTTTCCCTCATTGCTGTAAATATGCAGCATATACTGAAGGCTGGGCCTTAGCTTTTAAGAATCTTCTACCCATTCCATTTTCCTGTAAATGCACACTCTTAAGTCAAAATAATCTTTACTAGTTTTATACTAATGGCCTAAGTTTATCATAAATTTTGTCCAGTCATTTTTGTTGGAAAGCAGAAATGCAAATAAGTGGAAACATTGTAAAAGCAAAAGGAAATCAGTTGCTGATCACGAAATTGAGGCAGATAGGAAAGAAAAACACTATTTTCAGTAACTCTTCTCTATCTGAAGTTAAGTCTAACCAATGAGAGAATTACTACACTAATATTACTCCTTTTTTTTTTTTTTTTTTTTTTTTTTTTTTTAACGTGGAAGGACAACACATGGGTAATAAATGCAGAAACTCAGACAGAATCAGGACTGTGGGATACAGCCTTCTGAAAAGTCCACCATGGATGGGTGATATTGCAGAATCATGGAATCATAGGGGTTGTAAGGGATCTCTGGAGATCATCGAGTCTGTGTCCCCTGCTAAAGCAGGTTCCCCAGAGCTATTTGCACAGGAAAGCATCCAGGCAGGTTTTGAATATCTCCAGAGAAAGAGATTATAATCTCTCTGGGCAGCTTGTTCCATTGCTGTCACCCTCAAAGTAAAGATATTTTTTTGTTATGTTCACATGGAACTTCCTGTGTTCTATTTCATGTCCATTGCCCTCTGTCCTTTCACCGGACACTACCAAAAAGAGCCTGGTGACTCTTGAGTCTCCACTTGACACTCACCCATTAGATATTTCTAAGTGTTGATAAGATTCCCTCTCAGTTTTCTCTTCTCCATGCTGAACAGTCCCAGATCTCTCAGCCTTTCTTCATAAGGGAGATGATCCAGGCCCTTGATCATCTTTGTGGCCTTCCACTGGATTCTGTCCAGAAGTTTCTTCTCTTTCTTGAACTGAGGAGCCCTGAACTAGACACAATAATGTATTGCGATGCAATTATAAGGGCATCAACTATGCATCAATTTACTATACAAATGCAGTAATGGTGCCTTCCCTCCTGACATCAACATTTTTTTTTTTTTTCACTTCCTTCTTTACCACTCTTACCTTGAAGATGTGGGGATTTTTAAGGGGTTCCTCAAGGAAACAAGAATGAAGGATTTCTTCTTCTTAGGTATGATAGACAGTGGTCTCAAGAAGTTTCTACTACCGATGGTCTGAATATATCTTTGCCATAATCTCAAAGACTATAAAGAGCACCTGTTGATGACAGGCACAGCTTCTGAAATTGTAAGCAAATTGTTGTGAATTGCCTTAAGGTAGCACTGCTCAGCTGTCTCAATTGGACTCCATACTGTGATCTATAGTTTTACCTTCCACCAAGTACAGCAAAAATAATACTTTCTTGTATGTAAGCTTTGAGACCTGACATTCAAGAAGGAGCATACTACTAAAGTGCACTTCGGCAACTTGTGTGCATCCCAGTCTTCATAATATTAATCCCTTTTTTGCACAGATTTTTACTTTTGTAATGTTACAGTTATTTCAGATTAATTGTATACACACACAAACACCAAAAGATAGCATATATGATTGTTTCTCAGTGTTTTGGAGAAGTCTCTCACTCTGCCAACTGCACTATGGTGAAACTTTAACAGGCAACAGAAAAACATATTATCATTCAGTAATTTCTGACCTTATTCAAAAATGCTTCTTTCTTTACTTCAGTCATCAAAAAGCACCGTTAACTGTTATGCAACATCCTTGGTGCTGACAATACTTTGTTGCTGGTGAACTGAATCTCCAGCACAACAGTTGGAAGCTACAGATCAATAGCAACCGAAGGTGACACGTTTCCAGAAGACGCCGGCTGTGAGCTTCTGAACTCTCCAGAGGACTCAGAGTTTGGCATGAGAGACACCCAGAATCTTAAACAGTCTTTTTTATCCCCTGATTCTGCTGTTATTACTGATCTATCCAGCTCTGAAACACTTCCCCCCCCCCCCCCCACCAAACAGTGCACGCTGTCTGAACATCAGAATGGCACATTAAAAGGTGAATATGATCCAAGCAGCAGTCACATTCACCTCCACGATTCTCAGCTTTTGTTGCCAAAACTATTGTTTCTATCATTAGCTTTATTAGCAGTTTAACTTAATTAGCTAAATGGTGTTATTTAGTGGCAAGTTCTCCACTACAACTGCACTAGCCTTTGCATACATAATGTGGATTTTATTCATGTATATAGGCTGGCATGTGGAACAAAAATAGATGGAAAGAATATAGAAAAAGCAAGCCTAACAAAGGGACACTTAGCCCAAATGAGGGTGCAAAATAAAAGGACAAGGATTATTTCCTATAGTGGATTTTATTATAGCATTTATTCTAAAGGAATAAGACTTAATCATGTATTAAGTGAAACCAGATTTCTAGATGTCCTTGTACAGGCACAGAGATAGAGAATACCAGCTACCTCTTTTATTTCCCCTATTTCTTCCATAGTTTAACAACTCTTGGGTATTGTCCAGATAGTTCTGGGAGTTGCCTATATCCTGTATTCCTCTCACAAATCTTTTTCACAGGGACAATAATAACAGAACTCTAAAGAGTTAATTGCATTCTCCTGCAGATAACACAACATGTACAGTACTTCTTAGACTAAAATTTCCCAACATGACTGTGGCTGACTACTACTTATTTTTTATTGTGTTTAGTTCCACTGCCTTTCCGTTGCTGTCCAATGCTTGATAGCTATCAAAGGGCTGTTTATATGCTTTGATAATCTACTTTGGTGGTATTGTACCTTGTCATTCATTTCCCTAAACAGCTTTTTAATATGACTGCTGATCCTGTGAGATCAACTCAGAATAGCTCTATGTAAAGGCATCTTCAAATTCCTTCTGTGTATAACTTTACTGGATTTTTAAAAAAATCTGTGTATCAGAAGAAAAAAAATAAAGAACCTTTTAAGAAACCTTTAAAGAACCTTTTCTAAGAAAGAAATCTAACCCCCTCACAGCCAAAATATACAGGAAATTTTTCTAAGTCGTGTTAAACAGAAACTGTGTTCAAATTATCTCTGGCATATCTGTAGGGCTATGACAAAGTGTGTGTAACCCACTGCAGAGCTGGCTGTTTAACTACTGGGTCATATGTTTTAATATATTTTGATCAAAAATAGATTCATATCTGTAGTGGAAATGGAAGAAAAATGAGGAATTTTGGAAAAGAAAGTGGGAGGAAGTACACTTGAATATGGACCACCACAACCTGCTGCATAGAGCACCGTGCAATTCCTCACATTCATGCTATCTACAGAAAAGAAGGGGTCAGAAGTCACAGTTCAGATAACTGTTTTAGATGTCCGTGTTTTATGGGCTGGGCATCCTGTGAAAGGACTTGCAATTTCACTGAATCAAAACTTTTACACACATGTAAGAATTCAATTTACAATGTCCAGTTGAGGTCTCTCACATGCCAAACAGCTGGTCAGTGTGATAAACCAATCAACTGCAGATATAAGGATTGGCAACTACTAAAACAACAATACAACAGAGGGATTGAGCAGAAAAGACTGAAGATGTTTCTAAAGTCCCTATTGGTGGTACTCTGCTGGACTCAGATGACACAGTTTTAGCAGCAAAGCCTTAGTGATAAGTTCTCCAATGTTCTAATGCTTTGTCTCCACATTTTGTCTTCATACCTCATAAATAGTTGAAGAACTCTTCAATTTTGCAGCTGTTATTGTAATTAGCAAGCTAAATGACTTCTGCTTTTAAAGCTGTGAATCACAGTTAACTGCTTAATGTTACTGCCATAACCATGTGCTTTACTGACATCTTAAACCCTCTCATCATGAGGCTTCCTTTTTCTCTCACATTTACCTCTGTTAACAAGTCCCATGTTCATACCTAAATGAGTAGCTCATCAAGCAGCTCTCTGTCTAGCTACTGATCTGTGGTTTTGAAAGCCATTTTGCTTGCAGATTTACTTCTGTATAAGAGACCTAATTTAGTTTTCTTCTTTTCTAAAATTTGTTGTAGTTCACTCTGAAACTTTAGAAAATACTTCGCTGATGTTGACGGGTGTTAAAAAAAAAAAAAAAGTATCAAAATAAGTTGCAGACTTTTTTTCTCATCTCAAATAATCCTTTCCACTACTATTGCTGAGCAGTTATGTACAATTAAAAAAAAAGAAATGAAGAAAAAAAAAAAGAAAGAAAGAAAATCTGCTGCATTTCACCTATGAGTGGCTGCATTTCATTAATAGCTGAACTTATTCCTTTGTTAATAAAGGAGTTTGCTTTCTTTGATATGAACAAAACGTAGACAAAAGTTGTTGTTACTAAATCAAATGCATTCCTGGTCAAAATTCACTGCTTTTATTAAGTTTCAACAGCTTAAGTTGAATGTAATATTTTGAAAATAATTGCTACCTAGAGAAGGGGTGGAAATAAAACCGTTTAATGCTTACTTTGCATGCATCACTGATTAAAAAAAGGAAGCATGTTCTGCACAGTTATGGCATTTTACTTTTCTGTATGGAGAGGCCATCAGAAAAGGAAACCTTGAATCTGCTTCTCTGTGTACCTAACTATAATTATAGTGTAGTTATGATTGAAATTAGTACACTGTACTGGATATAAGTGTGGCAAGATTTTTTTTCTTTCCCAGGTCATCAGGGAAATTTGTAGGGGTGCTGAGAAGATTTAAGTACAACAGTGCCTAACTTCTGAAAGCTCAGGACCAAATTATGTTTTGTTCTTTTTCAATGCATGGGGAAAGTGAGGTGTCAGAACTTGCAAGCTGAACAGGAAGTCACATGAAATAGTTTAGCTCTTTGAAAATACTGAGGGTAGAGGAGGCCAGGACCTCAACCCCTTCCTCAAGAAGGCATAATTGTTTCTCTGACACCATATTTCTCTAATATTCTCAGGAGCCTGAGATACTTATTTTACACACCACAACCAAAAACCTAAAAACTGAAAACAACAGCAAGAAAACCTACAGAAAATGCCCAGCAACTCTCATTACAGTAATAGAGTACTTCTCTCAAAGGAGGCTGAGGTTAAAGGTGAAGATGTTTTTCTCAAAGCCTCTGTCCTAAGAGACTACTAAGATATTGGATACAAGTGTTTTGTGTGATGCTATTCAAAATAGGTACGAGAGTTGAGCATACTGAAAGCCCCTGGTGAGATCAACCATTTAACAGCCTATCCAGAGCATTGAGAGCACAGAGCAGTACTACTGCAGCAGGACCTCTGCTATGGAGACTGTGTTTGGGCAGGGAGTGGTGGATCTTCAGATGCTTATAGATGTAGGTGGGAGTCCAGCTGGGCTTCTTAGCAATATGGGAAAGCCACAATGTCTTTGCTCAGTATGCAATTCGTTTTGTAGCCTAGAATGACTGTAACACAGTCGCACTACTTCTGGCACCAGAATATATTCATGGCAGATCACTAGCACAAAGTCTGAATTTGTCCTGAATTCTTCAACATTCCAAGCAATGTTTATTCTTAAAGATACTGGATTCTACAAGCCTCCAATGTAAACTGTAGCTCTGCCATTAATGTCACTCATGAGGATATGAACAAGATTATTTTAATATTCTTTGTGCGCTTAAAAAGATGAAAAGATGTTTGTCTTATCTCTAAGTAATTGACTTCTATTAAGCAGCATTAATAGTAACAACTTCTTATTCTCTTTCTGTTTTATCTGAGATTAAGCAAACTGTAGAAGAAATTTAAGGAGATAGTGTACCAGACTCAGAAGTCAACATAGCTTGCTAGAAAATATGTACCAATATTTAGGAAATCACTGATGCCTCTGAAATAAAGCTTTCCCTTTTTGTAAAAGCCATTTCTGTTTTCTTGTTGGTTTCCATGAACTGTCATAAGCATTAATTAAAGATATAAAAATGTTTTAGAATATAAGGCACATTCTTAGCAATGCTTATGCTGATTTAGTCCCATCTTTCTTCTCAAAGTGATTTATGCTTTTTTTCCTTCAACTGAAAAATAGAAGGATGACCAACAACAAGAAAATGATAACAAGAAAGAAGCAGATAGATAAGAAATTATGAGCAAGAAAGAATTACAATGCCTCTGTGGAGACAAGTATTTCAATTAACTTATGATACCTTTTGGGATCGCTGTAGAAGCTGCATTTCATAAAATCAAAAATTATCATTAGTGTAAGTTGCAGTGTATTTTTTTTAGATGCCTAAAGAAAATATATGATATGGAAATTTCATTTAAGAATAAAACTGATGGAGTGTTCAATCTGAACAAATTGTCCTAGCTTATACTTTTATGGATTAAATTCAGAAATTTAAAATGGCAAAGAACAACAGGAAACTAAGTACCAAATTTTTGCATCATAAAGTGGTGCTATTGAGCTCAGTGAAAATGCTAGGTATAAATAGCGCCTGAATTTTATTCTATACTTTTGTCTTTGTATGTCACCAGCAGGGAAATTGATTTCTTTTTTAATTCTTGGGGGACCCTTCCAGACGTTAGACAGAACTACTAGACAGATCAACAAGGTGCTGCAAATGGGATTTTTCTGTAGCGTTGGTGTTACTGAAAATAGCACATAACTGCCAAAACTATTGCTTGTGTTGTAGAACAAATTCTCTGCTGATGTAAAAAGACAGAATTCCACTGAATCCAATGACGTTACACCCAATTTATGCCAGGAGAAGATGTAGCTCTTTATCCATTTATCTGTAGGTTGGTTTCTGTGGCTTAATTTCAAGTGAATTATGTTACTGTTCTTGTTCTGTGTCCTTGCAGCACTTTATTACTTAGAAGGCTAGTTCAGCAGAAATAAATAAATATGTGATTTGCAGTCTCAGCAAACGTCCTAGCCAGGAACAATGTCCTCTCTGCAGAGTTCCAGACTAATTGCCCCGAATTTTCTGCTCTAACCTTCATACCCAATTCATTCTCTTGCACTAGTCTCCTAATTCTTTTTCCAACCAATCCTCATCTTCATATTTTCTTCAGTGTCAGCAAATTTTTAACCACCATCTTTTACGTATCCAAATTCCTTCAGAGAACCACTTCTTCCACAGTGATTATAAGAAATGTGTATTGTATTTATGAAAGTACATTATCGGTACTTGCAGTCTTTTCTTGTTAAGCACTTGCTCTGAATTTTTGTGTTTGATAATATATTCTACTGTTTTTGTTAACAAATACTGTAATTATAAGTGTGTTCTTCATTTACTGGTGCATCATCCAACATTTTTCTAATTTGATAGTCAAAACCTGGCATCAACTTTTGTAAGCAGTCTAACTGACATTCATACAAGTTGGAAGATTTTTAAGCTTATTTTAAGGCTGATTGGCAGCAACTTTCTCTTCAAAAACTGAATGCAGTACCAATAAGTTAATCACAAGCATTAATAAAATCATGCTTGAGGTCATTGCTTAGATACTAAAGACCTTTTGATGATTAGAGAATGTGTCTGAAAATTGTTCTGGGCACCTACTTAACAGCCTGTGACTTGGGAAGGCATTAATCCAGAACATTGGCTTCATTTTCTCATTAAGTCTTCAACATTATAGAATGTTGTTTGTGAGACCTGTTTGAATCAGTGGTGCACAGAAAGGATGAAATTAAAGAAACTGGTCTCACTGAAGTAAGTGGTTCCTAGCTACTTACTTCAGGGGGCACCTGCTGAATTTAGCAGAATTGGTTTCCACAGTCCAGCTGCATTTCTGCTGAGTAGATCAGCCAGGTGTGGAATTTGAGTCTGTGACCTTTGCGTGCTTACCCACTATGAAAGACCATGGATCATTCTGTTGAATACAGCATGTAGGTAAAAATTAAAAGAAACATTCATGAAAGCCATGAAGTCTGTAATATGAAAATCTTATGTTGTTGAATTATTTTATTGTCTGGTTTAAGAAAAAAAAAGAAAAAAAATGAAAAAATAGAAGTGCATGTTTTCAGTTAAGTAAATAACTATTTGTGTGCAGAGAAGAGCAAGATAGCTGTTGGAAGGGACTGGAAAACAAGACTTTTGAGGAGTGGCTGAGGGAACTGGAGTTGTTTAATCTGGATAAGAGAAGGCTGAAGGGAGATCCTACCACTCACTACAACTACATGAAAGGAGGTCACAACGAGGAGGGTGTCTGTCAGTCTCTTGTCTAAGGTGACAACTGATGGGGTGTGAGGAAAAGGTCTCAAGTTGTGCCATGAGAGGTTTAGATGACATATTAAGAAGAATTTCTTAGTGAAGAGGTAATGGGGTGTACAGGAAAGTGGTGGAATCATCATCCCTGGAGACATGGGTATGGCAGTAAGGGACAAGCTTTATGATGGGACACGGTAGGTCAGGATGGTGGTTGGACCTGGTAGTCTTGAAGGTCTTTTTCCCCTACAAGATATTATGATTCTATGAAATATTCCTGACTGAACTTGTCTCTGCTTGTGCTATGTTCAAAGTTAAATTCCAAGCTATCTCACATTGACATGTTTGCCAAATATATCCTTTTTCTTCTTTCCCTACAGATTTCTCTGAATAACTTAATTTGTTCAGCTTCTGCAGCATCCTGGACTGAGGGAATTCTATGCTCAGTTCCTACCTTTTGGATCATATCTCTAATGATTTCCTTATTGTATCATTAAAATAGCTATACTGTATCAGACTTCCGTCTTATCTGGCTGGCATTCTCTTTCTAATGTCCCCAGTGGACACTTAAAAAGAACCATTATGAAATGAGATTATTGCTGTGGAACATTGTACTCCTAGGTTCATTTAGTTAGCATTGATATAACTTTTGATAAACTCTAGGTTAGAAAAATTAGAATCTTGCATCATTCATTCTAAAATTTTCCTGTTTCCTCTTACATATTGTAGATAGTTCCAGTGGCCCTGTGGTGTTTGCAAACACAGAGGCATAGTGTAATGCTGGCTTTCCTTTAGTCTTTATATGCAAGATTTTAATAGTCTTTTCCTTCTGTCCTTTGTCAGTGCATCGGGCCATATTCACTGGGTAAAATTTTGCAGGCACAGTTACGTTCATCAGGGTAAGAAAACATATCCCTAGATAACTTCTTTCATTGAAAAAAAGAAAAAAAGGAAATTAGTTATTGTTCCTATCTAAGACAGTTTTAAAAAATGTTTTAATGAAACTCCTGAGAACTTATTTGATTATTAAATTTCCACTAGAAAAATATGTCTATAAAGTCAGATTGACTACAAAAATATTTTCAGTGCAGGTTGTTGCTACTGCCTTAATATAATGATTAAAGATGTAATGAAATATACTTTAAAACCAAGTGAGATGTTGAGGTATTCTTAATACTAGTCTTGTACTTCAGTTGTTGTTACCTTGCACAGCCTGGTCTGTCTTGGTCTTTACCCCAATACTTTCCTAGTCATTAGTGTTCATGTAGCATTATACATGTCTCCATCTCAACACTAAGGAACAGTGCAAAATGGTGGCACTTCCTTCCATTCTCATGTCCAACCAATTCAAGTACCATCTATTTTAAGTAAAATATCAGAGTTGCTATTTGTGTTGTCTAAATGAGAGTCAGTATAATGAACAGAATGAATGAGGGAAGAGAGCTTGCTACTGACTTCAGGATAGCTATTCTGTGTGTTTACAAAAAGATGTACGTATCTATGAAAATATAGATTTGAAAGATATTTAGCTGACAGATTTAAGTAATCTACTTTTTTTTTTTTTTTTTCTCCTATAGCCATTACCTTCCATTATGGATTTTTAAGTAATGACATGAGATGGTTTTGTTTGTTTTTATGGTAAAAAATATCTCCTGAAGTTTTTGTTTAGTTTCCTTCTTGTATGATTGTCAGATGTTTAAATTTTAAACTAATATTATTTAAAAAAAATGAACAAACAGAAACTGGTAAAACATTCCATGTCAAGTTAGATCAAGAGTAACAGTATAATTTTATATAAATAAAATAAAATGTATTTTGCAAGTGATTGTCATATTTAAGTATGTCAGTTACAGCTTTTAAATATACCTTCAACTGATATCTCATGGGATATTTTTTGTAAATTCATTGAGCAAAAAAATCAGTATTCATTTTATATTCCAGTAGTTTCTTTCAAACATATTGTTTCTCTCTATTCTCAGTTCCAAACATACATTCACTGTAGGTCAGGCTCTGCATTTGCCCAGAAGCCTTTGGCTCTTTATTGAAAGTCTCTTACATGCAGGAAGTGGGTTTTCTTTAGGCTACGAATACTAGACAGATATCAGAAGTGTTAATTTAAGTGTTAATCTAAAAATTATTACTCTAAGACTTCTAAACTCTTTTTTTTTTTTTTCTTTTTTTTTTCCCGGTGGGTTTGAGAGGCATGTCCTTTGAACTCCTAAAATGACTGTTAGCATTAAACCTGAAATGTGTGACTCCTTCAGAACAGATATCTTCTTTCTGTATTTGATCAGGGAATTCTTTTTGGCATGCAGTTTCTTCAGTTTTCTTAAGTGGTCAATTATTCTGAACATGTATTCAACATAGTGCAAAGTTAAGAAACCCACCAATTTCTGTTATGTTGTCATGTTTTGAGTAGATTTCTTTGTGGCCCCTATTATATTTCTAAAGGTTTTCTCTACAAAGTAGCCTAACATTTTCCTCCTAGGGTAAAGATTAATCTGCCCTAGTTTAGGCATAAAAAAATAAATTTCTCTAACTCACTATTCTTTCATTATAGTCAATGAAGAGAGATGGGGTCCTCAAGGGAAAGATTCATCTCATCCTAAGATCAGTATCTAGGATAGGTCAGATGAATTGTCCTTTGGAGGTGCCAATTTCTTTCCAGTGACTATCAAGGGAACTTATGATGACTGTCTCAGTCTTATATCTCTAACTTTTAGCTGTCTGAAGTTAAGTGACATAAGCTGTTCTTCCTTAACATTACATTTTTTGAGGAGATGAATAATTAATTCCCTTCAGAAAATATTACCTTGAAGACAATAATATTTTGACTGAGACTCAAAATGTTAAAACAATTAAATGTGCATATATTTAGAATATTCTATGTTCCTTTGGCAGATTCATGGGAGATTTGATGAAGCAAGTTAGATTAGTACTACTGAGAGGAGTGTTATCTGTTCTCATGGATATGTTAACAGGATTTTATACATGTAGAAAAATAAAGAAGTTTTAAAATTTCTTAGTGGAATTCATCTAACTTAACTGCAGAGATTTGTAGTGGTGACATCTATATTTGATGTAGCCATCGTAAGCTCCCTTTATAATCAAGGGACAGAAATATGACCTTTCAGGGTGTAATACTTCTGACCCATTTTAGATGCTTGCTTTAAAATGAGATGAATAATGCTACTAGTGTTTCCATTTTTCTCCACTGATTTTAAAGCACGGCTAGAAAGTGTGATTAACTCAGGTGCAGATACCAAATGTATTGCTCTGTTACTCGTCAATGCAACATGAGGAGAAAATAATATCAAATGGCTCCAATTGGCCAAAAAGTTGTGCAGAAACATCTCAAAACTGTTTGATAACCCTCAGCTCTTCAGCGTTGCATGATGCTAATGTGTTGTTGTGATACCAATTCACAGCTGTGACATCATACAAGTATTTATGGCTCAAAGGTGACAGATTGATGATGAAATCAATTTTAGCTGTGTAGAGACAGTTGTTACACATGCTGTTAAGTATGATTTAAAGAAAAAAAAAAGAACTTAGAACTAATTTTCAGTGTCTGGAAAATTTACAATGAGATGCTAAAAACATTTTCTTAATGTCTCAGGATTTTGAATATAGTAACTGTTCATTGTGAATACTTTTATTTACAGACAGGTATCTGTATTTTTTACTATCTGGTCTATAATTTTTCTGACTATAAGTACTTCCTTTATGGCAGCTTTTATCACCGCGACAGACTTTGCCTTATTCTATTTGGGTTATATCTCTTCTTCCTAACTTTGAGAAACATATTTCTTGTATTGTTCTGAACTCCTCCATCAGCCTGAAAAAAATGAGAACATTGCCACAGTGTTACCTTTTTGTTGTTTACATGGAACTCATGTAGGTATATAAGTATATGAATGAAAAAACTGTTTGTTTGTTTGTTTGTTTCTCACAAGGATATTGCATTTTAACCCTCTAATTAATTTTACTTTTACATTTTCAAAACATCTATCCATTTACTTGAGTTTTCTTTTCTAGCCACCAATTTCCCAGTCTTTTATGTCACCTAATAGTTTTCTTCACACAGAATCACAGGATCACACAGAATCACAGAATGGCCTGGGTTGGAAGGGACCTCAAGGATCATGAATCCCCAAACCCCCTGCCAGGCAGGGCCACCAACCTCCCCAGTTACTAGACGAGGTTGTCCGGGGCCTCATCCAACCTGGCCTTGAACACCTCCAGGGACGGGGCATCTACAACCTCTCTGGGCAGCCCGTTCCAGCACCTCACCACTCTCCTGGTAAAGAACTTCCCCCTAACATCCAACCTAAATCTTCCCTCTTTCAACTTAAAACCATTCCCCCTTGTCCTGCTGTTATCTACCCTTTCAAAGAGTTTTCTCTCTTCTTGTTTATAGGTTCCCTTCAGGTACTGAAAGGCTGCAATGAGGTCACCCCGCAGCCTTCTCTTCTCCAGGCTGAATAAGCCCAGCTCCCTCAGCCTGTCTTTGTAGGGGAGGTGCTCCAGCCCCCTGATCATCTTCATGGCCCTTCTCTGGACCCTCTCCAACAGTTCTCTGTCTTTTTGTACTGGGAGCTCCATACCTGGACACAGTACTCCAGATGGGGCCTCACAAGAGCAGAGTAGACAAGAGCAGAGATTCTTCCTCACAGTGCTTTTATTTTTGCATTTTTTTAGTCATCAAAACTTTTATTCACCTCTGTATTTACATGTGTGATAGGAAAACTGCATCCTCTGCCAGGGCAGAAAATCATTGTGAGAAAAATAAATAACAAACAATATTTTTTCTCATCTTTATGCTCTTATATATCTATTTTTTGTTAGTGTGAATAATAATTTCTGTTTAGAATACTGTTTTTGTTTAGATAAGCTGAAGACTACCAAGCAGTGTTGCCTTTAGTAGTCTACAAGTTGTTGCATACCAGCTCTAAGTACACAGTACACAATAAACACAGTGACATGAAGAGAAAATGGAGAAAACGTGGCCTGGGTTCACTTGTGAAATCCAATTCACTAAATGAAACTGAACAAGAATCTGTTGGAGAGGCTGATATATAATAGCCCTGCCTTTCTCCATTTTACTAATTTTTAGCAAATAAATACTGAGACACAATAAAATGTTTTAATTGTTCAAAAACAATGCAGAGAGGATTATGTCAACCACTGTGAGTGTTTTGTTTTTACTTTCTCCATGTTGTTTATAGTAACCTACTTGTCATGGGTGTTTCCTGATGCTACTGATGAAACTACACCAATGTGCAAAAAGATATGAGACCAGGTGGACAGAATATATGAGTAGGAAACTGGACTTTGAAACTACACTTATTTTTGAATCTTTATACCTTTTAATATTTATGTATTTTAACACTGCATAGTAGCCCAGCAGAAGCAGACCCAATGTCCCGCACATCCAATGTGCACTTAAAACCTGACTGATGAGTCATCTTTCTCTCTGATTTTCCACCTGCTATCAGAGATTTTGCATTCCTGTTCCTATAGAGATCCAGCTGCACATGAAAGCTAAACACTGAACTGAGCTGGACTCTAAAATGTGGATGTGAATTTCCTCATTGTGAGCTGCAAATGCAACATACATCCCTCACTGTTTGAGTGAATCCACTTTGCCACTAGATACTATAGACATAAAGCACTGCTGACATTAACTCTTTAAAGGAAATGAGCTTGTTCAGCAAAGCCTCCAGACTTTCAGGAATTGGCATAGCATATGGTCTAAGTTAATAGATACTTCTTAACATTGATGAAGGACATCTGCATCTGGAAATATATTTGGAATGCCTTCTATTGACAAACTTTACACGGACCCATATAAATACAAAAAGATTTTGTAGATCACTACTAAATTGTCTTTAGTCATTGCAAAACTATTTATGAACGTGCTTTAGTCAAGATCTGTGAGATGCTCTGTTAGGGCCAAGTGTCTGTGTTTCAGATGAAGTGAGACCAGAATGATCAGGTTATCATGTTCAGGAGCTAACCAGCACTGCAGTGGTAAGTGCTTTAGGTTGCTCTGTGCGACTCAATTCTTTTTGCATAACAGAGAACTAAGGAGAAATAAGTACAACGGATGCAATTCCCCTGTAGAGACTAAACAGAAATTGTACTGTGATTAATTATCTTTATAATTATTTAATGACTATATACATTATATATATGTGCATAGGTGTTTTTCTGTGTTTCTTAGAGCTATAAATCCAGCCATTCCTGAATCTCCTGATTCTGATTGCAGTGCAGTTCTAGCACTCAGATATTCTGTCTGTACAATCTATAAATGAGTTAGAGGAAAATACATTTTTTTTTTCTTACTTTATCAGCTTTGTAATAACACAGAGTTTAATTGACCTCTCTGCAACAGAATTTCTAATTCTGAATTAAAAAATGAAAACTCAGGTATCTTAAATTTTGTGTTGATAGACCTTAATGAATCACACTGAAATAGCTGGCTCAAACAAGTCAGAACACTTGCAGCCAGTTTAGTTTGCCAAGAATCCATTTCTCGTCTAAGAGATAGATGAAGTTTCCCATTGTGGAGAATAAAGAGCACTAGTATTATGTCCTTCTTTTTTATAGATGATTTACAGTTGTAATGAAAGGTCACAAATTTCAGTGCTCTTTTTCTGCTTCCTTCAGTTCTTATAAATGAAACTCTCAGAATAGGGCTAAGAAGACATCTGAGAATACACTTTTTGTCAGTCAGTTCTCCTACCATTATCTTTGTGACTCAAATGACCATGATTAAAATATATTATAATTTTGTCATTTGTAATGTCTGTGGTGTAAAGTTTAGTGTCTAGTGAGTTAACATACCACTTTTGGATCACTACAGTGGATTTTGAATCAATCCCGGTATTATCTATCATCCTTAATCTTCTTCAGCATTCCCCTTGTATGTTGACCTTGGCATGCCGACAAACTCTTACAGAAAAAAAGCCTACTAACTGTCTATCTGCCAGATAAGAAATGTTGGCTAATGTGATACTATATACTGCAAATGAAACTTTATCTTGATTCAGGAACAAAACTGTTCATTATTGAAACACTCACTGACATAAGTTTGGACACCACAGAGAGAACTTATTTGAAATACTAAATCCTATTGTATTTATTACCCATTAGAACTGAATTATCATGAAGTTGTTATGTAGGTTATAAAACCATCTTCAGAACTATGATAGTTCTACCCAAAGGAGATCAAAAGGACTGATAATTTGTAATATAAATTTCTGTACTCAAGTTTAGTGTGAGTGCAAATATGTGAAAAATAATAGTTCTCAAAGTTATAGGCAGAAGAAGATGATGTAGGAAACAAAATATTGTTGAAGTTTTCCACTTCCATCTTTAATAAATGTTTTCAGAAAAGGGTCTTAAAGAGATGGGGATGGGGTTATCTAAAGAACAGAATTCCATAATAGGTATTGGCTTCAGGTTACCTTGATTAATTCAATTAATACAGTTTTCTAGGTATTCTGGGGTGAATTATTTCCTGAGCTTTTGTTCCAAAGTCATGGATAGAACAAGGATAAAGGAAATGGTAATTGCAGTGTTTTTAAGCATTTTATTGTCAAGAAATCAGAAAAACACAATAAAAAAATTAGTGACCAGAGAGATAAAAATGAGTGTTTTGCTATACAAACTGCAGGTCAGTTAATATTAAGAGAAATAATTAAATTACATATATATCTTAAGTACTTCAAATAGTAATTGGCTGAATTAATGCAAACAATCTGTCCACTAATTACAATTTTGAATACTTGAAATAATAGTCAATCCTTTTATGCAGCTCTGGAGAAGAAACTAGGAAAGAATCCCAGGGCTGGAACAGTCTCTAGAAGTTGGATGGGCCATCATAGTGCTTCAGAATCAACTACACTCAATGTAATGCCTGAAAGGATTCCAATGATGGAGTTTTTGCAGCCTTCCCAAGAAAACCATTGCATGGCTTAGCTATATTTATAATAAGATAACTGATGTAATGCCTCATCTCAATATTAATTTAATGTTGATTATTCATGTTCAGTTCACTAACTCAGTACGGTTCTTGTTCAATTCCACATAACTTTGCACCTTATGATTCTATGATTCCATGATTTGAAGGCTCATGTTCCTCCTCAGATTTTTCTTCATTTTGCTAAATAAATACATTTCTTCCACTGGTTGTACCTTTTTGGTTTTTTGGTCTGTTTTATTCTTCTCTTTCAGACTATCACAAATTAGTCCACCTTCTTCTTGAAGGTGCTGAAATCTTATAGCTCCTACCCAAGACCTTTCCAATGCTGTGTATGTCCATGTATTTCTTTCACATGAAAAGACTTCTAGATAATACACCAAAGAAAGAAAAAATGATAATAACATTCAGTAATATTACAATAGGTGAAACTTCTGCAATTCTTTCTAAAAGCAGATTTCTAGAAACTTTATAGCATACATATAACTTATTCATTTTCTTCACATTTCATGGTATTTATAGCTCATTCATGCCTTCCTTGAAGCCTCAAAATCTTAACATGAAGGTATTTTCTTTTAGAATTAAGGCCTTACAACCACTTTTATTTATAGCAAAGTCTGTTTGGTGTAAGTGAAGTCAAAATTCACCACTTTAAACTGCTACTGTGGGTTTACTGTGACATTTGTAGCTTTTATTATTTTTTAAATAGAATTCTTTTTGCTAGAATTTGGCTCAGAATGTTTTTTAACAGATATAATTAGGTTGCTAAGCATTAACAGTTAATTATCATATTAATAAACAGTTATTACTCTCATTTTATACTGAACCATGGTAAAGGAGCATTATTATGCATGCATTGCTCTTAGGCAACGTAATTGTCCTTAAAGGAAATCATTACAATTTAAATGAAATCGGGAGCTACTGGTTAGGGAAGGCTGTAGGGCATGTAGAATATATACTAGGCACGGAACTGTAATTTTCCCAAATCACGTCTTTTCAGTAATTTTACATTACAGGGCTATCTCTGTTTAGTTAAGAGAAAAACAGTTTATTTTTTGCCTTACAAGTTAGCAAGGTCATTATTTAACCGAAGACAAGCCATTCTCTTCAGCGAAAGGCAATGCAGAGTCACTACTAGTGTTATTTAGTATAGGTTAAGAAACTATGATCAGCATTTAAAAATTACTTTATTTCACACTATAATCTAAGGAATAGATTTGCTGTGACACTTGCACTTGCTGCCTAAGGAATCATGGACTGAAAGCTACTGTACTCTGGGTGATATCTAATATAACATATATTCCATTTGGAAACAACTGTGGTTTTTTGCTGATTAGATTGTTCTTACTTTTTCATATTCTTTCTCTGTGTTTAACATATCTACTAAAGAACTGTTATTCTCTTTGACATTTTTTGTCATATAAAGGTTAATTATTTGACTTAATCTCTTTGTCATCTGTTAAAATACAAGGATTATGAACACTTACTTCTGGCATTTTCTTAAATTTATAATTAATTAATCTTTTATATTACCATAAACATCTCCTTAGTTTAAGTGAATGACTCACATTTAAGAAAAGGTTATATCATCTGTGGGTGCTAGAGAATCTTCAGATGAATTAGCCAATAGCTCAAAATTAACTTTATTAATAAGCATCATTTGGCAAATGTAACACATGGCAAATGGTGTGGCTCATACAGTACTGTAACAGAGAATTCTACAACCTGTCTTCTTTTCAGCAGCAAAATATATTATTTTTCTTTTCTTTTTTTTTTTTTTTTTTTGTAACAGAGTGCAAAAAATTGACCCACACTACTATATGCCTTACATTTTCTTTTTCACACTGTTTGAATGTTTCTTCTTTCATACACACTAGGCTAAATTAAGAACAACTCATCATATGTGTTTGAATTGTAACGATAAAAGACCTCAGTAGTGATACAGATCAAGCCTGATGAGCAAGTTCCTCTAAAATCTATCTGTGCCTCTCTTCCTGTACTGAAAAGAAAAAAAAAAAGAAAAAGAAAAAGAAAAAAAAGCCACATTAATTACACATGGTTTGTAATCCAGATAAAGTACATCAGAAGAGCCATATATTTACGCCTACCACAATGCAGGCTGAACTACACACAAAGCAAAACCAATTGTCTTTGACAAGGAACTCATTCTTCTGACTTTAAGATAAGCTTTTCAGGGTCAGGTCCTTGTTCCCAGTCTTAACCTAGAGTACTGTTTTCAGTCCTTGACATAAACCAGAATAGAATCTGACCTCTTCGCCGCAGTGACTGCTACTGTCTACATCACCAGAATATGCTTCTGTTACTTTCTAGTCATACTTGTTCTAAAAAATATGAAACATTTTTCGTATTGTGAGCTACTATATGTGGCATCAATTATTTCTAACTTTATTGGCATTTGAAGCCTATGATTTACTGCTAGTATCTGAATTTGTGACATTATACAGTGTTCTTGTCATCTTTCTTTTTAACCTTGTGCAGTTGGACTGTCTGAAAAGGAAAGTCATCAAGGCTGTCAGTGAGGAGTTATGGTACTACCAGCTGTAGCTGGGGAGCAAGAACTTCTGATTTGGCAATGTGCCTCTGCCAAAAATGCCACTTAGTTCAGATAACCACTCTGAAATAGATAATAGGCCTTTGACTGTAAAGCTGTAATTATTGTAACACTCATTGTGCTACCAAATACTGTAATGTTAGGAATTTATGGAGAACATGCACTGTTCACAGCAAATGCTCTAAAGTATTTTTGGTGAACAGATTCAGGCCATCACATTCAAATTTAATTTCAAAAATGAAGGCTTGGGAGTTCTACAGTTGGTGTTTACATCAAACTGAAAGACAAATGAAACAGTTGGAGAATAGGACCTAGTCATATAACCATTGGAGATACTTGACAGGATTTGGTCCAAAGCTCTATTCCAGAAGGAAATATAACTCTTTTGTTAGATTTATGTATGGCTGATATGTGTCTATTTACAGTAGCTCATTCAGTAGTAATGTCTTTAGATCTGCGTAAGACGTTTGCTAAGGCAGTCTATGGATATATTCAGATAAGTCTGGAATGCTTCATTTGAAGCCAGAAAACTCTATCCATGCCTAATAGAGAGTAATAATAAGTTTGATCCTGTGTAACCATGTGTGTTTTAAGAGGTGATCTTGTCCAAAATGCAGATTATTGATACTGAACAATAAGATGTAGTAGATATGAGGAAGGAGAGTTGATAGATAATGGTTGAATAGTATCATCTCTTCACAGTCATGTCATTAGAATATTGTAATTTGGGAACTTTCACAAATATCATTGTTAAGCTACTTTCCAGTCTTCCCAAGTTCATTATGGAACATCCTTCCCCTCCAATTATGTTAACTGCTAGGCTCATTTTTTACATTCCCTATTTTCTGTTCTTTCTAGTCAGAATTATTACTAAAGAATCAGGAAATATTGCGTATCAAACATAGACAGAAAATCTATTTTTCCTTGCTTTTCTGGGTGAGGGATTGACCTGATATTTCTATTTGATCTATGGCAAACACAGTTAATGAAATGAACCTACTAGAACTATTTTACAAGTGACAATCCCTGACAAGCTGTGATATCAGTAAAAGGGAAGTGTTTGTCTGGGACAGCATATTCTTGTTTTTGTCTGGGAGAATATGGCAGTTCTTATTTCTTGTGATGGTGCACTGCAGTAACAAGGACAGAATTACTAGTCTTGTATAGAAGCAGCTGCATAGAGATTGTACACAATCAGTTATCCTTGGCTTTGATATTACTAAAATGTTTTTTTTTTTTTTTTTTTTTTTTCCCTCTCTCTCTCTCTACAAAAATATGAAATAAAGGATCACCTTAGTAATCACTGTTAGTACATCTTGGTGATTCCTGATGTTAGCCAATAGTTCCCAAGGAGCTTTGTGTGAATATACTTAATAATCAGTTTTTATGAGTCTCAGAGTATAAGTTTAGACTAAGCTGTACCGATCAGCAATCTGTGATATATTTCATTTAGCCTCAAGATATAATTATTTTATCCTCAAGAGTTACTGAAGAGATACACTATTAGCAGTAAAACTATTTTACATTTTATCAAATAAATTCTGTGTGACTATACACACAAATCAATTCCTGTGATATTTTTAAAGAGATGTAATGTAGTTTGTTCTCCAGAAATTGGATTTAACTAACAATGACTGACTGCAAACATTATAGATTTTATTTAATTTTTAGCAGGAACACTTGATTACTTTGAGAAATACAAACTCTTAGTACTAAGTGATATATATTTTTTTTTTTCTGTATGTGCATAATTTTATTATATCATCTTTAATGCCAGCAGTATTTCTTTAATACGAATGGAATTTGTAAATGCTTCTATTTTGGAAAGGAATGCTTTCTTTTACACTTAAGATTTATTTATATATTTATTTTCTCTGTAAGACCTATACTACAATACCTCGTAGTGTATGTTGCAAAAAAAATTTCCATGCAAAGCTTGATTTTTCCATGTTTTAAATTAAAAAATTATAAAAGGTATCCTTTTTAGATAGTTGGATTTCTACCATATCTTTTATGAGCTCAATATTGGGTTTGTGTTTTAATCATAAGCATCAAAAATGCTTACTACTGAAAATGTCTTTTTTTTTTTTTTTTTTTTTTTCTATTAAGAGGTGAGAATGCAGGACAAGAAGAGAGAAAATATTGTTATGTACCAAAGCAGCTGATATCCATTCACAGGATCAGAGAGTAGCTGATTGAAATCCAGTTTCAAACACCACTAGTGATTAATCGTGAGAGACAGAATGATGCACCTGCTGAGGAAAAGGATGAATTTTTGGGAGCTTTTTTCCTGTTACCTGGTAGAAATAGTTTTCAGACAAAACATTCTGCCAAAGAGGCTATTCAGTGGAGAAATTATTATATACAATACAAAAATACATTAATTGTCTTAATTAAAATATATCACCCTCTGAATGAAAACAGAATAAGTGAAAAATTGGATGCACTAGTTTAGGTAATAGTTACAGATGTCTTTGTTTTGTGCATCCCTAATTTCATTTTCAGCCAATGAATACTGTATGATTCATAACTCCTCTTGTGCACTTAGAGTCTTACCAATCTTGGAAGATATCAGGTGATGTTCTGATAAAAGCATAGACCATGAAAACAGAGGAGAAAAAGTAAGGACAATGCAGCAAGGAGGAGGAGATAGGAGCAAGAGAACAAGTGGAACAATGGGAAATGAAGAAGGGAACCTGAGAAACAAGAAAGTGGAGGGTGCATTCTGCTATAAGAAATGCAAGGGAAAATGTTTAAAAAAATCTCAGATTTCAGAGGTTTTCTTTCTTTCCTTCCTTATGTCCCATCCCTGGAGGTGTTTAAGGCCAGGTTGGATGAGGCCCTGGGCAGTCTGATCTAGTATAGTACTTAATCTAGCAGTTGGCAGCCCTCTCTGTGGCAGTGGGGTTGGAAGTTGATGATCCTTGAGGTCCCTTCCAACTCAAACCATTCTATGATTCTGTGATTCTACAATTACTTCTTCCGTTCTTTTGCTGCTTAGACTATAAACTTTTCAGAGCAGCTGGAGGAAATCAACCCTCTGTATGCTTGAATGAATCTCTGGGCAATACAAATGAGTCATCAATGAGTTTAGTGTGTAGCAGGAGAAAGATGATACTGGAACAAAATGTTCCGGTGTGTATTTGTGTAGTGTCTAGCATAATGGGCCTCTGCTCCCAACTGAGGCCTCTGAGCCTTCCAGTGATGTAAATATTAACTAATAATAATAAAAGGACAGGCACTTTATTTGCATCCATGTTGCCATCTGTTGTGTAGACTGCATCAATATTAAGTACATGTTAAGCTTCATTTGCTTTTCTCTAAGCAGTACACTTTATTTGCTGCAAAGAACCTGACAATTTCAAAAACTTACAGTAAATTTTAAGCGTTGAAAGATATTGGCAGTATTTTTTAAATTTCCTAGCTAGTAAGCAGTAGCAGCAGACTAGAATTAGAAGTAACGTATGGATACAGTAGATAATTTCACCACAATTAAAAAAATATCTTATTATAATCTTCCTGAAAAGAAGATAGATATTTATGCAGCAAATAAAAGTATTTGTCTTGGATAATGTATCACAACCAACATAGATTTTGCTTTAATTTTCATGATATATTAGTAAAATACAGTCCCCAATAGTTACTGTCACGTTTGCAAGAAAGGACAGAGGAGACAACGAATGTGGATGAAAGTAGAAAAAGCATGACTGGTGTGACTTCATGACTCTTCTGAAGCATTTGTGCAGTGTTTCTTTAGTCCAAAAAGGTACACTGATAATCTGTTCTCTTCACCATCAGAGATAAAAATGCCCAACAACACTTTTAAATTGGTTTAAGATCTTAAGTGTATAAAAACAAAAGCTACCATGTGCAATTAAAAAAGCAAAGATCAAATGTACCAGTGTCCCAAGTTTCCTAAACTCCGAGAAATTCTTGAGTTTAATGTCCAGTTTATTTTTTGAATTTGACCATACCTCTAGTTGCAGAGGAAGGGAGAGAAACTGCTTGTAAACACTAACAACTGAAACACAGAGAAATTGTTGTGCAAATCTGGTGAGTGGTTTAACATGATTATATAACAGATAGCAATGAAATTATGAACAGGAGCATCAGTGCATTATTTATACTTTTTCTTTACACACAGACACGCAAGTAAACAATACATCTGCTGAGTGATGAATGAATAAGTAATGTGGAATTTTACCTGAAATAAACAAAGTCAAAATAAAATGTTAGCAAAAATAAGACATCATATATAAGCTGTGATTTTATGTTTGACAGTTGTAGCTTAGTTTTAATTATTCATGGTAATACATCAAAGAACACTAGCAAACGCATTTAAAAACTTTAGCAACCTACAAAACTATAGGTCTGCCGGCCTGATGTTCATTGTAAGAAAAATCATTGCTGAGCTTCTAATATGAGAGGCAAATACAAAATGAAATAAAAACTCAAACACCAACAGTAAAAAAAATACCATAAACAGTAAGACAACAAGGACAACAACAAAAACAAAACTAAAGAAATAAAGAAATAAAATGTAACCTGAAATACAATACAATTAGTACCAATCAACACAGATTTAGAGTTAATACTTCGTCAGACTAG
The DNA here is from genome assembly GCF_016699485.2 of Gallus gallus. Taxonomy (NCBI): domain Eukaryota; kingdom Metazoa; phylum Chordata; class Aves; order Galliformes; family Phasianidae; genus Gallus; species Gallus gallus. The sequence continues at coordinate 158,972,676 of NC_052532.1, read as the reverse complement.
CCTATTGCCAGCACCTGGCACTTCTGGGAGTACATTTAATAAATGTAAGAGCATTATATAATTTATTTAAGTTTTGTTGTTGTTGTTGTTGTTTTTGTTTTTTTATGAAATATATTTATCATTAGCAATTTTGTTTCATTTTTTAGTTAATATATTGCTAGGGGATTAAATGATTGAGTGCAGCCCTGCTGCAAAGGACGTGGGGGTACTGGTGGATGGTAAGCTGGACATGAGCCAACAGTGTGCACTCTCAGCCCAGAAAGTCAACTGTGTCCTGGGCTGCATCAAAAGAAGTGTGATCAACAGGTCAAGGGAGGTGATCCTGCCCCTCTGCTCTGTGCTGGTGAGACCTCACTTGGAGTACTGAATCTGGATGTAGAGTCCTCAGTACAGGAGAGGCATAGACCTGTTGGAACACATCCAGAGGAGTGCCACAAAAATGATCCAGGGGATGGAATACCTTTCCTACAAGGACAGGCTGAGAAAGCTGGGGCTGTTAAGACTGGAGGAGAGAAGGCTGCGAGGTGACCTGATATTGGCCTGTCAGTATCTAAAGGGGAGCTACAGGAAAGAAGGGGACAGACTCTTTAGCAGGATCTGTGGTGACAGAACAAAGGGAAATGGTTTTGAACTTAAAGAGGGTAGATTTAGGCTGGATATAAAGAAGTTTTTTTACAAAGTGGGTGGTAAGTCACTGGAACAAGTTGCCCAGAGAAGTGGTTGATACCCTGTCCCTGGATACTTTCCATGCAAGGCTGAATAAAGCCCTGGGCAACCTGATTTAGCTGTGGTTTCCCTGTTCACTGCAGGGGTTTTGGACTAGATGACCTTTAAAGGTCACTTCCAACTCTGAGGATTCTATGATTTTATGATATTGAAATGGGTAATTGTACTGGTTTTGGCTGGAAAGGGGTTAATTTTCTTCACAGCATCTTGTATAATGCTATGTTTTGGTTTCATGATGAAAACAGTTTCAGTAACACACTGATTGTTCAGTTGTTGCTAAGCACTGTTTGCACAGAGTTAAGGTCTTTTCTGATTTTCATGCTGTCCTGCTGATATGGAGTTTTGGATTGCACAAGAAGTTTGGAGGGCACACAGCAAGGAAATTTTACTCCAACTGACCAAAGGAATATTTCCATACTGTTTGACATCATGCTCAGTACTAAAAGATGGGAAAAAATGGAGGAAGGGGGGAGGATGTTCAAAGAGATGACATTTGTCTTCCCAAATAACAGTTATATGTGATGGAGGCCTGCTTTAGCGGAAATGGCTGAACATCTGCCTGCTGATGGGAAGTAGTGTTTGCTTTGCTTGCAGCTTTGGTTTACTTACTAAACTGTCTCTCTCTGAACCCAAGAATTCTCTCACTTTTGCCCTTCCAATTCTCCTCCCTATACTACTCTGAGGGAGTGAATGACTGTGTGGAGCTTAGGTACCTATCAGGTTTAAATCACAAAACATAAAGTGTTAAGCATTATATGTAAAAAAATAAAAATAAAAATAAAAAAAATCTGTTGGAACTCAAAAATGATTTTTAGTAATGATTTTAAGTAATTAATGAGTTGCCACCACCCAAATACAGTATTACGAGAACTCATCATCCACTGATTCTTGTTTAGACCACTTGAACTAGTTTTCTCTAACACAGTTACTGGATATAGAGAAACACCTTCAGGAGCCCCCAGGGGTCCCTCCGAAGGCACTCTTGAAGGATCCATTGTAAAAAGGCTACATAAGAAAGAGACTGAATGGGTCTTGCTGTCCACATTCCTGCAACATCGTCAGCTGGATTTGTACTTATTGTACATTCATCACCTACTACAAAATGTTTAATGGTCTAACAGCACTACTCTCACTGGTTGCAAATCAGTCCTTACATGATTTCAGACACTTAACCAGAATTTTTCCTAAGGGCAAACCTTAAAGGGTAAGAGTGGCTATACTCTGGGGCAAGAGGGATACCACTGACTATGAATGTAGCCAATCTGCTGCACAGGCAGCTAGACTTAAGCAGTTTCAAGATTAATCAGTCCAAACCACTTGGCTTTGGGAACTAGCCACCTGACCATAATAGGTATAGTGTGTGTCTATAATAGATACGGTCTTTGATTCTTGCATGTCTTCAATGTTTCTCATTATTATCACAATATGGAATAAAGTGCGACTGATTAAGACTGGTAATGTTTAGTGATGTTCTGTTAGTGAAATCACTGTTTCACCAGGTTGTTAGAAAATTGGTGGAAATCACTGAATTTTGTGTGCAAACTCTGATGTGAATGATACAGCAAAGTTAGACACATCAGAAGAATTTCTCTTGCTTTATATATTTTATTCCTGAATGGTAAGTTGCTTTTGAGTCATATATATAAATTATTCTCTTTTTCTCCCCTATGTCGCCAGAAACTTTTTCCAGATGTTTGTCCAAGTAGGTGCTTTCTAAGACAACTTCTACTTTATCATCTAAGATAGACCCAGATAAAACCACAGTAGATGTATTGTACTGCAAGGAGTGGAATAAGTGAATTAATAGACTGTCCACATTCTTGATTTCTGTGGACAAAGTCCAGAAATTATTCATAATTGTATAAACTTTGTATAAACTAGAGCCTTCTGCATTAAAATCACTTGGAATCCTTTTTACTTACTTTAATTGTGCTGTGGTATAAATGACCATAAATTGGTACAATCATTATGCCAGGAGGCAAGAAGATGTGAGTTAATGTTAGCTGGGATACTGCTTGACCTGTATTGTCTTCAGGGTCCTTGGTCCGTGCAAATTAGCTTTCATCTGTCTGCTTTAAAAGAAATTACAATTCCACATGCATACAAAAGAATGTTCGTGTGTAGAAGAAACTCAGTGTGCAGGCACAATCCCCAATCTGGCATAGCTTTCCTGTATATCACATATAGGTTTATAGCTTGTAAGGACAGAGAAGATCATCTTAATCTTATCAGACTTAGTGCAGACCATGGGATGCTTTGAACTAATTTTCGTCTCAGTTGTGATAAATACAGATACAAGTAAACAGTGACATTCAAATTTTTCATCCATTTGCACACTTTCAGAATGAAAGTGCGAAGTTCAGAATTAAACTCTGTCACTTCAGCTTTCTTACCTTTGGTAGCTTTCCTGAATTTGCAAAGGTCCATAAACTGTGTGATGAAAGGTACATAAATGGAAAACAGATTTTATGAGAAAACTCCAGTTGAGGGAAAAAAAAGAAAAAAAGATCCAACATAAAGACTAGAAAAATTGATAATTAAAGTAGCAAGTATTCCCACAGTACCAGCAGGACCTAAGCACAAATTAGTGTGATTAGAGGTAAGAGAATTATGTGTCTTCACACATCCTTTTAAAACTTGACCTACAGACACCAAATACAGCCTCTTGAATTTTTCAATTTAAGGACAGAAAAGCAGCTATTTTTTTCTTCTGGATTATATATATATGTGTGTGTGTGTGTGTGTGTGTGTGTGTGTGTGTGTGTGTGTGTGTGTGTGTGTATTTTTTTTTTTTTTTTCCTGTTCATAGCCCAAACAATTCTGGATTGAATGGAGGAAAGTTAGCTCAATAGTCAAAGTGTCATTTTGCTTTTTTTATTTTTCTTTCTTTTACATTGGTACAGGTATGATTCTTACCTGCTGGCTGCATGTACAATCGTTTACATTTATTTTGAGCATAATTTGTAACTTTTTTTTTTTTTTTTTGCCAGAATTACAAGTATTCTGAAAATCCTATTTCTTTAAATCAAGGAAAAAACTGAAAAGCCTGCCCAAGGAGGCTGTGGATGCCCTGTCAGTTGAGGCATTCAAGGCCAGGCTGGATGTGGCTCTGGGCAGCCTGGTGCAGTGATTGGTGAACCTGCACATAGCAGGGGGCTTGAAACTAGATGTTCATTGTGGTTCTTTTCAACCCAGGCCATTCTATGATTCTATAAGCTAGAATCGTGTTCACATCTATGGTCAGAGGAGTTAAGACTGAAAAGCATGACCTATGGTCCAGACTTTGGAATGGGGTATTTTATTGGGGTTTTTTTTGTTTTTTTGTTTTTTTTTTTGCCAAGACAGTCTATTCTGATACTACATCTTGACAGGAATTGCTTAAATGGACAGGGGGCACAGAGCATCTGTTGTTTATGTTATTTGGAAACTGTGAAGGAGAATGACTTTGGGGACTCTGTGAGAAATAGAGTAATATCCTCTTACTATAGACACAGTGGAAGATGGGATCTTGCTTCATAAAATGTATTCAGCAGGATAATACTGAAGATACTTAGGGAAAAGAGTACAGAATACAGCTATTAATCAGGCAAAACACAGATCCAAAATAAATGTAATACCATACTGTGAGCGAGGAAAGAAGCCTGTAATGTTTGCCTTATAAATATATTACTGTAACTACCACAGGGTATGATTAAGTATACAAAAAGAAAAAAAAAATGTCTATTAGATCAAACTCTTTGTTTGAACTTTGCACTTTATTAGCATCGGTGCTGTTGATTGTAATTGGAGGAATAAAAAAAAATCACGAAAAAAGGGTAAATATAGAATATTGCAGACTTGACTTCTGGCTTGATCTTAGACCAGCCTCATCACTGTATACCTTCCCAGCAGTTGCTGGGACATGTCTGACCCTGCTTACTGTTTCCAGACCCAATACTGATCCTGGCTTACTGACAACTTCTCAGCTTGCCCTTGGGCATTCCCTGTTGCTGTGGTCTTGTCTGGGAATCTGGACTCTTGGTTGAACCTGTTTATCATCACTAGACCTGTTCTGCTGGTCTAAATCCAGGCATTTCCAATTTTGGAGAGTATGGTTATGATAACAATAAAAAGATGCTGAGAATTCTGACACTGTGATAGCCCTCCCACTAGAAAAGACATTGAAGTGGTAAGGACAAAATAAAAGGCAAGAAAGGAAAGGGAAAGTAAGTCTCAACAGCTAAGGTTATGAATATGAGTTAGAAAAAAATAAATTGAGCAGGTTTTGTTAGCGTATCAGGTACAGGAGCAATAACTGCCTTCTGTCTGTACAGTAGCTTTCAGTATATAATGTCTTGTCCCTCTTTTAGTAACTTTGTCTCTAACTCCACATCTAGCTTCAAAGTTAATTTGTCATTTTGGACAAAATAATTTTTGGGTCTCCATTATATATGATATCAGAGAAAAAAAAATGCATCATGGAAATTAAAATTACAAAAAGTAGTTTAGGCATGGGCTGTTTCCCTTTTATGATCAAGCGCAGTGGTAACAGCTGGAAGAATTCAACACTGTATGCTTGAATGAGTCCATGCGCAATACAAATGAATGATCAATGGGTTTAGCATACTGAAAACAGAAGTAAGATTGAAAAGCAGTAAATACTAGTAAACACTGCAATATCTTGATAGTCTTCTATGCAAACCCTTGTTACCATTACAAATTACTGTGAGGTGGAAGGAGTACAGAACTGATCCACCGCTGTAATATTTTTTATCATTCCTGTTAAACTGGCTTCTAGAGAAAGAATACGTGACATGTAATAAAGCACTTTGAAACGAGAGAGGGGAGAGTTTATGAGAGTGCTGCCAAAGAGCTGTCACATTTGCTACTAAAAAAGGGCCAGCTTAGACTTCTAAAACTACTGTTCCAAGGACTCTTGGCCAAAGGGTGAAACTGACCTCTATGATGCTATAGATAGATTTTCACAGATAAGGTTGCTCAGTGCATGTCTTAGTGCTTTAGAGAAGGAGAAAAAAGGAGAAATCAGACCTTAAAGATCAAACATTTGAAATTGGTGTAAGAGTGAAAATAATAACAGATTTTTTGTGTGTCAATGGTTTACGGTCTGTTTTGGCCCAGTTCCATGACTAGTGGGGTGGAGGGATTTCACAAAATTCACACCCCCAGAAAAGGGAAACACGAGTCCCCAAAATAATTAAAAAAAACAACAGCAACGATCTGAGGAGAAACAAACTAATTTACTAAATAAGGTATAGGAATGCAAGATAACACACTATAATACAATATAATTAGAATTGAAGCAAATTAATCAAATATAATGAGAGAGTATCTGAAAGCTGTAGGCCTTACAGTAGTGCTGAGGCAATGTGTGCAGTCAGGATGAGCAACAGGGAGGAGAGCCGAAGGAAGAAAGGGACGTCAGGTGACTTCGCCAGAGTTTATATCTCCTCTCTGACCACAAAGCCCCCTGGGGTATGTTGTTCTTCTTCTCTTCCAGACAGGTGCCCAGAACTGGAGCATTAACACTTTAACTCCCAGTGCACTACATGATGTTATGATGTGGAATACCAGTAAACAAAAAACATAAAACAATGACATGGTGTTTTTGTCGTTGTTGGTAGTGGTGGTGGTTGGTTGGTTGATTTGGTTTGTTAGTTAGTTTGTTTTTCTGGATAGGGAAGAACTAGGTTTATCTTGTTCATTTTGTTTTCCATTCTAGGAGGTTACTTTAACAAATAGAATGTAGCTCTAAGACATTTTCTAAGTATGCTCACATTTTTTTCCATGAATTCAATTTAAAAATTGCTACTAGAAATGCGTTTACTGTTCACATGACAAATATTTGAGAGGGTAAACTATGAATTTTTAATCTAAGATACTCCCATCAGATGCCTGACTTACATTTATCCATTCACTGACCAAAATTTATGTGAACAAAAACAATATTACATATTGTATAAACATTTCAGATGAACAATTTAAAATCTACTTTGAGATAAATTACTTGGTGAATAGCTGCAGGCAATGAATATAGTTGAACAAGTATTAAGCAATTTCTGGGCACTTAAAACATAGAAAAGGCTAAATGTTATTCACTTTGAAGCATTAGCTTTTCTCTTTTCTCTTTTTCCACATTCTCCTAAGTCTCTCTCTTACTTTGATCTGATCATATGGTGCCAAGAAATGATACAAGGCCAGAGGACTTTGTCATCTTTGAATGAGAATTTTTTATTGTTATTATCTCATTTCTGTGGTAAGTATTTAATTAGTAGGGATGTCTACTGACAAACAAGAATTCTGTACTGTTCAGGTCGTTGTCAATAAGAAGAGGTTCTCCCTATTTAGTTCTAGTATATACAGACAATGCACTATTAAAAAATGAGCAAAAGAAGATCACCTTCTTCCTAAATGTTAAATGAGTGGAAGGAAGGAAAAGTTTTAGATATATGATTGCAAGGTAGGGAGATAAGATATTGTTGCTATGTTATGGAACTACAAGGTAAAAAAAAAAATAATAATAATCCAGAAAGCTCTTGTACATTGATATAATACCTTATAAGAGTTGGTAATCTTTATTTCCTAGCATTCCTATTACATGCTGAAGCTTGATACCTGTTCTGATGAGGTAAAACTTTGTCTCCAATTGTCACAGAAAAAAAAAATCACTTACAGTCAAATAAATCTGAATTGAAAAGGAAAAAACAAAACAAACAAACAAAAAAAACACCTGTTCAGAGGGTGATTAGCTATTACATGTCCTAGGTACATTTTCCCCAGACACACAGGAGAATGCTCCTAAACTTCTCCTAGCTTGAGTATGTTCTTACACTTCCCGTATCTGTGGTGTTAATCAGTTTCAATTACAAATTCCCTCCTGCACATAGAGCGCATGCTGCTCCAGACTGCATGAATCGTAATTCATGCTGAAGCTCACAATACATCAAGGAGCTAACTTCCAAATATATTCTTAGTGTGGTCCAGAAACCCTTTTTGAAGGATGCAGTAGGCAAAATTGAAGCAAGTTTTTCTCTCTCCTTCGTGCCCTAACTACTCACTACTCATTTAATACATGGCCTCACTTTCATGCTGTAAAAAGATCACTTTGGTATGCTGCAGAATAGCCTTCACATTTTTCACTTTTTCCTTAGGAAAATAAATAAATAAATAAATAAAATTTATACCTGTCCTACATGCATCTCAGAAAAGATCCTATGTTAATCTTTTATATATTGTGAATATAGCCAGACTGATCTAGTGAGCTAGTGCTCAGCAGTATGAAGCAGTCTGTTCTGCCTTTTGCTCTATGGGCATGGATCACTCCCTCAGGTGAATGCATTTAGCAGTATAGGTATAAACTCTGCTGTTCTTTTAGGGCACAGGTCCTCTGTTGCTGCTTCACATAGATGAAATGCAACATTTCTTGGTGTCATTGCTCCAGTTCAGCCTTTATTGTCATTCAAACACCTTTTTTTCCACAAAAATATAACATAATACAATCTGAGTTTACAGCCTATCTTAGTGCATATATAAATGTATATTAATACTAGTCATGCTCTTCAAGTACAAGGAAAAATGTAATTGCATAAAATAAAAAATGCCTGTGCATGCTTCTCAGTCTTGGATTTATCTTAACTGGTAGACATCCCTAGGCTTTGGGAAAAGTTTATAAAGGAGTCCAGGACCCTACCTTGCTTTTCTTTTGGCATACAGTATTTCTTCCAGGCCATAAAATAACCTTACATTTCTACAGTCAAATATCTCCTTACAATCTATCTCACTCCAGTCATACTAGACTTCATGTGAACAGCCTAAACAGGGAGAAATTCTCATGTACATAATGAAAGGAGAATTGGATGTACACACTTGTGTCACCAATGCATTAGTTGTAGATGAATGTTAACTTGATGGCTAGAGAAAGCTCCTGCATTCTTAACCAGAATCCCTGATACTGGGCACGGATTATAAGCTTTATTATTGACTGCACCTCTCTCAGGGAGGAGAAAGTGACTTAGTAAGCCTTTCTGATATAACTGTCCAACCACTTTTTTTCAGAATTCTTAGACAAGTTACCAAAGTCTTTACCACGTTATTTGTTACCATGTAATGATACCTTTCACAGTCAAAAGAAAAATTTTCAGGGATGCACACATCTCTTTGTTGAACATTATCCCATTCAAGTCATCAAAGTTTAATGACTTGTTGTCTGTGCTGTGATAAAAGCAAGAATTTCTCATAACAACACCTGTGGGATTTAGTTCCATCCTGAGCTGAAAGTCAGCAGAAACTACATGCAAGGTCCAGGTTCAAAGAGATGTCTACAACCCGATACTTAGAGTTAGCAGTGTGCACTAGCACTACCTACGAAACATAGCCTGCTATCTGTAAATAGACTGGCTTCTTCACATCCTTGCATTGTCCCTGGTAAAGCTATCTAATAATCATACAGTGCTTTATGTTGGAGCTTATATGATTTATTTGGAAAATCAGCTGTATAAAATTAACATTTAAAGCTCAAGAAAGCATTGCTCTTGAATATTTTCCATTCTCTGAATACTTGTGACTGTTTCTTTCTTTCATTCACTCATTCTTTCTTTCTTTCTTTGGCTTTTATTTACTATTCTTATTAAAAAAATATGGAACTAGGTATTCTGTTCTAATGTTTGAAGTATGGGGTTCAATCAGTCCCCTCTTGAATTAGGCAAGTATATCTGTATATCTAGGGGAGAAAAAAAAAATCTCATTGGGAGATCAAATGAAAAATTAGAAATAACCTTTAAAGCAAGAAAGATGTTTAACATTTTTCTTCCCCTCTGTTCCCCATGACTATACATCATGTTAATCCCCTGAGGTACTAGACAGTATTTCATGAAAAGTGCCTTGACAGAGGGTAAGGTATCGTGTATCAGGTAGCCTTGCTATCCTTGGTGTGGCACTTCCTCTTCACCCACTCTCTGATATATATTGCTCAGCTGTCATTTATGAAAATAAATACAATCATGAGAAGGCAAACTAGAAACAGCTTTCAATCATAACTTCTCTAAGACACTGTCTTCTGAAAGCTGTAAGTAGAAGCGTGTGCTGCTGAGTCAGTTTGCTGAGTAGGTTTGCCCTGTATTTAAGGAGTGTGCCAAAATTTCTCTCAGGGCCTTAGTCTGGCAATCACTAAAATGAAGGAGAACATTATTTTTTATTTAACCAAGTAACAGTTCAGACTTCAGCAGTGAAACATGGAGTAGTATAAAGCTCTGTCTGATTGTAAATAATTGTTTTTTTTGTTTGTTTGTTTGGTTGTTGTTTTTAAAATCAGCTCTCATCATCTCTTTGGCCTTCTTCAGATGTGAATTTCACATCCTTCAGTGTCATGTCAAATTATCTCCCCAGATCTTATTCAAGAACTTCTTCTAAGCTTTGACCCTTTGAATTTACAGTTTTTTTTTCTGACACATGGTACAGCTGAAATGATAGAACTGAAAACTTGGACAAAGCTATTTTCTGGGTATTAGAAGTGAAATATATAACCTTTAGAATTGGTCTCACATGGTATCATCTTGAGGTCAAATAGTAGGGTCATAGGTCTGGAAATGACCTGGGAGTAATTCAGTTCATACCCTATGAATTGTAGGTAAGTGCCCAGTAGAGGATCTACAGAATATCTGTATTACCTCACAGACCAAATAACAGTTTCTATCTTCCCATTACAAACTGAGGATTTATAGTAAAAGATCAAAGCTCACAGCCATACTGTAGAAAAGAAAGCAGAACATCTATCTATACTCAAGATTTCTACAGTTAGAAGAAATCTGAGTTACAGAATTTTCACCATGGGCTTTTGCTCATATGTAACTCTCACATAGCACTTCTATATGCAATATCATCAGCTTATACTTAAAATAGCTTGTTGTTTAAACTCTATACACTTTCTGGATAGGGAAGGAAGTCCTCTTCATAGGAAAGATTGCTTAAAGTCTCCCAGGCGTGTAAGATAAGTGAAAAATGATAACTCATTTGAAGCAGGGCTTATGGCTTAGTAAGCTTATTAGTTCTCTGAATAAGAAGTTGTCAGTCCTGCATTTCTTAGTTTCATTTAAAGTACAAATAGAAAGTAAAGTAAACTGTATTATGTTTCTTGTGTTTTTACTGGGCAGGCAATTAACACCACACAGCTCACTGTCCACCCCAAACTAGTGGGACTGGAGAAAAAAAAAATTACAGAAAAGCTCTAGAATGTGGTGGTTAGATAAAGACAGTTTAATAAGAAATAATAAAACAAAGCTAAAACTACAAAAAGGAGAAACAACAAAACTGATGTACAAAGCAATTGCTCACCACCTGCTGACTGATGCCCTGCCAGTCTCCTAGCAATTGGAGCTTACTGGCCAACTACTCCCATTTGTATTGTTTATAACACTGTATGGTATGGAATATCCCTTTGGCCTGTTTAGATCAGCAATCCTAGTTCTGTCCCCTCCCAACTTCTTATGTCTTCTTAGCATAAAAACAGCTCAGCAACAAAGAAGACACCAGTGTGTTATCAAGATTATTCTCATCCTAAATCCAAAACAAAGCACTATACCAGGAGTAAAATTAACCCTATACCTGCCAAAAGCAGGATAGTGCTAATGCCAAATTGCAAAAGGAGAGGGATTTAATAACCTTTTAAATATCTATCAATTTACATGTTATTTTAATGAATTCAAGTTTATCTGGCTACATGTACTATTCTCCTTCCTGGTATTTAGTACTAGTTTTGTTTATGGGAGAGAATTTTAAAGAGCTAATTTTCAGGATGACAAAATCAGTACACTGGGGATAGCAGTTATTTAAAAATTGATCTGATAATGATTATTGTTGTTAGTCTTTTGATTGGTGATATTAATTAGAATAGTTTGAAGAAAGATGATCAATAATGTGGAATTATATAATATGCTATATTGCTTTATGAATTTCTTTAATTTTCTTTAAAGCATAAATTGCATTATGAATATTGCGTCTAAAGAATACATAAGCAATTTTTTGGTAGGTGTTTCTCACACAGCATCCCTTTAACTGAAAATATGATTGCCGTCATCTGGTCACTGAAGAAACTTGCATATCACTTGATGTTAAAATCACAAAGCTACAAGATTATAATGGTTTGTTGAATCAGAAGGATAATGTAAAAAAAGAGTTTGAATTTCTACACAGAGTTCTTTCATAATACAAGAAAGTTGTAGACTGAGTCTTCATCTTTTGTTCTAGCTACTCCTCCTTAGTAATACTATGGCTTTCCATCAGGTTTAGGTTATTTTTGTGAGTGAATGCCAAGACAACCATTTTAGAGCATGTTCATGACATACCTCGTACCAATTGTCTTGAGTCAATGCATGTGTCATTCTTCTGATATGCTATCAGCAAACCACAGATGGCACTGTGTAATACATAGTCACAAAAAGCCGTTGTTGAATGCAGGGGGCTTTGAAGTGTATATGGTATTGTTTCTGAATGAGAATGATATACAGATGGAATGTATTGACTCTACCAAAATAGCACATAGTATGAATTTGCTACAGTATACTTATATTCCTTTTTTAATTTTTAAAAAGCTGCATAAAATCATATAGTTTGCTAATTGAATGCACTTAATACATCACCCTGAAAGCTGACTTTCTTTGACTGAAAATGTAAATTTGACTGACATACAAGAAAGTCCAGAGCTTGGATCTCAACATTAACTCCAGAATTAACATTATGCAGTCAGCTGATTGTTCCAGTTGTCTATTAAGTACGTATAACTGTATTCAAATATTGATATAACATAACTTGCACATGAAATGGAAGAGTTGATCAGTAAAATTTGCCCAAAGTACTTCAGAATTTCAAAAAATCTTCAATTATTGGAGCCACTCTAGACCTCATGATTTGTATTGTAACAAAATAAATAAATAAATAAATAAATTTCTTGAATTCTTTCAAGGAATCCTTCCATGTGATGCATAATATCACTATAAATACTATGAGGAATTGTGAAATTAGCTGTCTGAGACAGGACTCACACATTGAACCTATTAGATTGTAAAAAATTAGAATCTTCATTAAAATATTCTTGACATAATTCCATTAAAAAAAGGAAAGAAAAAAGTTGCAGTTGACACGCTAATGTTTCCTTACTTAATCTTCATGTATAATTTATTCATCATACATTGCCATTGCTAAATCATTTAAGAATAAATTTTCATTGTAAGAGGAGTATTACTGCAGTCAGATCATTATGTATTTCCAAGAAAATGTATTACTCTAGAGGGAAAATATTTTTAGCTTTCTTATTTTATTTTCTTGTGATCTCTCTCTTTTTTTTTCTCTTCTGTTATCCTTTATCTTTTAAGCTCTCATTCAGAAAATGCTGTTCAAGAGCTAAGTTTTAGCACATAGTTAAAGTCAATGAGACTGAAAAATTTTGTTTTAGATCATGGTTAATTATTTTGTTAAATTGTGATATTTTCACAAGTTAAGTACTGTGCTTACTCTCCTTGATGTAAAAGCCACTCATTATACCTTCATTTTATCTCTGTGGTAGTATAACTATATTGCCACTGTAATGTACATTAGCAGATCTGTACTAACCATTCTCAAGGTAATGTATAAAGAAACACCAATAAGTACAAAGTCAGATGACTAACAAAGCTACACTTCCATAGAATCATAGAATGGCCTGGGTTAAAAAGGTTCATAATGATCATCCAGTTTCAACCCCTCTGCTATGTGCAGGGTCACTAACCACTAGACCAGGCTGCCCAGAGCCACATCCAGCCTGGTCTTGAATGCCTCCAGGGATGGGACATCCACAAACTCTCTGGACAACCTATTCCAGTGTGTCACCACCCTCTGTGTAAAAAACTTCCTCCTAATATCTAACCTAAACCTCCCCTGTCTTAGTTTGAATCCATTTGCCCTTTAGGCTTATGTTTATCTCCATGAGCTTGGATGGAAAAGCTTTTGTTGAATTTCAGTGAACAGGAAATCTGGGTCACTAGTCTTGACAGCAGCATGGAATTCTGTTCCCAGAACACTTCATTTAGAATCATAAAATCTTGGGTTGGGTTGGAAGGAACCTCAGGGATCATTAAGTTTCAGCCCTCTGCCGTAGGCAGGATTGCCAACCCCTAGATCGAGTACTAGATCATGCTGCCTAGGGTCCCATCCTACCTGGCCTTGAATGCCCCCAGAGATGGGACTTCCACAGCCTCTCTGGGCAACCTGTTCCAGCACCTCACCATCTTCTCAGTGAAAAGCTTCCCCAGCATCTAATCTAAATCTTCTCTCCTTTCATTTAAAACCAATCCCCATTGTCTTTCACTATCTACCTGTGTAAAAAGTTGATTTCCCTCATGTTTATAATCTTTCTTTAAATACGAGAAGGCCATAATTAGGTCTCTCCACAGCCTTCTCTACTGCAGGCTTAATAAGCCCATTTGCTTCAGCTTGTCTTCATAGGAGAGGTGCTCCAGCCCTCTGATCATCTCTGTGGCCCTGCTCTGGACCCTTTCCAGAAGCTCCACATCCTTCCTGTGTTGGGAGCCACAGGCCTGGAACACAGTGACATTTGAAATATCTTAGTTTGCCCTGAATCACTTTTACAGCTCCAAAGCAATCTCCACAGGTGTTTTGTCATGTATGCCAATACCATCTTGACATTTCAGATATTCTAGAATGCTCTAAATCAAACAAAATTGATGCAACTGAAGTTAATCACTGAGTGCACCAATAATAAAGAGAGAACGTAGTTTATTGCCAGAGGAAATTAATTCCATCCATGTTTGCTTTCAAGTGGGCTGAATTACCTTCTGGAAGTGTTCTAACTTTTCATAGCATAAATAGAAGTTAGGGTCATTACTTTGTATTTTGAAACTTTATTTTAGATCACTGAAGTCTATGTCTTCTATACTAGTTGGATGAACAATCAGTCTCTGCTCTGTGACATAATTACATGTTCTATGAAAAAATAATGAAAAGTATATGCAATACAGTACATTGAAACTTTTAGTAAGGTATATAAAATATTAATTGAATAACAGTGCGTATAAGATAAAACTTGATCTGTATTTCAAGTTGGGGAGAGATTTTAGTCTTCAGCCTGTAACGGCTACTTCTACTTACCCATTTTACAGATATACATTCAAAATCATATCATGTACCTGTGAAAATAAAGAAAAATAAAGATAAGTCTATGTAGTTAATATATATGTTCTACAAAATTTTATAGAGAATGCTTCCTAAGCTAGAGAAAGGGAAAGACAATAGCAGACAAGTGAGATTTCTATTTGCTTGAATTAGAACATTAGAATAATAGAATCATAGGATTGCTCAGGTTGGAAAAGACCTTAAAGATCAAGTCCAACTGCAACCTAACCATATTACCCTAACTCTAACAACTCTCCTCTAAATCATGTCCCTGAGCACCACATCCAGATGTTTTTTAAATACATCCAGGGATGGTGACTCAACCACCTCCCTGGGGAGCCTATTCCAGTGCTTAACAACCTTTTCTGTAAAGAAATTTTTCCTGATATCCAACTTAAACTTACCCTGGCACATTATTTCAGTACTTTGTCGTATGTATAATTTAACATTATGCTTTTATTGTTGTATTTCATTACTTAGCAGGTGATCATGGCCTACAAGTCTAGGTCAATACATGGTATTTGAACTATATCTGAAAGCTACATAATGGTGATCAATAGCAGGAGAAAGAAATAAGTGAGGTGTTGGTATTTTATAAAATGTTTAAGTTTTTATTTGTTTTTATTTCTAAAGTTTTATTAATATGCCTTTAGAATACTACAGTTTTGTGACTTTCAAATTGCTTATGTCTTACAAAATATTCTAAAAAAGAAACATATCTGAAAAAATATGTCAGGTAATATTTAGTAAGACAAAACTTAATCTAATATTTCTATTTATTCCTTATTCTGTTTTGTTGTTGTTGATATTGTTGTTGTTTCTTTTTTTTTTTTTTAAGTAGTTTCAGGCAGGAAGATGCTCCAAGGATCTGCTTTTGCTGAGTATCTACTAAACAAAAGCTCTGACAGCAGGCCAACTCCTCGGAACCTTTTAAGCTTTGCTTCTTCCTAGCTCTGGTAGTTCTGTCTAGTCCTGTAAAGCTCATAAACTCCTCATTCTGCAGTGAAGATAGGAGAATAAACCACATTTGCCTTTTCTGCAACATGCTGTTTTGGGGATATGCTGTTCTGAAATACATTAGGATAATGTAACAAATGCAAATTACCACTGATTTTACAGCCTCTCAAATCTCACAGATGCCTTGTCCAATTACCCTCAAACTTTCTAGGGGGAAAAAAAATAATCTTCTTTTAGAACACCACACAAGAGAAATTTCTAATAGAACAGTCTGATGTTAAAATTAGATGGAAGGGCCTAATTGAGCTTATAATGGAAGGTACTTACAACCTTAGCCGTGGAATGACTACCACAGCTCCATAAAACAGTCCATTTCATAAAGTCAGAAAGTTTTAGACAGGCTGTCTGACAGAAATAGGGGCAAAAATACTAGCTGAAACAGGTCTGTTTTTATCAATGCGTCGATATTGTCATTTATCAGGAAAAAGACCACTATTGTACTGACTAAACATATCCTGCATTTCTGTTTAAGATCTGTGAAAGCAAGGGCTTTGAGGACTGCCTTTGACAAAACCCAGCTGAGTTTTTTTCTGTATTTGTAATTATATAACGCATGATAAAATATGGTAAGAATCTATCCCCAGCTTGAGTGCTAAAACTCAAGTTATTTTTCAGCTTTCAGACATGGTATCACAATGTTACTTTGATGAGTTCCATATTTACACACACACATTTCTGTAACATGTGTGAACATCTTGGGAAAAAAAAACTTCGCTCACTGAAATAAATAGCTTTCCTCCTGTACCTTCCTGCTTCAAATTTGGCCTTGGAAGAACATATTTATGTAGGTAATCTGTCTTGCATGAGTTTCACTTAATTTAGGCAACCAAACTAAGTGGCTAAGATAAGACCTGAACTGGCATAGTAATTCAGACATCCATTGATCTGGTTAAGAGTTGTTAGGAACAGTGCTTGGTTAGGTGCCTAAAACTAACTGGGATAAATTTTATTCAGTGGGCGTAGTTCTCCCAAAGCAGGTGAAGTGTGAATAAGAGTTAAACACAGAGTTGGCTCTACTCCTCAATGCAGTGTCAAAGACATCTCTGTGCCTCTTGCAAAGTTACTGCCATTTATTACTGGGTTTGACTAATAGAAATTTGTTACACTATTGAACAAGCTATGGGATATAGGCTTGTGTCTCAAAGCATCTCTTTCAGACAGGATCTTGCAGAGCTACTAACTGATGTACATACTACTCCTTTCTCAGTTTTAAATCAAACCTTTTTTTTTTTTTCTTTTCAATTTTCTGTTTTTGTTTGCTTTCTTTCCTTTTCCATGTTTTTTAAGACAGATAGAGGAAAAATGCATCCCATGAAAGTTTAGGAGCTTCCATAATGCATGCAGGGAGGCCTCGCATTTTACTGTTTAAATATCTATGCTGTAATGACTGTGATCATCTCTTGCAGATGAGCAGATCTACGAGGTTGAATGTGCTGCTTGTAGCTTATAAACAACTGAGTAAGAGGAGACTTTCAGTTAGCTATTTGCTCAGTTTTGTTTATACAGGATACTGTTTCTGTAACAGAGTAGTAGTTCACAGATTTCATACTTCTTCATTTTTGTTAACATTGTGCTGGATATATCAAGATACTTTGCTTTCTAGGCTAAATTCAAACCACAGTGGTGATGTCTGCGGAGAAAGTATATTTAACAAAGGGCAGAAAATGCCATGCAGGCAGTGAGAAGTGAGGAAAAACACTGTGAAAATAACCATGCTGATATATATGCACATACCAAAGCCAGAGAAGATGGAGAAAAAGGTGCTCCAGGCGCCACAGCAGAGATTCTCCTGCAGCCCATGGAGGGGTCACCACCAGAGCAGATTTTTTTCATTAACCAGAGTAGTTAGACTGAGCCTGGAAAAAGGTGGGAATAATGGGTATGTTGTGTTGTTTGGGTGGGTTATTTTTTTTTTTTTTTTTTTTTTAAGTATTTCTTACTACTCACATCTTTTTTTCATTGCCACTATATTAAATTAATTTTACCCAAGTGAAGCCTGCTTGGTTGTGATGGTAACTGATAAGTGAGTTATCATTATCTTGACCAACGCGCTTTTCCTCTTATTTTATCCCATCATTGGCATCAATACATCAACTTTCTATAGACAGAAAGAGAGATCCTTCTGTTTTGTTCAGTGTATATAAAAGAATCATTTTTGACAAATATTACCTACAGATTCATAGTTGGTATAAGGCAGTGTAGATATTTATATTACAGCATCATTTTGGACATAATTTCTGTCCTTATGGACATCTATAAGGATGTATCAGATTTGAGGTGATGACAAAGATGTGTAAAATATGTTTGCTCTTAAATATAGCATACTTACATTTGATAACTAGATCACATATCTCTCCTTGTAGGCATGCAAAGCGCATATGTTTTTATTAATGTAAAGAGAATGAACTGCTTATTAAAATTATTTCAAATAACTGATACTTCCATTTGTCAGAAAGTAGACAAAGTCCAGAAATATAATGAAAGAGTTTTCATTTATACTGCTTGGATAGAAATTTTGGAGTCTTTTCAGCTGAAATACAGTGTTTATTTTTGTTATGCTGATTACATTGTACATCTATCCACACCACAGTACTCCCAGCATGGTTCTGTTCTCAGTCTTCTAGTTCTGCTCTTAGGTAATTCATTCATCTTTTAATTTTGCTGACTTCCATCTCTGAACCCACCAGACTAATTTATCTCTAGATATAGCACTACATGTTTTGTTATGACAAAAAAAGAATTACTGATGGTCACAGCTGGTAGATTTCTGTTGGAGGAAGATTGAGAGACTAATTAAAATCTAGAAAGCAGCAAATAATGCTTTGAAACGTATGGAAGACTGTGGACTTGTACTAAATAAACAACAGTAGACATACTACTAATGCCTTTTCCATTTAAAATTTCACATAAAAAGGTTAAAGTTAGGGCCATTCTATGCACTGCTTGATAGAGCTTCAGTGTATTGTTTGCATAGCCATATAAAAATATCTGTGCCTAGAGACATTTTAAGATGTCTTTATTTCTCTCTGACACTCTCATATATTTTATTTCAGTTATATTCCATACTGCATAGAGCCCTGTCTGCAAGCAGTGTCAGGCCATGGCTACGTGAATAATCTTTTAAAATAATATTTTGTTCCTGATGTTTGCAAATTAGGCAAGTTAGCAATGAATATTGCTACGGTTAGAAAATGTAGACATTTTGATCATTTACATGATGACTGTGGTTCTTTTAATGCAAAATAATTATTACTGTGTAATCTGTACGATACATATGATATGCTTACGATACATATGATATGCTTACATCATTACATGATAATTTAAGCTGTAGTGTAGGAAGTGGTCACATTCAGGATGTCAGTGAATTATGGGTTATCTGCAAGCATTCTGAGTAAGAAAGGATAGAAGAAAGGATTTTGTCAGTATGGATCTGTTGCATGTATTATCCATCTTCTCCCTCGTCTACCATTCAGGCTTACCTAGAATAACTTATAGAATAGCTCAAAAGCCTATTCAGATAATTTACCTACACCCTGAAACACTCATGCAAGACAGGGAATTGTCAGTAACTTATATGGTTAATACAACAAACTAATTACCATGATGTAAATGTAATTTATAATGTCTTCACTATAGCTCAGTGTCCATTTAACTCTTTCACAATCAACTATTTTTGTGGTCTAATTCCTAAAATTAATATCACCACTGATCTTAAAGATCTGTCTTAAAACAGATGCCTATTTCTCCCTATCAACGACACACCGAAGAGTTAATAATAATAATAATGGATTGTTCAAGTGAGTAGTACCCCTCTCACTGGCTTAAAATTTGAGACTTGTTTTAGAATGATGCAGTTATTCTTAATGATGTGTTTAAAACTATACACACACGCACACAAAGACACAATATTCTCAATAGAAAATGAGTTGTGATAATGCTTGTTTCTTCTTCATCTGTTAAAAAATAGACTTGTAAGCTACTTCTAATCTCCTGTCTGCATCAGAATCATACCTGGAAAGTTTCCATTCCTTCCCTCTGAAAGACTATTTTCTTTCTTCCTACCATTTCCTTTACCACTGCCAAAACATATGTATATGTGTACATATGTTTATATGTATATGGCATATGTAATCCCAGACAAAGATGGTAACTAAGGAGGACTTGTGAATCCACATGCTGCAAACTGCAGAAATGCAGGCAAGAAGACAGGAAGAATCCTGTCCAGGAATTTGAACTCTGAATAATGTACTCTGTATGCATTGTCTACAATCACCTGTTCTCAGTTTGAATATATATTTATACATGCAGGTATATCAGGCCAAGAATAAATGGACTTAGAGTGTAGGTAAATTATCTAAATAGGCTTTTGAGATATTCTCTGAGTAGAAGCATTAAGAGCACTTATAACTTTAATGAGAACAAATTAAATCTCAGAAATTGCAGTAGCATTAAAAAAAGGAAGTCTTTCTTCTATTCCTTTTATTTTTCTAAGTAAACTTTGTAATAACCTAAATATGACAGTTCAGTTTCCAAAATTTGGACCTGTGTTGGCACTGTAGTTCTTTAATGATTTATACTCACTATGCAATCAGTCACAGACAGGAGAGAGAAAACAGCTTTTAGAAATTCTTGGATAGATTACCGCAATAATTGTATCAGCAAGGACTTTGGAGCACAGACAAAATATATGAAACAGGAACATTCAGTATTTACTCAAGAAACACAAAGGAAAAGATCAATGTTTGCTCAGTGAGGAAGGTTAAAATAGGCAGAAGACAGAGGGAATTTACTGTCAAGACTGGGGTGCAGAAAGTGGAAAATTTTTACAATTGCTACTTGATATGCCTGAAAATATTTTACAGATGCAAAATGTTTATAGTTAATAAACAGATGGCTACATAACAGATTTCAGCTAGAGAGTACCCATCAAGGGAGGGAAGAGTAGAGATGTGACCTTGTGTTCTGAGGCAGGAGTGGGAGAAAAAAAAAGAACAGTCTGTATCCATGCTAAGTGCTTAGCTGGAAGCCTGCAAAATCAGCTTGATTCATTGTGCTTTGGAAAAGCAGAAGGTGGTCCCGAGTAGTTACCTGGTAACTAAATGTAGAAGGTATCTTAATATCAACAACAACAACAAATAAATAAATAAATAAATAAACGAAAAATCTGGGATTTAATATAATTTTAACTATTTTTTTTAACATATAGTTCTTTGCTTCTTTAGCACAGCAAGCTAACTTGTTACGTTTCACAGCTGTCTGAGACTGACAGTAATATTGAAGCAAAGTGAACATCGGTTTATATTTGGGCAGGCAGATACTTAAATCTCTGTAATTAGACTTCGATAAGGAAAGTAGTTAGTGGTAGCTGTTAGCAGCAACATTATGCCAAGGGTCGTGCCTTTCTACACCAAAAGGGTCAGATGAAAACACTTTTATTACTTTCAAAATGATAATTAAAAAGTCTATCAGCATCTTGAAATAGTGTTTCAGTAATTATGCCGTATTGGGAAGACAGCATCCACTAACAGAATACAAGAAAATATTTCTATGAATATAAATAATAACAAGAAAAACTAGCTAAAATCATCCTTATAGATTATTACTGCATATTATGTTAGCAAAAAGCAATTTATTTTCTAAGATATTCTTTTATATATATATACTTTTATATGTTTATATACTAACAACAGAGAGGAAGTTTTATGCTGCACTATTTCACATACCTTTGTGTTTGTGTCTGATGAAATAGAAATATGGAAGTAGAAATACATTATCATAGAAATATAGCAGTTTAAAAGGTAAACATGGCAACCCTTGGTCAGATATAGAACTAATAAGTTTCTATTTCTCCTCAACAGCACTACTTTTCCCACTTTTCAAACCCTCCTGGGGAACTTCAAAGAAAATTAGGTGTATGTCATGATCGGGTAGAGATTTACAAGATTAATGCTTCAGTGTTTGTCATCTTTCTGATGACACAATGACAAATTTACAACAACTTTCTTCCAACTTCAGAGTTACAGTAAGAAAAAGAAAAAAAAAAAAAAGTTTTGTAATGATGCTTTAGGTATTGATTAAAAAAAAAAACAAAAAAAAAAACACTGTTTTAGGCTATTAAGCTAGGAGTGCTTACCATCTGGAAGAGCTGTTTGCCATATAACATCTGCTGACTTCACTCACCAGAACATCACTAAAATACTTACAATTAAGAAAAGCAGTAACTGTGTACAAACATAGTTGACCATTACAGGAAGAAACACCCTACAATAGACATAATTTTGATACTATGAAATTCAACAATACTTCATGTAATATTAATCATCCTTTGTAACTTATTCTAATTTTAAAATTCATTACTAAATTATTCAGCAGCCTATAAAACAGATGTATAGTACTGCAGCACCCAAGTTGCTGTATCCATTATAGAATTATATTTTTATAATCTTCAGATAATTTGCTCTTTAAGTCTCATACAGAATCAACAATGTTTTCAGGTGCTATGACTCACACTCAGTTTCTTTATCCCCTGAAAGGTTTCACTTGTGTTCCCTTGTTATCTGTTTCAACATTAAACGTCAAGCTTTTATGGTTAGTTTAATTGGTACTGTTACTCAGAGCTTGATAGACATACATTTTAGAAAAACAGAACACAGAGGAAATGTAATATCTGTTTCTTGTAATATTTGTTTGCATTTGCAAAGCAGGAGTAACTTTGTCCAAGTGTATTTGATCTCTAAGTCAAAAAAAAAATGTATGAATTAGGAACAAACCTTACACCTTTGAAAGACTAATTTGGTTTCTTCCAACAGAAGACAATATTGACTTGGATGCTCTTTGTACTTTCATTCCCCATGTTGCATTTTTGAATGAATTGTTGCAGAAATGTTGCTGAATTGTTGTTGAATGTTGCAATTGTTTGTTGAATGTTTGCAATTGTTGTTGAATGTTGTAGAAAACAATCCAGAGGAAATTATATGACCTGGGTTATAAGTCTGTGTGACAGTTTTGGTAGTGTAATGGAAAGAGAGGTGACTTTTTTTTCCTCTGCTGAATTTGAATTGATGAAAAAAATGGCACAATAGAAATTTTCATTGAGTTGTTTGCCTTATCAGATGGATAACAACAAAATCTAGAGAGACTTTTCTAATTGTAGAAAGCTGATGAAATATAGGGGTAATAGATTGTGTGAAGAAGAAAAAGATATACCAACAAAGAAGAGGAAAGAGAGTTGAGTTTAAAAATTCTACATCCAGTGCACTTCTACATGCAGTCCAAACTACATGTCATATTTGATTACTCAAATAATTTATGAAACTGTACTTAAATGGCTCTGAACAGGGACAGGTTGCATCTTAGCACAGATTGTCCAGTAAACATCCTTTCATGTGCATTTTTTGTTTTTTGTTTTTTCTTTTTCTTTCTTTTTTTTTTTTTTTCAGAGTTGGGGAGTAGTGAGCTTAGAGACTAAGTATGCCTAGTACAATCACAACAGCAATTCACATCCATTTGCTGTTAAGATATCTGACTTAGGTTTGATCTCCAGATATATTACTAATGAAATTTTACTGAGCTGGTATAGTGCAGCTGCTAATGTATCAAGGAAGCAGGATAATCTGCAACAGTTAGCCTGTTGTGGGTGTCGTTAATGAAGGTGTTTTCCAGCTTTGCACCTAGACTGCTTTAAACTAATGTGAAGGTGGTATAGACATATATATATGTATATATCTTTTCCCTTGTGTTAGAACACTTTAAATAGTCTTTTAAAATTTTCCGTAGTTATTTTCTGGAATAGGAGCTAGAGTACATTGTAATATGCAGAACCTGTGTATTAAGTACACTACAGCAAAGGTTTGACCTACTTAACAGTCTTCCCCTAGAGTAGACATATATGCCTAGTTCAGGATTCATTCTGCATAATGTCAGAGAACCACCAATTCTATGCCTAAATCTGAATGAATAATTCTGCCTCCCTCCATAATCATATAGTCATTAGGCAGAAAGGAGAAACACCAGGAGGGACTTTGTTTTTTGTGTTTTTGTTTGTTTGTTTGTTTGTTTGTTTTTGTTTGCCATCTAGTATTTTAGCAGTAAGACATATTTATCTTGAAAAGTAAACTTGTCCAAAACTGTGCAGGAAGAGAACAATACTACATAACAGCTGCAAATTTTGCCTCTTGTTTCTTACTCTTTACTAGACATTATAGAAAAAAGTGCTCAGATAGAGAGTTAACTAGGAGTAATCTCAAATGGCAGGAAAAAGGGCACTTCATAGTCACGTAATCAACTGAAACAGCATTTAGAAAGAACAGACATCTGGCCCAGTCCAAACATCAGCAGCCAAGTGGGAGAGCTTGTCGTTCGGTAAATGGCAAAATAGCAAACACCTGACCTGAAGATAATAGGTTAATTGCTTTAATATTACATTTTGCATTGATGTTTGTTTTAATGTTGTGATGGGTGAAAAGAGGTCATTTCTTTTTTTCCAAATACAGGCCTTCCAGAATTGCAAATGTCTGCCCAGTGGCCTGATGAAAAACATCCTTTGGGTGATAAAATGAGTTGCATGCAAATGACAAGTAGGTTTGATGTGCCCTGAAAACATTCAGCTTGGAGTGACCTGTGATCGTAAATTACTGGCATGCTGCATCAGATCCTAGACTTGTAATTTCATCAAGATCAACAAGATGCAATCTTGAAAACTGTTTGCATGATGTGAGGACAAATTGATGCCCTTGTCCTTCCAGACTGCTGGATCTGATGCTCGGGAGTCTGACTACTTTGTGTCTCTAAGTAGCAGCATAGGGCCTTTGTAAATAATTAAGTAGAAATTTGTTACCCTTTTGTCAAATGTATTTCTGATGTTTCTCTTCCTTAGCCTCCATTAAGAAATCCCTTGATTAAATTTTAAAGTCTTAAACAATTTGAAGGGCTGAGAGCACAGGACACAAACTACAGGCTGGATGTTTTGCACAGGAAAGTCATATTCTCTTTGGGAGCAAAGAAAATAATGTCAGGTATTTAATATGCAATCCCATGATTCCCTTTCAAGACATGATGTTACAGATTTGATTACCAGCTCAGTGGCTGGTACTTGTAGGTCTTTTATTTCTTTCTTTTTTTTTCTTTTTTTTTCTTTCTTTTTTTTTTTTTTTCTCTTCTGTTTGCCTTTAGAGATCCAAAATTTTTCTCTCAATGTATCTGCAAATTTTGTGTGTAATGTATAGCGGAAAACTTAATCCTATGCAGTTACATAATTTGTACAAAGGTGGAACCTTCAGAATAAAACGTTGCCATTCATAACTTAGAAGCTATAATTTAACAGTAAAAGTGTCATGAGTTTTGTGTATAAAATAGCTTAAGAGACATGATATTTTACATATAAATGAAAATTGAAAAAATAAATTATAATTATCTTGATTTTTACATCTAGCTAAATAATTTTTTATCATTCTTTTTATCATAAATCTCTCCAAAATGTATGCATTTATAAAATACTCATTATTGTGGCAAAAGTCATTTACTGTGCATTGAACAAAGAACACAATCTGTATACAAGGAAAAAAAAAAAAAAAAAACCATTATCAAGGAGGAGCATATATTCCCCTAGTAAAGAGCTTAATTCTGGACCAGAGGATGTATCATTAATGTTGACCTATTAATGCTAGTAAACTACTGCTGTGCAGGCCCAACTGCCCTCACACAAATAGATGATTAAGCATTTTATTTTTACTCTGATTTCCTTAATGCTTGTACACTTGGTTACAAATAGACTCCATCCCTTAAAGCTGTATGTAATTTTTCACCTTGCTCCAGTGAAGCAGTAGAAAATAAAAGCATCCTAGTAGAGAATAGCATTTAAAAAACACTCCCATCAGTGACAGCTCCTCAGCCATCATACCACATTTACACTCCCTAAACAGAATACTGTGAAAAATGGCAGATCCCTGTAACAGATTTATTCCCCTGAAAATATCTGGACATCCACAGAGAATATTATAGTCATTAATGTATATTGCAGACAGTGTAAGTACTCCTCAGATTTTGTTTGAAATATATATGCACTAATTATTTGTTTACAGAGAATGAATCCCCCTCCTGTTTTCACATCAAATCTAATTGTGTTTTCCTAATTACATGTTCCCATTCCAAAATTTTATGATGTTGGGTTAGATGATTCCCCCTTAAAGTCTGTAAAACAAACTGTATAATAAATCTTTCTGCATCTCATATGCCAATATTTCACTATCCCTCCAGCATGATCTGTACAGTCCCTCCAGCTGAGAAGTGCCTATATTTTTTTTCTGAAACAAAGCTATGGAGTTTCTAAGAAAATCTTGAGAAAACCTACATACGTAACACTACATATGTCTATATCTTCCTCTGACTAAATGGAATGATTCCACAGGCAGCATTTTCAGTGTCTGTCAGGGAGCAAGAAAGGCTCAGATACTGAACTTAAAAAAACACATATTTAGCAACTTTTCATGGCTGCAGGCTATGTAATGAGCACCACTGTGAACATTACAAACTATAAGGAAGTGTGTGGGCACCATGGACTGCATTGTCCAACGCATGGTGGGCATAACATCATAGTAACAGAAAAAGTTCTTGTCAGAGTATTGGTCCAACAACAGATGATTTTGTTTTGTTCCTTCACTTTGAATTCTGCTAATTGTCCAAGTTTCAACTGCCAAATATTATATATCAATTTCAATAAATGTTATGATATATGGAATCCAGTTTCTGCTCTAGATTTCTGATCTTAATTTGGAGAGGGCAGTCAAAGAGAGTGATTATTTTCAACAGAAGATTAGTAATGGACCTATATTATGGGATATTTCACTAGTAGACAGCTAGATGCCCCATAACAAGTGCTGATATCCAAAATTGAATTTTTCTTAGCATTTGATAAGCTTTTTGTTTAGAATTTTTAACTGCTATTAATTTATATTGTAACATTGACTGTACATTTCCCAGAAGAAACTTTAAGATAATCTTTTTGATCCATCTTCATAAAATTTTAAAGTACTGATTTTCAAGCTGTTTTGCAATTTATGCATCAGAATAGTCTATAAAGCACCCACAGAAATGATAAGCAGATACTGTAATCCTAATATAGGTCTGAATCATAAGACTATGTTTGCGTGTTTGTGGCCACAGAAAATCTATACTACTGTCATATAACTGGGGTGTGGCTGAACCAAATTACAGATCAAGTAATTGCATTCTTCTCCCTGAAGTCCATCTGCTTATTTTAAGTGAACAAATGTTGAAGTTTAACCTTGGCAGGCAGCTAAGCACCACACAGCTGCTCACTTGTTCACTTTTCCCAGGTGGGATGAGAGAGAAAATCAGAAAGGTAAAAGTGTGAGAACTACTGGGTAAAGTAGGTATGGGAAAATGATGTGAATTAATGGAATTAAGGAATTAATTCACTGATTCTTATCATAAGGCAGATGTCTAGCCACTTCCAGGAAAGCAGGGCCCATCATGAATAATGGCTTCTTTGGAAGACAAATGTCATCACCCTGAACAGTTTTTATTGCTGAGCATGACATTACATGGTATGGAATATGGCTCTCTTCAGGTTAGGTCAATTGTCCTAGTTCTGTCTGCTCCCAGCTTCTTGTGCACCCCCAGCCTCCTCTCTGGCAGGACAGCACGAGTAGAAAAGTCCTCAACTCTTTGTATGTACTGCTCTGTAACAAAGTCACTGGTATGTTTTCACCACTTTTTTTTTTTTTTTTTTTTCATCAATAATACAAATAATGCCATCATACAAGAAGATGTGAAGAAAATTAACTCTCTCCCAGCCCAAACCATGGCAAGGGTATTAATCTTCCTTTGCTTTTTAAACAGCTGTTTTGCTGAGTTCTTCAAGTGTATCTCAGGATTCATTTCAGAAGTAGCTGCAGCTTTTTTGTTTTGATTTGTTTACATAAGTGTTGTTCTGTCATGGCCAATTGTTTCTTACTTAATATTGCTCCCAACTTTGTTCAAATCACTGCAGTTATTAACCCATTTATTAAGGAAACTCCTCATTATTTTCCAGTTATTAGCACACAATAATTTTATGTAAACTATTCAAGGAGAATTACAGAATCATAGCCTGGTTGAGGTTAGAAGGGATGGCTGGAGGTCATCTTGTCCAACTCTTCCCCTCAACCAGGGCCACTTAGACACTGTTGCCCAGGAGCATGTCCAGGTGGCTTTTGAATATCTCTAAGGAGAGAGACTCCAGTGCCACTCTGGGAAACCTATGCTAGTCACCCTCACAAGAGTGAAGTGTTTATTAATGTTTGCATAGAAGTTTCTGTGTTTATGCTCATTGCCTCTTATCATGTCACTAGGCACCACTGAAAAGAGCCTGGCTCTGCCTTTTTGCATCTTCACTTCAGGGATACGTAGACCTTGATGAGATCTAGCCAAACATTCTCTTCTCTAGGCTAAGAGTTACATGTCTCTCAGCCTCTCCTAATAGGAGGGGTGTTTCTGTCCTGTAGCCGTCTTTGTGACTCTTCTCCAGATTATCTCCAGTACATCAGTACATCCACATATCTTTTGTACGGTTCAGCCTAGAACTGGGCATGGTGCTCCACATGTGTCCTCGCCAGTACAGGAGTACAGGAGAAAGTCTGGCCTTTACCTTCTGAAAACACTTTTACTAATGCAGCCCAGGTTATCATTAGTCTTCTTTGTGGCAAGGGCACGCTGCTGACTCTTTTCAACTTGGTGTCCATCAGGACCTCTAGGTCCTTTTCTGCCAAGCTGTCTTATAAACAGGTGACACACCATATATACTGGTGCCTGGGGTTGTTGCTCACCAGGTATAGGACTTCATAATTCCCCTCGTTGAGCTTCATGAGATTCTTGTCTGCCTATTCCTCCAGCCTGTCCATGTACTTCTGGATACCTTGGCCTCTGACATATCAGTCACTTCTCCCAGCATTGTCTCATCTTCAAACTTGCTGAGGGTACACTCTACCTAGATAATTAATGAAGATGTTAAATGGGACAGGACTCAATATTTACACCTGGGGTACTCTGCTAATTACTGATCTCCAACTAGACTTTGCACCACTAATCACCACCCTCTGGAACTAGTCATTCAGCCAATTTTCAATCCATCCAGTTTCAATCCATCCGGTGTAGTTTAATCAATAACTATTCAGTCTCTGTTGCCTAGTTACTCAAATGGAATGCTATTTGGGTAGAACATTTTGTCCAGTACTCATTTAAAAATGAAAGGACATTATAAAATATTTGTGACAACTGTGGCTTTTGTTTGTTTGTTTTTGTTGTTTGTTTTTTTGTTTTTGTTTTTGTTTTTGTTTTCCCCAGCATATATTGTTGTGGAATTTCCTGGATGAACTATATGGTTCATCATCCTGAAGTGTGAACATGAGATACAGCATATTTGCATGTGACTGTGCCTCCAGTTCCTGGTGATTTCTGTTACCTCTGTTGGTGGGACCGTTCAGTGTCAGTGATAGTTGTTTTTCAAGGTGTTTCTCCTAGCAGCACAACTTCATCTGATACTGTGCTGTGCAATTTTTTTAATTCAATTATTCAGTCCTTATATAAGGATACTTTCTCACACTGCAGTACAGAGATTCTCTGCTAATCAGGCATTCATTCCAATGGCATTTCTGCATACGAAGAGGTAAAAGACACATTTATTTTACTCTTCCTGCTGCTCATGTCACTTGAAAATGCATTACCATAAATCTTCTTATATACATGTAAATAATATCTTAAAAGCAAGGGGAAGAAAATTCTATCAAGGAGACAGCTTTCTATTAGACACTGAGGAAGGCTTGGTCTTAGTGCAATCTTACTCTGTTGTATATATATATATATATATTTATATATAACTATTTATAATTATACCTTTGTGATCTTGTCATTGATCTTAATATTATAAACATTTGTTTTGATTCTTGAGTTGGTTTTATCTCAGAATCATCCCATTAGTTTGTAGCCCACTTTGGAGCCTTGTTTTTCATCTGAACAGAAGAGCTTCTTTTTCCTTTAAAAAAGCAAAACCAGAAAACAATGTTTTGAAAGGCAGAATTAAATAAGATTGTCATGTTATTTGGTAGATGATTTAACATTTAAGCCTCTGTTATTTGCATATCAAAATGAGACATAAAAGCAACTTGGAAACAACTGCAAAGCTGTAACAAGAAGCTACATAACAAAACTCTCATGTAAGACTGGGAGAGACTGGTCTATTGCACACATTCATGTCAGTCTTGAAAACACTGAGAAAAAAAAAACAAAAAAACAAAAAAAAAACCAAAACCGTATATGCAAACACCTGAGATGGCAGCTCATTGTATCTGCAACTGGTAATTGCTGAAATACTTTGTTGCACTATTTTTTCTGCTCTGAATTTTAGTTCTTCTGTAGTTTCCTGCGCTTTTTCTCCATCTTTTTTTCACTTGTGTTTTTAACTCAATTGGAAGCTGCTTCTCATCAGGAAATAACTGTCCCATTCTGCATTTTGTTTGAAAATGTCATTCTTTTGACAAATATAAAAGCAACATTAGGCTGTACATTTTATTTTTAAACCAAACAACATATGCAGCTGACTCTAATTTTCTATCATTAAAGAAGAATCAAGTAAGTGGAACAAAAAACTCTGTATACAAATAACAAAATTTCATTTTCACCTAGACATGTAGTCACATGGAACAGCTGGTATAAATTGACATTGCCTTTAATAGAACTATACTAGGTGACACCAGCTGAGCATCTGGCAACTATTTAGAGGATAGCATATAAAATTCGTTTGCTGTATTGATATACATCTGTGCTTTCAATGAAGGGAGGGTTGTTTTAGTAGGAATATCAATCTGCAAATTATTAGTTAACAGATTATAGCTAATTTGAAAAGCAGTCGTGATTACATGCATATTTGGAATTTAATAAGTCTCTGTTTTTGCAGAACTGTGAGTAATTATATGCCTGACTGGGTGAAATTGGACGAAATAAATCAATAATTTATTATGAGAATTTACTCATTGATTGAGTGTGCAAATCATCAGTAATCACATACACTGTGCCAAACAGTGAGTTGACTGAGCTCATTAAATAGTCTTATATACAACTCGACTCTTTACAGCGGCTTAGCCACATGACAGACAATACTTGAGATTCTTATAGCTCTTCATTTAGCTCAGCCTTAGTAACAGTTTTTCCTTTTTGCTATGAAGTCAGGGAGCTATTATCCATCCATTTGTTCGGAGATGCACTTCCCTGTCCCATTCTCATGCTTACTGTACTCTTTCAAACCCTGTTCCCTTTCTCTTTGTTAGATTGTAAAGTCTTTAACTGACAAAAAAAAAACCAACCAACCAACCAACCAAACAAACAAAAAACCCTACATTCATTTAATTGGCAAGAAAAATAGCGAGGATTTGTGGTTATGTCGTTGTCACTGTATAACTTTAATATTATTATTACTATGAATACCCTGTTGTGTGTTACGCTTCATTTTGATAGCAACATTAGGTGCAGTTTAGAGCACTCATTTTAAAGCGGGAGGTTGACACTTAGTGAAGAGGCTGTAGTTGGGAAGCGTTGATAGAGCAATCAAAGGCCATCAACGCTTAATGGTTCTACACCAGTGGATCAATGGGTTTGCTAGCAGCAGGGCCATTGACTTTGAACAACTCTGCCCAGAACTGGAAAGGGTGTATGTTCATGTCAGAGCTGGAAAATTTGCAGCATAAGCGCAAGTGAGCTGAAAGGAGTCACAGGCTGTTTTAAAATGGGAAAGTTCTCTGCAAACGAACTGTTTCTTCTTCAGTAGCCAGGTGAGTAGTCCAGCAAGGCCAGAGCGTTGTTTTCTCTCTGAGACATAGTCTACATCTTGAATCTACACTGAAGTTAAAGAACGGATATGCTTAGTTTTTTGATGGATTTGTTTTGTGGGGTTTTTTTTAATAGAAAAACTGTCAGGTTGAGAAATTGCACAGCTGAATCAGTGTTGCTTCCCTTTCCTGTGTCATCATGAAATCAGACTACGCCACTGCACTGAAATTAAGTCAAATTTTTGTAGGCAGCTGGGTCTCAAGGAGGCTGATACAACAATTTTACAGCGTTGGCAGCAGCACCATATGGTGTTCTATTACATAAAGAGGCTCTAACTTGATTTTGTACTAAAGAAGGTTGTCAAAAAAGTTTCTTGGAACCTATGATTAGCCATTAACTAATATTAGGGACTTGGAAATGGAGGAGATCCACTGATTCAATCCAAACCTGATTCAGTGCAAGTAAATAGCCTCAGACAAATCTATGTATCAATATGGAGGTTCTGGTTTTGTCTGTGTGCCTGAAAAAATACAGTATTTTGAGGGTTGTGCATAGGTGCTAGTATTTTATTCTGGCTAGCAAAATCCAGTGCTGTGATACATAACTGTTTCTTGTTTGTTTATTTGTTTTTAACTTAAGAGCTGAAGAAACATATTAAATGGATTTGAGGATGCAATTCAGTACTTTGTGAAAGATGGCTGAGAAACTGGATGTATGCAGAGAAGTAATGGGCAAAAGGCAGACTAGATTCATGGACAGAACAATATGCTTGGGAAAAAAAAAAAGGTGGATAATGGAATGTGGTCACTTAGAATGGGAATGTTTCAGGAGTTAGAGATGTTTTGAAAAGTGATATTCAAAGGATATATCAGAGAGAAGTACAGAAATTGACATCTTGTTTTTCAAAATAAGCCTCTATATAATATGGATTTATGGAACATTACAGTGTTACAAGTTGGAACACTACAGCTTGTAGGCACTGATATCGCATCAACAAATCACAAGCTTTTTTATTTAATTGAGTGTGATTTAGGGAAAAGCATTTAGAACACAGACTGCTCCATCACATCAAATCAATTTAAATTAACAGACCAAAGTTTCAGCTGTAAACTGATGCTAGCTAAGGACAAGATGCTAGAATCTACTAAGCATTTCTTTTAGGCATTAAAGAACTTTGATTTCACTTTATTACATTGAGAACAAAGAGTCATGGTCTAAATCTTTCAAAAAAACTGAGGGTCCTTTTAGGATTTTTTTCAGGTCATATTGAATTACTCTCAATGCTAGGTGCAGATTTGCCACAATTGTAAGCAAATATTTAGCCAGCCAGCCTGAATAAACGATGTTAGACATAGAATGAAATCAAGCATATTCATAAATGAATTATGATTTTTTGTGCTTTTTGTCGGTGTATTTCTGAAACTTTTTTTTTTAAGATTGAGACAATTAAAAATAGCTTAACAAATCCATTAGTAAATAAATCCCCTTATGTCTTTTTTTTTTCTGATAATACTTGAATAATTAAACCATAATGAAAATATCCAAAT
Organism: Gallus gallus; assembly: GCF_016699485.2. Lineage (NCBI taxonomy): Eukaryota > Metazoa > Chordata > Aves > Galliformes > Phasianidae > Gallus > Gallus gallus. The sequence continues at coordinate 158,939,407 of NC_052532.1, read as the reverse complement.
GATGAATTAATACATATATATATATTTTTTTCCTCCAAATAAAATCCAGAGGGTCAAGCAGTTTGTTGAGTCAGCTTTAATATATGGATGTGCAGTTCCTGTTACCAGGGCTGCAAATTGAGCCATCTTCTCTCAAAATCATCAAAACAAACATAAATTACCTTTAATTTTCTTACTGCAATAATTCACATTTCCACTGCTGGGGATGAGTAAAGGAAGGCATGATTCATACTGAAGTGAAAAGCTAATAAGATCTGAGATTACCTCTACATTGAATGAAAGGTGCCTGTTACTGTAAGTGTGGAAAGCTAAAATAAAATCTTCAGTTAGATTAGAAGATCTGGAAATGTGTCACTCTTTAAAATTTTAGTCTCTCCAAATTTTTCCTACTTTGGTATTAGTACGTTGAAAACAATCTTGTTTTCAATCAAATCTTAACACATTGGGTTTAAAACACACACACACACATACACACAAAGTGTGACTGTGAACAAAATCAAGGTAATTCTACAGTCCTTCACTGACTTTGTGGCTGTGAGCTAGAAATTACTTTAAACATGAACCAAATTGTTCACAGAAGGAGTTCACTTTTCATGTTGTAGGAGTATCCATTTCACTTTGCTATGAGAACACTGTGGACCTTAGAATCATAGAGTAACAAGTTGGAAAAAAAAAAAAAAAACATTCATGATCATCAATCCAACTACCAACTTGACCTACCTCGTCCCATCACTGAACCATGTCCCTCAGTACCATGACCACATGTATCCTAAATACCTCCAGGAATGGAGATTCCACTACTTCCACATAGAAATAAATGTATGAAAGATAGACTTTCTTTAGCAGTTATACAACTTAATGCTAACAATGGAAGAATCTGAGAATTCATCCTCATTTTAGTGCTCTAGAAAACAGAAATCTATTATTCTTCAGTGCTGCAGAGTATTTACTGCAAGATTTTCACACTGTGCCTTTCTTTACTCCTCTAGATTATGTCACCGTGTAATGAGTCAGTGAAGGCCTATAGCATTTGTACAACATTTTGCTTTTTTAATAGCTTGAATAAAGAAGGTGTACTGAGACTAGCAGTCATCTGACCCAACAGAGCTTATCTTTAAATAAAATTTAGACATCTACATCAGGAAGTGTCAGTGGACTGCAGGAAGATAAAATTTACAGTTTGAATCCTTAGGCAGAAATCACATTACTTGTAGTGATATGAATCACAGTCTTTTTTTTTTTTTTTTTTTCTTTTTGTAGATTATGAGGGGAGTCTGGAGTGATGAACTCAAAACAACTGAGTTGTAGGTGATGAAACCAATTTAAAAGATATCTCAGTACATGATGGCACTGAATCAGTGGAAATATCCTAGTATATCATCAGGCCTTAAGACACTCACTTTCACAATCCTGACCAATATTTTTTTTTCAGAATCGGTCTGGCTCAAATATTTTAAATGAAACAGACTTTTGCTGAAATCTCATATACAAATGTAAAATACTTCATAAAACTATATCATGATCAACAGAGAAGTGAATAAGTTCAGAGTAGCTTGTACATTAAAGTAAATATTTATGCTTTAGTAAAAGTATTTGCCAGCACGTATATTAATAAATGCATAAAACAGTATGATTAAAGTTAAAAAATTAAAATACGTCATTTTGATGACTCAGAGTGAATGTTTTTGAACTCTTTTATCACTAGTTTCAAAAGTTTATATTTGCACTTAAGTTCAGAATCATCTCTTCAGTCTTCATGGAAATGGTAGAATATATTTTTCTGTGAAATATTAGACATCTTTTTCTGTTCGTATTCTACTGTTTCTTTATCAAACACATCAGATAACTGACATAAAATGTACTTAAGTAATTTTTCCTTTGTTGAAATAACTAATACCATTAACTAGATAATAATGTGAAAATTTCTGCTTTTTTTTCGGAGGGAATGAATCATTGTTTAGGGCGCTAAGCATTAAAGAGTATTTGTTATACTAAATAAAAAGAAGAGATATATTTCAGTAGAGGCTTTTTCTTTATTTTCTTTCTTTCCTTTCTTTCTTTTTTTTTTTTTTTTTGCATGTGTGTGTGTGTTATTGTGCTTAATGCGATATTGTACAATATTTCCCTTTCACATACTCACAGCAAGCAAAACCAAAAGAATATTTGCAGCTGCATGACCTCAGCCTGATCTAAAATTTATTAAATGTTGAGCAACACATGTGAAAATGTCCTACCTTCTTTTCCAGTAAGCAACTGTAAAGGAATAGTAAATACAGTGATTTCATTTCACAAGTAAGTTCCCACAATTTTTTTCTTTGCCAAACAAGGGCTTTTAATTAAAGAATTTTCCATCATAACTAAATTAAAAATAAAAGGTGTCATGAGATCAATCCTTTCAGCTCCTGAATGCTGATAAAAAGAAATGTAATAAGCTAAAGTGTAAGAACCCTGTTTTGCAAGGTTCACTATAATCAATGAAAAGCTTTGTCATTGATTTCCATAGAGCCTAGATTTTTCCTGACGCCATTTGCTAAGTACCTGTGCTAATAGGCTCTTAGATAGCAGGGGGTATGTGTACTGTCATCAAGAGAATAAGAAAATCTGCAACTATTCCACCAAAGAGAGCAGAGATGAATGGCGGTAGCCTGGAGTACAGTTAAAACATCACAAGGCCCAAACACAGATGCTTTATGTGCATCTACTGAATGCACTAAGATGCAATGAAATAATGTTTAGATTTTCATTTTCTCCTACTGACAACTACCATTTACTAATGCTTGCTGTGTGCTTTTAATCCCATGAGCAGGAGAAGTCATGAGATATTGCTGCAATGTGACAGGCATGTTCAGAATGAAACTTCATCTATCAAACGGCTTCTGAATGCTGCATACCTTGTATTGGCCTCAGTTTTTCAAGCACAGTTTCTCTGTTTTGTTTTGGGTTTTTTTAATCATACAATATAAGACATCATCTTTAACAACCTTGCTGGTGATTTTATTATTATTCCCTTGTAACCCTGAGATGTACAAGGTGGAGACCTTTAAAATCTTTTATTTTTCTAGCTTGCAGCACATGCTTGGAGAACTAGCTCCAGTTTAAATTGTGCATATCCTACAATTCAAATTACTAGAGCTATAATCTTGTTTTGTTTAAAACGGTTTATGTTCTCTTGCTCTCTTTTTTTTTGGGAAATAAAAGGTTTTCTATAATGGGATAAGGGAGAATATATTGTTTATTATTCATGTTCATTTTCAATAAACTTTGGTTTATTGGCAAAGCCAATAAAAGAAAGAGGTACTTATTTTTAGCTTCAATTAACCATAGTATGGACACCATTTAAAAGTCCTGCTTCAGGTAGGAACGTGTCTTTTAGACTGGCTTTTGGAAAGATAGGAAACTTGAGTTACAAATAAAACATCAAGTGTTTCACCAAAGCCTTCATATTCAAAGTTTACTTGTAGTTATGAATGAATCTTCACAAATATTTCAGGTTAGTGGCAGACTTTGGACATTCTTGAACTAGTGGCAGGTTCCCATTCCTAATTTCACCTTTTTATGATATGGGTATCGATGGGTTGTGATTCATTCTTTGTTGTCATTGTCACAGCTATATCATGCTGACTGAATTCCTGTGGTGGGCCTGATGCAGTGCAGGGCATGCCCTGAAGTTATTCTTCGCAAAGGTCTAGGTGGACCTGATTAAAGCTACTCTGTTCCCTCTGTATAGCCAAACTTTCCCCAGTGTCTTATCTTCCCCTTCATAAGAAAGAAGAGAGTGAAGAACACAGGAATATATGTAAAATCTAGAGCTGCTGTGGGTATGTGTAAAGAGGCATCGGTTAATAGAACTCCCAAATTGTACAAATCCTTGAAAAAGAGCATGTGGAATGTAAATAAGTAAATAGAGGGTTTCACTATATAATGCTCCATGCTAGCTGTAGCTGCCACTTCAGAGCAAGTGGTGAACAGCCTTCTGAAAGATTTGGACAGAGTTAGGACTTTACAGACAGAGACAAGAACTTTTCCTGTGCTGAAGAACTGTATTATCCAACAGAGTAAGGAAAAGAGTGCTGGTGTGAGATATTCTCATTAGCCTGCTCTACTCAGCAGGTGTACTGCTGCCAGCTGTGCCAGCTGCAGCATAGTGTTGGCCATCAGAGTCAAGTCAAGGCACAGTCAAGATACAGCACTTCACAATTACTTTTGTGATGGGAACACAGTCTTCCAGATTATCAACCATAAAGTTTAACATATATAAACATTTGAAATGTTTTTACAGCTATACCACATCCAAAAATAACAAACAAACAGAAAACAACAACAAAGAAAAAACACTCTAAAGCATCTGGAAACAGGGATTCAATAGGAAGCAGTAAGTAGTCTTAAAATACCAGGAAAATTATTCTGGATAATTAGCAGCAAAAGTCTGCATATGGCATCACTAGCTGTCAAAGATATAAAAACTGTAATTCAGAATTTTCTGTAGTGCCAAAAACTTCAGCTGAAGAAATGGAACTGCAAATGATCTAAAATCACATTTACAAGAACTGGAAAGTGAATCTTCTTAGTGGCTTATTGCTATATATGTTGTTTCATCAGTCACTTTGTATTATTCTTCATTTCAAGGTGTTAGTGTCAAAAATTGCCTTTTACTCATACATTCTTTCAGTAGGCGAGAAAGCTGATTAACTTACTTAGGAGGTAATTACCTAGACAAGAATTAAGAGTTAGAGTCTGTCCCTGGATCTTTTGCATATACTCTAAGGAGAAAAACGAAACAAAACAAAACAAAAAAAACTATTGCGGATCTTTTACTTAAAAGCAGAAGTTCAGTTCAGGATAAGACCCTTATGCATTGATGAGCAAAAGTGAATTATCAAATTATGTTATTACCGAGCAAGCTGGTTCCCTGTATTTGATTTACCTTGAGACAAGGGAATAACTTAAAACTGATAAATTTGTTTTAATTGTTCTAGTTTGTGTAGATGAGCACAGAGCCATTTGAGTCTTCAAATACATTTTTTCTTGATTCTTGTTAAAATCATAAGTATTTCCATGGACAATTTGCAATCTGAACATGAACATTCATTTCCAATTACCATATTCTTTAAAGACACGGGCATAAGACTTTCTCAGGTAGAGGCATCCACTATTTCAGATGCTAAAAGCTGTGCTATTTTGTAGTATCAAATTCAAGATTCATTAGGCAAGAAAGAATCAAGCAATATATAAGACTGTTTCAGTATTTTATATTAAACAGCTCTACGTTTAAATAAACAAACAGCTCTGCGCACAGGAAATAGAACTCTTTTCTACTAGATGAATTTCCAAATACAAGACTATGGAATTTTCTCAGATACATTACATTTTCAACTTATGGTTGATAGTGCATCAGTATTTTAGCTGTTGTTGAGCTGTGCTTGCACAACTTCAAGGCCTGTTTCTGTTTCTCATTTTTAACCCATTGCAAGTAGGCTAGGAATGAGCAAGGGACTGGGAGGGGGCATAGCCAGAACAGCTGACCCTAAGTGACCAAAGGAGTATTCTGTACCATTAGATGTCATATTTAGCAACAAAACTGGGACATAGTCTTTCCAAAGCTGTTGTTTGTAGGTTGGCTAGGTATCCGTTTTGGGTAGGAGCTGATGAATAATTGTTTTTCATCTCTTTCTCCTTTTCCTTCGTTCTGTTCCCTTCCCTTCCCTCCTATTCCCCCTTATTTTTCTTTTTCCTTTATATATATATATATATATATATATGTATTATTTTTTGTCTTTATTAAATTGTCTTTATATCAACCCATGAGTTTTTCCCATTTTTGCCATTCCAGTTCTCTCCCTTTTTCTGCTGAGGGGAGATTGAGCAAATGACTGGATGTTGTTTTAGCTACTGGCCATGGTCAACCTATTGCTTCCTGGTTTAGATTGTATGGGTTTACTTACTGGTTAGATTAGTCAATTTGCCTTTGGTTTAGATTATGCTGTTATGCAGAGTAAAAATGGAAATGGAAGTGTGAGGCAGACTTAGTGGTCCACATCCCAAGGAATTAGATACTGATATATCTAACATTTATCTTTCTGAACCATAAAATCTTCACTTACTGTGAGATAAGAAACTCAGATACAGAAGGTACTGAAAGTCTGCAGGTTGTAAATGGGATTTCTGAGTACATACAGATTTTAAGGGCTATCGCACAGATGACTTGATGAAATCAGTGGTCTCAAAATCTAAATCTGCTACAATGAAAGACAACTAAATATGGAAGTTATATTGATTTTTATGGGCAAGATTGTGGTTCCTCTGGAACTTATTAGGATGTGTCTTGTTTACTTTGTCTCCACTGAGTCCCTATTGAATAATCAGAGTAAAGAATCAAACTGACTTCAGTGAGATTTGGATCAGTTCCTGAAAGACTAAAAAAAAAAGCTTTTTTTTTAACTGAAATTATACAATGAATCCTTCCTCCTAAATTCATTAGTTATTATTTATACCACACCTGCTTCTTTCACCAAGGCTGTCCTTGTTGCATGATTAAAACAAAGAGAAAACAAGCAAATAGCGTCTTCGTTCTTGGCACTGAAATATGTTATTTTATAAAAGAAAAATATCACATAAGAGAACAATACTGCCTTTCATACTGTTTACATTTATGTTTTCAGAAATTCATATATCAAATGTTCAGTTTACAGGAATCTTTCTTACTTTAATATAATGTTATCTATATGTTATGTATTAAGTAATTATCTTTATTCAGACATATGTACCAAATTTGGGATAGGGAATAGAAAGCAAACACTGTTATTCTTTTTTAACCACTTAAATACTATTGCCAGAATAGTGTGGATATAGCCTTATGTTGTTTTTACTAGCATCTTCATTTGAGGACTGTAGTGAAGAACTACACTCAATTAAAACAATTAGTGTTCTATCTTTGTCTTGGTATGTTCTCTTTTCTTTCATTGAGATTGATAATTCACCTGTGGTGGAATGAAGGCTGCATCAAGTGTAAATATAAATGACTAATATAATTCTCAAAGATATATAATGGATTTTGAGGTCAGGCTCAATTATTAAGACACAAGTTTTGGATATTTATGTGGCATCATGTTCTTTTTCTATAATTACGAATATGTTGGCTAGGACGAAGAAGTATTCAGGTAAATAGCTCCCATTAAAGTCAGTCGAAATCATGTGCTGAGATGATCTATGTTACAGAAGTAATTTTAGAGATGATCTAGATATCATACCACTTAGCTTAGATATAACTTATGTTCTGTGATTCAGTGCTGCATTTGAAATTGAATGGCTAAAGAGCATTTATTTACCCCACAGAGACATTGCTGAGTGCCTTGCAATCGTGAATAGTTTCCATTTAACTTACTGTTGATTACAGAGTAGGTAAGTAAAAGATGTTGTATTAAATTCACTACTTTATCATGAAATATATTAAATAATTAAGACAATTACCAGAAGATATAAAATATTTTTCAACACAGGACTAACATTTAAGCATTTTAGCAGAAGGAAAAACAGTGTGAGGCGTAAGTGGTGACAGAGCACAATAAGTTTTTTTTCATCACCTTATCAGGACTGACAGATTTTTAGGACAGAAGTCTAATTATTGTTGAAGAATTGCTTACTTCCTGGGCCACTTAGGACCCAGTTAAACTAATTATCAATCAAAGTAGAATTAGTTATGGACCATATATGTCTGAGAACAACCTAGGTCTTGTAAGACAAATAGATCTTCTTTCTGGCTGGTGCTCTTTCGCTGCTACTTGGAACTGCTTAAGATTTTTTACCCATGAAAATATCTAAATTAACTTTTTCAGCTTAAAAGGTACAAAAGTCCATGAGAACACTGGATCTTTCTGCCTTCATTATAAATACCACAGAGACTTATGGAAACCTCTGCCAAAGATGTGAAGCATTTTTTGGTTCATTAAAAGGTTATCTATATTACTAGGCAGTAAAATGACAACATAGTGTTCGTATACATTTTTTATTGTGTAGTCAATCCAATGAATATCACACATAGTGAAAGGCTCAGAGTACTTTCAGATTCAGTGGGAGCTATATGCTGTGATCAATACTGAAGTCTCAAGTCTCTTAAACAAAGATTTTGCAGCCTATATAACTGGCCAGGTTGTTCTCAGTCCTTTTCAAGGTCTAACTGTGACAGAAAGAATGTCACCTCACTGTTGGCAGTTGATCTGCTGTGTTTTCGTTGTTGTTGTTGTTATTGTTTTTGTTTTTCTAATTGTTTTTTTCTTGTCTATCTCTAGTATATTCCAGTCTAGATTATTCTAAGCAAATCATCAGAATCTATTTTATCTGCTATTCAATTAAGCAAATCTATGAATGTTAATTTGCATAGAGACCAAAGTCATCTCAGTTAGATTCTTGTATCAATGGTTATTTCTTTTTGCATTTAAAATTCTGAATTCTGTATTGCTTCTGAACAGTGGTCTATTCTAGGTTCTGGACTGAAACCAGAAGCAGGCTGGAATTTTTAATCCTGAACTTGGGTGCCTGAAACAGCAGAAGACTGAATTATCAGATATTCTTTAATATTCAGTTAGCTTTTTTTTGTTTGTTTATTTTTTATTCTCTGACTCCCATAGACCCACAGAATAAGATCATTTGGTTTCTCTAATACTTACTCAGAGAAATGTTACTTCTGCAAGGAATATGACTCTTACATTTATGCATCTGGAAAATAAGCCTTACAGAACCAAATATGAAAATAAATCTTTTGTTTTATCTGTCTAGTTGCATTTTTAGCCCAGGGTCATTCTTTCCTGGTTTGGAAAAGCTTTTCTTATTTTTATCCTTTGCATATGTCTTTCTCATGTATACATTTAGTATTAAAAAACATGCCACTGGAAGTTCAAAGTTTTACACCTTTCATTGCTTGCATTTCTGTATTAATTCTTCTACTTATGTATCAGTAGCACACCTTTGTCTCATTCTAAATAACTAAACATTACAGTTGTTTTAGTGTGATAACATATGTATATTCTGTTTCCCACGAATTCAGCAAACAATTCATATATGCTTAAAGAGCTGCTGTTGTCCTTATTTCTTCATAGTGCTCACTGCAAGCATTTGCAAATGGATCCAATTAACAGCCTTTTATTTTTTTTTTCCTTTATGCATATCACTTTGACCTGTGTAAAACTGGTGCAGTATTCAGTTCCTGAGCTCTGAACTATGCCTTTAGATGATTCTTAGACTAAATTAGAATTTTCAATCCTTATGCACATTTCATTACTGATGATAATTTAATTTGCTCAATTAATTTCTAGTTAGTTAGGGGTTAATTTTAATTCTCCTGGGCTATCCTTCTGTACTTGACCAATTTTTACTACTTATCAGAGGTAAATTATAACATTTCTCAAGAGTCATGACATTCAAAACTATTGGTAATCTTTTTTAATCATTATTTCCCTATTTGAAATCAACTCTCATCATTTACTAAACTGAAAAAAAAGAACAACCATCAAGGCAGTAAATGCAGTGGAACCAGGATCATAGGATAGAGGTTGCTTTCTTTGTGTTCTGCACTTCTCATTGTTGCTCAGGAACCGTGGGTGAACTACTGGTTCAGCTGCTTATCTTCTACTTTTTTGCAAATTTATCAGCGTAGACACAGTTTTCAGTCACTCATTCATCTGCTCCTGTTTGCCAATTTAAAGTTGGTAATTTACTAAGGAATTTCAACTCTTTTTCAATTTTTACCCTTCCCCCACAGGCCAAAAATATTTATAGGAACAGTTTCCAGTGCTGCAAATGATCAGTAGCATTTAGAATTCACAATCTAGATTTACACAGGATGGGAATATTGTGAAGGAAACTCCAAGATTAATACTTTCACTGAAATGTAAACTGATATTCTTATTTAGGATAAGATTAGTGCTGTGCAGTGCTGAATGTATGTATGTTTCACCAAAAGTACCAATGAATGGCAATGAATTCCTATAACATAAAATACAGTATTCTTAACTATGTGCAAAATAACAGCAGGAAAACCCCTCAGATATTATGGTGTCTGAATAGTTGGTAGACCAAGCAAGAAAGATGAAATTTCAGCTGAAACTCGATCAAAGTCTTCAGTGTTACTCAACTCACATTCGTACACACAGATAACTGCGCAAAACTGTGACTGCAGTCACAACTCCTAACACCTGAGGGCCTACAATAATAAATGTAAAAGTCAATAAGTCAGCAATTCTTAGATTACTTTATATTTAAATGATAGCAATAGAACAGTTTTTCCTTTCCTGTTTCTTATGCTCATGTTATTTCCATAGAAAATCACTTTTCAGGCCAAGTTGTAAAGCGGTTCTTGCCTCCAGCTGTCACAGGTAAGGTAAAGTCCATCCTTTGATGGATTCTTATTACTTATTAAATATTTAATAAGCTGTGAGACTAGTTCAAGGCTGTATTTCACTTTTCCCAAGTAATTTTGGTGGTGCTTCTCAAGGAAATAATGCAAGCTGAATGAAGGACACATAGCGCTAGTTAGCAGTTTGCATACATGTCAGTAATAATAACGTAGAGATGTATAATCAGACTTATTTTTCCATTATAGCTTACACCAAATTGCATTTTAAAGTATTACCCTGAGGAGAAAAAAAAAAAAAAAAAAAAAAAAAAGTGCTGAAAACAGATGCAGAAAACAAAAACCTGGCAATAGCCAACTGCTTTGTAGAAAAATCAAATTTAAAAACCTTTCTTTCCTTTTTTTTTTTTTTTTTTTTCCCGTGATTGGCACATTTTGTAGCATATTAAGAGCAGTAAGTAAGAACAGTAAGCTCAAGGAACAACCTTCTATTTTTTCTCTAGTCTTTAGTTTCTTGCTTTTCCTTTTTCTTCTGTTATCTTTTTGTCTCATAAACATTGAATTTCCTATGGCAAAGCCCTTATAATGTTTTAAACCATGAATGTCCACCTTTTGGCTTGCCTGAGCCTCACAGAGCAAAGGGGAATTGTGTTCAGCTGCATATAGAATATATAATATAATTAATATATATAAGTAAAAAAACTTATTTTCATGTTCTGACACTCATTTTCCATTTGATTCCATAAATGACAGGCCACATAGCTAGATGTTCCAGGCCTCATGGTCTGTGGGTGGTGGGTTGAACATGCCTGTTTTAAACCAAGAACCATAATTCTGAAGATTTTCTTTTATCACCATAGCAAAGTGATAAAAAATTATCTGGAAGTGCATTCAGTTTTGAAAATACAATGTATATTATGTATTATATTATATTGTACACTATATTATAAATAGTATTCCTGGAAAATTAGAAAATATGATTTTTTAAAATTTATTTATTTCATAAATTAGTTTATATTTGTAAAACATCAATTAGAACATTGCAGTGCCACTCCAAAGCTCAGTATTGTTGTGTAACCACAACAAATAACCTGACAAACCTCATTAATACAGTGGGAAAATTCATAGTCAGCAACTACCTTTATTTCTTGAAGTGTAGTCATGATTAATAAAAGAATAATAGCATAAAGTATTGAATAAAACATATTTGTTGTTCACCTGCTGAACTTGAGGTTTTCTAAATAGAATTTGTATATTAAAAACCACAGCTGTTTATATATTAGTAATTAAAGTGGCATTAACACACATGCAAGACAAGGAGGTGATATGAATCCATCCCAGATTCACCAAGGGCAGATCATCCCTGAACAATCTGGTGGTGCTCTATGATGAAGTGACAGCATCTGTGGACAAAGAAAGGGCAACTGATCTCAACTACCAGGACTATTACAAAGCCTGTAATTTGGTCCAACATCGTATTCTTATCTCTACTTTAAAAAGATATGGATTTGAAGAGTTTACTATTTAGTGGATAACAAATTGGTTGAATGGTCACAGCCAAAGAATGTGGTGAACAGCTTGGTATTTAGGTAGCAGCTGATGCTGAATGGTATCCACTGGCGGGTCTGTCTTATGAATGTTGCTGTTTAGTATCTTTATCAATCATATAGACAGTGGGATTGAGTGTACCCTCACCAAGTAGTGCTGTTGATACAAAAGAATGAAGGTATCAGGACAATCTTGGAAAGTGGGCCCATGTAATTCTATTCAGGTTCAACAAGGCCAAGTGCAAGGTGCTGAAACTGGTTGGGGCAAGCTTAGATGTGTGTATGGGCTGGGAGAAGAACTTATTGAGAGGAGCCCTGCAGAGGAGGACTTGGAAGTCCTGGTGAAGGAAATTGCAGGACATGAGTCAACAGTGTGCCCTTGCAACCCAAAAGCTCATTTGTACCTGGCTGCATTGAAAGAGGGGTGGCCAGCAGGGTGAAGGAGGTAATTGTTTCCCTCTACCGTAATGTCATGAGACCCTGTCTTGAGTACTGTGCTCAGGTCTGGAATCTCCAGAACAAGAAATATGTGCAGCTGTTGGAGCGAGTCCAGAGGAGGTCCATCAAGATGATCAGAGGGCTGAAGCACCTCTTTTAGGTACCGGACTTGCTCATTCTGGAGAAAAGAAGACTCCAGGGAGACCTCATTGCAACCTTTCCATACTTAAAGGGAAGGGAGCTTAGGAACAGGAGGGAGAGCCATTTTTTTGCACATTCTGATTGTGACAGGACAAAGGAGAATGATTTTAATCTGTATAAGCAAAGATTTAGACTGCATACTAGTAGGAAATTTTCTACTCATCAGGTGATGAAGCACTGGAACAGCTTGCCCAGAGAAGTTGTGGATGCCCCATCCCTGGAGGTATTCAAGGCCAGGTTGAATGGGGCTTTGGACAGCCTGATCTAGTGGCTGGCAAACTTGCCCATGTTCCATTCCAAACTATTCCTTAATGCTATGATTAATGCTAATTAAGAAACAGAAACCATAGCAAATCGATCTTATAAATTTTTTAATGTAACTATATTTATCACAAGATATTTACAATGTGACAAAGTAAATAATATAATTAAAACTATTATTGTTTTTGGGATGTAAATACAACACCCAGTTTTGGAAAATCTAGTTGAAAATCATATGAGATATTATTGACATAAGTCCTTTTAAATCTCTATTAATGGGTTAAAAAATGTCAATTAAATACTTTTGAGCTACAAAGTCATGTAGATGGAGAAAAATTTATTAAAATTGAAATTGTTAATATATTATTTAATTGTTCAATGTCAAAACAACGCATCGTTTCCTTTTTAGAAATCTGCACTATTTTTGCAGACAAGAACATTTGTAGAATCGTAGAATTATTTATGCTGGAAGGAACCCTAAAGACAGTCTACCACCTCTGTCATGGGCAGGGACACATTCCACTAGGTCAGTTTGCTCAATGCACCTTCCAGCCTGACCTTGAACACTTCTGGGATGAGGCATTCACAGCTCCTCTGGGCAACTGTTCCAGTGCCTCACCACTCTCATAATTAAAAATGTCTTCCTAATGTCCAATGACATCTTCCCTCTTTTAGTTTAACAACATTAGTCCTTCTCTTTTTCCCACGCTGCCTGATAAAGTCTCTCTCCATCATTATTGTAGACTTCCTCTAAGTACCAAAAGGCTGCTATAAGGTTTCCGCAGAGCCTCCTTGTCTGCCTCAACTCTCCAGAGAGTCTTTTAGAAGAGATGCTCCAGTCCTGTAATCATACTCATGGGACTGTCACTGCACAAGTTTCGTATATGTTTGACTTGATAATTCTAAAAAAATTAGTGCAACTGGAATAATAATTCTTTGGTATTTTGTTAAGGCTCTAAATAGTCAAATAATGCATTATTGGCTTTGCATATGCGAGTTGTTTCTTTTGTTCATAAGAATATTTCAAGTATAACTTTTGGAAATTCAAGCATTCTGAAACCTGGATGCATCCCATTGATGAGGTAACTATGAAAGTATTATTCTTTTATACTTTTTTACACTTATCAAGTATGTACTTAGTATATATTCAGATTTTCTTAACATAAATGTTTTTAGAAGGAAAACTATTTTTGATTCCCCTTCATATACTTCCCTTATGACAGAAAGCATAAGGGCTGCTTCAAAAGTAATGCCTCCTATTATATTATGTTGGCCCGTGATGTCAGAGGTGGGCGTTGACAGTATGGCAGTACAGGCTGAACCTTCCCACCAATATTCCATTACATTTTGTTGCTGTGTGACAGGTGTCAGCAGAGGGACAGTTTGACAAAATAGCATCTGACATCAATGTGTATATGAAGCAAAAGTGAATCATTGAATTCCTTCATGCAGAAAAAATTGCACCCACTGACATTCACTGATGCTTGCTGAATGTTTATAGAGACCAAACAGTGGATATGAGCAGAGGGAAGTGGTGTGTGGCGCATATCTGAAGTGGAAACAGCAACAGTGGGTCACCTCTGCTGGTGCAGATTTTTATAAGCATGGCACTCAGGCTCTTGTTCATTGTTGGCAGAAATGCATAGCTAATGGTGGTGACCATGTTGACAAATAGTGTTCTGTAGCTGAGAATTTGCTTTGTCAAACAGTGTTATTATACACTTTATATCTGTTCTAGGTTCCATGGAAATAAGTAGGAAGCATTACTTTTGGAGCAACCAATGTACATCTTTGGATCATTTGATTTTCATTTAAATTTTAATATTATTCCTTTTAATGTGAGACGCATAACAGTTTGAGCTGTTGTAAGTTATTTCAATTACAAGGAGATAATTTTGTCAGGATCCAGTGCAAGTGATATCTCTATTTCCAAAGAAAATTACTCAAATAGTATGAAATGGCATAGAAATGAAATTACAAAAGACGGTTTCCTGTTTTACATTTTTCTTTTGCTCAAACCTCAAAATATTTTTATAGCACTTTCTCAGAATTATTATTAATCAGGTATTTGGGCTGCTCCTTCTATTCTCCTCCCTCCATTTTCATCTGTTTTCTTTTTTTTTTTTTGTTCCTTCTCACTTCATTTTGACCTCTGCAACTCAAACAGATTCTGGAGGTCTTCTGACCAAAAAAGATCAAATGCGTAAGTTAATACAGTTATCTTGTTCCAATTTGGAAACTTCTCTAATAAGTTTAATAATTTCCACTATTTTTGACAAAAGATGCAATTTATCTTACCCTATCAAGTTTGGTGTGGTTTAATCAAACCTTTAACATGTTCTCTCCATATCTTTTCTGAAGAAGATCAGGTCCTTCTCCAACTACAGTTATGTGTAAAAATACAACACCCTTCTGTGGCCTTTGCTATTAAACATTCTGCTGTTTCATCACTTCTCTTTTCTATTTTTTTTTTTTTTAATTAAAAACAGACTGGAGAATGTCAGCCATGATAGGAATGACTAAATGCCTCCAGCTTCCATGAGGTAACATATACATAGAATCTGGTCCTATCTGAGCTAATTTCAATTTTCTGCATACTGCTGTTCCTTTAGGTTTAAGACCATTGAGGACACTGATATCACAGAAAATCTGAGGTGAAAGCATCTGCCTGTGACTACAGGAAATCCAAAAGAATATATTGTAAGGCAATTTCTGAGAAAACCTATGTAAAGTAATTAACCTCAGTAGAACTGGGGATACTTCTCCAAGAGAAATTGTAATATATCCATTGCAAGCAGAGCAGAGAGGTATTTACCTAGAGGCATTTGAGAAAAGCCATGGAACAGTGCAGTTCTGGCTGATAATTAATTAAAAGGGAGATGTACAATAACATAAAGAAAAAGATAAACTAAATTCTTAATTTCTCTGTTTTCACATGCAAGCACTGATGAGCAGCCAACAGTACTGAAAATCAATAGACTAAAAAGCAAAGCAAAGAAAAAAAGTCCTTTGTGTAAAGAGGAAGTATAAGTTGGTGAATAAAACTCACTATGAGAGGATGTTATTTGGATTGAGACAAGGACGAGAAGAATATTTATGTGTAGTACATAACATTAAAAACTAAAATGTATAAACTTCACACTTTCAAAAAACTTTAGTAAGCATCTAGAGGTAAGGGGAGTCTTGTGGCCTTCCTCTGGACCTGCTGCAACAACTCCATGTCCTTCTTGTGTTGGTGGCCCCAGAACAGGCACTGTACTCCAGATGAGATCTCACAAGAGCAGAGGGGCATAATCATCTCCCTTGATCTACTGGTCACGCATATCTTGATGCAGCTTGGGATATGGTTGGTCTTCTGGGCTGCAAGCACACATTGCCAGCTTACACTGAGTTTTTCATCAACCAACACCCCCAAATCTTTCTCCTCAGGTCTGCTCTCAAGCCATTCTCCACTCAAACTGTATCTATGCTTGGGATTGCCCCAACCCAGGCGCAGGACCTTGCACTTGGCTTTGGTGAACTTCATGAGGCAGGCATGGTCCCATCTCTCAAGCCTGTCTAGGTTCCTCTGGATAGCATCCCATCCCTCTAATGTATCAATTGAACCACTCAGCTTGGTGTCGTCTGCAAACTTGCTGAGGGTGCACTCCATCCCACTGTCCATGTCACCTACAAAGGTGTTAGCTCCTGTCCCAGTACTGATCCCTGAGGAATGCCACTCATCACTGGTTTCCACTTGACACTGAGCTGCTGACTGCAACACTCTGAGTGCAGAAAAAATAAAAATACCGAGTGTGGTAAATTATCCCTGATAAAATGTGGTCATGTTTCACAAAGAAGAGACACCTCAGATCCTCCTACACTTTATCCGCTGTAGGAAGCTACAGCTTACCTCTGCTCTTAAAGAGTCTTCTTTGTATTTCTGAGCAGTTACTGAGGTACTGTTACTTCACGCATTCTTCAGATATTAACACTTTCAGACACGAACACTGACTCATGTAAAACCACAGTAATTCATTTTTTTTTTCCAAAACATAATCACTAGTCTATTTTTCAACCAGTTCTTTATTCTTTTTGTGTGTCTTAATATGGATCTTTCAAATTTGTCGCTTTAAGCTGTGTCCTGTCATGTAAAACTTGATCAAAGGCTTGCACCAAATCCAAATCCAAATAAAATATATTCACAATCATTATCAACCTTGCATGTAAAATGAAGATATAGGTACAAAAATCTTAGGCTGTAGCAATGTAATGCAGGCATTACAATATGATCTGCTACAGAGGTCTATTTTTCTGATGTTTCATTTGTAGTATATTGTTCCATGAATAAGGTAATCCTTATTAATTTTGCTTTACCATGTAGAAAAAGAACATCACAGAGAGCATAGTGTATCTAAAAAAAGTGTGTTTTTTTAAACTGTATATTTGAGCTAAAGGTTTTTTGTTTGTTTGTTTGTTTGTTTTTCCATTTGTTGGTGAACATTGCAATTAGAACTCTTAGGTACATTTATATATATTTTAAATTGTCTCTGGGTAATGATGGTAAAAATTTTGGCTGGAGCACAATAGCATATTGTTCTGTGAATCAGGAGCTCATATTCTTACTAGTGAGAGAGTGTACCTAGGTGCCTGGTTCAGTTGGAGTCTTTGCATTAATTCTAAATATTCTCTGCTTTTCTTTATTTTTTTTTTCTCTTTCCTTCCTTCCTTCCTTCCTTCCTTCCTTCCTTCCTTCCTTCCTTCCTTCCTTCCTTCCTTCCTTCCTTCCTTCCTCTCTCTCTCTCTCTCTTTTTTTTTTTTTTTAATGTGCCCATCTTGCCAGAGAGAATTGGAAAGAGTTGCAGAACAGCACGAGGAGAAACTGAATTCCTCATGGTTGTTTTTAAGCTTCTTATTGCTGCTGACCTCCTTGGTCCATTGTTCTGCAAACTGGCTCAAAGAAGAGCTTTTTGTCTGTGGCTGAAAACGAGCATTTATTTTGGCAGTTGCTATTCGCACAGCAGGGACAAGTGTACTGCTTGAGGTAGTACTAGCCAAGAAATTACTATTCCAGCTACTGTACAATTGCAAGTTTAGAGTCATTCAGTTCCTTTAAAGTATAGACTATTGGAAAAGGTCTTATTCCTCTCCATTCCTCTCTGGGTAGCTCTATACCATCCTAGTACTCATAGACTGGATCTCTTTACTGAGCCCCATATTTTCTGATAAAATAATCATAACAGGCATAGCAGAGCTTAGCATCCATGAACTCTTTACACTGATGTTAGTAGTTGATGGCAAATTGGCAAAGTTTTCTATAGCAAAAAATAGATCTAATTCCTGATTCACCTAGGGTTCATAGAATATTACAACAAACAAACAAACAATAAAAAACACCTTAATATCTATGATGCTAGATACAGTTTAAACAATTTTCCTTAAACGTCTAAAATTTCCCCAACCTCATTAACACTTCAACTAACTAGAAAAAGATTGCTTTCTCTATGTTTATGTCTCTTTACAAATATGCTACAAATTGCTGTCCTGTATCAGCAGCTTCTAGTCTGTGAGTGGTTGGTTCACCTTTGAATGAATCTCCAAAAAGAATCTCCATTCTTCCCTTCAAAAATTACTCATGATTACACTACTGACCCTCATTTTTTTCTTGTTAGCAGTGAGTATGATAGAACCTTATCGCTTCCTTGTTGCATTATTTACAGCTTCTATCTAACAGTTAATTTGTTTAATCCAGTACATCCAGGAAGTTGTGATGAAAATATTCATTTATTTATTTATTTATTTTAAATCAAAATTATAGCATACAAGTTCCTGAGGTGTTATATTGTGAGAACTGATCTGGCACACAAGAAAGAAACTGGAATTTTATTGTCTTAAAAGTGTAAGATAGCATATGGTGTAAAAATAATTTTAAAATTAAAATGTGTAGGAAAAGCTATAATAATAGATCGCCAAGGTTCATTGCTTTGGAGCTGTCCCGCACCGAGCATCAGCGACTGACCGCGACGTACAGGGGGATTTTGGGACCTTCATCCAGGGAACCCTGAGATAACAGAGCAGCCTGGCAGCTCTCGCGAGAGCAGCTGACACAGCTGACGTGGCGTGGGTGGTTGCCTGAGCAACAGCTCTGCATTCACGCCCCCTTGCCTTGAAAAAACCTCAGGGAGATGGAGAGGAGTCCGGGTGTGTGAATCAAGTGGGCTGTTCAAATGCAGAGAAACTGTAAGCCACCCATTCACTGGACTACACAGTGAGGAGGGTTGCTACCACTGTGAAGCGAGTGATAAATGTGGGGGCACCTGTTAATGACCTGGTAACGGGGCAAGGGTGGTCCAGCACTACTGGCAACAGGACAGGGCTGATCAGTCACACCCCATTAAGGCTACCTGAATAGTGCTAGTGAGTCTGCTCATTTGCCATGGCTGCGCCTCGGCTGAGGGCTACTGCCAGGAATAATGTGGAGATCCAGACAGAGGTCCAATGTTCATGTAAAAGGAAAGCAGTGGCCGAGAAGAATGTGGAGATCCAGATTGAGGTCCCGTGCACGCATGTAAGGAAGGCTGCTGCTAAGAAAAATGTGGAGACTCAGACTGAGGTCCCAAAACAAGATGCTAGTGTGCAGGTCTTTGGCTGTAGTGAGTTCCAGAGCCTGGCCTTTGCAGTGCTAGGTGAGAGAGACAGCACTTGTGTAAGATGCGACCAGCTAAATGACTTACTCAGCATTGTGGTTGACCTGAAGGAAGAGGTGGAGAGCCTGAGGAGCATAAAGGAATGTGAGAGGGAGACTGATTGGTGGAGCCAAACCCTATTGGCCCCAAGATCTTGGCAGCCAGCTGAGGCTCCACATGGAGTACGTCACCCCCTGCTGCCTTGCAAACAGGTGACAGAGGGGAACCAGCAGGCAGACTGTTCTTGCTGCAGTGAATCCCCTCTCCTCTCCTCTCCCTGGGAACAATGGTAAAGAATTGGGGGGTGTGGAGCAGTGGCAAAAGGCCCCTGCTCGGTGATGCAGGCGTGCCCTCCCAGAGAATTCCCCTGCCTCCCCAGCTGCCCCTGTGGAACAGATACAGTGCTTTGCAGGGACAACTGGACAATGGCGGTGATGGTGGTTCTCCCCAGTTGGTGGCGTTGCCAAAGTCTAACTAGACTTCACTTAGCGTTAAAACCTTATCGGCAAAGAAAAAACAATGGGTTACTGTCATTGGTGGCTCTGTGCTGAAGGGAGCAGAAAGGGCAGTATGTAGACCAGACCCTCTACAAAGGGAGGTCTGTTACCTCCTGGGAGCCAGAGTCAAAGATGTGAGGAAGAAACTTCCTTCCCCAGTTTGGCCCTCAGATTACTATCCCCTGTTGTTGTTTCAGGTAGGCAGCAATGACATAGGAAGAAATTCCCTAAAGACTATGAAAAAGGACTTCAGAGCCTTGGGGCGACAGGTAAAAGGTTTGGGAGAACAAGTTGTGTTCTCCTCTATCCCTCCAGTTATAGGGAATAATGAGGGACTAAATATGATGGGCCTACAGATTAATACCTGGCTCCGAGCCTGGTATGCCTGGCTTGAGGTGTGACCTTTGCTCTGATTGCATGAGAACAGGCTGGCTGGCATCCGATAGGAGTCGCTTCTCCCACTGGTGGAAAGGGGTCTTAAGATGGGAGTTGGGAAGGTTCATGGATAGAGCTTTAAACTAGGTACAAAGGGGGGTGGGGGTGTAACTGGGGTCACTAGAATGGAGCCTGTATGTAACATCCCAGTGCCTGTAGGAGAGGAATGTGCTAGTAAGACCCTGCAGTCTTGTGTCTTGGTGAAGGAGGAGGACGACTCACGTTCTATATGAAGAACACGAGGGTTGGTGTGAGGTTGGTGGCTGTGGAAACACCTGAGTATGGTCATGAGGGTATTAAGACTACTGCCACTCAAAAGGAGGCCCAGCTCAGGTGCCTTTACACTAATGCACGCAGCATGGGTAATAAACAGGAGAAACTGGAGGCCATTGTGCGGTCGGAAAACTATGATATAGTTGCCATCATGGAAACAGGGTGGAATGACTTGCACAGTGGGAGTGCTGTGATGGATGGCTACCAACTTCTCAAAAGAGATAGGCAAGGCAGGAAAGGCGGTTGTGTAGCCCTTTATGTTAAGGTGATAGGGTGTAGAGCTTATGGGTGAGAATAAAAGCAAAGACTAAAAAACTGATATTACTGTGGGAGTCTGCTACAGGCCACCCAACCAAAATGAAGAGGTGGACAAGACACTTTATAGACAG
Organism: Gallus gallus; assembly: GCF_016699485.2. Taxonomy (NCBI): domain Eukaryota; kingdom Metazoa; phylum Chordata; class Aves; order Galliformes; family Phasianidae; genus Gallus; species Gallus gallus. Next base: position 158,918,356 of record NC_052532.1, on the reverse strand, counting down.
TTCGGTGAGGTCTCAAGGTCACTCTCCCTTGTTCTTGTGGGGGACTTCAACATCCCAGACATCTGCTGGATTTGTCAGATCTGTGGATCTGACACAGCTGGTGAGGGAGCCAACGAGGGGAAGCAAAATCCTGGATTTTGCAAATCTGTTGTTTGTTAACAGAGAAGGTCTTGTGGGGGATGTAAAAGTTGGAGGCCGTCTGGGGCATAGTGATCATGAGATGCTAGATTTCTCGATCCTTGTTGAACCACAGAGAGGAGTCAGCAGAACTGCCACAATGGACCTCCAGAAGGCAGACTTTAACCTCTTTAGGAACATGGTTGAGAGGATCTCTTGGGAAGTAGTTTTGGAGAGTGTGGGAGCCTAGGAAGGCTGGGAATACTTTAAGGAAGTTATTTTAAAGGTGCAGGAGCTGACCATCCCCATGTCACAGAAGACGAGTCAACAGGCAAGAAGGCCAGACTGGCTCAACAGACACCTTTGGCTGGATCTCAAGAACAAAAGGAAAGTTCATGGTCTCTGGAAGAGTGGGCAAGCTACTTATGATGATTACAGGTATGTAGTGAAGCTGTGCAGGGAGAAAATTAGAAAAGCCAAAGCCCATCTAAATTGAACTTGGCCACTAAGGTAAAGGAAAACAATAAATATTTTTATAAATATATCAACAGCAAGAGGAGGGCTAGGGAGAATCTCCATCCCCTGTTAGATGCCGAGGGCAACTTGGTGACCAAGGATCAGGACAAGGCTAAGGTACTTAATGCCTTCTTTGCCTCAGACTTTAATAGTAAGATTTGTTACTCCCTGGGAACACAGCCCCCTGCACTGTTAGATGGGGATGGGGAACAGAATAAGCCCTACACGATCCATAACAAGATGGTTTTGGACCTGCTCCAAAAGCTAACAAGTCCATGGGGCTGGATGGATTGCACCCTAGAGTGATGAGGGAATTGGTGGATGTGGTTGCCAAGCCACTGTCCATCATTCTTTGGCAGTCCTGGCTAGCTGGGGATGTCCTGGCAGACTGGAGACTGGCAAATGTGATGGCTATCTTCAAAAAGGGCTGGAAAGATGATCCTGGTAGCTACAGACCTATCAGTATCACCTTGGTGCCCAGAAACGTTATGGAACGGATAATCTCGGGAGCCATGGTGGACCAGTTAAAGGTCAACCAGGGGATCAGGCCCAGTCAGCATGGGTTTATGAATGGTAGATCCTGTCTGACAGACCTGATTTCATTCTATGACAAGGTGACTTGCTTAGTGGATGAGGGTAACCCTGTCGATGGACTTCAGTAAAGACTTTGGCATTGTCTCCCACCACATCCTTGTGGAGAAGCTGGCTGCCCACAGTGTGGATGGGCATACGCTCCACTGGGTAAAACACTGGCTGGATGGCTGGACCCAAAGAGTTGTGGTCAGTGGATATAAATCCATTTGGCAGCCGCTCGTGAGCGGTGTCCCCAAGGTCTCAGTACTGGAGCCGCTTCTATTTAACATCTTTATTAATGATCTTGATGAGGGGATTGAGTGCACCCTCAGTAAATTTGCAGACAACACCAAGTTGGAAGGGAGTGTTGATCTGCCTGAGGGGCAAAAGGCACTACAGAGGGACCTGGATAGACTGGATCAATGGGCCAAGGTTAATTGCATTAGTTTCAATAGGGCCAAGTGTTGGTTCCTGCATTTTGGTCACAGCAACCCCAGGCAACCCTACAGGCTTGGGGAGAAGTGGCTGGAAAACTGCCTGATGGAAAGGGACCTTGGTGTCCTGACGGACAGTCAGCTGAATATGAGCCAGCAGTGTGCCCAGGTGGCCAAGAAGGCCAATGGCATCCTGGCTTGTATCAGGAACGGTGTGGTGAGCAGGACTAGGGAAGTCATCCTGCCCCAGTTCTCGGCACTGTTGAGGCCTCACCTTGAGCGCTGTGTTCAGTTTTGGGCTCCTTGCTACAGAAAGGACACTGAGGTGCTGGAGCAGGTCCAAAGAAAGGCAATAAGGCTTGTGAAGGGATTGGAGAATATGCCCTATGAGGAGAGGCTGAGGGAACAGGGGCTGTTTAATCTGGGGAAAAGGAGGCTGAGGGGAGACCTTAATGCTCTCTTCCAGTATCTGAAAGGTGCTTACAGCAAGAGCGGGCTTGGTTTCTTCTCACTGGTGACAGGTGACAAGATGAGGGGAAATGGCCTCAAGTTGCACCAGGGTAAGTTTAGGTTGGATATTAGGAAACACTTCTTTACAGAAAGGATTGTTAAACACTGGAATAGGCTCCCCAGGGAGGTGGTTGAGTCACCATCCCTGGATGTGTTTTAAAACTGTTTGGATGTGGTGCTAAGGGACATGATTTAGTAGAGGGTTGTTAGAGTTAGGGTAGTATTGTTAGGTTGTGGTTGGACTCAATGATCTTTAAGGTCTTTTCCAACTGGAGTGATTCTACAATTCTATGAATTGGCAAGGAAGAAAATGAGAAAAGAAAAACAAAGTCATTAAATACAAAACTAAATATTACAGTAGCTTAGACAGATAGCCAATATTGAAGGATAATGTTGCAACTAACTTTGTCTTCTGAATCTTGAGGCAAAGAAAAACAATAACATTGCAGATACTGTAATCCTTTCTTGAAGGAAAAAGTGAGAGAATAAAACTTTATTATTCCACTGGAGCTGATAATTAGGAAATTGTAGCTATTATGAGCTGATGAAGTAAGTACCAGAATTCTGAAGCATATCTGATTGTCAACCTTCAACTTAAAACTTCAGCTAGGTATTTGAAACACTGCATATACTTTTTACCCTTTTGCACTCTCCATATTTACATGTTGGTTAGGGATGCTTTATCTTGCTAAAGGAATTATGAATTAAATATTCATAAAAAAGAAAACTGGAAAGTAATGCAGTCAGAAGCTAGGACGAGAAAAGTAAAAAATGATACTAGTAAACATACTTAGGTTTATGAATGAAAGTATCCTACCATGTGGTTTTGCTTCCCCAAGGACATGCATACCTTAAAGAAACACGATTTAAAGAAAGAGATAAGAGTCTAAAGAAAATCTTGTTTTCATTTTGATCATCAGTTAATCCCATGAGGAACCCATGGTGAGCATCCAGTCCTGGTCTTATTGTCAATGGTGGAGTTACATCATGGGGTTCTTTGTAAGTTATAAACTTATGTGCTGAGAAGATTTGTAGTAGTAACACCAGGACTCAGTTCAGTGATGATAAATACAATTTAGCTTACAACTGGAAGATATTTTTCTACCTGTAATTGCGTTTGGTTTCTTCTACAGAGAATGTCCATAAACTCGGAATTTTGATTAGCTACACAGATGAATTTTCTATTGAGTTGTTCTGTACTGGAGTATTTCTTTAAGTATACACTGACACATACTAGCACACTATCACATGGGAACTTATGTTGGGGTGGCTGCAAGAAAAGATTGTACCACTCAATGACATGAAATATAAAATTTATTTTAAATTATTTTACATTTTTTATTCTAGGCTTTCTGGTGCACATACACTCTGTACAAAAGTACTCATGACAGACAAGGCTCCTGCTTCTCTTGTCCATTTGTGCATGGCACTAATTTTCAAATTTTAAGGGATATTAAAAAGTTATGCCTTATCTTAGTGGTAAAATCCCAAATGAGTTCAAAGTTCCTGTGGGAATATGAAATAGTTCATCAGGTCTACAAAGAATTATTTTTTTTCAGGGAAGAGTCTTGATGATTTATTTATAATACTCAAAACCAATTAAAAAGTTCTCTAATTATTAGGAATACTTAATCTTCTCTAAGGCAACATAAAAGTGAAAATAATTAAAATAACAGCAGTGGAATTGATTATAAAGAATAACTACACTGATTGTAAGGCATTATTAGAAAAAAAAAAAAAAAAAACTTCTGGGAAATTTACCCATGGTTTTGATAAAGTGCCCTGTTTGCTAAAATTATGTGTACTTTATATTTGAAAATATACAGGAAAAGGGAAAGAAATATATGTACCTATAAACTTTTGCAATGTAATAAAGACGAAAGAACTTGGCAGAGAAAAAAAATTCTATTGTATTTATATAAACTCCATAATAAGTACCACCTACACTGTGGTTACACTGCAACATAGTTTATAACTGTTGTGTAAGAACCTAGTTATTTAAATGAAAAAAAAATAGTAGTTACACACTGTTTTGTAATCTCTACAATGTAATGATTTTGCCAGTTTTATGAAAGTCTGGCAATTCATGTGGTTGCCTGGAATCAATTTATTAATTAAAAAATTAGGTCAGCTCCAGTGACCTAATTAAGTCTAATAAAACCAACTAGATCACAATTAAGATTCTCTTTTCACATAGGTATTTTTTTGTCTCCTTAGTGTCACTTGTAATTTAAGTCTGGAGGGCTAGTACAGTTATATTATGCTCTTTGTATTCTAGTCTGTTACCTAATCTGCTTATTGAAAACAATACAAGAACAACAGCAAACAGAAGCCAGACTCAGACTACATTTAATATTGAATTTACTATCTCTATCATTCATATAAAACATGGTTTCTATGAAAATATCATCTGTTCTAAGGTTTTGAGAAGTCTTTTAATCTTCACTGTATTGTCATCGTATCTTCCAATGAATAATTCAGATTACTGGTTTACATGTGTTGAGCTTCATGCATTTGGAAATTAAGAAACACCAAATACACTACTGGGTTAAGTTTGTTCCACTGATGAATTATATTGTTAAAAAAAACACTGCCTGCAATGCAGAAAGCAAATATCAAGTTACTTCATAATTAAATTAACAATATCTCTATCTATTCATAAATAGAACAATACCAAGTTCATTTTTCGCTTCAGGTGTATGTTTACAAGAAGCTTGTTGGAACAGGATGCTGAGGTGTATAAATAAACACTATAGAAAGTTTCAAAGTCTAGGCTAGTCTATTTTCATGATTTTCACTGCAGTTGGCTAATGGGGAAAGGTAGGCCACCTGAAGGGTGTGTTATCCAGCTTCAGTACCTATTTTAAGCAGACATGAGACACTTTCTTTCCATGTTGATTTCTCTCTGCTTCCATATAGACCTAGAATAGCTTACATTAGAAGTCTAATCTTTCAGATAGTTATAGTTAGTTAAAATTAATCATACTTGTTACCATACAACCATAGGCCAAACTGTCTAATAATTATTTGTCCAGAAGAAATGTGTTATAAAAGAAATGAGTAACACAAGACCCTTATGTAGACCCAGGAAGGATTGCCATAGGGGAAAAGGAGAGATCCTGAAAGACTACTCTAAGAAGTTTCTTACTTGTGGGAAGAAATTTTAACAGTGAGAAACTCCTGCAGTTGCCAGTTTATAAATGTGTTAAAAGCCTGTCAAGTAGTTAGATGACTCAGTTAATTCAAACTAACAAAGTAGTGATCACCTAGAGATAATATCTGGTTCAGAATTCAAAATATCTGCTGAATATGTCCCCATAACACATAGGCTATAAATGTTGCTGGTTCCAAAAGTTTTACTGTAAGAAATGTAGAAAGTAATGTAAATGATTTCACTCAAAAGTTTTTGGTGGTGAAAATGCATTTTGCAAAGCTCCTTGTATGGCCAAAGATTACTGCGGCGTTGCATCAACCACAATCACTTTTTTTTATAATGCACACTGCACCTGCTTTCCTCTTCTAACATTCACAAAGGGGATTGTGGTGTAAACTCTATGTTCTGTTTCTTATGAGGTTACTCAGTATAGTTAAAACCTCCAGTGTATGATTTCAATATGATTTTATCACACTCTGCTTCAAACTGTCCTACTGTTTTTATCTATTTATCTACATTTTATCAGATTTTGCTTCAAAATGACATAATCAAGTCCAAGCTAATGTATGACATAACAGCAGTAGTTCACCAAATGGTAAATAACTATAAACACAACTGGGATAATAGGATGAACTTTCCATTTTGGAATTCCAATAAAGTATCAATAATCCACAATTTCACAATGAAAAGCAGTTATTTGAATACTACCTTAGACAGTTCCCTTACCATTTTGTCTCCTAATATAGGATAGGTAGAGAATGGTCACAATAATTTAGATGGAAATGTATATTCTGCATATGTAATGTGACTATCCTTTCTCCTATTTACCCATCAGTACATGGGTGTATTACAGTTCAGCTACAGCATGTTGCAAGTGATCATCCATTAATCATTATAAGATATGTCACACAATATCTACATATTAGTGTAGTTATCTCAGTTATCTACTGAGAATATCTGAACGCTTAAAGTGTATGTGGATTTCCATTATCCAAAACTATAGCCTAGTTCTTCAGAAAGAAACTGGGATATACTTATAAACACACACACACAAAAACACTGGGGAAGAAACTGTTGTCTTACAAAATTATTTCCTTTTGAGAAATGTAAGTAGAGCATTTTCTGACCATAACACTTTCTAAAGGGCAGAAACTAGGAAGAATAGCATAATAATCTTAAGCGAAACAGCACAAGTTATATCAAATATAGTCTACCTATATATCTCCATTTTTTAAAAATGTTATTCTTGTTGCTATGGAATTTAAATTACCTTTTATTTTAACACTTCCATGTGTGACCTCACCTCTGTAGAATGAGAACTTGTTGTACTGGATCAAATCTAGCATGATTGTACTTGACGTACTTAATATAGAATCAGAGAATCGCTAAGGTTGGAAAAGACCCACAGGATCATCCAGTCCAACCATTCACCCTTCACCAATGGTTCTCACTAAACCATGTCCCTCAACACAACATCCAAACGCTCTTTGAACACCACCAGGCTCAGTGACTCCACCACCTCTCTGGGCAGCCCATTCCAGTGCCTGACCACCCTTTCAGAGAAGTAGTATTTCCTAACGTCCAGCCTGAATCTTCCCTGGTGCAGCCTGAAGCCATTCCCTCTAGTCCTAATAGCATCTTTTGTAGGTTTAGTAAACAAAGTAAAGCAAAACACTGAGAGAAGTTACTTACTGGAATTTTAGTCAACAAACAGATCTTGGTTTTCTTCTCTTTTTGGCATATATTTTTCTTTATTTTCTTTATCATGAGAGAAACTGTTTCTCTTTTATACAAAATAGTAAAAAATGCAATAGTACTTCACTTGGAGAAAGGTAAAAAAAAATGCAGAACAAGGCAATACAGTTTCAATATTAGTGGATTTTAGCTTCTGTTTTTATCTTATAAAAACCAAACTGTTAAGAATGAGGTCAGCATTCATGAACAAAGCATTTGTAAAAATCTGGAGAGAAAATTGCCTAAGATACTTGGTGGCATATACTGGGGATGATAAATGTAATAACAGTGTTCTCATCCCAGGCAAAAAGCACAGCTTGGAAATTTGATGGATCTATAAATACTCTGAAACTTAGCTTTTAATGAGATGGATAGATTGGAAGCCTTTATATGCTAAGAACTCAAAGATTCTGGGTGGTAAACTCTTATAGAAAATCTGCAGAGATGAGTAATTGCATATCCAAATGACTAAAAAGTTTCTTAATTAAGACATAAAGAACTGGTGTTACCACAGTTTGTCAGCTATGTTGATGAAAATTGCATTTTCATCACAGGTAGCCTGGGAGCAATACAGAGAAACAGTCTGAACGCCTCGGATTAGATTAGAAAAGCTGAAGTCCTGTTACAGTTACGTCTGTCCAGGGACATCAAGGTCAACAAGAAAAGCTTCTACATATATGTTGGTAATAAAAGGATGAGATGCATCTGTGGGTCCAGAAGCAAATGGCAGATTAAAAAGCTAAGCCACTAGCCATCATATTTGAAAAAATAATGGCAGTCTGGTGAAGTTCCCAAGGATTGGAAAAGGGAAAACTTTTGAAAACCATTATTAAAGCAGGAAAAAAAAAAAAACAAAAAAACAGGGAACTACAGTCCAGGCAGTCACACCTCTGTGCCTGGCAAGATCATGGTGAAGATCCTTTTGGAAACTATGCTAAGGTACATGGAGAGCAAAAAGGTGATTGGTGACAGACAGTGTTGCTTCACCTAAGGGCAAATTGTACCTGACAATTTTGGTAGCCTTCTAAAATGGGTTTCAACACTGGTAGTTAAAGGAAGAAACCAATGCTATCTGCTTGGACCTATGCAAAGCATTTGACACAGCCCTGCACAACAACCTTGTCTCCAAATTGGAACGAGATGGATTTGACAGGTGGAGCAATCAGTGGATAAGGAATTGACTGAATGATTGCACTTGAAGAACTGCATTTAGCAGTTCATCGGGTGAAGAACAGTGATGAGTGGTGTTCCACTGAGTTTGGAATGAGGACCAGCTATAATCTCTTTGTTGGTAACATGGACAGTAGGACAGAGTGTACCCTCAGCAAATTTGCGAATGATAGCAAGATAAGTAGTATAGTTGACATGTTATAGGGAATTGACACTATCCAGAGAGATCTTCATAGATTGAGTGGTGAGCCCATGCAAGTTCAACAAGGTCCAGAGCAAAGTTTTCCACTTGGGTCAGGGCAATTCCAAACACAGATACAGAACTGTGACTAGTAGATTGAGGAAGGTGAATCTCCCCCTCTACTGTGCTCTCATGGGAGCCCTCCTGTGTGTTTGGATCTGGGGTCCCCTGGATAAGAAAGACAGAGACATTTTGGAATAAGTCCGGTGGAGGGCCATGAGAATAATCAGAGGGCTGGAGCACCACTCCTACAAAGACTCTCTGAGAGTTCAGGCAGACGAGGAGGCTCTGCAGAAACGTTATAGCAGCCTTTCAGTACTTAGAGAAAGCCCAAAATTATGATGGAGAGAGACTTTATCAGGCAGTGTGGGAAAAAGAGAAGGACTAATGTTGTTAAACTAAAAGAGGGAAGATTTCATTGGACATTAGGAAGACATTTTTAATTATGTGAGTGGTAAGGCACTGGAACAGTTGCCCGGAGGAGTTGTGAATGCCTCATCCCTGGTAGTGTTCAAGGTCAGGTTGGAAGGTACGTTGAGCAAAGTGATCTAGTGGAACATGTCCCTGCCCATGATAGATGGGGTAGAACTAGACTATCTTTAAGGTCTTTTCCAAACCAAACCATTCTGTAATTCTATTAATTTGAAATATGCACGTTATTTTATTATTTTATATTTTTATTTATTTATTGGTCCTGATATTTCATGAAAGGTGGATTAAATCTTTGAAAGAGAAAAGCATGTCATAGTACTTCTGCTTGAATGTGTTGATTCAGTACTTTATCATTATATAGCTCCAACAGATGTGTGTGAAACATGAGCAGAAACATTGCTTCACAGAAAGGGTCTCTATTCTTTTTTTTTTTTTTTTCCTTATCTATTGCTACTATTGCTACTGCTGCTAGTTTCCCCATACAGCTAATTCTAGGAGAATTTGCTCCTAGGTTTACTAGGCTCCTAGGCTCACTGTCTAGGTACTGTGTACTAGCAAGTACATAGCACAATGGTCTCCCCTATTCTGGAAAGAGATTTGTTGTCATTGAGAGCCCTGTTTCTCAGGTTATGATATACGAGGGCAGCTCTGAAAGTAATGTCTCCTATTTTATTATGTCAGCCCATGATGTCAGAAGCAGATGTTTGTGTTATGGCAGTAGAGGCTGAACCTTCTTGTCAATATTCTGTTATGCTTTGTTGCTGTGTGACAAATGGCAGCAGAGGTGCAGTCTGACAGAATGACATCTGTCATGGAAGTACATAAAGGCGCACGACAGAATTCCTCCATGCAGAAAAAATTGCACACATTGGCATTCATGGATATTTGCTGAATTTTTATGGAGACCAAACAGTGGATGTTATCATAGCAAGGTGATGAGTGGTGCGTTTCAGCAGTGGAGACAGTGACATGAAAGACACGTTCCAGACAGCCATGTACAGCTGCCATACCACAAAATGAAGAATGGCTTGATCAGCTTCTCTGTGTGAATCTGCTAATGGTGTTGATTGTGTTGAAAAAATAGTGTTTTGTAGCTGAGAATTTGCTCTATCAAAGTGTTATTATTGTGCTCTTTTTATCTGTTGTAGTTTCCATGGAAATAAATAGGAGGCATTAGTTTCAGAGTGGCATATAGCTCTCTACAACTACCTGAAGGGGGGTTGTGGTGAGGTGGAGGTCAGCCTCTTATCCCACGTAACTAGATAAAGGACTACAGGTAATGGCTTCGAGTTGTGCCAGGGGAGATTCAGGTTGAACGTTAAGAAATAATTTTCCGAGAGAGTGGTCAGGTGCTGCAACATGCTGCCCAGGGGAGTGGTGGAGTCACCATCCCTGGAGATGCTCAAGAGGTGTCTAGATGTACTGAGGGATGTGGTTTATTGGGAAATATAGGTGATAGGTGGATGGTTGGACTGGATGATCTTAGAGGCTTTTTTCAACCTTGGTGATTCTATGATTCTGTATGTATATAATAACATGAAGTCAATACTGGAGCTTAATTTGTTTCAGTGTGATTTCCTTTTATAATGCATTTGACTTTTTTTTTTTTTTTTTTCCAAATGCTAAATATTAATTTCATTTTACATTTGATTTTACATTTGCAGTAGGAATCTGGTTCTCAAAGGGTTTTCTGGGAGAATGTCCGGAGAATGGATATAATTTAGCTCACTTCTCTCTCTCTCTCTCTCTCTCTCTCTCTCTCTCTTTTTTTTTTTCTTTTAATATAAGAGATGCTATCTACAAGGAAAAAAATCATTTAAAACCTGATAAGAAGTATCAGCCCTTTAATATGACTCTGTTCTATCACATCAGCAGGATAATTGATTATTTAGTTGAAAATATTCTGCTGATCCTTCTGTTTCTTCTGATCTACTCGGCCTTACAGTAACTGTTTCCTTTTCCAGTGAGAATGGTGAACCAAGTAGATGACTGTTGTAGCTAGATGATTTGTAGTGTGCTAAGGAATTAGACCTCACTAGAATCTTTGAGGTGATGTTTTTCTAGCACTACTCTGAGTTATTGATCTAAATCTAAGGAAGAATATTTTGGATTGTTGATTAACTGGGGAAACAAATATATTTTAAAATTAATTTAAGACTGTCTGTGTAAGCATAGCACTCTTCTAGAGTGGACTTCATTGATTTTAGCTATCTACCTCCCAAACAAAACACTTGTTCTTCATTCTGTATTAAATAATACTATTCCATAGGTGGAAGTCATTATCTGACTACATGTAGACTACATATAGACCATCTCAATGAAGACTGAGATAGTATATACTCTCTTTGCAGTCAGTGAAGAGGAATAGGTACTTGTAGGATGTGGATGTAGCATCCTGAGCATACATTATCAGATTGACTGAAGGTCTCATTAATCTTCATTGACATTAAATAACACTATTTTGTGTTTTTAAATAATGGGCATGAAGTGTAAACTTCCTTGGGAGGTTCAAAGGAGAAAGAGCTGCAATGGAAATTCTGGGAATACTGTGATTCTCAAAGTTTTTTTTTAAAAAGACATCTACCTTAGAAGAGCCACATGTCATTTGTTTTTCTTCAAAATCTTATTTTTTATCAACTTATCATGTAAATTTAAAATTTTATTTGTAGAAAAGATCTCCCTCACTTTCATTTCAAAAACATAGTACCTGCTGCTATTTTACTGCTTCTCAGCTGAGATAGCAGCGTATTGGTTCCTGCAAGTTGATATAATAGTAGAACACTGCAGTTATAAAACAATGTAAATTAAGATGCAGACCAAAGGATCATAAAATTTCATGTTTTGTTGATAGTAAACAGTAGACACTTTGGCTGTTATGACTTAATGCTGTTAAATATGAAGCCTGAAACAGTATTTTCATTAACACAGGTTGTTAACTTTCAGAAAAGTAATTTACAGACTTCCAAACCACAAGTTATATTTTTGATCTTGATGCATATTTTTTTTTCTGAACTTTTCTGATGATTTTTATAATTCATATGTTTTGCCATCTGTGACATTCTATAGCAATCGGTTCCAAAATTTACCAAAGTGTGATGTGATAAGAATGTCTCCCTTTTTTTGCTGTTTTGAACAACAGTCTGTAAGTGTTAATTCTGGATAAAAGGAAAACTACTAGTTCCACTATTGCTATATGTTCTTGTTATAGTTGTTCTTGTTATACCTTTGGAGGGTACGTGCATTTGCATAAAATTCCCATGAAAATACTTTTGAAATCATATTTTTAAAACAAGATATTAAAAATTAAATAAGAAAAAAAACCATTCTTTAAAAAATAGATAATAGAGCAATTTATGTATGGTTGATGAAAGAAAATTAGAAATGACTACAGAAATGATTACAGATTAGAAATGATGACAGAAAATATAATACTCTTCTGTAAGGAATACATTGAGAAATCACATCCAAAGTAATTTGAATGCCCAAATGTGGATGTGTAGAATTGAGTAATACTCTTCAGGCTCACGTAAAGCTTTTTTAGCGTATGCTGTGCATGATGAATGCAGCTCACTCATAGGATCAATTTTTTTTTTCCCCCCACACCAAAAAATTAACATAAAAAAGATGCAGAATTTAATAGTCTTGATCTTCAGCAGTACGAAAGAAGAAAACATATTGGGTTGGCATATAGCAACTTTGGCCAAGGCATTGCCTAAAAGCTTTGTTATAGAAATTGCTTTTAATAAATTACTGTCTTTATTATAGAGAAGTGAGAACAATGTTCATGCTTTTATCCTATTCATTCACCTCAACATACAGAAGCTGTAATTTTTAGTTCTTGTGCTCATGTAGTTTTCCCGATAGAGGAAACCTAAATCTTTGCTGTCCCATAAATATCTGAACATAAACAGCGATTTATTGCATTTTAGCTCTTGTATTGGTGGAGAAGGTTTATGGTGCTGAGAGAACTCATTAATCTCATTCACAACTCATAGTATAAACATAACCTTTACAATATATAACATCAGAAATTATGCTTGGTTATGATTTACTGTTTGTGTTTTGGAAGGAGAAAGAAGTGTGAACTTGTTTTGTCATATCCAGTTTTAATGCTTATTAAGTTGAAAAATTAATATTAAACTGCTATAAATAACAATCTCTATATATTTATTTCTGATGCAAGATATGAGAAAAAATAAAATATTAAGATGCTGTGAAAACAATGTGCTATGAGTTAGTCAAACAACTTTAAGAGGCATATTCCAAATAGAGCTGCTATTAACTCAAGCAATTATCACAGCAATAAATCTGTATCAAATGTTTATTCCTGATTTTTTTTTTTCTCTCTCTCTCTTTTTTTTTTTTTTTTTTTTAACTTACATAATCCAGAAAAGTGTAAGTGTTGAGTTGTGGAAGCGTTAAATTGCTCTTTAGGCCTTACATCCTTAAGTATGGATACTTTATTAGGATTCATATTCTCACTGAAGTAGAACATTCCATTTTTATATGAGTGGTTGTTAATACAATATTTGTACTATATTTGTACCTTGTAAAAAGTTTACTTCTACTGAATTTTAAGAGAAATCTGTGATACTTGAAAAGAATTGACATAATTTTTGTTAAGTAATCAAAAGAATTATCAGCTTTTGGTTTTTTTCAGTCTCTGCATGGCAAATTCTAAATATCTAAAGAGATAACACTTATAAAATCTGAATATTTTAGAGACATTTTAAGAACATTATAGGATGTTATTTTACACTTGAACTTGAACATAATGTATTCCAGAGTATTTTGCAAAAAAGACATAAATCATAGAATCATAGAATCACCAAGGTTGGAAAAGACCCACAGGATCACCCAATCCAACCATCCAACCATCACCAATAGTTCTCACTAAACCATGTCCCTCAGTGCAACGTCCAAATGTTCTTTGAACACCTCCAGCATCAGTGACTCAACCACCTCCCTGGGCAGCCCATTCCAGTGCCTGACCATTCTTTCAGAGAAGCAGTATTTCCTGATGTCCAGCCTGAACCTTCCCTGGTGCAGCTTGAAGCCATTCCGTCGAGTCCAAACAATAGTTAGACAAGAGAAGAGGCTGACCCCAGCTCACTACAACCTCCCTTCAGGTAGATATAGAGAGCAATAAGGCCTCCCCTGAGCCTCCCCTTCTGAAGATTGAACAATCCCAGCTCCTTCAGCCACTCCTCATAAGGCCTGTGCTCCAGACCCCTCACCAGCTTTGTTGGCTGTCTTTGAACACACTCCAGGGCCTCCACATCTTCCTTGCAGTGTGGGGCCCAAAACTGGACACAGTACTCAAGGTGCGGCCTCACCAGTGCTGAGTACAGGGGGACAATTACTTCCCTGTTCCTGCTGGCAACACTGTTTCTGATGCAAGCCAGGATGCCATTGGCCTCCTTGGCCACCTGGGCACATTGCTGGCTCATGTTCAGTCAAGCATCAGTCAGTATCCCCAGGTCCATTTCCTCTACACAATCTTCCAGCTACTCTGCCCCAAGCCTCAAGCCTCTAGCGTTACCTGGGGTTGTTGTGGCCAAAGTGCAGGACCTGACATTTGGTCTTATTGAACCTCATCCCATTGGCTTCAGCCCAGCTATCCAGCCTGTCCAGATCCCTCTGTAGGGCCTCACTACCCTCAGGCAACATCGACACTTCCAGCCAACTTGGTGTCATCTGCAAACTTACTGAGGGTGCACTCAATGCCTTCATCCAGGTCATTAAGAAAGATATTGAAGAGAACAGGCCCCAGCACTGACCCCTGGGGAACACCACTCATGACCGGTCACTAGCTGGATTTAACTCCATCCACCACCACTCTCTGGACCTGGCCCTCCAGCCAGTTCCTTACCCAGCCAAGAGTGTACCTGTCTGAGCCACAGGCTGCCAGCTTCTGCAGAAGACCGTGGGAGACAGTGTCAAAGGCTTTGCTGAAGTCCAGGTAGACTACATCAACAGCCTTCCCCTCATTCACCAGGCAGGTCACTAGGTCATAGGAGGAGAGGAGGTTGGTCAAGCAGGATCTGCCCTTCATGAACCCATGCTGGCTAGGCCTGATCCCCCGATTGTCCTGCACATGCCACGTGATCTCCCTCAAGACAATCTGCTCCATAACCTTCCCCGGCACCAAGGTCAGTCTAACAGACCTGTAGTTCCCCGGATCCTCCCTGCAGCCCTTCTTGTAGATGGGAGTCACAATGGCAAGCCTCCAGTCTTCTGGGACCTCACCCATCAACAAGGAGCGCTGATAGATGATGGAAAGCGGCTCGACTATCACCTCTGCCAGTTCCCTCAGCACTCTCAAGTGAATCTCATCCGGCCCCATGGACTTGGGGCAGTGGCAGTCCAGTTGGAGTAGTAGGTCTCCGACTGTTTCCTCCTGAATCGTGGGCAGCGTAGTCTGCTTCCCAGCTGATACTACCAAGTTGGAGAGTGGAGTACCCTGAGGATAACTGGTCTGACTTGTAAAGACAGATGTAAAGAAGGCATTCAGAACGTCTGCCTTTTCCTTATCCTCAGTGGTCACATTACCAGCCTCATCCAGTAAGGAATTGAGATTCTACTTGGTCCTCCTCTTACTGCTGATTTATTTGTTAAAGATTTTCCTGTTCCTTTTTACCCCAGTGGCCAGGTTCAGTTCAAGTTGGGCTTTTGCCTTTCTGATTTTCTCCCTGCACATTTTAACAACTTCTTTGTATTCTTTCTGAGTTGCCCATTCCTTCTTCCACAGTACGTAGATTCTCTTTTTCTCCCGTAGCTTCAAGAATAGCTCGCTATTCATCCATGCCCGTCTTCATCCTCGACAGCTAATTTTGCGGCTCAGGGGGACAGCCTGCTCCTGCACCTTTAAGACTTCTGTCTTGAAGAGCGACCAACCGTCTTGGACCCCTTTACTCTGTAAGACTGAATCCCAGGGGACTCTCCCTACGAGTCTTCTGAACAATTTAAAGTCCACCCTCCAGAAGGGGGCGAGTGAAGTCAGTGGAATATTTCATGGTTAAATACACTTAGCCAATTCTATTTTTTTTTCTCTATTGAAGTCATTATTTTAGTAGAGAACATTCAATCTAGAGAAGTAAACCTTAAATAATATTTTCATTTTTAAAAATAGCATTGATATACTACTGTTGTAGTTTAACCTGGCAGGTAGCTAAGTACCATACTGCTGTTCACTCACTCCCTGCCCCATGGGATGAGGAGAGTTGAAAACAAATTAGAATTCATAAGTTTAGATAAAATTATTTACTAAGAAAGAAAGGGAAAGGGAAACAAAATTGCAGTGATAACTATATATTTTTTTCACATATATATGTATATATATCCACAGTACAATTACTCTCTGCCAGCCAACATACAGCTAACAACACAACCACTTGCTGACTGACACTGTACTTACAACTGACTGTGTCACCACCTGCCAACCAATGCCAACCAATGCCTAAGCAGCAGCCTACTGTTAGCTAACTCCCATAGTTTATAGCTTTCTACATGATGTAATACAGTATGAAATAACTGTTTTCTTAACTCAGGGCAGCTCTCCTGGCTCCACTCCACCCCTTACTGCCACATGATGGTGGTGGTTCTTCCCCGATAGGTGGCCCTGCCTAGCTTTGGGCAGACATTCATTGCTCAGTTACAGCCAAAATGTTGTTCTACTTACACTGTGTCAGCTGGAACCTGGACAACCGTTGTCAATAATAACAAGAAAAATAATCTTGAAAATAATTCAAACTTTTGGTCAGGAATTATTGCAGCAATTATATTGCAAAATGTTGCTCTCATATTACGAGCAAATCTACAACTTAAATTCACTTAAATTCACTAAAATTGTGATTTAAAACTCTATTGAAAAGATTTTATTATTGAAAGTCTTTAATTCATAAACTTTATAATTCCTTGAAACATAACAATTTCTTCAAATCACAATTGAATAGTATAAAGAGCATAGTCAGAACCCTGAGCTCCCAGAGTGCGAACTTGCATCTGTTTAAGGAATTATTGAATAAGGTCCTCCAGGAGGCTGTCTTTAGAGATAAAGGAGTGGAATAGAGCTGGCAGCTGTTTAAGGATGCCTTTCTTAAAGAACAAGAGCTCTCTGTTCCCCAGCATAAGAAATCAAGCAGAGGAGGCAGGAAACTGGCATGGCTGAGCAAGAACTTGCTGGTCAAACTCAGGGAAAAGAGGAACATATTAGAAAAGACATGGCAGTCAGACGGAATCCACAGTGATGGGGAAAGTGGAAACTTAACTTTTATTTTTAAGAAGGGGATAAGCAGGAACTACATGCCCATGAGCCTTACCTGTGTGCAAAAATCAAGATACGGATCCTTCTGGAAGCTACGCGAACACGTATGTACGATCAGTAAGTAAACTAAGACGGCCAGCTTTCATCAAGGGCTGAACATGCCTCACCAAACTGGTGGCCTTCTGAGATGGAATGCCAGAATTAGTGAATAAAGGAAAATTAACTGATGTCATCTATGTGGACTTGTGCAAGGCCTTTGATGCAACCCCATGCCACATCTTTATCTCTAACTCGGAGAGATATGGATTATTTGATGAATAAACAATTGTTTGTGGTTAGTAGCTCTGTGTACAGGTGGAGGCTGGTGAGGAGTGGTGCTCTCCAGGGATCTGTCTTGTGACTAGAACTGTTTAACAAGAGACAAGGCCAAGTGCAAGGAGCTGCATTTGGATCTGGGCAATCCCAGATATGTGTACAGTCTAGGAGAACTGATTGAGAAAAACTGCAGAGAAGGACTTTGGGGTTGTGATGGACAAAAAAAAGCTGGACATGAAAGATACTGAATTCCTGCAATTTGGAAGAGACTGTTGAAGGTCATCTAATCCAGTTACCCTGCCATGAAGAGAAACATCTACAAACTAAATAAGATTGCTCAGAGCCTGATTTAGCCTCACTTAGAATTTCTGTGTCCAGGAACAGGGCACCTCTCTGAGCAACTTGTTAAAGAGATTCACTACCATTATTATAAAAAACTTTTTCCTTATATCCAATCTAAATCTCACTCTTTTAGTTAGAAACCACTTACCCTTGTCCTGTCACAACAGACCCTGCTAAAAATCTGTTCCCTTTTTTCTTATAACCCCCTTTCAGATAGTGAAAGGCCACTATCAGGCCTCCCTAGAGCCTTCACTTCTCCAAGCTGAACAGCCTGAGCTCTCTCAGTCTGTCTGTGTAGAGGAGGTGTTCCATCCCTTGGATCATTTCTGTGTCCCTACTATGGACATGCTGCAACAGGTCCACCTCTCTCGTATACTGAGAACTCCATATCTGGACACAGTACTATAGATGAGGTCTCACCAGCACAGAATAGACTGGATCACATCCCTAGATCTGCTGATCAAGTTTCTGTTGATGGCTTTCTGGGCTGTGAGGTCACACTGCTGGCTCATTTCCAGCTTATTATCCATCACTACCTTCAAGTCTTTTTCAGAAAGGCTGTGATCAGTTCTTACATCCCCTAGCTTGTATTGATAGTGGCGGTTGCCACAACTCAGGTTTAAGACCTTGCACTTTATTTTCTTGAACTTCACGAGGTTCTTCTGGGCCCATTACTTGAGCCTGCCTAGGTCTCTCTGAATGGAATACTGTTCCTCCCATGTTCCAACTGCACCACAAAGCTTGGTGTTATCCACAAACTTGCTGAGGGTGCACTCAATCCCACTGTCAGTGTTGCTGATGAATGTATGAAAGAGCATTGGTTCCAGTACAAAACCCTATGAGATGCTACTTCACTGATCTTCATCTGGGCATTGAGCCATTGACCATTGCTCCCTGGGTATGATCTTGAAAACAGTTCCTTGTCCATTGAACAGTCTACCCATCAGATCCATGTCTTTCCAATTTGGAGAGAAGGATGTTGTGAGGGACCATGTCAAAGGCCTTACTGAAGTCCACAGAAATGAAATCAGTGGCTCTTCCCTTGTCCATTGATGCAGTTGTGCCATCACAACAGGCCAATATGCTGGTCAGGCAGGACTTGCCCTTGTGAAGCCGTATCAGCTGTCTCGTATCTTCTTCCAGTCTTGCATTTGCCTTATTATAGCTTTCAGGAGGATCAGTTCCCTGTTTTATTCTAGCACTGAAGTGAATCTGACAGGTCATTAGTTCACTGGGTCTTCCTTTTTACCCTTCTTAAAGACAGTTGTGGCATTTCCTTTTTTCCCAGTCACCACAGACTTTTCAAATATCAGTGAGAGTGGTTTGGCGACTACATCAGCTAATTCCCTCAGAACTTCAAGATACATCACTGTTTGCAGTGCGACAAATTCTGTACATCTAAGAAGTTCATTTTCAAGGTTCTACCACTCTAATGCATATTACAGCAATGTAACTATGAATGCTTTATGATTTTAAAATAAATATATTAATTTTCAAAGTTAACTGTTACTAATTATTCATCTTTACTTCCAAACTATGAAAGGAAGGAAGAAATAAGATCCATCTCTTCAACAGTTATTAAGAAAATATAGTGATAGCTGTATCACCATTGAAAGAGAACAGATCTTTAAAGATTAATTGCTAAAAAAAAAAGAAAACAACAAAACAAACAGACAAACAAAAAACAACAACCAGAAAACATTTTAAATAAGTGATTTAGTAACTTAGACAGTTAAAATACTTTAGTGAACTTTCATGTCTTTACATATATCAAGTAATACATTATTTCAGAAGTAAAATAGAATATGTTTGGATGGCTCGGGATGAATTTTCTATAAAATGTGAGGACACAACAGTGCTTGCAAAGAGCTTTAAGTAACAGGATCATTTAACCTGAAATTCACTAGAATTTGGCAGATAATTTCCTTAGAATCTGTTTTATATTCCCATATTAAAGGTGAACTGTAGAATACATAAGCTATTTTCTTTTTATTACTTTTTTGGACAATGTACTTTCCTATCTTTCACATATGATTAAATGTTAAAGCAAACCTTTAACAAAATAGTGACAGATGTTTTCAGCTATAAAATATTATAGAATCTATTTATTGAGTTAGTAATTTTCCATTTCTTCTAACAATGGGAGAAAAATCTATTAAGAATTCTGAAGAAAAATGTATTGAGATCTATTGAACTCAAGCATTACAGAGCTTTATAATCAATAATAAAGTATGAACTCTAATGCTGTAGTATTGAGAGTTGGGCTAGAGAATTACAATGCACTAAGTGAAGTGATCTAACTGATAAAAAAATATTTTCTTATATGCTAACTCTACTAAGTAGACAATCAAAACTGACACTGACATAGAAAAGGTTGTTATATAGAGCAAGCTGACCTAGATGTAAAAATCTTAAGAATGCGTTGAAATATTTTAACATCCATAAATCCATAAATAAATCCCTACTGTGTTCTTCAGATCTGCAGATAAATTTCACTAATACCTGAAAGCCAAAATAAAATAAAATAAAATAAAAATAAAGACAACTGGCTTATGTCTTTGGTAAATCGAGTTAAGTTTAATCATTAAAACCTGAAGATAAATGATTTTGATCAGATGGAAGAGATTTTTATGACAGGGTTGTTTCCTATCTGAAGCTAATCATAGCAAGTATGATTTCATGTAATACTACACCAATCTATTCTTGTCATTCACTAATTCATACCAAAAATGCTTGAGCTCAAGAAAGTAAAGAACAAATATTCCAAACATAGATTTCAAAGTTGTATATATCAATGTCACATATACATTTTCCTACTACTGAAATAATTTGGCTGATAGAAATTAAAATATGCTATTTTGCATTCTATTAATGTATATTTGTAATTGTTCTTTGTGTTGTCTTTTAAAAAGAATAATAAATAATTTTAAAATAAAGATCAAATTAGTAAGAAGTAAAAACAATAATATTGATTCTTCAGAACAACATTTTGATTTTTTTTTTTTTTTTTTCTGCAAGCAAACTGTATAACTAACTTCCCCAAAGGAGAAGTGAACACTCATTAAGTATAGAGTGCTGATTTACTTGTTTTTAGCATTGTACTGATTATCACATAGAATCTGTCCTTAAAAATACTTTCTATAGATAACAACATTATGGATATGTGACACATACTATTTCTACCCTTTAAAAAATTAACTTACTTGACAATAATTTTTGATTGACTCAAAATTCCTTCAAAGAAACATATAATCAGCATACTTTTTTACATCCTGACCTTCATGTATCCTAAGAAAGGCATACTGTGGGCTTAAATGAACAGATCTAGGAGTAATTCTGAGGCATCACCAACTGTGCTTCACAACTCTAGCTCTAGGTGGGAATATTATGTAGGAGTGCTGTACACAGCCCAAGTTCCTTCACTAAAAAAAAGATCCTAGCTATCTCAGGCTCTAAGTATTCCATGAGATACAGCTACACCTAGGGAGTTAAGGCACTTATTTTAGGCCAATATGGGCTTTCAGATTATTTAATTCAGAACTTCACTGAAAGGCTGAGATAAGAATCAATACTGGATCTATATGGTTGCATTTCTGGTCTTTCAGTATCTGAAGGCCAGATTTTGTTCATTTTTCTCCCAGAGATTAATTCTTATCTTCCTGTAGCATGCCTGAAGTGGCATTAATTTCATATTCTCCTAGACAGGTAAACATCAGTTTAAGACAGTTGTATAAACCTCCCCAAGGAAAGGGAAAAATATCTCCAAAGGAGCAGTCATCCTAACTGAAGACAAATGTATAAGCCAAAGCAGATGAGTATTTCTGTTTCTACATTTCTAGTGCAATCCCAACTTCAGGATATATGTCTCATGCTGTTTCAGTGATCCAACCCCTGTATGCTTCAAATTAAATACTTCAAGCCTCCTGAGGTCCCTCATTACATCCTCATGCTCTTTCAGAGCTCTCCCAAGCTGATTACTTCTTCAAGTCTTCCAAGGCAATTTGGCAGAAAGAAACACAAAGGTGGGAGAAAACAATTTTTTTTTTTTTTAATATTTCTACTTTATTATTAAAGCTACTGAGAATTTACAGGCAAGCTGTCAGCCTTCTCTCCTTTTATGATTCAGAGATTCACTGGTATTTAAGACTGAGCTAAATTCTTCCTCCTCCCTCTTGCCAGAGTCCTTGACTGCAGTGGAAGATTCTACAAAGGATATGTCCTGCTTTGAAATAGAGCAGTCCTCCTCTTCCCGTACCATATATTCACACAAAGAAGGAACAAATCTAGCAGCCCGCATCTACAAATACCTTGGAAAACTACTATAGAGGGGATTTTTTTTCCATGTTCAACAGTCCAGTAGTCGACAATGCTCAAGTGGCTCTTAAGCAATCTTCCACAAGATGTGAGAGATCTTCCTTGTACTGGACAACAGTGTTAAAATATAGTACAAGAGGATGTGCTTGTGCAGTCATTACTTCCACAGATTGTCTCAAAGAGCTCACTACATTAATTCTAAACTTATTTGTAATACTGTGAAAAAGATAATCCTGCATAAAGATTTTTCTACTTTAAGTACCACCTTGTTCATCTTTCCACTATGAGTCCAAAAGCAGATACAGCCTTGATCTAGATATTGACTGGGTACAACAATGAGGACTGCAACATCAACTCATGCTGCAAAACTGTGTACCACCTATGCAGCTGGTAATTTGTTAGGGATGGTAATGATGAGGCACTTAGGTTGTCTACATTTCTGCAAATTCTTGAATGCATAGCACTCCTTTGCTTATTAGAAAAGAAATAGAGCTGTCTGCTTGTTAAGAAGCTGTTACTGTAGTGGAATCATAGGAGTTTCCATACTATACAGCGACATCGCTGGAGTGTAATAGTTTTGTAGCTTGGCTGTGCTGTTGTTTTTTTGTTTACAATAAGACTGTATCACTGTCTTTATACTAGAGATAAAAAATCTGTAACGGACAATAGTCTGTTGCTAAGATTGCTGATGTCACCCTTGGAGAGAAAGTTGGGGTTCAAAAATGAACTCCCAGTTCTATCTCAAATTCATTTTTCTACTAGAAGAAAAACTGGCAGCACTACTGGAATATATATAACTAGTTGTTTATTCTTGACATTATAGCCCTATATATTGTTCATTGTAGCAAACTATTCCTTCAGTGTCAAGATTTTTCTTTACCTGCCTACCTTGTTACCTCTCTCATCCATTATCTTTGCTTCTCCTCTTTTCACCCTTGGATAGCAGATTTCCACAAAGAGAGAAGCCCATGTATCTCATTATTTCACACTTTCCTCTTCACAGATGGTAACCCCACCTGCAGATCTGCCCTTTTCATGCCATTACTAACTTCATGCCCTGTTTAAACTCTGTTATGTTTACAACCAGGTCACCTGCTGAGGAAATGGCTACTTCTGACAAGACTAAATCTCCTATTGAGCAAATGAGCTACAGACACAGAGGCCCAATTATTATTAAATGTTAGCATAATTGTAATTGTAAGTAGAGTGTTTCATTATAATACATCTGTTGAGGCTTTAATGCATCCCAGCAAATGTGCTTTATTAATAAGCTGTATAGAAATGCTGACTATACAGTTTTCTGGATCACATTTATGATAACAAACGAGGTTATGAAAATGAATTCACTACAGGAGTCCTACTGTGTTAGTTACTATGATTCACAAGTTTATTATGGTAATAAAGCAACATGAGACAATAATGTTGGAAACTGGAATACACTAATGATGCTTCATATTGTTCCAAAAACATTATGCAGAAGTGGTAAAAAATGTTATGACTTGCAGATAGTCAAATGTAGCAGATGTCACACTACTGAATAAAATGTGTGAGAGACGCTGCTAACTTGTGCATCAATTGCTGTTTCCTACCACAGTCTTCTTAAGAGAAGAAAATATGTCAGTTGGTTGATCGAAAGAAAAAGACTATTTATATTATCTCTTATCAATTTCTAAATTATTATTTGAGTAAGGAACAGTGTGACTGCTGAAAATAGGTTGGCCATATCCCTTTGTTTCCCACACTTAAGATACTTACAAACATTAATCAGATCCCCTCTGAGTCTTCTTTTCTCAAGGCTGAACAGACCCAGGTTACTCAGCCTTTCCTCATAGGGAAGATGCTCCAGGTCCTTTATCATCTTTGTGGCCTTCCACTGGACTCTCTCCAGGAGATCCCTGTCTTTTTTTGTCTTGGGGAGCCCAGAACTGGATATAGTACTCCAGGTGAGGCTTCAACAGGACAAAGTAGAGGGGGAGGATCACCTGCTCCTTTCAGTGCACCCAGGATCCCATTGGCCCTCATAGCCACCAGGGCACACTGCTGGCTCATCACCAACTTGTTGTTGACCAGGACCCCCAGGTCCTTTTCCACAGAGCTCCTCTCCATCAGGTCATCCTCCAACCTGTACTGATATATGCAGTTATTCCTTCCCAGGTGTAAGACTCTACA
The DNA here is from genome assembly GCF_016699485.2 of Gallus gallus. Classification (NCBI taxonomy): domain Eukaryota; kingdom Metazoa; phylum Chordata; class Aves; order Galliformes; family Phasianidae; genus Gallus; species Gallus gallus. The sequence goes on along the minus strand of NC_052532.1, from coordinate 158,894,069 downwards.
CTTGCTTTTGTTGAACCTCATCTGATTTCTTACTGCTCAGCAGTAAGAAAAGAGATAAAGAGATAAAGAGAAAACTAAGGATATGTGTTGACTGTAACACAGAAAATGTAAACAGACTTGGTAAGTTAGGTGCCTGAGAATATTTTATAAAACACTTAACTTCCTGCTTTGTCTGTATTGTAGTCATACTTATAATAATTTAAGAATGCTAAAAAACAGCATTTCATAGTAACTGCTTCTAGATGTCATGGATTGTTTAAACATCTATGTTATATAATGTTTCAAAAAAGAGAGAAGAAATCTGTTCTTAGTGTTCAGGTATGAAAAAATTCCCTTTATTTCTAGAGGGGAATTGGTAGTTCAAACCATCCATAAGCTGCTTCCTACAATATTTATCTCTCAGTAGCATTTAAGTCGAGTTTAAGATCATACGCAATCATAGTAGCTAAGATGTACCAAGATTCCTTGCCATTGAGGGTGTCACTATCAATATGGTGTAGAACATTATGTCCTACAATTTTATCCTTTCAAAAATTATTTCAAAGATTTTAGTTACTAATTTGCTCAGCTATTCATCACACTAAAATCTGGAAAGGTGCTATATAGAACAAAAGGGCTCTACAGATTTTTCTGTTTGTGACTCACCTGAACAAACCTCCAAAACTCTTCTGCTTATGATTATAGAACACTAGGGCATTAGGGAAGTGGCACAGAGTGACACTGGTATTCAGCTAATTAGAGACACCTGGAAAACTTTCATCCACTTGGATTTCTGAAAATCACATTAATTGGCATTGTTTTGTTATAAAAACTTGTTTTGGAGTACCAGTCATGTCCAAAAAATTCCTTTTAAAGCTTTATGAAAGTGATTCTATTCATTATCTCAGTTAACAGTATTGAAATTTCATAGTGGGAAAAGATAGTTCAACAATTACTACAGATCTTTGAGTGTTTCTCTTAATTGTCAATATCAAAAACATAAACAGATGGATTAAATGTTTGCTTAGTCACTCTCAAACAACAGTGTGATTTGAAAATAACAGTAATATGCAGCTGGAGTCTTTGGTCCACAGGAGATAACCTCTTCAAGACTAAACCTTCAATTAATTATAAAATATGTGATTAGCATATTCACTGCTTTTATTAAGGTTCATTTTCACATGATTGGCAAGATATGAAGAGAGAATAAGGAGCTAATACTGATACTTCTTCCTAGAATTTCTGTTAACTATCTCAAAATACTTTACCTAGAATTCTGCAAAGACTTTGACATGATTCCACACTACATCCTTATGTCTAAGTTGGAGAGATACGGATTTGAAAAGCTGACTATTTGATGGAGAAAGAAATGTTTGGATGGTCACAGAAAGAGTGTTGTTGTCAACAGTTTTGTGTCCAGAAGGCAGCTGGTGATGAACGGTGTTCCCCATGATTCCATTCTGGGATCAATGCTCTTTAAAAATTTTATCACTGACATAGACAGTAGAATTGAGGGGACTCTCAGCAAGTTTGTGGATGATGCTAGATTGAGTAGTGCAGTTGACATGGTAGAAGGAAGGGATGCTATCCAAAGGGACCTGGGCAAGCTTGAGAAGTGGGCTCCCAAGAACCTAATGAGGTTCAACAAGGTCAAGTGCAAGGAGTTTCACTTTGGTTGCAGCAATCCCAGGTAAGTGTACAGACTGGGAGAGGAACTGATTGAGAGAAGCCCTGCAGAGAAAACTTTGGGGTCCTGGTGGATGATAAGCTTGATGTGAGGCAGCAGTATGTATTTACAACCAGGAAGGCCAACAGTTACTTAGACTACACTGAAAGAGGAGTGGTCAGCACGCTGAGGATGGTGATTGTCCCTCTCTCCTCTGACCTTGTGAAGTTCAATTTGGAGTACTGCATTCTGGCCTGAGGCCCTAAGCAGAAGAAGTGGAGCTCTTAAAGTGTATCCAAAGTAGGATTGTGAAAATTATCAGGGGGCTGGAGAACATCTCCTATGAAGAAAGGCAGAGAGAGATGGGCTTCCTCAGTCTGGAGAAGAGAAGGCACTGGGGAGACCTAATTCTGGCCTTCCAGTACTAAAATGAGCTTGTAATCAGGAAGAAGGTAGACTTCTTACATGATATGATAGTGATAGGATGGGGGGGGAGGAGGGGGCTTCAAACCAAAAGATCTGAGATTTAGATTAGATTTCAGAAGGAAGTTCTTTACTGAGAGAGTGGTGAGGTGCTGGAACAGGTTGCCCAGAGAGGTTGTGAGTGCCCTATCCTCAGAGGCATTCAAGGCCAGATTAGATAGGGCCCTGGGCAGCCTGATCTTGTGGCTGGCAAGCCTGCTTGTGGCAGGGGGGTTGGAACTAGATGGTCTTAACTGCCTCTTCCAACGCAAGGCATACTATGATTCTATGATACTTGAGGAGGTGCAAGGGTTCACGATTTCAAATGTATTGTCCAGTTGCAGAATACTCATAGCATTTATTTATGAGACATTAGTGTGTAGAAATGTCACACATTTCTCTTTAATGTATCACTCTCTATTTGCCTCCATATTCCTTGTAAAGAAGTCCTTTATTATATCTAACTTAGATTGTAATATACTCATCTTTTAAAATTTATTTGCATATAAATAACAATGTTTGGGTTTTTTTTTGCAAGAATCGAAGAATCAGATCATTTATCAAATTTCATTGTATTGTAGAAATTATTCTTGTTACTTAGCCAAATTATATTTAATTGATTGGCCAGATTATCACTGTCTTCAAAACCTACAATAATTCTCTTAGATTTCCATTCCCACAGGAACACTTGAAAATGAGCTTTGGTTTACTTTGTGATAACTGTACTAACCTTTTGGCATTGTCAGAGACCATGAGCTAGGAATATGCTGCTCTAGGGAATTGATGAGTACTCCCTTGTGCCCCATTTCTATTTAATCTAGCATAAAATTAGTAAAACTGTCAATTTTTGAGAGATTCTTTTTCACACTTCTGCTATTTATTTTGCATCTTTTTATCTGTCTGCAAAATAAATACCCCTGATTATCTTCCACTTTAACTTTGGTGTTTCAGTTCTGAAGTCTTCATTATTGGTACCTTGGCAAGTACAATGTACGGAGTAGCTTTCATTTTGGTCTAGCTTCAAGGTGTGTAAAAGGGAGACTAGGAAACTGCCTCTCCACCAATGTAATTAAAAGTAGATATGTGTTCCAATCAGTACTTTTTTTTTTTTTTTAATTGTTTGTGCTCCTGTAGTTCAGCAAACAGAGCTGCAAAAGCTATGCTAATATAAAATCAGACCATTGTGAATCTGTGAGTGACTTCTCTATGGATCTCTAAGATATACACTAACATTAATCAGGCCAACTGTTGTACAAAGAAGGCTCAAGTTTTCCTGACTTCTACCTGTCTTGTTCACTCTTTAGTGACCTCTGAGACTTAAAACTCACTTTGGAAGAGAGTGCTTGGTTGTCGGAAGTATCATCCTCATGAATCAGACGCTACTCAAGGTCTGGATGTTGAACATTCTGAGATCATCTCAAGCTGCCTCTACTGGTCTCAAGAGGGCTATTAGCATTAAAGCTATCAGTGTTACAATGCCAGACTTGATCTAGGGAGGGACAGCGAGGTCAGAACACCAGAGCAGTGGCATGAGTCATTACTTAAATGATGTCTGCATGACTGCTATGGTATTAATATCCCATTTTTTTAAATTATTATTTTTGTTTTTACCAATGTGTGGTGATTACCAACAATGCAAAATCCCACTTACATAAATAGTAAATTTAATAAATAGTGAATTTACTATTTTTTTAAAGAAAAGATGTTTAGCAGCAATAAATTAGATTACAAAGATTTTCCTACAATACACTTTATAAGCTAACTGTATAAATCTAGAGGTGATTATGTAGATATTATATTAAAGTCTAGAAATAAGATATGCAGTTTTAGCTTTTTCTAGTATACCCTATATAAGTGTTTTTTGTCACAGCTGTCTTTGTTTCTGAATTCATTGGTCATATATATTTTCTATCTCACTCAGAAATATTTATATTATGTCATATGTAAACATGTAGAAAAATGTTCACAGCTCTGTATATTTATGTTAGAGAAAACAAGATACATTATATATATCTTGTACTTTGAGGAGGCATGAAATTATCCTCAGTTCCTGGGAGATAAAATTTGTCTTCCTAAACCTATCTACAAACTGTCTATTGTTTAAAGATGCAACTCTTTCTCTATTGCTAGCTACGGTATATTCATGGACATACTAGAAAGAGTTCAGTGGAGGGTACCATTCTCAAAGGACTGGAGCACAACTCTTACAAGGGGAAGCTGACAACTGGGCCTGTTCATCCTAGAAAAGTGGAAGCTCATAGGGAGATTTTATCAGTGTGAGTAAAGACCTGAAGGAAGAGTGCAAAGAAGATGGAGCTAGACTCTTTTAAGTGGTGCCCACTGCCTGGAAAAGAAGCAATGGACGTAAACTTGAAAACAGGAGATTCCATCTAAATATCGAGGAGCATTCTCCTGTGCTTGTGACAACATAGGCAAAAACTGCACACACAGGTTGTGGAGTCTCTTTCCTTGGAGACCTTCAAAAGCTGCCTAGACATGATCCAGACAGTTAGTTTAATTACTGCGTACTTTCTTGTACAAAGATCACAAAAATATCAAGAAGGAAGACAAATGATAGATCAGCATTAATTTGTGTTATTTGTTGATGTTGTTTAGTGCTAGGAATCAGACATCTCAAGCACAGGTATAGTCCTTTTAAAATGCCTTAAAGTTTGCTTGGTAAAAATTTCAGGTTTTGAAAGACCTGAAAGATAATGTAAAATATCATCCAATTTTCCGCCCCAATACCCATAAATAACTTCAGCTAACTGTATGGAGGATGAAGATGACAATGGAAGCTATTAGCCAATAATGAAAAGATACTAAACATGAACTCTGTTTTACATTGTGATTAATTAAGAAATGACCATGTCTATATGGTCAGTTTATTTCCCAGTTTTGCTCCAGGGGGTTGGTCCATTGACTTTGCAAATTACACTCATGATAGTTTGTTCCTGTTCTCTCTTTGTTCTCAAAAAGTCAGCCACATGAACTTACAGTAAAATTCAGACTTGTACCAGCTTCTCATAGACATCAGATGTGTCTAGATAGGTATCATATATAGTGGATATGTGTTCACTTTGGCCTCGGAAAACTTCAAGAACAGGTTCAGAAGGCCACAAAAGCTCTATAGACATACCTAATAACTTACCATTTTTTACCCGCTAACTGGAATGATAACAAGGTGACTTACCTAACTTTGTGCTTTAAAGTACACTAAAAAGAACAAATTAAAGATTATTATTACTAATTTATTGATTTTTATTGCTGTGGCTGAGATGAAATATGATGGACTGAAAAGAGCAGCAAAGTGCATACTGTTAAAAGCAGAAAGACAACTGTGGTATCAAGAGGAGAAAAAGAATCCAAGTGTAGATAAACGTTTTGACTGTGTGAGAGGCCATAAAAAGTGTGTATAATAAATATAGTGTACTCTAGCAAAGGCTTCAAATACTGAACTCAAACACTCTTCTTTTTATGGATTTAAAGCACCTGAATGGTGAAGAGTAATTTATATAAAATAAAGACAAGAATAGATGTGAATGACACTAAGGTAATCCAAGACAATTGGAAGATGATGAACAATTGCATTCTGTAGAGGTTTTTTTCCTACTTCTGCAACAGATTTATTTGTAAGAGAAAACAGCTGGAGAGAGAAATTTATAACTGAAGAATTTTTTCAAGACCATTTAATCTGTATTAATGTGACCCCTTGCTGCTATCATGGCCAGTGAGACCTATGATGACATGCTGAGTAAAAGCTACTTGTTAATCTTGCAACTACCTGGGGGCAGCATTAATTATAGCTTGAAGCTTAACTCCAGAAAAGATAACAATCAATTGGTGAAGCCTGAAGAAGCCACATTGCTTCTTTTCAAATCATATTAGCAACATTTCATAAAATCATATAATGGTTTCTATTGGAAAGCATCTTTATGATCATCCAGTTCAACCCTCCTGCCACATGCAGGGACACATTCCACTAGATCGGGTTACTCAAAGCCCCACCCAAACTGGCCTTGGACACTTCACAGGAATGGGGAATCCGCAACATCTCTGGGCAACCTATTCCAGTTTCTCACCATCTCGTCACCATCAGAGTAAACAATTTCTTCCCAATGTCTAATATAGCTAAACTTTTTTTTTTTTTTTTTTTTTTTAATTTCAAAATTATTACCCTTTATCTTGTCACTATACTTCTTTGTTAATGGTGTCTCCCCATCTTTTCTTCAAAGCAATTCTGGTTTCTTGTTGTTTACCTGTTAGATTTAAATTGTATGGTCTTTTGTAAAATATCATTATCATGAATTCTAGATATTGATACAAAACTAAGAAAAAACAACAACAAAAAAACTCAACCAAACAACAACTCTTCACCAGTCTCGAGAACCTAAAAATGTTTTTGTTTGCTGTTATCTAAGACACTATTTTGCATTGCCTTTCATCTGTTTATCAGTCCTGATGTTTCACAGCTGACATTAGAAATGTAATATCTGTTATTTAACTTCTTTTGTATAAATGTGTTAAGCTTCATAGGGATAACTTATCACTTATCGCATCTGAGTATAGTAACATATTACTTCCTTCTCTTAGAAGTATTACTGTATTTATTTCAAATATGAAATCTGCTTTGGAAGTATTATCTCCTATTTTATTATGTTGGCCCACAACATCAGACACAGATGTTGGTGGTATGACAGTATAGGTTGAACCTTCTCACCAGTATTCAGTTTCATTTTGTAACCATGCAACAGCTGACAGCAGAGAGGCAGTCTGACCAAATGGCATCTGACATGGAAGTGCGGATGAAGCAGAGGTGTGTCACTGAATTCTTCCATGTGAAAAAAAATTGCAAACATTGTCATTTTGAATATTGGCTTCAATGCATTAGAAACAATGATGGCAACACTGGAATATCACAATGCTTGTGATAGCTGGATCTCTTTCTCTTGCAACATGAAAATGCCAGAACCCATACTGGTTTGAAGACCGTGAAACACACTGCCAGTCTTAGCTGAACTGTCCTACCACACCCACTATATAGCCCAGATTTGCCATCTTCTGACTTCCATCTCTTTGAGTCAATGAAAGATGGACTGCATAGGCGACATTTTCCTGGCACAGTATCATTGCAGAAGCTGTGAAACAGTAGTCTACCTCCGCTGCTGTAGATTTTTGTGATCATGTCACATAGGCTCTTGTTCATTGCACGTAAAAATGCATTGCTAATGGTGGCGACTACATTGAAAAAAAAATGTTTTGTAGCTGTGAATTTGTTCTATCAAACAGTGTTACTGTGCTCTTTGTTTCCACTGAAATAAAAAGTAGCCATTACTTTTGGAGTGATCTATGTAGACGATGATGGGTTCTTAGTATTCCTCATTGAAATGAAACAGTATGTCACAGATATATATTTGGGCTGTTTCTGACAGCAGTAAGGTTTTCTTCAAATGTTCCAGAATGAGCAATCTCTGATAACCCTACTGTGAAGTTATAGAAAGAGCAGGCCAGATACTGAGCTTGATTTTACATCGTATCCTTTCTTGTAAAGAAATCCAAACAGCATGCCATTTATCATATCCTAAATTAAACAGCTGGAGAGCTGCTATAATTTTTCAGTGGACTGTGTGTTGTCACTTCCAAGGTTATTCAGAAATCCTTTGGTAAAGGAACCACATATGAATATGCTGCAACTTTATTTCTCTATGAAAACAAATATTGTCCAAATGCTGCCTTTTGTAGCTCATCTAGCACACATACATTGTACAAGTCATGCAAAACTCACATAATTCCCAGAAATAATTAATCACTATTAATTAGTGATTAAAATAATACTAATATATTAAATATATTAATATATTAAAATAATATTAATATTATAAATATTAATCACTATTACTACCCTGGCCCGATCATACAATTTTTATGTGTATTTTAGGGCCAAATCCATCAGATTTTGTACTTATTTTTGCTCAATTTTATGGAGTACTTCACAGCTAGCTTGCCATTTAAACTCAAAATGAGATTATATTTGTATGATAAATGTATTAATTCATCTACATATTAAGAAATTGGTTAATTTTCCATCTTTATCTGTTTACAAATCCAGAAACATTCTGCACATTCCAGTGGCTGTAAAGATGGAAAATCTTGCAGGATTTCTACTAAAATTCCTATATACCTATGAGCTTAGTGAGACGTGGTGAGTCTATGAAACAAATAATTTTATTATTAAACATAGGAAAGACACCACTTTGTTCTGTGAATATTTTCCTTCAACTAGATTGAATTATTAATGAACTTATTTTCCTCAAAGTATCCAATATTTTTAAATTTAACCTTCCCGCGGTAACTATTTTTATGTTGGTGTGGGTTTTTTGTTTGTTTGTTTGTCTCATTTTTAATTTTCATTCCAAGTCTCAGCAAATGACATTTTTCTCCAGATTACTTATATTTGCCTCTTTGCTCTGCATTGACCTCTATTATTGAAATACAATTTCATCCTTCCTATATTATTTTCTTCTTTACACACTGAGAAGCATGTGAAAGGTACACAAGGGAACAACTATGTACAAGCACACAAGGAATGTTAGTTGCTATATCTATTTATTTACATTTTTAAATTCACAGATGTTACAGAAATATTTGAATGAATGTGTCTTTATTCTTGCATGCTACTGATAGAAACCGTATTTTTTTCAGCACTGATGTCTCCCACATTGACACAGAGATCAGTTAAGAGAACAAGGAAATATCTGAACAATAAACTAAAGTTTTTGATAAAAACTCCTGTATAGTCCTTTTCTATCAATTGATCTTGAAAAGGTGCATTGTCAGAATCCAGGAATGTGGTAGTTTGATTGTTGCTGAGGTTCAAAAAGTCCATGGCAGAAAATGATAGATGGCCATCTTAAATTGTAAAACAACATTGTTTACTCATGAAGTTCCTGAGCTACAAGTTGTTTAAAACTGGGAGAATGTTCTGGAGAAGTAGAATTGCATACTCGGCCTTAGTTTTGTTCTTTTTGCAGGAATCTTGTACCTGAATTTTTTCATTCCTGAAAAATAAATTCTAGCCAACCTCATCTTGGTCCCCGGAAGTGTAATATAATAGCTAATCTTGGGAACCATTACCAGGCACGTAGAAGGCAAGAAAATCATCAGAAGTCAGCATGGATTTGTGAAGGAAAAGTCATGCTTGACAAATGTGAAAATCTTTTATGATAAAATGACTGTTTTGGTATATAAAGGAAAAATACGGAGATCACTCACTAATCATTGTTGCAGGCAAAAGAGACTCTGTTTCAGATTCCATTTCATGTAGTTTACTGCCAACAACCAAAAGATTAGAGCAAAGAGATCTAGAAGAGATCTTCACCAGGAGCAAATCCTGCTTGACCAACCTAGTGGCCTTTTATGATGGTGTCACTGCATCAATGGACAAGGGAAGAGCCACTGATGCCATCTGTCTGGTCTTCAGTAAGGCCTTTGGCATGGCAACCCACAACATCTTTCTCTCCAAATTGGAAAGATGTGGATTTGATGGGTGGACTCTTCAAAGGACAAAAGCTGGCTGCAAGATTGAGTCCAGATAGTGGTGGTCAATGGATGTCTGGATGGAGATCAGTAATGAGCGATGTCCAATAGGGGCCAGTTCTGGGACTGATACTCTTTAGTATCTTCATCAGTGACACTGACACTGGGGTCAAGTGCACCCTCAGCAAGTTTGCTGATGACACCAAGATGTGCAGTGCTGTTGACACACCGGAGGGACAGGATGCCATCCAGAGGAACTTAAACAGGTTTGAGCAGTGGGCCCAGGTGAGCCTCATGAGGTTCAACAAATCGAAATGCAAGATCTTGCACCTCGGTTGAGGCAATTCTCACTGCCAATACAAGCTGGGGGATGAAAGGATTGAGAGTAGCCCTACTGAAAAAGACCAGGGGGTACTGGTGGATGAGAAGCTGGGCATGATCCAGCAATGCGCCCTTGCAGCCTGGAAAGCCAACCGTATCCTGGGCTGCATCAAAAGAAGCATGGTCGGCAGGACAAAGGAAGTGATCCTGCCCTCTGTTCTACACTGGTGAGACCCCAGTGGAGACCAGCTTCAAAGCAGGTAAGACTGCACTGGGCAAGGAATCTGAAGTGAAAAAGGCCACAAAAAAGCTCTAAAAAGCTAATAAGAGGCCAGAAAAAGTGCTGTGCCTATGCCAGTGGGTTAGCTTCCACCCACAGAGCTCACTGTACAAGCAGTGTTGTTGCCCACTGAGAATAGGGAGGGGAAATCAGTGCATGAGCATGGCCTGCACTGCCCATACCATACTGCAGCAATGGGTATGAGAAGTGGGTCAAGCAGCATGTAAGTACTGTCCCTTTTTGCTCAGGAAACCAGCTCTCCAATTGGCAGTCTCTGAGACCTGAGGTCTCTACCAGGCAGTGGGCTTGCCTCAAGAAGACTGTGGTGACCCAGATGGAGGCCCTGCCCAGAAATGTGTCTGTTCAAGTCTCCAGCTGCAGGAAGTGGCTGAGCCTGCTGCTGCTGGGGGAGGGTAGCAGGGATTCCACCTGTGTGAGGTGCAAGCAGGTGGGCGAGTTGCTCAGCATGGTGACGGAGCTCAAGGAGGAGGTGGATAGACTAAGGACCAGCAGGGAATGTGATGGGAGATTGACTGGTGGAGTGACTTGCTGGCATGCTGGAGGAAAGGGTGCCAGGGAGATACCCCTGAAAAAGTGGTGGACCCTGTGAGAGGTAGATTGTGTTTTTGCAGTAGAAGTTTCCAGTATTTTCTGTATGTAGTGTAGGCCTTTACTGAACTTATAACCCTCTTGTGAAACAGTTATGTAAGTTGTTTTTCTTCCACTAAGAAAGTTGATGAACAGATTAAAAAGTTAAGATTTGGGGCATTCTGACTTGGGTAGAATTGAGACAGGTACAAGACAAGGCAAGTACACAGGGTGGAGGGAGAGCCTAGCACGGGACAAAACAAATGTGCTTGCTCTTGGAAATATTGCCCTCCTATCTCCATGGGAAAGTACAAAATATACCAAAAAACAACAGGTTGGTAACAGACCTTATATGGAAATGTATCACAGCAGCAGCGGTAGAGAAATTGTGAGCCTGAAATGCTCAACCAAGGAGCGAGCGCCAGGAGAGCATTACCTGCTTCGGGTTTAGAGTATGTAATGGAATCAATTTTGCTGACTGGTGCACAATTTCTCCCTTGCATGTGCCCGTTATTGCAATAACGAATAAACTTTGCTGCTATCACTACGATCCTTGCCAAACCTGAAATTTTGACTTTGAGTGTTTCTCACAACCCCCTGCCCTGTCACAGTCAGACAGACCTGACATATGAAGAGGGCTGAAAGAGAGTCCCAGCTCAGCATCATGGGCATGCTCCCTGCCTACCTACCCCACTCCCCCAGGCTCCCTAAGCAATAGTTTTGGAGTGCTGGAAATTGAAGGGGAGGTGAGTGGGGAGGTGAGGGAAGATCTGCCTAGGAGGGGGCCTAGGGCGAGGTGGTCATCTACACACTTTGAGATTAACTCTGCCAGGAAAGACAGCAGGGTGATTGTGGTGAGCGATTCCTTTCTCAGGGGAACAGAGGGCCCCATATGCACACCCAACCCAACCTCCAGGGAGGTGTGCTGCCTCCCTGGGGCCTGGGTCAGAGACATTACCAAAAAACTCCCGGGTCTGGTTCACTCTTCTGATTACTACCCATTACTGCTAGTCACTCAGGGAAGCCTGTGAGCTATCAAAAGGGATTTCAGGGGCTGAGGGAGGTTGGTTAAGGGAGAGGGACAACAAATAATATTTTCCTTTCTCCCTTCTGGGGTGCAAGGAATATGGACTGGTCTAGGAAAAATCAGGCTTTAAATAAGTGTCTGAAAGGCTGGTGCCACCACAGGAACTTTGGGTTCTTCAACCATGGGGTGGTTTACTCGGCACCTGGCCTGATTGCTGCAGATGTGTTTCACCTGTATCTGAGGGGAAAGTGGATCCTAGCCCAGGAGCTGTCAGGGCTCATTGAGAGAGTTTTAAATTATGTATGAAGGGAGAAGGGAATAAAATGACGCTCACTAGGGTGGAGTGAATAGTTTGGAAATTTGAACTAAATTTGATGGGGGAAGAGGGTGAAGGTCAATGGGACAGAGAAGGGATTGGGGATGTTGTCATTGTAGGAGATTGCAGGGAAAAGCCTTCAAACTGTCCTGCAGGATCTTCTGGGACCTCCTCAGAGGAGGTAATATTGCCGATCCCCTGTCTGAAACCTTCTCGTGTCCCTCTAGGAAGCAGTGGGGGAAAACTTCAGATTTCTTTTGGAGGTTTGAGGGAGGACCCTTCTATAAAGGTAGTATGCCAGAAAGCTCAGCTGAAGTGTCTTTCCACTAATGCATGCCGCATGGGAAATAAGCAGGGGGAGTTGGAAGCCATGATGTGTTCTGGGCCGCATTAAAAAAGGGGTGGCCAGCAGGGAGAAGGAGGTGATTGTCTCCCTCTACTCAGCTCTTGTGAGGCCCCATCTGGAGTATTGTGTCCAGACCTGGGGCCCCCAGCACAAGAAAGGCACAGAGCTCTTGGAACGGGTCCAGAGGAGAGTCACTAAGATGGTCAGAGGGCTGGAGCATCTCTCCTGTGAAGAACGGTTGAGAGAACTGGGCTTGTTTAGCTTGGAGAAGGATCCAGAGAGACCTCACTGTGGCCTTCCAGTACTTGAAGGGAGTGTATAAACAAGAGGGGATATGACTGTTTATGAGGGTGGATAGTGATAGGACAAGGGGGAATGGTTTTAAACTAAGATGGGAGATTTAGGTTGGATATTAGGAGGAACTTTTTCACACAGAGGGTGGTGATGCACTGGAACAGGTTGCTCAAGGAGGTTGTGGATGCCCTGTCACTGGAGGCATTCAAGGCTAGGCTGCATGTGGCTCTGGGCAGCCTGGTCTAGTGGTTGGCTACCTTGCTCATGGCAGGGAGTTGAAACCAGATGATCTTTGAGGTCCTTTTCAACCCAGGCAATTCTGTGATTCTATGATTCATTTGATGATTCTCACCTGGAGTGCTATATCAGGTTGTGGAGTCCTTATTACAGGAGAGACATAGACCTGTTGGAGCGCATGCAGAGGAGGGTCAGAAAAATGATCCAAGGGATGAAACACCTCCCCTATTAGGATAGGCTGAGAGAGCTGGGGCTCTTCAGCCTGGAGAAGAGAAGGCTCTAGGAAGACCTGATAGAATCCTTTCAATATCTGAAGGGGAGATGCAGGAAAGAAGGAGACAGACGCTTTAGCAGGGTCTATGGTGATAGAACAAAGGGAAATGGTTTCAAACTTAAAGAGGGTAGATTTAGGTTGGATATAAAGAAGAAGTCTTACAATGGGAGTGGTGACGTACTGAAACAGGTTGGCTGGAGATGTAGTTGAATCCCTGTCCCTGGCGACTTTCAAGACCAGGCTGAATTATGCTCTGGGCAACCTGATATAGCTGTGGATGTCCCTGTTCATTGCAGGGGAGTTCGGCTAGATAATCTTTAAAGGTTCCTTCCAGCTCTAAGAAGTCTTCGATTCTGTGATTATAAAAGGAGACTGAAAACATCTTCCTTCTCATCTACTCTCTTCTATCTCCTCCCCCTAAGCAATGCAGGGGAAAGGGGAATGATCAGGGTTATGGATGGTTCATAACACTTCATCATCTACCACTCTTTCATGTTTACTCTCTTTGCCTGCTCTATCATGAGATCCCTCCACGGGATGTCATACTTTCCAAACAGATCCTATGGGGGCTTCCCACAGACTGCAGTTCTACAAGCACTGCTCCAGCAAGAGTGCACACCATGGAGATCATCCTTCAGAAGTGCACAGCTCCAGCACAATGCCCCTGCATAGTGCGGCTCCCTCAGACCTGCTACTTCACTGAAGACTCCTCTCCATGGGCTGCAGCTGTGGCCTCCTTCAGGCCTCATCCTTCTGCTCCTTTGTGGTCTCCTCCATGGGTTACATGTTGATATCTGCTCCGTATGATGCCCTGTGTGCTGCAAGGGGGCAGTTTTCTCCTCCATGGAATTCTCCTGGGCCACAGGAAACTTCTGCTCCGTGCCTGGAGAAATTTCTACTCCCTTTCTGCACTGGCCCTAGTGTCTTGAGGATTATTTTCTCATACATTTTGTCACTCCTTTCTCCCAACTACTACAGAGCAGCAGTTTTTCTTCTTTCTTGAATTTTCTCTCACAGAGGCACAACCAGCATTGGTCATTGGCTCAGCTTTGAACACAAGTGTGTCCCTTTTTGGGACATTTAGAGCTGGATCTTACCTAACATGGGACAGTTTCTAGACTGTTCTCGCAGAGGCTACCTCATATCTTCCCTCTCTTCCCCCACCATCCCACCCAAACTTTGCCATATAAACTGAATAAAACTTGGAGAAATTCCATGTTTGTTTGGACATTGTCCTGGGCAACCTGTTGTAGGTATCCCACTTGAGTAGGCATGATAGACCAGATAACCTTAAAAAGTCCTTTCTAACCTCAACTATTCTGTGATTCTGGGTTAGCTGAGTCTTGATGTAGTTGTTCTTATGATGAACTCTGTATGGATATCTTCTGGGTTTAGTATGAAATTTCATTAGTGACTTGGGGATATAGTAGAACATATACATCATGATTCTATATGTACAATTGTTGGAGATGTGGTCAAGTATGCTGTGGTGAAACTCTGCTACACAACAAGCTGAAGACAGCAGGAAAACATCTTGAACGATTTGCTACAGAATGGGGAGGTGGCCGCACGTCACGGCATGTGCACCATGACACTGTGCCTCGTGCTGGGCGGACTTAAGGGGGAGGGTCAGCGTGTGGGCGCATGGGGTTGCACAATGGGTGTACGGGTACACATGCACAGGATTCTACTGGACTGTAGCCAAGGTAATAGATTGAGAACTGACTCCTCAGCATCTGTGCCTGTCTCTCTCTCCCCAGATGGGGTCCGGTGGTGGGGGTTGTTGGTGCCGGTGGCGGCTGCATCAACAATTAAGGGAAAATCTTGGTGATGTTGTTTTTACAACCTGTGACAGAAGAAAATACAATAGACTGCAACAGAATATAAGTGGGTTATTGTGGATCAAATTTTGATCCATTAATTCTCTAAGATTTATTAAATAAGTGGCTACCCTAAATATGTCTAGGAAGATTTCAGCGTGGTATTTTGTCTTATTCTAGTTACTATAGATCTAGAATATTATGTACCAGATGTAATCAATCTAGAGAACAGTAAAAAGCTAGAAAAATGCTTAGTAGTTTTTGCTGGAAAAAAAAAAATAGCAATAGAGAAATGTAATTATGGGTTTGCTGAAAACTTTCAAGGATGCAGAAGATTTCAGAAATGTATTTAATTAAAAAAATAAAATAAAATAAGAATTACCTGCATTATCAGACAACAGTATATTGCAGTAATGAATAACTGTAATTTTACTTGAAGTAAAAATCATTAATAGTTTCTTTGAATAAATGATAATTTTTAATTTGACTTCTACAAATACAAACACAAAAAAATTACCAATTTGCTAGTTAGTGGAAAGAAGGTCAAAAGCTGTGACAAAAATAGAATTTTCACCTGAAAAATGAAGGCATCAAGTACATGAGATATACCATGTATTTTCAGTGCAGTTTAGACATAGCTGGAAACTTGTGGGTTTTGGTCACAGGTAGCTGTCAGCTTTGTATGTGTCCTAGAATAGTTCAGCTCTCTATAGTAGGTAATGTCAGTATTAAGTGTGCTGTAAAGAAATCTGCTAAGAAATATATCAATATATGAAATCTAGATGCTATTCAAATGATCTGAATCTGTGTACCTTTGAAGCATGTCTGACTTGAGTGGAGTTGCATTTAATTACAGACATTTAATGAGAACATAGTAAAAATTAAATGTAACTTTGTCAGTATTTGGTGGTTGAAGCCTCGAAACAGTATAAATATTTGGGATTCTATGAATTCATTGCAACAGAGAGGAGCAAAATCTTTCATATCTATTATTCCGTATATATAATGAGATTCAAAAGTCCAAACTCATTTAATGAAATAATATAATATACCATATTTGATTTCCAATCAAATATTTGTTTTTCAATCACCCATAAACATTTGTAGAAAGGTAGAATGATAATGAACAAAACAAGGATTAGGGAAGTCATCAACATTCTAGTATTCCAACAATAAATCTTTCACATGTGTAGTAGTCTCTGTGGAGTTTTGTAATATATACACTTGGAAAGTATTACTTCATATTCTGTTTGTTGTTGCTGTTATTTGTTTGTTGATTTATATTTTTTGCTTTTGTTTTTGTATTTTTGTTGTTTGTTTTGTTACTTCCCTCTCTTTCCCTACCTGCCCCCCAAAAGTTATTTGATTTGCTTGTACTTACTTCAGTTATACCATTAATAAGTTTGGTTTAAATTTGATCACAGATTCAAGTCCTGTAAGGGTTGACTCATATAGCAGATGAACTGTGGATAAACAACTTGTTATTAATATTTTATAGGAGGTATTGGAAATTCTGTTCATCTTGCCTTGGCATCAGGGTTCTATTCCAGTCATCATGAAAGTTGCACTTATGTATAACTCCAGTACTGAAGTCTAGAAAATGCTAGACAGAATTTCATGTGATCATGATGCTAATGCAATTTTCTGGTTTGTTTGTTTCCTCTTTCTCAAGATACTCCTTCCAAATTTTCTGTTCCATGTTTCTTCTGGGACAAACCCGAACAGCTCCCCAGGTTTATTAAAATTATTGAATGCTGATCTAGTTGCAAGAGGATCACTTTATGTACAATAATGACTATTCATTCAGACAGTATCTGTACATTACCGCTGTCTCTCAGATCATGCTCTCATCTGGATGCTGTGCAAAGTACTGCAGTTTAAAGTGGAAACCTTTAACTTCAACATTGAGTTTCACTTATGAAGCCTATGTGTTCCTAAAAATTCTTTCTTATTGACTGAGAATTAATTCACTCTTAGAATTTTATCCATTTTTGTCAATAGCATTGAACTTGGAAAATCTTCTAGTTATAGATGTCTTACAGAAGTGACATTTCATGGTAGTTACAGTAGAAAAGCTGGAAAGATAAACATGTTGCTTAAGAGGTTTGATTTAGTCTGTAAAAATTGGAAATGGATCCTCATGTAAATGTATTAGATACAAGGCCTTTTCTGATCCTACTGAAGAAACTTGTCCAAAGTCATTTCATGTTACTGTCTCATTCATATTCAGTTACACCCCATTGTTTACAAATCCATTATTTTAATTTACCTCACAAGAAGAGCAATTACAAATGTATATTCCTGATGTCTCTTGTTTGCCTTTCTGAGACTCATGAATAGTTGGTGTTATCAGCCAGTTATACTTCCAGTTATACTTTCTTTTTATAATTTTTATTTTTAATTTCACAGTGCAAACCTTTTCTTCATCCAGCTAGCTCAGTACCTGATAAACACTGACCTTACATAATGCTTCTATTCCTGGTAACACCAAACTAAAGAGCATAATAGTTTTTTTTTTTCCCCAGCGTGACAACTTACGTTTGAACAAGAATAAATGTTTTATACAAAGAGTTCTCTTGTGGTGATTAAACCCATCAAAATAATTTACTGAAGAGGTTTATGAGCTTGCAGATTTATGTAAGAATTAGTGAAACTTTGCTTGGAATGACAGCTCAGCATCCACTTTGAAGTAAGTTCAATTAAATTAATATTCATGATGGGATATTAGTTTTATTATGCATAGAGGAGCTATAGGCAGATATTTGCATGCATTGAAATCCACTTACTGAAGCATATAGAAATAGGAATTGGGAGCAATAATCAAATTTAATTTGTTAGAAGAACAGTATAGAAAATATAATGTAAACTATAGTAATTTCTTACAAATGTTTCCAGTGAAAAATTATTAATGCATTAATTAAAAATCAAAAATTGAATTCCAATGCCATGTTCTCTCCTTTGCCTTAGTTTTTCTTAAGCTATTGATTTTGGGATAAAAAATGAAAACAACAAAAATAACAACAGCAAAATAATAAAACACTCCAACCAGAAAATATAAGCAACACACAGAAATAAAGCCAAATAAAGCTTTCAAAGAAACAAGGCACTTTTTACAATGACTTCCATTTAGTCCATTAGTAAAGATGAGTGAAGCTAGAAAGTGCTTAATGTGTTAAAATAATCATATAATAGAAACCAAATAACTTGGGTTATAAGGGACCTTAAAGATCACCTAATTTGAATCCCTCTGCCATGGGCAGAGTTGCCACCTGCTGGATCAGGCTGCCCGCAGGGCCCTATCTGGCTTGGGCTCGTATACTTCCAGGGGTCCACAGCTTTTTTGGGCAACTTGTTCCAGTGCCTCACTGCACTCTGAGTAAAAAAAAAATAAAATCTTTTTAACATCTAATCTGAATCTCCCATCTTTTAGTTTAAAGACATTCACCCTTGTCCCATCACTATCTATCTGTGTGAAAAGTCTGCCACCTTCCTGTTCGTAAGCTCCTTCTAAGTATTGGAAGGCTGTTACGATGTCTTCCTGGAGCCTTCTCTTCTCCAGGCTGAACAAAACCTCCTCTCTCAATCTTTCTTTGTAGGATAAGTGTTCCAGCATTATGATCATATTCATGGACCTCCTTTGGACCTGTTCCAAAAGCTCCACATCTTTGTTTTGCTGGGGTCCCAGTTCTAGATGTACTCCAGATGGGGCCTCATGAGGGCAGAGCAGAGGTAGACGATCACCTGACTTGCCCTGCTGGCTAACCCCTCTTTTGATGCAGCCCAGAATACAGTTGGGCTTGTGGGCCATGAGCACGCACTGCTGGCTAGTGTTCAGCTTTTCATTCACCAGGATACCCAATCCTTCCCTGCAGGGCTGTTCTTAATGAGTTCTTTTTCCAGTCTGTTCTCATGTCAGGGATTGCCCCAACCAAAATGAAACACCTTGTACTTGGCCTTGTTGAATCTCATTATGTTCTCTTGGGCCCCTTTTTCAAGCTTGTCTAGATTTCTTCCTTCTGTCATATCAGCTGCACCACTCATCTTCTTGTCATCAGCAGACTTGATGAGGGAGCACTCAATCCCACTTTTTTAGGTAACTGATAAAGATTCTGAAGAGCAGTTTCCAAGACAGACCCCTGAGGGATATATTCTAAGACGCACCATCTCAAATCCAGTCTTCATTAAAAAAAAAAAAAAAAGTTTGGAAACAGATTGGTCTAAATTATGAACTAGTCAAATTAGTCAAATTTCATATTTTTAGAGTTATGTTATTTTTATAACATAAAAATATGACAAAGAGAAGAAGACAAACATATAGACATATCCTGAACTGTATTTGTGATCCCTTTGCCTATTTCTAAAAACACCAGTTAAGTGTCAAAGCTCCTGAAGGAGCCTCTGAGAGGAAAAGATAATGCATCTCTTGGTGAGCTGTGAAAGTTGGCATTAGGGAGGCCTGACAAATCCTTTCTTGTGCCCTTTCCATTGTCTTCAGGGGATCTGTACCACTAGGTTTCTGCTGTGAATTCCAGATCTTGTTCAATATAAATGGAAAAGCAGTGTAATTCAATTGGGAATTTCATTACCAGATTGACATCTAATATTTTAACTGTTATATTGTTAGAGTTTTAGTGCTCATATAGTCTTCTGTTCAATGCCTGTGCAACCTACTTAAACATCAGCAAAGAAAACTTACTAGAGAAGATATTGCACATCGTGTTAGAAGAGCTTCTATTGAAATGGTAACAAAATTTATTTTCACATATGAGAATACGACAACGAACCATTGTAATTACATATATAAGAATGCAGAAATTTTTAAAACCAAAGGTCTTGTTTAACCACAGAGCCAGCTATCTTTGATTTTGGAAAGATTAGGAGTTCAGGAATGGTAAGAGAAAGATGCCTTGAGTCAGAATGGTTGTTTGTATTGCTGAGGAAATATACTGTTTTGCACCTGCTTTTCAAATCATCCAGACTGGAATGCATTGTGGTTTTCAACTGTGTTCCAGCGTCCTTCCAAAGGAAGGCTTAGTGTGCAAAGATGCAATGTATATCCAGCTTTCTTTCTGGTATGTGTCTGGGATGCTTCAAAATTACATACTTGTGGTTCCAAGACAGCAGAGTACACCTGCCTTGTGGTGTTCATGTGGCCACTATTCATTCAAGGCAATTTGGATCAGGTTAGTGTTTAACTCTCATTTGATTTTTACTCTTGAATATTTTTATGAATTTCAGATGCAGTGGATAATAAAGGTCATTGCTTGATTTCTTTTTCAGTGCTAAACAGCTTAGTGATACTTTTTTTCTCTCATATTTCCTCTGAATTTCAGCACTGAGCAAGATTTAGCATATTCCTGAAGAGCCAAGAAAATACAGCAGTCTCTAAAAAAAGATAAAAAAAAAAAAAAAAAAAGTAAAAATAGAAACACTGAAAGTGCATCAGGGAAAACAAACAAACTAAAACAATCACATCAGAATTATCATGCCTATGAATGTAGATGAAGCAACACTTTCCATGTATTAATATTCTATGATTCATTAATAGAGATCTATTGTTAGTCACATATATCTCATATGTACTGAAGTAGCATTATGGTTATGCCTCAATCTTTACTTATTTTGATGACTGGCTTCATTAAAAAGAAAAATGAGGGGAAATAGTGATTTTTGGGTTGTTTATTGTAATGTTTACCACGAAACTGCTAGATAAGATTTATATGGTAGAAATTTTGGATTTGTCCCTTTATTACACAGTAAACCTGCCAGTGAAAATCAAGAAGGGATAAGAGATCAATCTAATTTATGTGACAGAATCTGGGCAGGATCCAAAGTGTGGGAATGCAAAGGCTCTGCAAGCAGAAGAAACAAAAAAGAACAAACAAGGTAAATTCTAAGTGGATCTCAAATTGTTAATACTTTTTTCTGAGATCCTGTACTGTAACTTAGACATCAGCATTGGTCTTTTTAGACCAACAGACAGATTAAGGGCAGCTGGTAAAGGCATAATGTGCCAGCTTTAATAGTAGCACAGAAATAGTGGCAATGAACTAGGAAAATGACTTTAGATGATCACCAATAATTTTAATTGATGGAGAAAACTCATCCAGTGGAAAAACATAATTGGCAAACTAGTGAGTAAAAGTGATTTAATGTGTTCTATGGATCAGAAAATAAGACCTGGCATGGAGTATTGGCTGTTAGTGCAGCTGTTGTGAAGATGGTCTGCATTGGAAAATTGAACTGAAAAAGCCACCAGTGAGCAGAAGTTTGGGGAAAATAACTGACATTTAGCAGTATTTTTGGCAAAAGCTAAAAGCTTTATGATTTTTTTTTTCCTGAAGAAACTACTAATTCCATAGCAAATCATCAAAAAGGCAGCATAACAACATATAGGAATTTGTGAGGATTGAAACTATCAAATCACAAGTACAGGAAGGGAGAAGCCATACAGCCTGATCCTCAGTAAAGACACAAATGTTTTCCTGTTATTTTAAGGCAGTAACCAGATCAAACGAAATTGAAAATGAATATTTCTATAGATAAATTAATATGAATGAATTGGAAATGAAATTAATAGTTTATATTTTAGAAATCAATATCTGGCTGAAAAAATAGAATGTATATACCACAAAGATCTTGTGTTTATACTTGACTTGTAATACACTAAGAGGAGAATCTAAAGCAGCTCTTTGAGAGGTGACTGGAGTTGAGGTCCTCCAGTGAACTGGAGGTAAATACCCTTTAAATTGGCAGAAATTAGTAGAAGATGAAAATTTTTATCTTTTCAAACCAAGTAGTGAACATATTGCATAAAGAGGAACAGTATTCTTACCTACCTTGTGTTAAATGAAAATCAGATGTTTAAATCTAAGCCCACTTTCTTCACTGTCAAAGAAGTATACCAGGCATTTAGTGGATGACTAGCTCAAAATTAGATGCATATCCTCTATGCCATTAAAGATAAGTGAGGTAAATCTTGCCTTCCTTATTAAATGTTTGTATGAAAAAAGGTGTTTGCATTAGTTTTGTTGTTTGATAACATCTAGGAAGGTCAGTAAATTCAATGGTAACTTTAAAAGTAAGTAAATGTAGCTGAAATATGGTCTTATCTCATTTTTTCTCCCTCAAGTTAAACTCTGATCATGATCATTTAAAAAATCAGACTCTTTGTATCAGATAGTAAACTGTGAACTATCATCAGAAAGTTGGAACTTAATACTTTGTTATGTTGTTAGTTATCTGCTCATAATGTTGGAGGTAGCTTAGACAGAACGTTTTTGTCTTTCAGCTATAATGATTACTTTTATTTTATCACTGAATTAATGATATGGATGTGCTATGGTTGTGCAGAACTAGCCAGGCCTATCTGGCAACTAAAACAAAGACTCTGCATGTATGCAGAATGTCGGCACGCTATCTAATGTTTCAAGATCTACACTGGACAGTACACTTGGATGAAAGGGAAATGAATGGCTAATTACTGGCCTGGCATTTTAGCTGAGATTTAGAGAGCACAGAACAAGAGTCAGTTTATAAATGCCAAATAGGAATGAATGTGCAACTTCAAGTCAAATAGTTCTCTTCCTGCTGCTGACTATATGCTATAAACCTTTCCCCATGCTAGGACTGATGAATGGGTATAGTCTTTAGTGAGTCATACTATTTTAAAGAATTATTTAGCTTGTATTTTGTGCAAAAGAAAGCAGTTAAGACAGTTAAGGCCTGCATATTTTGAAACAACTTACTGAATTTCAATTTAGACATTTTAACATTTAATTGAGATGTTAAATATATTTATTGATTTTCAGTACTTGACAGTTAATCAAATTGATATATCTGATGAAAAAAAAGCCAATTTCTGCTACTAGACTTATTTTAAGTCTAGTGACTCTCATCACACTGAAATCAGAAAGATATCCTGTGAAATAAGTAACTGGTAATCCTGAATAAAGATGTCAGAAAACAACTCAGTGTCTTTTTATTTGTTTTTAATATCTGACTGGAAAGAATACAACCATTTATTGCTGGCTTTATATTCATCTGATTTGGTGTACGTATGGTTTACTACCAGGTAAGCTAAGTCACTGTTTGGTTTTAAAATTCTGTTAAAACTGGCTTGATTTGATTTAATCTTAGTTTATTTGAAAGATCATTGATTTTTTTTCTTTACTGCAGAACTTCTGTTTCTTTTCCAGACTAGGCAGTACTTTGAAGTGGATTTGCTTCTGGAAAGCCCTTTAGTAAACTAAAGTTGTGGTTAAAAAAAAAAAAAAACATTGCATGGAGGTTACCTGGAGACATCACAATGTGACATTTTCTCTTTAAAAGCACTGTGTGAGAAATAAACAGGAATGCCGAGAAGAAAAATGTCCTTTAAAAAGAACAAGTCTGGTACATAAGATAAGCAGAAGGGATAATGAATGTTATAAACCCTGAAAATTACTGCTTATTTTAAAAAAGTTTATACGTTTGAGGGGAAAATAGTATATTAAAAGAACAAAGTAATTTGTGTATGTGAAACTGTAGTTCTTACCTCAATTAAAAGAAAAACTAACTCAAATTTTGTCAGAACTTTTATTCCTTTACAAAGAGAAACATCCTAGTGTTGCTATTCAAGTTAACAATTGTCTTGTCTTGTCAGTTCACGTGGTATGTAACTTGTTACTTTAATACAATCCAGATTTGTTGGAATCATATATATGTTAGAACTAATCTACAAATAATACTGGGTAAACTGGGTTTATTTAAATTAACACAATACATTTCCCAAAACCATTTCAAACAACTATCGGACCCCAGTGAATCAAATTTTCCAGTCCTTCATCAAAAAAAACTTCCTTAGGCTTCTTCCATGTATACATGTATTTTTAAAAAATTTTTACTCAAGGGATATGGAATTTGGCCTGACCAGTAAATGCTGGTCAAGTTAATCAGTATAAATGTGTATTTTTACCTATTCATTAAAAAAAAAAAAAAAAAAAAAAAAAAAATCTCCTCTCTTTTCATGGTACACAATTAACTCTGAACTGCGATCCCACCAGTTTTATTCAGTATCTGTACAAGTGTATATATAATTTCAAAGACACAGAAGCACAGGAAAATATACTGAAAAGCTCTGATTTTGTGGGCATAGATGATGTAAAATTGAATTATTTTCCCAAGGGTGAGCTCATTTAAAAGCTTGTCCTGGAGTTACAGTTTTTCCTGAAGTCAGAGATAGATGCTGCTGCTCTCTGTGACCAGTACAGAAAAGGAGAGAGACATCTACGTGGACATTTATTCACCTCATAGAATCATAGAATCATAGAATTACTCAGGTTGGAAAGGACCTCAAGGATCATCAAGTCCAACCGCAGCCTAACCATAGTACCCTAACTCTAACAACCCTCATCTCTGGTTACATGCTGAGATAGCTGAGTAAGAAGTGCCAGTTCTTCTCTGTTAACTGCTCAAACTCTGAATGGATAGATGTTTAACCTGAAGGCAGTTAAACTCAGGTCAGATGAATTCTACTATTAATTAAATACATGGGTCAAAGAATAAGCATTATGAAACTCTCCTCATGTTTTACATTTCTTCTAAAAGACAAAGCTTTTAAAGAGTGCTTTTTTTTTTTTTTTTTTTTTTCCCCCGTTTGGACATTTCCCTCAGGCTGATGAACCTTGATTAAGATGGCAGATACCTCTACGGCAGAAGCATCAGACCTACCAAAAAACTAACCTTCTTCCACAAAAAAAGAATAAAATAAGCATATAAACTAAACAAGAGGGTGGAACAAGAAGACATATGATAGACAGCTGTGACACTTAAAGGTCATCCCTAAATATGAAGTACATTTACTTTTTTAGTTACAGTGTTATATCATTGCTCATGCAACAAACCCTTGAGATTTAACTGTTATCCATCTATGTTGAGATACATTGCTAATTTGAATGCCTAGTAATTATGCTATGTTATGATATCAACTGAAAGGTCAGTGAATTCAGGAAATTACTTTCTTATGGCTTATATGACAGTCTTTTTTTCCGATCTTCAGCAGAAATTAGATAGTTGATTACTTTCAGTATAGCATAAGACAATAGAGAATATAACGATAACACTCACAAAGATATGATGTATTTACTATGGGTTTAAAAACATGAGAATAATAAATGAAGAAAAGGCAAACAAACAAATAAAGCCAAGCAAGGATCCCTAACAGAAAGCATTATCTCTGATTTCATAAACTCAGTCAGACAAAAATAAAAAATACAATGTAAAGTTTGGTTTAAAAACTGCATGTTTTATGTTCTCTGCATTTAAAAAGTATAGGGGAAAATAAATATGGAGAAATATATTGCAATAACATTTATAAATATTTTTTTTAAATTCTAACTGGATGTTTGCTTTAATTGCAATTAAACTGCTTTTACTTTCAAATGGCAAATATTTACAGGAGCAAGTTTGTAATGATGCTTGGGGGAATAACATTTTTTTTAAATACTTCCTCACTTAAAGAAAGATATTTGCATATTGACATATGTATTTATTACTTGCTCTTTGCTATCCTCTGCTGTTCTCTTTTCAGCCAGCTACACCAGAAACAGAAACAGTACCATGTGATGTTGATGATGAATCTTGTATAGAAAATACTGAGTACTTAAGGGAAACCACTTACATGCTGCAATTGTTCATTTATTGCCTGCTGAACAGGTAAAAATAATATTTACAGAAATCTAAATATTGAAAAATCCATTAACAATGAATGGTAAAATTGGGCTGTGTTTTCCAGTGATTCATTACTTATAAGAAGCTCATTGCAACCTTTTGTACAGATCTTTTCTGATTTGAACCTCTTAGACAGCTGTTTTTGATAACACACTGAAAAAAATGTGAAATTATGAGTTCAAATTATGTGTTGCATGAAAGTCTAGTGTGAAATTAGTTCTACATAAAAGGTGAACAATCTTCAATTTACTCTTCTAGATCATTTATGGACATTAACCTATACTTGCTTGTAAACAACTCTCCTCTTACAATTTTTGCTCAGAATTCCCACCAGAATTCATTGAGATAATTTGTGTCATTTAGGAACTTGAACTTAAGAGAAGTTAAGCTTTCAAAATCAGATCTAACTAAGATTTTGAAGTATGGTATTGATGTAAGTATGTACAATCACTCATCATCATGCTGCTAAATGGAACTATGAAACCTCTTATTTTTTTTTTTCCCCTTTCTTTTGTTCCCTGAAAACACAATTTTTGATTTGTGCAAGTTTTTCTACGTGATGGTACTTACTTACTTAAGTTTGTGATTCTACTTTTTGACCACTGTTGTCAGTACAGCCCTGCCTAATGTTTTCAGTTGATATTGTTATTTGTAGTATGAATATTAATTGCCCTGAAATTAAAACAATAAAGCTTTTGTCTGTGTTTTCTTCTGCTTTTTTTCTTCTTGTGCAATATCCTTTCAACAGAAAGTGAAGAGAAACAGAAAAATGAACATGAACAAGGGCCAAACAAACTTACTCAGAAAACAACAAATCATTAAAAAAAGAAAAAAAAAAAGTGTATACAATTATGACCTAATTTTATTCAATCATATTGTTTTGGCTTGGTTCAGCTTTGACTCTCTTACTTTCTTTGATGCACTCACTTCTCTACCAAATCTATTTGAGTTGAAACCTATTCAAATCTGCAGTGTTATGTTCTGCCTTGAAAACTGACAGAATTTGACAAGGCTGATTGTATCATCCAATAAATTTCACCTTACAGATCTAAAAATTCAATAGCAGAACAATCAAGAACTAGTGAGATGATCAAACCCTCAGGAAAGTATTCATTCTTTTATATATTTTGTCAACAAATAGATCTTGAAAGCTGCAGTGTAAAACAGTAGCAAGAGTGAAATGTGCATGATTTATATATTCAGTCAAATAAACGAACACATATGGCTAGTACTCTCTGCTTCTGACCCTTGCAAAATATATTTAACATAGATCACGCTATTTTGTAAGGCAAACAGCCATTCTCTGTGACCATTTGATCATAATGATCAGCCCTTTCTCCTCATCAGGTACTGAAAGTACTATGCACTAGGTAAACTTCCTCTCTTCTTCTCTATCAGTCTCAAGGTTCCTGGACACCAGGCTGACTTCTTTCCTCTTTACTGGCCTGGAAGGTCCAAGGCATCCAGATATCCATGTTCTTGTGATGACCCTATCATGAAACAGTGAAACAATACATCACAGGGAGCCCTGTCTATAAAATCACGCAGCTACAAATCTTAGATGGTACTTGTAGAAGAACTTCTGCTGAATGGAAAATATCTGGGATTCCTTGGTGGTCTGAGACACCCCAACTGTTATTTGCTTCCTGTGACATCTAAGTAAGTGATTTGTATTCCTTTATATGTCTGAAGTTTAGATTGATTATTATGTGATACTTATACAAGTATTTAGATTTTACTTGATCTGCAGAGAGTCCAATGTGATTAGAAACCATAAGCTAAACTGTACTAAAAAATTTCTGCTACATTACTGTTAAAATTTTGCTAAATATATTCTGATTATGAAAATACCATGCTACTCTGATCATAAAAATCTTTGTTACACTGACCAAACAATTATGTTAAAAAAAGATTGTAACTGCAATCTGCCAAGACCAGGGCAGCCTGGTCTAGTGGCTGGCAACCTTGCACATGGCAGAGAAGTTCAAACTAGATGATCACTATGGTCCTTTTCAACCCTGGCTATTCTACGATTCTATAGTTCTATAGAATATAGTGCTATCATCACTCCACCAGTGTCCCCAAAAGAACCTATTTGTTCCCATAGCATCAAATAACAACACTCCAACACAAAGATCTATTTTGAACTCTTTTTATCTCACTATCAGCTTTCATTGTAGAATTTAATTTCCCTGTAGGCTGATAAAAAACTTTGAGAAGAGAATTTTGCAAAGGACGTGTAAACCATTATGCCACCAGCCTGTGTATTAAGAGCTAATATAAATCATAAACTTCCAGATAAAAATATAATACTAGAAGAACTAGCAATTCTGACTGCCAAGCATGAAACATTTCCAAAGTATTTTTTTCTGGCTTATACTAGCAATAATCAATACTCATTATAGCAATCCACTGAAAATGCCCATCATTTGAAAGTGTGAATATTTGTGGCATATGTTTAGCACGTCAAAATCAATTTGCTTTACAGTGTTAATCTATTTCAGTTGAAATATATTTCAGGTAAACTACTTGTTGAAAAGTGCAATTTGAATTGAAAACAAACGCTGCAATAGTACTGTCAATGGTTTACAGGCTGGTTCGACGTGGTTCCGTGACTAGCGGGGCAGAGGGATTTAGCAAATTCACACCTCCAGAAAAGGGAAACGGGACCCTAAATAATTAAAAACAGTGGCAACGATCAGAGGAGAAGCAAACTGATTTACTAAATACGGTACTGGAATGCAAGATAACACACCACAATATAATATAATGAGAATTGAAGCTAATAAATCAAATATGATAAGAGAGTGTCTGAGAACTGAAGGCTTCACCATACCGCTGAGGTGAGATGTGCACTCAGGTCAAGCAGCAGGGAGGAGAGCCGAAGAAAAAGAGGGATGCCATATGACCTACCAAGGCCTTATATCTGTTCCCCCTGAGCAGAATTGATAACAGAACAGTGAACGGTCTTCTGGAGAATGTAGTTCTTCTTCTCTTCTGGGACAGGTGCCAGGAACTGGAGCATTAACACTTTAACTCCCAGTGCACTACATGGTGTTATGACGTGGAATACCAAGAACCAAAAATTATAAAAGCAGGACAAGTACAATGCTTTTATATATATATATATATATTGTCCATAAGGAGAGACATTGCAAGTACCTAAAATGTGCTTTCCTCCACTCATATAACATGAGGGTATTTTTTGCGTTGTCAGTGCCAAACTTAATGGTCAATATAAAAAGGAATAAATAGCATATTATTAAAAAGCACATCTGTCATTTTTGATGGACTAGACTCAAAGTTTTCAAAAACTTCTGAAGAAGAGAAGGATGTTTTAAATACAGCTACTGGTGTATCTGGAAGTTAAGCTAAGCATTTATTTACAATTCTGCAAGTTGAAATGATATGGCAGTGTTACAGAAGAAATATGTGATTGCCTAATAAATTAAATATGACTAATAAAGCAAGAATACTGTATTCTGTGATTATGCAAGGTAAAACACATAGAAGCAAAGACCTTTCCCTGAACTTTCTTAATGTGGTCTAGATGTCTTGGAATTAAGTTCATCCTACTCATTTCCAATAAATGATGGTCATGAGGTACAGACAGAACATTTTTCTAAGCTGATCAATACAAATTCTCTGGCAGCCCTCTTTAGGAAGATAAAAAGAAAAAGATGCCTGTCTGCTTCAGAGAAAGTATGATCATGGAATACACACAAATCTATTTGACCTGCAATGAGCCTCATCAAACAAATTAACCATTTGTCATCCTTCTCTGACCCTTGTTTTCATGAAATACCTATGTTTTCTGCAGACAGAATTTTAGAAATCAACTATGAGATGACTTCTGTTTTTAGAGCTTTAGACATTGAGAAAATCAGGGGTGCTAAGAAGTGACAAAATAAAAATGCTATGAATTCCTTATGAGACAAAATTATACTGCATTCTGTCCAGAATATGGAATATTCTAGTTTTAGTAGCATAGAATTTTGTAAAATTATCTGTTCTGTTATGCAATAAATTGAAATGCCTTGTGAATTTTTCATAATTACATTTAATTTTATAAAGCTTTATTTGGTATTTATTTTACCACGGATAATTTCCATAAAACTCCTGAATCAGAGCACACAGGTTGGGTTGTAGCTTTTAGTATATAGAATTCTGCATGACTATTGTCAGTATAGTACCTTGCATGTCTCATCTGAAAACATTACGCACTTCAGCACAAGTTATACCCTCAGTCTTGACTTCCAGTTATAACCATTTTATTAAAACTAAGTGACTTTTTTTTATTTTTACTGCTGCTTTGCTTAGTCAATTTTTATATGGTGATTAAATATTGAAATGAAGTAATGGTTTCCACTGTGATGAATTATCTCATTATGAGTATATAGCTGCATCATCTGGAATAGCCACAAAGTGATGGTGAGCAATATGAATAGTCAAAAAGTACTCATTTTGTGAAATCCAGATTATGGAAAGTAATACTTATTCTGCCAAAGAATTTCAGAAACAAATCAAAAATGTAGAAGACTTATTATGAACATAAAAAATAACCTCTGAGTATTGACATATCTTCCACGACTCTTTATATTGTATTGTGAATTGATACCATGAAAACCCTAATATTTCTTGCATGATCCTGTCAGAAGTTGGGGGGGGGGGGGGGGGGTTGGGGGAAGCTTTAAATGTGAATACTAACGTGATTATGAGTGTGTGTAGTAACATCAATGAAACTTGGACTGAACAAAAGTGACACATCCTGAAACATGATACCAAACTACCAGTGAAGAGTCTGATCATATATTGTGCTTCTGCAATTTGAATATTTAGATTTTGGAAGAGATGCTCTCTGAAAGAAGAAGGTAAAGGAAATATCTCATGAGTAGGGGAAGATCCCAGAGATGAGGTAGCTGTGTGGAGGCAAATGCTAGGGTAAGTACCGAGCCTTTCTCTATTAATACCTGATATTGGTGACTGTGGGCAGCAGTATGGCAAGAGCCAATGATTTTCTATGCAGTTCTCCTGAACCAATAGTGATATCTCTGCAGAGAAGAAATGTCAAGATCTAGTATACATAATGCTGGAGAGGAGTGAATGAATAAAAGTGGAGTAGAAGTTCTAATCTGCTTAGTTCCTAAATAAACTCGAGAGTCTATATCCACTGTGATTTACCACTTGGTATGTCCTCACTCTTGACATTCCTTAGCCTGTAACTTATCTAGACTAACTAGCTATCTGTCTTATATTTATCATCAATAGGTAAGACTGCTGAGTCCAAAATTTCCCCGTTTCTCCCTTCTCAGAACAAAAGATTCAGTTATACCCACTTAAAGGCAAATTTGTGACACCCTTGATGATATCATTATTCATTTAAATATACTATATTGCTGAGCTTCCTACTATTGAAATGCTAATAAGCTTGAAAGTTGGGTGAAATTTATTAATTTTCAGTTGAGGAGAAAACAAATAGCTTTTTAATACTCACTGTAAATAAGAGTTTTCTGAAAAACTACATCCCTATGTAAAACAAGATTTTCATTGTAATTTCAGAAATGAAATCTACAATCCAGCAATGTATCCTTATATCAAAGAATTCCATAAACATCCTGGGCCATAATCATAGAAGTGTAGGTGTAGTCAGCAGGTCCAGGATAGTGATCCTTCCCTTCTCAGATTTAATACCTCTATCATGTTTCATTATAGCCAGTTACGCAGCTTTGCCAAATTAAAATTACTCACTACTGGAAAGCTCTTGGAAAACTCTAAGGAAAAAAAAAAAAAAAACAACCTATCGTGTTGATAAGAAACATTGCTGTTAACTCAGTAAGTGGCACTCAGATCTGAAAGAAACGCATACATAACACTGCATTTCTTCAGGGATTTTTGCTCTTTATTGCAGTGAAACAAGATGGTAATAATTTACAGTATTCGAAATGCAAATAGAGGGAATAATTAAGAGTTCAAAACTAATTATACACGGAATGTTTCAGAGGACTATCCTGTAAATGCTGAATAAGTGAGAGTGAATTATACACAGTATTCCTTTACTCTAATTCTGATAGTAATCCCACCCGACCAATGCTGCTTTCTCTATAGTAAGCTCCCTATGATTTTATCACAAAGCCAGTTAGGTTCTAAAGAATATATGTAACACCAAGTTAATTAGGACACAAAATATGTTACCTGACTTTCTCTGGGATGAGTATGGTTCTTATTGCCTTAATTGTGGTAATACTGTATGCTGTAAAAGTTCCTATATCCTACATCAAGTAATCTGCAATTCAGTATAAGTTAATACCTCCTAATGCTATATGTTTGTAATGTCAAACAAATATTACACATAGCATACCTACTTCTTACACTCTTGGTTATCTTGACAAAGTGACTTCCATCTGAATTTTTAGAAATGAAAAAAAAAAAAACCAACCATAAACTCCTCTTTCTATTGTAGTTTATTTAGGATATCAATTGCAGCAACAGACATTCTGCATACTCCTTCTTCATCTGTGGATGAAAGGGCTTCCAGGCAGCATTATAAATCATAAGAAAGACAGTTAGAGACTTTATTTAGCTTTTTAGATAAATAAATAAATAAATGAGGCCAAAATATTTGTACAGTTGTGTGTAGCTTGATAACTGAAAACTGTACATGGTGAAGATTAATACTGGCACAATGCAACTTCCATTTCCTGAATACATATATATAATACATATAATAACTCTATGTTATTAGGTTGCAGTATAATAATAAAATGGTGCATAATGTGGATGACTTTGGTCTTAAATTTGGGGCATAGTACAAAGATTTTTTTTTAATGAATGCATGGTGTTTGATTTCATGTTTTTAAATAACTAGAACTGTTAGCCTTCAGAAGTGCTCTTAGTTTGCAGACACTTTCAAATAAATCACAAATATCTCTGACATTTCTTCATATTATTTATATGAAAATAAACTCTCTTTATAAGCAGATAACATAAATGCTATACCTCCTACATGCCAACATAATACTTATAACTTCTCTGCATGTCAAGAGTCCTGAATAGTTGAAAGTTTGTTTGACATGGAAATAATCTTTTTTTTTTTTTTTTTTTTTTTTTTTCCTGAACTCTAGTTTTCTAAGCAATTGTATTTTATATAGAAGTACAAGCCGGTCCTTTACGTACAGTAGAGCACTTTATAAGGAATCAGAGTATCTGTTTGACAGGCCCGGTCAAATGTATATAGGTGAAATAATTTACATATTTAGAAATAGAAAAGTATGACTACTTACTTAAGAAAATTAAAGGACAGAAAAAAGCAGATACTTGTAGTAAATTAAGCTGATACAATACCACTGTTTATTCTTCTCAGTTGAGCTAGTGTTTCCCTCTGCTACCTTTAAATGGAAGTTGTCTTACTGCGCTAAGATATCTTGTTTGCTTTGTTTCTCTACTGCAATCTTAAAAGAGAAAAAGAACTCAGAGAAAATGTTATGTTTTCACTTTCCTTAGCTATTCCTACCATAAAATCACAAGGGATTCCTTCATGTTTCTTATAACTGACTTGTATAGAATCGCACAGTACAGTGTGAAATGTTCACTTTTCCTTTCATGAACAAATATAATGTATATATTCTATGATTGATTCTTTTCCACTTTGAGACTAATTTCATTTGTTATTTTGAAAAACACCATGTACTATTCCCAGCTATAATGGGAAGTATTTATCAGGCCTAGCCAGCAGGGGTTCACGAAGGGCAGGTCCTGCCTGACCAACCTGATCTCCTTCTCTGATCTAGTGACCTGTCTGCTGGATGAGGGAAAGGCTGTTGATGTAGTCTACCTGGACTTCAGCAAAGCCTTTGACACTGTCTCCCACAGTATACTCTTCCAGAAGCTGGCAGCCTGTGGCTTGGACAGGTACACTCTTGGCTAGGTAAGGAACTGGCTGGAGGGCCGGGCCTGGAGAGTGGTGGTGAACGGAGTTAAATCCAGCTGGTGACCGGTCATGAGTGGTGTTCCCCAGGGGTCGGTGCTGGGGCCTGTCCTGTTCAATATCTTGCTTGATGACCTGGATGAGGGTATTGAGCGCACCCTCAGTAAGTTTGCAGATGACACCAAGTTGGCTGGAAGTGTTGATGTTGCCTGAGGGTAGTGAGGCCCTACAGAGGGATCTGGACAGGCTGGATAGCTGGGCTGAAGCCAATGGGATGGGATTCAACAAGACCAAATGCCGGGTCCTGCACTTTGGCCACAATAACCCCAGGTAACGCTACAGGCTTGGAACAGAGTGGCTGGAAGACTGTGTAGAGGAAATGGACCTGGGGGTGTTGATTGACACTAGACTGAACATGAGCCAGCAGTGTGCCCAGGTGGCCAAGGAGGCCAATGGCATCCTGGCTTGTATCAGAAATAGTGTGGCCAGCAGGAACAGGGAAGTAATTATTCCCCTGTACTCAGCACTGGTGAGGCCGCACCTTGAGTACTGTGTCCAGTTTTGGGCCCTTCACTGTAAGAAAGACATCGAGGCTCTGGAGCACGTCCAGAGGAGGGCAACAAAGCTGGTGAGGGGTCTGGAGCACAGGCCTTATGAAGAGCAGCTGAAGGAGCTGGGATTGTTCAGTATAGAGAAGAGGAGGCTCAGGGGAGACCTTATTGCTCTCTATAACTACCTGAAGGGAGGTTGTAGTGAGCTGGGGTCAGCCTCTTCTCTTGTGTGACTAGTGATAGGACTAGAGGGAATGGCTTCAAGCTGCACCAGGGGAGGTTCAGGCTGGACGTTAGGAAATACTACTTCTCTGAAAGGGTGGTCAGGCACTGGAATGGGCTGCACAGAGAGATGGTGGAGTCACCAAGCCTGGTGGTGTTCAAAGAGCGTTTGGATGTTGTGTTGAGGGACATGGTTTAGCGGGAACCATTGGTGAAGGGTGAATGGTTGGACTGGATGATCCTGTGGGTCTTTTCCAACCTTAGCGATTCTATGATTCTATGTTTCTATTGCATTTATGTGTGAGATAAATGTTGCTAGATTCATTGCTACTCCTTTACTGTATTATTTAAACACAAATGATATTTCACAGAGTTTGAAATGAAGAACTGACTCATTAAGATACATAACCACTAAGATTTCTTTCTATGACAATTGTGAAATTTATGAAGGATCCATCAGGGGAATATACTACAGTGGTACATTCAAGTTATATAATATTTCACTGATAATCATATATCATAGAATCATAGAATTGCCTGGGTTGAAAAGGACCACGATGATCATCCAGTTTCAACCCCCCTGCTATGTGCAGGGTTGCCAATCACTAGACCAGGCTGCTCAGAGCTGCAACGAGCCTGGCCTTGAATGCCTCCAGGGTTGGGGCATCCACAACCTCCTTGGGCAACCTGTTCCAGTGCATCACTACTCTCTGTGTGAAAAAGTTCCTCCTAATATCTAAACTAAACCTCCCTTGTCTTAGTTTAAAACCGTTCCCCCTTGTCCTATCACTATCCACCCTCGTAAACAGCCGTTCCCCTTCCTGTTAATATGCTCCCTTCAAGCACTGGAAGGCCGCAATGAGGTCTTCCCAGAGCCTTCTCTTCTCCAAG
This sequence comes from Gallus gallus, assembly GCF_016699485.2. NCBI lineage: Eukaryota > Metazoa > Chordata > Aves > Galliformes > Phasianidae > Gallus > Gallus gallus. The sequence goes on along the minus strand of NC_052532.1, from coordinate 158,858,625 downwards.
CTAAACAATCCCAGTTCCCTCAACCTTTCCTCATAGGAGAGGTGCTCCAGCCCTCTGACCATCTTAGTGTCCCTCCTCTGGACCCACTATAAGAGCTCCACGTCCTTCCTGTACTGGGGGCCCCAGGCCTGGACGCAGTACTCCAGATGGGGCCTCACAAGAGACGAGTAGAGGGGGACAATCACCTCCCTCTCCCTGCTGGCCACCTCTTTTTAAATGCAGCCCAAAACACAGTTGGCCTTCCAGGCTGCAAGCGCACACTGCTGGCTCATGTCCAGCTTCTTGTCTACCAGGACCCCCAAGTCCTTCTCCGCAGGGCTGCTCTCAAGAAATCTTCCCCCAGTCTGTATAAATACCTGGGATTGCCCCGACCCAAGTGCAGCACCCTGCACTTGGCCTTATTGAACCTCATTAGGTTTTCATGCGCCCACTTCTCCAGCCTGTCCAGGTCCCTCTGGATGGCTTCCCTTCCTTCTAACGTATCGATTGCACAGCTCAGCTTGGTGTCATCCACTAACTTGCTGAGGGTGCACTCGATGCCATCATCTGTGTCATTGATAAAGATGTTGAAGAGGACCAGTCCTAAAACCGATCCCTGAGGGACACCACTTGTGACCAACCTCCACCCTGACACAGAACCATTGGTCACAACCCTTTGGCTGCGTCCAGCCAGCCAATTCCTAATCCATCGAACAGTCCATCCTTCAAATCCACAGTTCTCCAATTTAGAGAGAAGGATGTGGTGAGCAACCATTTCAAAGGCCTTGCAGAAGTCCAGGTAGATGACATCCACCACCCTTCTCCCATCCACTGAAGCTGTCTCTCCATCATAGAAGGCCACCAGATTGGTCAGGCACGATCTGCCCTTGGTGAAGCCATGCTTGCTGTCTCAAATCACCTCTTTATCTCATATGTGCCTTAACATAGCTTCAAGAAGGATCTGCTCCATGATCTTCCCAGGCACAGAGGTGAGGCTCAATGGCCTGTAGTTCCCCAGGTCCTCCTTTCTCCTTTTCTTAAAAATGGGAGTAATGTTTCCCTTTTTCCAGTCATAGGGGACTTCACCAGACAGCCATGATTTTTCAGATATGATGGAGAGAGGCTTGGCAACCACATCAGCCATCTCTTTCAGAACCCTAGGATGGATATCATCCGTCCCCATGGACTTATACACATTCAATTTCACGAGGAGGACTCGGACTTGTTCCACTGTTACAGTGGGACAGAAACCACTCCCCACAACTTCACCTGGAGGCTCACGGTCCTGGCAGACACGGGAAGCCTGACCACCCATGAAGTCTGAGGCAAAGCACTCATTGAGTACATCGGCTTCTTCTATGCCTGAGGAAGCCAGCTCTCCATCACCTTTCATCAGGGGGGAAACACTCTCCTTGGCCTGTCTCCTCCTGCCTGTGTACCTGTAGAACCCCTTCTCATCTTTCACATCCCTCACCAAGTTCAGCTCCATCTGTGCCTTGGCTTTCCTAATCCTATCTCTACACACATGGACAACAGCCCTGTATTCCTCCCAGGATACACAACCCTGCTTCCACTTTCTGCACATTTCCCTCTTTTCTCTCAGTTTAAGCTGCATGTCCTTACGCAGCTACGATGGTAGCCTACCTCCCCTGTTCAGTTTCTTCTGCTGGGGGATGGAGAGTCGTTGCACTCTCAGAAGGGCATCCTTAAAGAGCCGCCAGCTTTGTTCTGTGCCCATGCCCTTAAGGACATTTTCCCAGGGGATTCCACACAGCAGTTCTTTGAGCAGCTGGAAGTTTGCTCTCCTAAAGCCCAGGATCCTAGCTCTGCTTTTTGCCAGGCCCACATTCTTCAAGATCACAAACTCCACTAAGGCATGGTCACTACAGCCCAGGCTGTCTCCAATCTTAGCATCTCTAATGCTCTCCTCTGCATTAGTGAGCACCAGGTCCAGTAAGACTTGCCCTCAGGTCAGTCCATCTATTACCTGGACCAGGAAGTTGTCCTGAATAGACTCCAGGAATCTCCTGGATTGTCTGCCACCCACCATGCCAGTATTCCAGCAGATATCCAGGTGGTTGAAATCCCCCATCAGGACAAGAGCCCGCAAGCATGACACCTCCTGCAGCTGAAGCAAGAAGGCCGCATCAACAGCCTCCTCCTGATCATTTGGCCTGTAGCAGACCCCAGCCACTAGATGACCTTTGCTGGACCAATCCTTGATTTTTACCCACAGTCTCTTGACCTGATTGTGGCTGTTCCTCAGACACAGCTCTTCGCAATCTATCCCTTCTGAAAAGCCTGTAGTCCTCAGTCGGGGTATTCCAATCATGGGATTCATCCCACCATGTTTCTATGATAACTATTAGGTCATATTTTCCCAGTTGTGCCACAGTTTCTCGCTCCTCCTGTTTATTTCCCATGCTGCGCGCATTGGTATAGAGGCACTTCAGCTTAGCTATTGGCCTCATTGCCTTCTCAGAGGAGCCCTTCCTAGTACCTCCAGGACAAGTCTGGGGTTTTTCCTTACCGCCTCTCAAGCTGACAGCATTCCCACATGCTTCTCTGTCACCCAGTACACCCCCTTAATATAAGTATCATAGAAGCATGAAATCATAGAATCACAAGGTTGGAAAGGACCTACAAGATCATCTAGTACAACCGTCCTCCTATTACCCTTGCTACCACAAGCCACTAAACCACATCTAGTAGCTCCTCATCCAGACTCCTCTTCAACACTGCCAGGGGTGGTGGCTTCACCACCTCTCTGGGCAGGCCGCTCCAGTGCGGTCTCTGAGAGAAAAAGTTTTTCCTTATGTCTAACCTAACCCTCCTCTGGTACAACTTCTGGCCATTTCCTTGGGTCCTGTTTGTTGCCTGGAAGAAGAGGCCAAACCCTTCCTCATCACAACCTCCCTTCAGGAAGTTGTAGAGTGCAATGAGGTCTCCTCTGAGCCTCCTCTTCTCCAGAATGAACAATCCCAGCTCCTTCAGCCGCTCCTCATAAGACTTGTGCTCCAGACCCCTCACCAGTTTTGTGGATCATCTAGCCCCATGCATGCAATCTGATCAGACATGCTAGCAGAATTTTAGTATGTAAGGGGGATAATATTCTAGAAGTTCAATGGAATATACATTGTCCACTTGAGTCTAAATACAGTAATAGTGGTAATTGCTAATATCAGCAATAAGATAAAGCTATATCTATTTACTTAGATATTTACACAGCTCTAGTAAGTTGTATAAATTGGTGTAGATTCAAGGTAGATATAACAAAAGTATTTTTGCTAAAAAGGATGGGAAAAGGGTTTTGTCAAGTAGTTATCTAGATCAATCTAGAATCATAGAATCAACAAGGTTGAAAAAGACCCACAGGATCACCCAGTCCAACCATCCAACCACCACCAATAGTTCTCATTAAACCATGTTCCTCAACTCAACATCCAAACATTCCTTGAACACCTCCAGGGTCGTTCATTCCTCCACCTCCCTGAGCAGCCCATTCCAGTGCCTGACCATTCTTTCAGAGAAGTAGTATTTCCTAATGTCCAGCCAGAACCTCCCCTGCTGCAGCCTGAAGCCGTTCCCTTTAATCCTATCACTAGTTACATGAGAGAAGAGGCTGACCCCCAGCTCACTACAACCTCCCTTCAGGTAGTTATAGAGAGCAATAAGGTCTTGTTGAACCTCATCCCATTGGCTTCAGCCCAGCTATCCAGCCTGTCCAGATCCCTCTGTAGGGCCTCACTACCCTCAGGCAACATCAACACTTCCAGCCAACTTGGTGTCATCTGCAAACTTACTGAGGGTGCGCTCAATACCCTCATCCAGGTCATCAAGCAAGATATTGAACAGGACAGGCCCCAGCACCGACCCCTGGGGAACACCACTCATGACCGGTCACCAGCTGGATTTAACTCCGTTCACCACCACTCTCCAGGCCCGGCCCTCCAGCCAGTTCCTTACCTAGCCAAGAGTGTACCTGTCCAAGCCACAGGCTGCCAGCTTCTGGAAGAGTATACTGTGGGAGACAGTGTCAAAGGCTTTGCTGAAGTCCAGGTAGACTACATCAACAGCCATTCCCTCATCCAGCAGACGGGTCACTAGATCAGAGAAGGAGATCAGGTTGGTCAAGCAGGACCTGCCCTTCGTGAACCCATGCTGGCTAGGCCTGATCCCCCAGTTGTCCTGCACGTACCGCATGATCTCCCTCAAGACAATCTGCTCCATAACCTTCCCTGGCACTGAGGTCAGGCTAACAGGCCTGTAGTTCTTCAGATCCTCCTCACAACCCTTCTTGTAGATGGGAGTCACATTGGCAAGCCTCCAGTCTTCTGGGACCTCACCCATCAACAAGGAGCGCTGATAGATGATGGAAAGTGGCTCGACTATCACCTCTGCCAGTTCCCTCAGTGCTCTCGCGTGAATCTCATCCGGCCCCATGGACTTGTGTCAGTCCAGTTGGAGTAGCAGGTCTCTGACTGTTTCCTCCTGAATTGTGGAGAGGTTTAGTCTGCTCCCCAGCTGAGACTACCAGGTTGGAGAGTGGAGTACCCTGAGGATAACTGGTCCGACTTGTAAAGACAGATGTAAAGAAGGCATTCAGAACCTCTGCCTTTTCCTTATCCTCACTGGCCTCCTTTTACTGTTGATATATTTGTAAAAGAGTTTCTTGTTCCATTTTACCCTAGTGGCCAGGTTGAGTTCAAGCTGGGCTTTTGCCTTTCTGATTTTCTCCCTGCACATCTTAACAACTTCTTTGTATTCTTTCTGAGTTGGCCATTCCTTCTTCCACAGTACATAGATTCTCTTTTTCTCCTGTAGCTTCAAGTATAGCTCCCTATTCATCCACACCAGCCTTCTTCCCTGCTGGCTCATTTTGTGGCTCAGGGGGACAGGCTGCTCCTGTGCCTTTAAGACTTCCTTCTTGAAGAGCAACCAGCCGTCTTGGACCCCTTTACTCTCTAAGGCTGAATCCCAGGGGACTCCCCCTACTAGTCTATGCCCGTGACAGGGGGCAGTAGGCCCATGGGCTCCCTGGCCCCCAAAAATTGAAGGGAAAAATTGTAACAGGTAGGGAGGTGGGAGCTGGGCTCAAAGACAGAACAGCAGCAATGATCTGAGGAGGAAAACTAAATTTTACTAACTATGATATCAGAATGCAAGATAACACAATATAATACAATCTTAACTGAAATTGAGGCTAATAAGACAAATAAAATAAGAGAGAGAGAGTTTCCAAAACCAAAAGGCCTACTTTGAACTGAAGGCACATGGCTTGGAAGCACACCCACACCCTCTGCCAGGCAGCAAGAGAGAGAGAGAGAGCTCCCATCTGAGAGCGAGATCCTGTGACTTCTGTGATTTATCTTCCTCTCTGACTTTGACTTCCCCTGGGATATGTAGTTTTTCTTCTCTTTTGAGAAGCAGGTATCTGGAAAGTTGTCAGTCTGTAGAACTGGAGTATTAACTCTTTAATTACCCATACTTCCCTTGAAATTATGATGTGGAATACCATTAGCAAAATTACAAAATCACGACAGATTTTAATATAACACTTTTACACCCCTCAGTTGTTTTTCCTTGGAGAGTGTTTTCTTCTTGGGTAGATTTTTCCCCAGATCTTCTAGATTGCAAGAACTTTCATTAAAGAGGTTGATGTCCTCCTCTCATTGAAGAATACAGTACATATGAAACACTGTAGAGAGATCATATAGACAGTTGAGTAGATAACTAGCATATAAAAGAGATTTGTAGTCTTTCAGAATGAAATTCAGAGCCAATTAACTTCTTCCCATGAAACCCCCCTTTGCATCCTTTTCTGTCCTGTAACAGATGAAAAATCATTCTGCTGCAAAACTGCATTACTTGTAATAGTTATCTCTCTTTCTCATAACTCAGATGTATGATAAATTAATAGAACAATCAAATATATATAAAGTTATGTGAGTTAAATATCTTCTATCAAACTTGTAGATCTCTAAGTAATAAGTACTTTGGTATGAAACAAAACCCAAGATTATAGAAATGAATAAAATATTTCTTTAGCAGATAGAAGAATTGCTGATCAACTCAGGACAAACATCACATATTGTAAGATTGATCAAATAAATACAAGAAAGTATAATATGCACTCTTTAAAAGATCGGGTTCTTTTGTGCAAAGATATTTTAATTAGAAAGTTTCTGGATTATTTTGTAAAATTTCACTGTATAACTTACAAATTTACAGAATAAATTATGAGTATGATTCAGAAGCAAAATAATATCTAAAAAAAATCATAAAAGGAACTCAAAAGAGTTCCTGTTTCATTGCTGTTTGGGTTTTATCAATGAAGAAGGAGCGATGTCAAAAATATAGTGAATACTACTCACTGTGAAGAGTGGAGTGGGAAAAAAAAAAGAGGAAAAAGAGAAAAAAAAGCAGATTGTATGTCAGCTAACTTTAGACATTTATTTTGTATCATCTGTGCAGTAGTCATCTAGCTTCCTTTTAAACTCAGTAGGAAGATACAGTTATGCCAAAGATGCTATTAATCTCAACCTAACACAACTGTTTAAGGAGTCAAAATAATTGTCATATTTCTGATTGTTTCTTCCTTTTATAATGGTAAGATTAATCAACTAGTCAGCTGTAGATAGCTACATTATAAACACCTCAACATAGATGCAATGCATCTCAAAACTTGTTTTAAAGGAAAATCTTTTTATATACTCTCCACTTGAAACTGTAAGAGGTTCTAATATTGTGATATCTGTTGCTTATGATGATATGAGACTATTTTAGGTTTTATTTTGAAGGAATTGTACTTACAGAGGATACACACTCCATAGGACAGTGTACATTTAAAATGTTTTAACATATATACCTAACTCTCCAGAAAAATTATTTATATTGGCTAGATATCTCTAGGAACCTATTATATAATTCACCCAAGTAAGATAAAGTTCTTATTCTACTGACTGGGAAAAATAAGTTGAAAATGCCTAGAATCTATATTAATGAGTGAAAATTTAGTCTACCTAAATTAGGCTTTCTTGACTGGTGCCAAAATAAATCGCTAGATAGCTATGTAACTTGAGATCAATTTTACATAGCCTCATTCTGAAGTCTAGTACTAAATAGAGGAAATAAATTTTCATCAAAGCGATGACAGGAATGTGTAATAACCTTACAGTTAGAAAATAGATAGAAGTTTCTATGTACAAAGGCAGGATTCAGTTGTACAAAGAAATACTCACAGCTAAGGAAATCCAAATCTACATAGAGGTAACAAGATATTCTAACGTACCTTCAGTTGCAGTTGTTGCCTAAATATAGTATATTTGTTAAATATAGTGTATTTGTTAAATACAAATTTGTATTAGGCATTTTCATTTGGACAGTTCTACCCTGTGTGTGAATGTGTCTCCACTGATAAAAAAAACCAATCAACTGAAGACAGTGGCTGCCTACTGTAGGTGTCTAGTGTCATTTTAGGTACTGCCGAGCTTCCTATTGAACCTAAAGATGCTACTAGTATAAAATGAATAGTTTCTGTAAGTCACTTGTAAAATCTACCAGTATCAGATGAATGTGATGCATAACATTAAATGTCTATAGTTTGTCAACAAAAACCCAATATAGAATAATATCTGAAGTTCCCGCTGGATTGGTCTTTACTCCATACATACATTTCTGGAGCTGCTGGACATACCCTTGAGTACTCTACCTCTACAGAAAAGTATTGATCTTTTTCAAGCTGTGCTTCACCTCTGCTAGAACCTTGTGTAACTGCCTTGGGTATCCTGAGTAGTATTAAAGTGCCTCAAATGAGTACACAGAGCAGCTGAGTGTGAGTAGGGGATTCAAGCTCTTAGGAGCTGCATTGATAACTTTCTATATTTCCATCACCCTTCATTTTTCTAGTAGCACATTTAAAGCTACTAAAATAACTGATAGTAATTATGAAGCAAAAAGTTGAATACAGTATAGACCTGGTGTATTGTGAGTGGGACAAAGATTTTGGCAGGTCCTTTAAATCACCTTTCTAAATGAAGGTCATATAGAAGAGACCATATATGCCTAATATTTCCTGAAACCGCAGAAAATCTGGTCAGATTTTAATTTCTTATTTAGGATTTTGCCATTGACAATAGTAGGATAAAAAATTAGCCCAGAGAAATAGAAGTATTATATATTAGCTTATATTGGCTTCTCATTGATAAGCCACTTCGAAACAGAAGTTCTAAAAAGAGGGAAAACAAAGCTTAAAGGAACTAGTAGGCAGTAATTCAACATTTTGAGGTCAAAATGTGTTGTTTCATCAAAAGAGTGTTTTCAGATTTTTGGTTGTATCTTTGAAACAAATTGAATTAACAACAAACCAAAGCATGCTTGCCTCAAGACAGAGAAAATATATATTTTTAGTATTTTGCTGTAGTCTCTCTCTTTAGCATGTTGGGAGAATCCTCAAGAGACAAATTATTCTGAATACTAAGTAAGTGACTAATATTGAAAGTGTTACTATAGTGATCTGTACTTTTGCTGTTTATTGGCTGGTGTTTGTTTCCTTACAACTGAATGGACACACATAATATGAACAATTAACTTGAGTGTCTATCTTTAATCAAGTGCATGACTCATATAGTCTGGTGGTTAAAACCCTACACACCTTATGCAAAGCAAAAAGTCATTAATCTTGGTTTTGGCAGTGTTTTTATCTTAGTGTCATATTTACCCGATGTGTTTGAAAGCTAAGAACTTTAACTCACAAAATCCTCAATGATTTGGGATAATCTGATGCAAGGTGAAGAGTAAGAGGTAATGATGGGCAAGACGGAGAATTTGGGACCAAAGAGTTTTCAAACATAAAAGATATATGATAAACATGATATATGCTATAGGTTTGTAAATATATATTTTTAGTATGTTGTTATTCTACCTTTTTACTGGCTGAACAGGGAAAGCTGTAGCTGAGGTAGTTGGAGAAGGAAAAAGGGGATATTTGGAAATTTGCATATTCACCAGTTTGCAGCACATTTACGAAAGTAGAGGTGTGGAAGATGAGATTGACTGTATTCATTTCAGCTGCCTGCAGAGTCCAGTTATTTGAGAGTCTGCAGAAGACACGAGACTGACTGCCAGCAGCTGCTGTATAAGAGCATAAGTCCTGTGACACATCTGCCAGATCCGTACAGATCTCTATATACCTACAGATGATTGTTAGTTGCTAAGTTTAGAAAGTTTACAGAGAAAAGTGCAGGGTAAGACTTTTTTTTTTAATATATGACAAAAAACAACACTCTAGGTACATACATCTGTGCTAGCCGCCTTAAATTTTATGATTTGATGTACAATGCTCCAGTAATGGAGCTCTGAAAAAGATGAGTAGGTCTTATAAGTGACTATTTCCCTCCACTGTTTATAAAGCAAAAATAGGCTGAGAGGCAGACATCAACACTAATGAAGTCAGGATTCATCTGAAACATCATGTTCAAGATAGTGTATGGACTGCTGCAAGGGCCATGAGGAAGGGGTTGGTGTATCAGTTTAGGGGTCTAAAGAGAGGAATTCGGCATGAAAAATCAGATTTAAAAGCAGAGCTGGAAAGGATAGATTCCGAGGAGCCAATGAGGAATCACATGATAAAAAAAAACAGAGACAGATATCTCAATCTCATGAGTTAAGAAATTAAGAAAACTTTATTCACATACTGAAGACAACAGAGTCTCTGCCACTAATGTTGTGCTTGGAAAATATTCCTGCTTTAGATGTTAATACCTCAGTTTCCTCAGTTCACAGTAGGAAATGATAATGCTTTAAATAATTTTACAACATGTTAATATGAAATATTAAAAATAAAGCTTCTAATTCTACAGATTTCTTTTTGTAGAATATTTGTCATATAAATTCAGAAAGAGGACAGTCTCAGCAATACACAAAAATATAGAAAATTACTATTTGTATTACCAAGAGGAGTATGAAATATAGTAAAAATAAAGAAGTTCCAGTATGTGACGAAGGTTTTATAAAAATGATTTTAAATTGAGTTTCAGGAAATAATCACACATACACAGCTTGCTGTTGTGGCTTTTTAATCCAGTAGGTGTAAAATTGAAATCCTTGCATTACTATGGGAGAACTATTTTAGGTAATTAGGGCAAAGCCTGTGTAAGATGTGCTAGACATAAAATATCAAGGATAAAGAATTAAACTGTGATCAAAATAGGATGTTCTAAACTTTTCTAAGTATAAGATGATTTTAAGTAGTGAACTGCATTAGCTCTGAGCAGTTTTACATTACGATTCTTATGATTTTCTGAGGCACTACTTAATTAACATTTGTAACCTCCACTTTCTACCCTTGTCGCTGTTCTTTTGCACTAACTGGGTGAACATTGCTGAATCTTGGCTTTCTCTTTAGATTCTAGAATCTAAACTTTACTGCAAGTTATTGACAAAATATATTACTTGAATTGAATCCCATTCTCAAGTGTTTCTTTCTCACCCTGAAACAGGATTCAGCCTCCCAGTCATAGACTGTAGATGCTGACTGCAGATGCTGATTAGAAACAGCTAAATTTAGTTTTCTCTGTGTGCAATTCTGTTTATCAAGGTATTTATGTTACCATTAATGTTAATGAGGATCTAGTAATAACTAGTGAATGAAATTTAGCAAGCAGTGCAGTTCATTGTAAAACGACTAGTTTTTTTTTTTTTTTCTCCCCGAAGTTTTCTAGACTCCATCAATTAAAATCCACCCAAATGCCAAAACTTCAGTGCCCGTTGTAAGAAATTATTCTTTTATATCATTGACTCAAAGTTTGCTGAGGAACAAGTCCAGGCAAGTCCTGGGCAAAGGTAGAGAAATCTTTTGTCTTGAGGACACTGATGGACAGGTCCTGGCTAAGGATTGTGAAATCCTCTAAGGAGCACAGATGGACAAGGTCAGGGGCAATGAGAGAGAGATAAGCTGCTGATAATGGCCAGGAAACGGTCTTTTTGTGTGGACTTATCTCGAGGAAGATGGCCATCTCAGGAGGTATGCACATGACTCTTGCTCAAGCACCCAGGGATGTCACGTAGGCAGGAGAAAATGGAGGATAAAAGAGGGTCCAACAACCCCGACAGATCAGAAAGGATTTCTGCCATCAGATCCCTCATTATAGACTGTATGCTGACGGGCTTTCCTGGGCCTGCTACCGGAGACCTGCTGCTTCCTCCCGGGCTTACTCTGTGGCTTCTTCCTGGACCCACGCGGTACCTGCACCCTCTCGTTGCCCAAGACCGGCCTCGCTGCTCCTGCCCTTCGGCCTCAGACCGTCGGAACGTCGTGCAACGGGACTACTGCCGGATCCTGGTGGTGACTATCCCTGCTTTACGCAATTCTTGCTTCTTTCTATATTTTCTATCGCTCGCCTTCCTTTCCCCATCACCCCAATCCGTAATAGTGTCCATCCTCCCCTTTCTTCATCTCCCTTATTAACATTTGTAATAAACTGGTCGGACCAACATTTGAACCGTTGTTTCTTAATCTCACGCCGGGCATACATATTTCAAAGAACCTCCTCTCCCTCCTATAAATTGGAGCGAGACACCCGTCTATATGTGATCTTCTTCAGGTTGTAGAGGCAACTGCTTCTTTTGTTTGTCTCTGTAGTAAAGTACTAACTCTTTTCTGTCGAGGGAGGGGAGGTGGAGGAAAAAAAAAATTAACAAATGTTCTGATGTAGATAAGAAAAGAAAACCTTATTATTATTATTATTATTATTATTATTCCCAACATAGAAGACAGTGAAAAGTTACTCCTGATCTGAAATCGCTCATTCTTTGCTTTTGAGAGCCTGGTTTCTGTTAAGATTTCATGTAGCCAGCAACTTGTGAAAAGGAGAACTTTTAAGTAACTTGTTCTAAAGGCAAAGTTAAAGGGAAAAAAAAAAAAAAAAAGTACTGGAACCATCTATAGTTAAATTAAGTTGCTAGATTGATTATGATATTTTTTAGGAATAACGCAGTAACAAGCTGACTCCATCTTGTGAAGTGTTCTGCAAATATATCAAGAGAGTTCAGTAGTCGTAAGGATATGTTGGTCAAAAGATACAATTTAGGGAGAACCAGAATAGAAACAAACATAAAAGAGTTAAATGACAGAAAGGTCAATAGCTGTCTAGCCCTAGAAACGAATATCAAAGATTCTCTGATACCACTGGATCAGATATTCAGGCCTAGCTTTTTTGAATAAATTGTTCAGATAATCAAGGATAAATATTTGTAGACACCTCTGTGTATCTGATCATTCCAACTAGGAAAAAGTGGCTATTTCAAAGTGTTATAAGCTTGCTAATGTAAAAATTCTCAGTGTTGATATAGAATATTTTTCAATTTCCATTGAAGTACTCACAGTTTAGAACCATAAGCATTTTCTAATTAGAACTAGTAGAATGATACTTCCAAAACACAGTTTTAAACATGTAAGTGTATCACATTTTACAACTATGATACTTGTGTATGCTATACTTCATAACTAACTTCGGCTACATGAAATACTCAAATTGAAACATGTCCAGTTGTGTTTAAGAGTGAGAATGCTTACTGTTTACTTAAATTCTAGGCACAAGGCAATCTCTGTTTTACAGATTACTGAGTTTCTAGTTTATTAACTACAGAGGCAGAGACAAATTAGTAGAAGATAATAAGTAACCAGTATCAAAATGACTGTATGAACACAAATAGTTTCAGGAATTCGAAGAGTCATTTAGTTAACAGAAAAGTAGAAGAAGTACAGTTTAAAAAGAATAAATATACTTGCAAAGTGAATATTTGCCGTATAGAGTACCTCAGAGCCAAGGTACTCAGAACTGTCTGATGCTATCTCAGTGATGGTAAGCAAATCCTTTTAGAAGACTTGCAGATTTGCTTAGTCTAGGAATGCTGTAATCTTTTGAGATTCAAATATTCCAAAAGGTGAACAAAACAGAAATAACACATTTTATGTAGTATTTCCATTTGTTTGATATTAGAGAGTGGAAGCTTTTTTTTCTTAGCTAAGATAATCAAGCTGAGATGGTAAAAATGGGAATAAATAAAATAGTTTGAAAGACAGTAGCATATTAATAACTGAGAAGGCTTTTTTCATGTTTCTTTGATTCATACCAATGCAGGTAGAATATTATAAAGACAAAGAAGTAAACACTTACTTCCACATCACAAATATTAGTTCAAAAACAAACAAACAAACAAAAAAACCACACAGATCTAGAGCACCTAAAATTTGCCTTTAAAAACACTAACAAAAACTGAAACAGGTTGCCCAGAAATTTTTGCATGCTCCATCCCTGGAAGTGTTCAAGGCCAGGTTGTACCGGGTTCCGGTCAGCCTGATTCAGCGGTTTGCAATCCTGCAGCCTGTATGATCCTAACCAACTGTATGATTCTATGATTCTATGAAACTAAAATGAGAACAGGAATAGAAACTTCATATGAAAAGGAAAGTTGTGTAGGAGTTCAAATGTGATGCCTTAGTGTCCTCCTCCAGGATGAGTAACACATCAACAGGTTTCTATAACAAAAAAAAAAAAAAAAAAAAAAAAAAAAAAAAAAAAAAAAAAAAAAGAGGGGGGGGAAGAGAAAGGGAGGGGGAGAGAGAAAGGGAGAGAAAGAGAAGTGATGGACATAGTGATCATAGTACAAGAGCCTCCTCAAACTTCATTAAAAATAAAGCAGCTCCTGCAGGCTTTTAGGAGCTAAAAGCTCATACAAAGGTGACTGTTGAAAAGGCAATACTAACATAATGTTAGTATTTAGAATACTTTTTAAATCACTGTGATCAGTGGGAAATTCACTCAGTACAGAATTGGAAAAGAAGCAAAAGCAGAGATAGAAACATTTCAAAGTTTAATAGAGGAGGAAAAAAATCTCAAAACTCTGAAGAATTTTGAAATGATTAAAATGTGAAAGAATTAAAAATTGTAGGCAATGTTTAAAGCAAAGACCATTACATTGATTCTGGAAGGCTATTAAAAGTAACAGAATCTGAATTTGGAAATTTACAGTCTGAACCTTTGTTCCTGCTAGCTTTTCTACTCTGGTGAACAAAATTATTTTAATAATTAGACTTACATTTATATAGAAAATGGTATAATTTTATTTATTTATTTATTTATTTTTAGTGCCAGCTCAATGCTCACTTTTTACTAGGAAAACAGAATTCTGAGCTGAGTATGGGAAAAGAAAGACCTGGAGAAATAACAGCTCAAGATATTGGAAATTGAGATATAGGAAATTAAAACTTCTGTTTTAATTCTGTATCTGTTTAAAGGAGTTGCTGTTGACTACAAGTCTTTGTCATTCAATACCTATTTCCTTCTTTTATGTGAAACGAAGTGGTGACACTTTCAGTATCAGTTTCTTCTTTATAGATGTTTATATCACAAGGAACACTTGGTTTTGGCAGTACTTTCGAAGGGGTAAAGATTCATTAAGCACAATTGTCATCCTTAAATGTGTTTCCTTTAGGCAGTGATAAGACATATGATCAATGTGGAAATTGCATTGCTACTGCTACTGTTTTGTCTTTGGCATCTAGTGCAGGTACAGACTTAGTAGAGGTTTAATGTGTACCCAAGGGCGGACATAGATCCTCTGAGTTCAGTTCAACAGTTGTTTAAGAAGTGTAATTATTCATTCAGTTCCTCCCTATTTTTGAGAGACATATTCTGTTTGTGTTACTGTTCATTAGGGCCTTGGTATTCTGAAGTGCTCATTGTGTTCAATGAGGTGATCGGCACAGAATTATTTACAAAAATGAAAGTGTTCTGAATTCTATAAACCTTAGAAGTGCTCAGTAATACTATGCATATGCCACATAGGAAATATTTAGTAGTTGGCAGAAAATAGAAACAACAGAAGTACCTAATATTACTAATTAAATCTGAAAGTTAATGACAGTTATTCCTAACTTGATCCTCAGTTGTGATCCAGGAGAGATTTTCAGGTCAACAGATACTCTTTCTGGCCTGTTTATTTGCTAACTTGATTATTTTCTGAGAATTCTATTCTCTCAGAACTTTTTCAAAAGCTCCTAATAGAAGGTGTTCCAGTGACTTAACTTTGGGTACCTGTTGAGGGATAGCTCCACAGCCAAGGGGGTCATGGGTCTCTTGAACAGTTGTACAAGCAGAACAGGCCTAACAATTGGCAGGAGATACAGATGGAAAAGTACTAGCTCATTATAATGGCTGTGAGCTCGGGTGCTATGTGCACAACCCAGGCTATGAGACCTTGAAGCTGTCAAAGCAGGAAGAAAAACTGAGGCTTCAGTTAAGATAAGGGGGTAGCTTGCCTGGGAAGAGATTAAGACAGTGGAATGGTATGAAAACATGCATGACCAATAGCATTGTTAGGCAGGGGGCTTTTCGCAATGCCAACCAATTACAAGCTGATGCGCGTTCGCCACAATCTATATATGTGTGTAAGTAACGAATAATAAACGGAGACTCTGATGCACTCATATTCGGTCATGTCATCACTCCCCATGCGGCTCGGCCAGCGAACAGACTGGATTCGGGTATCGAACCCTTGGGGGTCCACAACAGGAGTTGCGAACCCATGGAGTTCAAGCTGTATATAGCAGCCACTTAAAAATTTGAACAATGACACTTTCCTCATATATCTGCTTATACCTCTAGAATTTTTCCTTTTATTTGAGCTTAATCAAGCACTTCTACATTCATGCAGGTTCCTGTGCCTTTCCATCACTTCATGCTTGTTGGCATGGACCAGTCTTCAATATGGTTTAGTGGGACTTACTTATTTAAGTTGACATGGTGGTGATAGGTCGATAGTTGGACAAGATGATCTTAATGTTCTTTTCCAACCTTAATGATTTTATGATTCTGGGAAGGAGGCAATCCTTGAAACTCTCTCTCTCAAGGCAGGTGAGGGGGAGATGTGGAGCTATGTGTGAGGGAGGGGCTTTTGCTTGAAGTTGTTGATGGCACAGTTGAGACCTTCTGGTTAAGGATTAAGTGACAAGCAAATATGAGAGTCTACTATTGACCACCAATTCTGTAAGGAATTGAGATGTATATCTACATTAACTGTTCTTGTTTTTACAAGTGACTTTAACATCCCAGAGAGTATCATACTGAACGATACACACAAGTCTAAGAAATTCTGTAGGTGCACTGAAGATAGCTTCCTGGTACAGGTACTAAGGGAAACAAATTTAACATTTTTTGTTTGCAAACAGAGAGGGTGTTGTGGGTGACGTGATGATTGGCTGTCATCTTTGCCACAAAGACCATGAATTAATTGAATTTAAAAACTTTGGTGATAAGAAGAAAACTTCCACTGAAGCTTCAACCTTGAATATATGGAGAGAAGAATTCAGGAAGTTCAAGGAACTAGTTCTACTAGTTCTATTTAAGATCAGTGCTGTGTATCTACCTAATCAACTTATGGTCTCTTCATAAGCTTTCTCCTTTTATGAGGCTCTTGGCTTTTTTTGCAACCAATTTTCCTTGATTACAGAATTTCTTTGCTGGCATAACACTAGTTCTTTTTTTTTGTGATTTCATCTTAGCATTTGCAAAATTTCAGCTTTTATTTTATGTTCTGAAAGATAGGATAAAGTATAAATTCAAATTGAGAGACTTCTGGATCAGTGAAAAATGGTGTTAAAAATAATCAAGTTTTTCTACCTATCAGATCTATCACAAATGCCATTAAACTGGCACAATTTTCTAGCTTTCCTCATTAACTTAGAGGAATATTTTAATAAATAAATAATATACATAGGTCACTTCAAAAGTAATGCTTCCTATTTATTTCCATGGAAGCTACAACAGATACAAAGAGAACAATAGCACTATTTGATAGAACAAAAACAGCTACAAAACACTGTTTTTCAATATAGCCACTACCATTATCTATGCACTTTGACCAGCGATGAACAAGATCCTGGATACTGCGGTCATATAATCTGCACCAATAGAAGTGACCCACTATTTTATAGCTCTATGATGGCATTGTGCTAGAAAAATGTTGTCCACGCAGTCAGTCTTTCAGGATCTTGAACAGATGGAAGTCAGAAGGTGACTGATTGTAGATGTCCCTGTTCATTGCAAAGGACTTGGATTAGATGACCTTTAAGAGTACCTTGCTACTCAAATGAGTCTATCATGATTCTGTGATGATGAAATTCGGAATATATGTTGGATGTAGTAGAACAATCCAACCAAGATTGTCAATGTGTTCCATGGTCTTCAAACTGGGATGGGACTTGGTGTAATCACAATGCAAGAGAATGGTTGTCTTCTCTGACCCGACTATGGAAGTTTGAGCCTTCTTGTTAGTCAGCATCATGATGTAGCAGCTAGAGCTGATGGTTTGTCTGGGTTCCCGGAAATCCAGAAGGAGCAACCCTTTCCTATCCAGTTCATATCCTTCAACTGCTTCAACTTGCATCACACACTTTTTCTTCAATGGGCAAATCCCTTGTTGCCACCCTATGAACTGACATTTTGACTACAAATCATAGGGGTGACACCATGTCTCATCATTGGTAATGAAGTGATCCAGGACGCCACCACCTTCAGGCTCTTATTTGTTCCTGTGTGAACATCTGTGGGACTCACCTGACACAAACTTTGTGTTATTTCAACATTGTCATTACCAATTCTAATGTATTAAAGCCAGTATCCAGCTCCATACACAACTCCCTCATAATTTGGTCATAATCTGCCAATTTGCAAAGATGATATGTTTGAGACACTCTTCATTTTGTTTTGTGACAGCTGTGCATGCCTGTCCAGAATGTGGTTTGTCTTTCATGTTGCTGTCACCACTACTGAAATGCAGCACTCACCGCCTCACTGTGCTCACATCCACTGTTTGGTCTCCATACACTTGCAGCAAGTGTCAGTGATTGTCAATGTGTGTCATTTTTCTGCATGGGTTAATTCAGTGACACAGTTTTGCTTCATATGTACCTTCATGTCAAACACCATTTGGGCAGGCTGCCCCTCTGATGCCTCCTGTCACACAGCCACTGCCACACCACCACTGTCTGCTTCTGACATTGTCGGCCCATGTAATAAATACAGGAGACATTACTCTCACACAGGCTTCATAATGAGTCTTAACATGCTTGTTTGATCATGAGGGAAAGTTGAATTTTACAACACCTACATGGTTTCTGAAAAATTAGTGAAGAAATTAGACAGTGACAATTATAATAAACTAATTTTTAAATACTAATTTTATAAAACATATTAAAAAATTAAACAGTTCAGCTTAGCTTTTCCCAACAACAAAAATGTTGATATGTCTTCAGTTTTATGTCATTCTTTTTAGTTATTCAATGATTAGAGAAGAAACATGGTACAGAACTGTATAACAGTGGCAATACAATATGCATACCTTTCTTACACCATGCACTATGTAATTCTATGTATTAGTGTTGCTTAGTAAAAGAATTAATCCATGAAATAGGTAATATCGAAATAATATTAAAAATCATTACTATTAAAACAACATTAAAAGTAATTAAATTGACCAGAAACCTCAATTTGTTAGCAGCTTCCAGAACATCCCAAATATTTTAAAGGTCAACAGGAGAATCTGAAATATATTTTCTATCTTCCCATCTTCTGGGGATTAGATGGCTTATGTTTCCTCCTTCGAGACTTTGATGTTCTCTGGTCACTTGTTTTTCTGCTTTTGCATACTTATCAAATTTCTTTGTGAATAGGCAAGGATCTCTTAGACTGAACCCCAGTTTCTTTATAAGCTAGGCAAAATATATCTATACTGAAGGAGGAATTGTGTATGTAGATAACCAGACAGCATGCCTAATACATCTTAATATGATCGAGTCTTTCATGATTGGTAGCATTTGAAGACACCAGTTAAAAACATGACAAAATGTAAGAAATACATAATAAACAGAAAGAAATAAACAGGAAGACCTTTTCAGCTTCAAAAAATTATACTGTCAACTGACATTAAGGAAAAATGACTAGGATCCTCCCTGCCTCTGGATGTCCCAGTTATGCATCCATAAATCTAATAGATACGTGATGGGAATATGCAAGCTATACCCTGATTCCACAACATAATTAGGCTACTCTGCTTGGAAAGGGCAACTGTACATTGCAGTCTTTTTATGCATGCTATGTTATATACTCACTGGATGAAAAAGAGAATAAAAATCTTATTCACAGTTCTACAGTTTAGTTCTTAGGCAGCAAAGTATTTCTCAAGTGAAAGACAATAAAGTCTCAGAAGTATTTTATAAGAGATAAATAAATCATAGAATCACCAAGGTTGGAAAAGATCCATAGAATTACCCAGTCCAACCATCCACCCATTTCCAATAGTTCTCACTAAACCATGTCCCTCAATACAACATCCAAATGTTTCTTGAACAGGGTTGGTGACTTCACCACCTCCCTGGGCAGCCCATTCCAGTGCCTGACCATTCTTTCAGAGAAGCAGTATTTCATAAGTAGTAGTAGAAGTAGTATTTTCCTACAGAAATAGCTTATTTCCATAAAACAGTTTTTACCATTGAAAATATTTCAGAAAATAGTTAATAAGTTCTATTCTACATAATCATTTTCATTTATCCTTGAATAACTGCTCTGAAAGATGGGCCAAAAGTCCTTTTTTTTTTTTTTTTTTCCTTTTTTTACTCCATCCTTCTGAAGAATGTGCAAATATGAAAAAGGGAAAAATAATTTTTCTTATGCCAGAAAATTGTTCTTAGGACTTAAAATAGGCTTTAGAAATGTCGTTTTCAGAACATGAGTTGAAATGAGATTGCAATGCCAGATATCACTATGCATAAAAGCGTATTATGTAACATTTACGGCTCTCTTTTGTGCAATGGCTTTCTATGACAGTTAACTGAAAAATTCTGTCATTGTCATTTTGTGGCTCAGAGTACAATGTGATGGTATTTAATAAGATGTATAACCTTCTTGCCTGCCTACTCTTGTTGGCATTGTTAAATGGATGTACATACATCATCACGACTGTGCCAATGTTTTTCTGTTGATCTCGTTATGATTTCCAAAATATTTCATTGCAAGACATGTTGACATTACTTTAAAAAATTTCCAACAGAGAAAAGAGAAAAGTGTTTCACATTAGTTTCATAACCTCACTTTCCATAACTTTACATTACATTACATTTAACTATGTCATCTGAGGGAAGGATAGCTTTCTAAATTCCCTGACAAGTAAATCCTAGGAAGTCAAGTTCTCCATTAAATTTCAGGAAAAAAAGTCCTTGTGTTATGGTCATTTGTAAAAACAAACATTTGCAATGAGGAAATAACTGCCAATTCAGACTAAGACAAATGAGATAATGAGGCCAGTGGCAACTTTGAGTTGACAAATCCAGTTGAGTGCCCAGCTCCAAATAGGAAGCTTCCTTTTCCTACCAGTAGGTCTATATGCTAATAATACTAATTTCCCAATCTTGGCCTTGTTTTGTTTGATGATGGGAAGCCATATCACTTTGTTACAGATGTGACATTAATTTGGATGTGGGGAACAGGTAATCTTCGAAATCTTCTTACACAATCACAAAAAATATAAAAATATATGAGTTTGAAGGTCAGGATATTTAAATGAAAATGACAATGAAAGAACAGAAAAAAATCTGTAGTATAAAGTGAATGAAATTAAGCCAGGAGTTTGCAGCTACTCAGACCTCTCCATTTTAATGTCCTTAGCATGAACAGAAGAATTAAAGGATTTGCTCAAATACCAGGTTTAACACAAAAAGACCACTTTATACCTGCTAATTGTTTGAAAAGTCATGCATAGAGAAAACCCGTCAGAGTATTTTGAAACACCTTTTTAAAGGCATCTTTATCACTATTATTTTTGGTGGATTTTTTCATAAAGGAACCTTTTTCTTTATTTTTTTATTTTTTTAAATCTCATTTTCAAAGTTTCATAAAGATGTTTGAAAATAAAGAAACTTCTTAGGAATATGTTTTTTAAATATATAAAAGTCTGATTTGTCAAAACTGCATTTATTTGTTCATAACAGATCTAAGTTTTCAATATGATGAAAAACATATTTCATTGATAACTGATACATTAAATTACAAAACCCAAACCAACAAGAGCAACAACCACAGCAAAACATAGTTTATATATTTTTACCCTTGGGAGATGTGAGAAGAATCTGTAATTTTAGAGGAATATTATCAACATACTACCAACATTTTGTTGTTGTTGTTGTTGTTTTTTTTTCTCTCTCTCCTATGGAGTGCAGCATAATTGATATGCAAAATTACTTACAGTATTGCGGACAAATTTATGTCTTGCCTTTGAGTAATTTAGAGTTGCTGATGATTTCAATGAGAGTTGCAAAAAATAACTAAGTATGTTATTTTGCATTACACTAAGACCATTTACTGAAAAAAATATTATTTACATAATCACTCAGACTTCATCTTAAAAATACTTGTATAATTGAAATACCTAAAAATATGGAATGTCACATTTTTTTTCTATTTATATTGCAGCTATGCAGCCTTTATAAAATTCTTCTAATATGAATCAGCAGAATTAATCATTATCTACAACTAATGCACTTGATAAATATACATAGGTTTATACTGATTCGTTAAATGATCCAAGTGTAGAATACAAACTTTTTTTATGAAAAGGAAATAAAAATTATAACAAGTAATTATTTATCTGGCCATATATTAAAGAGTACTTAATATTTAGAGTTTTACAATTTTACTTAATCTTCCATTTTTTTGCCCTAATTAAAAGCTATGTAAAATTAATAATGAATATTGATGGAGGTCCCAATGAACAAAGAGAATGTATTCTAAATTTACAACATGCATATTTACTCATGTATGGTAGTTTCCGAGGTATTTTCTATAATCTATTCTGATATTTTGAAATTATTATTGTTTAGTATTACAGATCGGAAATATGCATCCCTTATTTTTTTTTTTTTTTTTTTTTTTTAAGCTAGATGAATGTATTATGCTTCTATTAGCTTTTCAGTACTCCTGCCTTTGTCCCTTTACAAATAGTGGGAATTCAGTCTTTTACTGTAGGAGAACTAGCATACCACATGACCATAATTTAAAAACAGATTTGGTTCCAACACCAGTAATTACGGCAATAATTGTGAACTCTACTGATTTTGTATTTGTTGTTATTCTTCTGTGCATTGACAATATAGCAAATTATTGATTCAAGACAATGATTAGCTATTCAGTTTGTTTATATCCAAAATTTATTTTACATTCAAAATTTGTCTACCTTGAAAGAGTGCAGCAGAAATCCTCGTAGCAAAAATGCAGTAGTAAACCAAACAAAACCCAAGCTTGCAGAACCCTGTCGACATTTTTCATTAGATCAGTAAATGATTCAGACTCACTGTCATGTATGGATGTTGGAGTTTATCCCGGAAGATGGCTCAGCACCACACAATTGTTTGCTTGCTCCTTCCTTTCCCAGTGGGATGGGGGAGAGAATAGGGAGAAACAAAAAAACAAAAACACAAAGTAGAACTCACATGTTGAGACAAAACTATTTACTAAGACAGAGAAAAGGAAAAGGATAATAGTTATGACTATGTGTATATGTATATATATATATATATATATGAATGTATCTAACAAGTGGTGCACAAACAATTGTTTGCCACCTTCTCCCACCTCCTTCCAAACTCCTACATGATGCCATATGATATAGAATACCCCTTTGACCAGTTTAAGTCAGATGTCCTAATTCTGTTCTCTCCCAGCTCCTTGGGCCCTTTGCTAAGAATGGCCTTGGCAGAAACAATAAACATCAATGTTTTATCAACATTATTTTTCTCCTGGAATGAAAAACATAGCATCATACCGAACACTCTAAAGAAAAAAAAAAAATCCATCCCATCTGAAAACGTAAAATCTTTCTCTAAGAGGAAAAGTCATTGAAGTGTGTGCTAGCAAAAAGTATTATACGAATGGCTAAAAAATTGAAAATACTTTTTAGTTGTTTATTATACTACACAGTGATTGATCTCAGGAACTCATGAGCAGGATACATCTGGCATGGTTGTTACCTGATAGCATAAAAGAACACATATATATATACATACACATAAAACATATAGTATTTATTTAAATATTATATAAGTATAATGTATAAAATATATATTAAAATTTACTAAACTCTGCAGTCAAACCACTGAAGATGTATACATTGAGTCTTTTTTTCTACACACCTGATGTGAAGACTTAAGAAAACAGTCACATGAAGACCTGTAGCTAATGAAATGGAACAGAATAATAATTCTTCTAGTGATTAGAAAAGAACACATCACCAGTTAAATAACAGACAGTTTTGAAAGAGATAGTCATTAACATTATGTTGTGTTCTTTGATCTAGTAGTCAGTAGCAGATTACTCAAGAGTGACTATACAACATAAAACAATGACATGGGCAGTCCGGTGA
This sequence comes from Gallus gallus, assembly GCF_016699485.2. Taxonomy (NCBI): domain Eukaryota; kingdom Metazoa; phylum Chordata; class Aves; order Galliformes; family Phasianidae; genus Gallus; species Gallus gallus. The sequence goes on along the minus strand of NC_052532.1, from coordinate 158,835,174 downwards.
TTTATAATTCAGTGTGATGATTTGGAAACACTATTATCTAACTTTCAAAAGATTGACAGTATTCAACAGTGTAGATGTTTTATAGATTTTGCTCTTCCAACTCAATTGATCTTTTGTCAACTACACATCTCTTGCAAAAACTTTGCGCATTTCCTTAGTAAAACTTTAAAAAACTGAACTAACACTGGGAAAATCACAAACTGTTATGTGACTGAAACAGAAATTGCTGATTTGATGTAAATTTTCTAGTTAGCTACTTTTTAACAAAAGAAAATTTAAGAAAACTTAGTTTGGAAATTTTAATCAATTTAAAATACAGTACATGAATTTTGTGTGTCATTTTAATGACAGTAGCATGATCATTTAAGTCAAGCATTATCACAGATTCAGTATATATTAGATTTCAGTTTCCTCATAATCACACATATCATAGAATGGCTTGGATTTTAAAGGATCTTAAAGATCATCTAGTTCTAATTCTCTCTGCATAGGCAGTGTTGCCAATCACTTAATCACAAGGATTAAAAACAAGGATTAAACAAGGATTTTTCTAGCACTTTGTATTTCCCCATTAATCATAGAAAACTTAGTTAAGTCTTTAATGAAGAACTAATATATTTGTCTTTCATTCTACATGTGTTTATCGTATGTTCTACATGTGGACAATGCTGTATTATTTGAAATGTTCTTGTTTCTTACAAGGAAAAGAAAACTGGAATAAATAGTCCTAAAATGGTGACATATTTCTAACTTGATAAACTTATTAAAGATCTAAAACTTTGGATTCCTCTAAACCAAAACAGAGAAGAGTCATATCTTTAGCCAAGTATTCCTTTGTAACACATATATTTCTTTCTCATTTTCTTGAAAGAAGTACAGAGGAAAGAAGACAGAAAGAATCTTCTACCTTCCCTATAGTATTGCTATTTTTGTACAGACAACGAAAAAAGGAGATAATAGTTATGAAATCCTAAGATATTTCTTTCTGCACGAAAGCACAGATTAGCATTCAGTTTGGACTAATTTATTTCTAGGCTGCTTTTTTTTGGTAAAGAGTAGTAGATACACATATAAGATTTAGAAGCTGTGTAACTAAATTTAGATTGTTCTATTTGGCTGATTAGTTGACAAACATCAGCTTATTTTAAGTTTCTGCATTTGGATGAATAATCATTTAACTGCAAAGCCATCTTCAACTCAGTTTGAACTTGAAAAAACAATAAAGTTGAGTAAATTTCATAATAAGAGATCCTTAAAGAGAGTAAAGCATTACATAATGATCCAATGTATGGACATCGAAGATGGGAAAAAAACTTAAAACGTGACAGTACCTTCAGAATGGGTAGTATTTTATACGAAAGAAGGAAAGAAAGAAGGAAAACTTACATTTGGAGAGTGTATGGGAACCGTTGAATCCTGGCCTGAACCTCTGATTGACCACCTGAGGCAAGCACTGAGTCAGCCACAGGGGCACAGGTGAACACAATTTCACCTCAGTGATCGGAAAGGGTGGAGCCTGGCTCTACCCCTCCTAGACCCCATTTAAGGGCCGACTTCCAAAAAGGGTCTCTATGTGGAGATCACTCCTTTTAGAGCCCTTCTGCAAGCCTAGGACACAGATAAGCTCTTTATTTCATTACTCCTTTGTAGCGCAATAATCTCTCTGTACTTGTATACCTATTTACTTTACAATCTATATACCTATTTGCTGTACAGAGAGTTTTGAACAAAGAGAGGAGAGCAATGTCTGTTTTCAAGCAAAGGACAAGTTATTTTCCTAATGGAGCAATAGAGCAGAACAATCTCAATTTCACAGAATCACAGAATGGCCCAGGTTGAAAGGGACTTCAAGGATCACAAATCTCCAACTACCCCTGCCCCAGGCAGGGCCAACAACCTCCACATTTAATACTGGACCAGACTGCCTGGGGCCCTATCCACCCTGACCTTGAAGACCTCTAGGGACAGGGTATCCACAATCTCTCTGGGCAGCCTGTTCTAGCATCTCACCACTTATAGTAAGGAACTTCCCTCTGACATCCAACCTAAATATTTCCTCCTTCAACTTAAAAGCATTTCCCCTTGTCCTGCTGGTATCTACTTTTTCGAAGAGTTGGCTTCCTTTAGGTACTGGAAGGCTGCAATTAGGTCACCCTGAAGCCTTCGTTTCTCCAGGCTGAACAAGACCAGCTCTCTGTCTTTGTTGAGGAGGTGCTCCAGCCCTCTGATCATCTTTGTGGCCCTCCTCTGGACCCTCTCCAGCAGCTCTCTGTCTTTGTTGTACTGGGACTCCAGACTTGGACACAGTACTCCAGTTGGGGCCTCACAAAGGCATAATAGAGAGGAACAATCACCTCCCTGTCCTTGCTGGCCACCCCTCTTCTGATGGAATTAAAATGTGACTCATCACTATTTTATAAATGTTGTATATAGATAGTGTCATTAATGCAAATTAACTGATCTTTATAATTTGTGGAGAGAAATAGAATTCAGTTAGTTGTGAGGTCAGTTGTGAGATTTTTTAGATACAGATTTAAGATTACATGTGATAGGACTGACCACAGGTCTCAAAAGTATGCATTAAATAAAGATATCATCTGTCGACTAGTTGTCTGAGCACAAGACATACACCTTTCCAAGTTCATATTACTCATTTGAAGTATAAGAAGTGATTCAGCTCTGCTCTTGGGATCAGTAAAATTATTTGAAGGTAGGAACTGATTCTAATTTCAAACTTCATTTACTTTAGGAAATATATTTATCTGATTCCACTGGAAATATGCATGTGCAGAACTGGATGAGGATGGCAGAATCAAAACCTTTTTTTAAACAAAACAGAAACTTTATAAAAAGAATATGGAATAAAGTTCTTTTGAAACAGGAAACTTAGGATCCATATATGCCTGTGAACCTGTCGATCATGTGTGAGGATGGCTGCTCTGCCATTTTTTTTGTCCACTGTTCTTGATTTCTTTATACCTCTGCCAAATTCTTGCTGTTCAGTTGAAATTTTTCAAGATGGGTGAAAGACTAGGTGGTGTTAGAGGCCTCAGAAAAAGTTTATCTTTGATAATTTACCAGATGCTTATCTGTGGAAGAATCCACAGGGGTGATAGCCATCTACACGTTGCTGTTAGGGTTTGATTTAGGCTCCTGCAGCTCTCATGATTGCCACTGTTATTGTTTGATGGCTTCTGACCAGGAGATGATACCGTGCCAGACATGAACTCTTCTGTTTCCTCTGACTTACTGGCTGGCCATGTCTACAAAAACTCAATCTCCAGTCAGTGATCCATTGAAGCTAACCATCAAACCTGCAAAACTGGTGTTTTCTTTTCTCATTTTAAAAGTGTACCTCCATACCTAGAGGTAGTATAGAAATGACAGCCTTTTACTTTTTTTCCTTTCTATTTTTTTATTTTTATTTTTATTTTGAATAGAGGGATGCCTTTACTCTGCATTCTATTCCACAAATTCTTAATTTTAGCAATTTGTAAATACTCATCTTGAATAAAGGTTTTCAGAAGCAGGTAGCAAGAAATTGTCTGAGTGATACCTACAGAATGATTTCTTCATCAGAACAGACAGACTTATATTAAAAAACTCTTGATCTGAAGTTGTTTCTACTGCAAGATGTGCATTTAATCTTCAAAAACGTACTTGAACATTCCTTTTTAAAAGGAAACCTTCTCTCAAAACTCTGAGGTTGCATGCTGGAGTGAAGGTGTGGGTAAGCTGTTACAGTACCATTCATAATTTGGCCAGGCTGTCTTTGGTATTGTCTTCATTGTAACTTTATATTCACTGCAGCTGAAAAATGAGAACTGATGTAGACTACAATATGAATTCACTAAATAATTGACATTAAATATGATCTCTTCCTTTTGAACTATTAACTATATTTATCTCCTTAATGATTATATAAAATCTTTTTTACATAATATAAGCAATTTGATAATCAGATTATGATTTTAGCATGCACATTTCATTTGGTTAACAAGTTATTTTTATAATTGTAGCAAAAATTGAAAATGAGTGTCTTGCAAACTTTAGTACTTGGTACTGATACTGCATTGTCATCGCTGTTTGTATTGAAGGCTGATTTTTATTTTGTTCATGTTAATGCATTGGATTATACTTGAGCATAGAACTATGAAAAGAATTTTAATAGTAGTAATACCAAGCAAATTCTAAACCAGCAACTGGAGAGTAAAGGAGGTCTTAATGCTTAAAGCCGGTGACTCATGAAATCTGGCTTTTTATATATTTTTGCCTTAAATTAGAGATAATGTTTTGATTGATAATACAAAACAGATGTGACTTTGCTACGAAAAGTAATATTTAGTCTTTTTTGATTAATTTGTAGTAAAATGACAATTTCAGCATTTCCTTTGTATGTTCTTTTAAGAAATGTTTAATACAATCTTGTCTCTAACAAATCATGCCTTGTCATTACTGCAGTGATGTAACAAATTTTCTCTATAGTCCCTATAGAGAGTTAGTTGTATGTAAACAGTGACTTTCATTAAAAATATAAAAATCTATTAGTGAGGTGAGTTACCCTCTGAAACAGTCAGAGGCATTGGCTCTCAGAACAAAGGATTTAATTTCTCAATAGTTGCCAATTTTCTATCTGCAGTTCAGGGAAATAATTTCTTACTTCTAGTAAGATTTTTAGTAGGCAGCATAATAAGCAGGGAGACACACAAATTAGCCAGCAGACACAGTAGGGGAACTCATGTATTTCCTTCCCTGCTCAAAATTCACCTGTTCTTTCAGAAGGGGACTTATAGGGTGAAAAATTATCCCATTTAGGCTGTCAGCCTTTCTCTGTGTGGAGATTTGGATCTTTTCATCTTCTATCCCCTTTTAAACATATCTGGAAGTGCCAGTGTTGTCCACCTTGTACAGAATAGCCTAGAGTACACGTTCAAGATGTAACAGATCTTAATTCTGTGAATTCCTCAGCCTGAGGCAGTTCAAACACTCAGGAGAGTAAGTTAAGCAATGAAAAGGGAGGGAGCTCTCTTTCCATCTCTTCTGACAGACCTTTGACACTGTAAAAAAAAGAACTTAAGGTAGATGGGATGAGAGAGAATAAGTACAAGATGTTCTCTGACTTAGTTCACTGGTGGAAATTTTCATTGTTTTTTAAAAATTATTTTTATATTATGAAATGGAAAACAAGGAAGCAGTGTAGGAGCAGAAATCAGAATTAAAGATTTACTTGCTTCCAAATTAGTAGTCCAACTATCATGCATCCTAGTCACGTCCCCTGTTCTGCTTTCCCTGTTTCTTTTATGATTCTGCATGGTTCTACAAATATCACAAATGTGAAGATGTTTCCTTTTTTTTTTTTTTTTTTTTCTCAGCCCAGTGGTTAGATTCATCCTCTGGGAGAGGAGAAAGGAAGGTTTGAATCCAAAGGAAGGATTCAGACTCTTAAATTGTAAAAGGTAGCTGGTTTCCATTTTAGACATAAATTCTAGCTGCAAATCTGTTATGTAAAAATGAGCATAAAAAATAACTAAATCTCAATCGTTATTTCCATCCATTGTGAGATGTTATTCCACATGGGATTTTGATACAAAAATGGATGTGACTGTGATCTGAGCTTAACCAACTCTTACAGTGTACATTAGCCATTGTCAAAAACTGTTTCAAGCAGTTCTTAAGACAGACACAAAATCACTTTGTCTGAGGTTGTTACAATCAGAAGAGTCCTCACAATTTTGGGTGAAGAACTCTGGGTATGTATTATGTTTTATTTGTTAAGAAAGGAACACATCTTTTTCAAATATCTAGAGAATTAGTTTGGTGGGGTTTTAATTTACCTTGAACTGGGCCACTAAGGTGTTATTCTAGGCTCAATTTATTATCAGTGTCAACATTTTAAGAAGAAAATGATATAAAGTCACACAGAAATTGAATAGAAGTCATGATTTGGGAAGATTTTTTTTTTTCAGTATCCAGTATTTCTTATATATCAGAGTACTATATTGTAGGGTTTTTTTTTGCTAAAGGAAAAAATGTCTATATTTTTTCTTAGTATTTGCATTCCTATATTGATTATAATACACTAAATATGTAAATCAGTGTTCTATCAGGAGTAGATGTGGAAAAAACGTTATTTTAACAAAACAAACAAATTACTGTTATGTTAATGTTAAATGAGGTTAAATTAAGGTAATTCTTTGACTGCAGAAGAAATATGTTAATTTTATTCCATTATTCCTTTTTCTAAATCAAAATGTATTTCATAATGATATAATCCCAATTAATAGATTTGTTTTTCCAAGCACTACATTAAGAACACTGGCCAAATTAACACCTCCTTATCCTGTAGAAACTTCAAACAAAACAAAGAAAGAAAAAAAGAAAAGAATAACATCTACTTAATCTACTTACATTTGACTGAACATTTCAAGGAAAGTTTTTATTGAGACAGAGACCTGTTTTGGAACTGCAGTTAGGAATCTGCTTTTGTGCTATCTTTTAAAGTTAAATCAAAACCTTGTTTTCGTACAGTGTTGGGTCTCCTGGAGCAGACCATGTCGAGCTAAGAACTGACTCAATGAAGGAGAATGATTTGCACAGTTAACAAATTTCATTTCTTGTTTGCCACATGTGGCTGTCAAGTGACAGTTAAAAATTCTCAATTATAAATTGAGAAAGAGGCCTATACATTCAGTATTTCTTTAAAATGATGTTTATTGTTCTAACAGTGAGCATTCAGAAAGCTGTAATAGAGCCAAGAGACCCAAAACCAAGAATACACTAGTCAAGACATACAATAGAACTGTTAATCTTCTTTAGGGAGAACTACCAGGAAGAACAAAAACGAACAAACAAAAAAAACTTGCAAAAACCCACCAACATCTTTTGGAAAGAGTAGATAAGTAGAAATAGCAGAAAGGATGTGGTAGGAAGGTGTAGAACATTGTGTCCTTCATGCCTTTGTTATAAGAGTCAGCATACCCCAGACAGTAGCTTTTTCAGAAGTTTTCTTTGCCCTGTCAAGGGCTAATTTCTGAATTGCAAGTGATAGTTGTACAGTGACTTTCACGGGCTTCTGTTTTTAAAGTAGTGTTCAGTTTCCTTTTTTATTTTTATTTTTATTTTTTTGCCTATTGAGGATACAGAAACTATGGATACTAAAGATCAGAAACAAAGAATTTTTGCAGGCTGTATTTTGTTCATATGCACAAACAAAATGCTAACAGGTGAAAAGCTTTTTTTTGAGAATTAAGCAAAGAGTAAGATTACATGTTCATGTAGGTCATCTCTTCAACTAAAGTTGATTAGAATAAAAAAATATGGTGAGATGGTGAAGGGAGGTGGAAAGAAGGTTAACTATTAGCCTGAGGTAGATTTACTTGAAAACCCAGTATCAATAGAAAATAAGTTAACAAGTTGATAAAAATAACAAGAATATCCAATTAAAGGAATGAAGGAATCCTAGCAATCCACATTTTACCTAGGCTTTGAGAAATACAAGATAAGTAAGCATTTTCAGTTCAGTCTAAAATACTTTGTAGATGAGGAGTCAATGGAATTATAGATGTTCATCTGAAATGTGTAAAATATTTTTATGAATATAATAACAATTTATTGCAAACTTGTAATGAATCTGAAGAAAAACAGTTCAGTCATTTTGAGATTGTCATTATCTAACCTAAACTACGTGAATGCATAGTGAAATGTGAGAATAGATGATGCAAAAACTCAGTTATATATACATGACTTTTTCTGTTGAGAATTCTTTAGAGATGGTTGCACCAGTAATAGTCACACACCATTGTTTCATACACCCTCTGTTCCAAAGGCTATCCTGGAATATACAAAGAACTCTTGCTTTCCCAGTTTGCCATCTGTGGTAACATTTTAATTCCTTATATAGTGGTTAAAATGCATTGCTTAAATCTTATACAGAGACCATGTAATATTCCATACAATAAAGTTGGGTAAAATTATACAAGTGTATCTGCAGAAAGCTCTTTTAGAGATGAATACTGGAGCAAACAATATATTATTTAAAATCTTTACATGAAAAAGATAAAACAAGATCTTTATTGTGAAGGAAGAAGCGATCTCCTCCAGTACCACAAATCTAACTATGGAAAATGATATTCAGAAGGACAAAGCAAGAAAAACTTCTGTGGTTTCCATCAGTGAGTCATAGAATCCCTCAGGCATGATAGTCATCCAGATTAAGGTTGTCTGTCTTCTGCATCCCTAATGGCAGAGTGATCATATTGAAAATGCTTCTGAGATGTCATAATTTCTTTGTTACAACTAACAGATATTCCTAAAAGGGAAATGTTATAAACTGGGTGACAGTGTACTAGTTTATTTATTTGATCTGCATTATCGATAGCCTTTATTTATATCCTCCCATACAAGCACATGAATTTATCTAGAAAAATAGAATGCCTTTTTTAATCAATTATTTATTGCATATTACCATAGTTTTCTTATTTATAGGTCTAGCAAATGAAAAAAATATCCTATGGCAGTCTAACAGTTAAACTTAAATATTTTAAGACAGCTTATATCATGAACATTTTCTGATTGGCTGTTCATATTCTTAAAGCATAAATTAATTTCAATATTTCTGTTCCCTAAAGCACTCTAAACTGCCAGCTCATGGTTATCCAACTTATTTGCTTTAAATATTTTATCGCTATGTAAAGCTAACACAAAATTTGCCCTAGCAATTAGCATGACAGGGTTGTTGTTGGATATTCCTACTATAGGCTGAGCCTGATCTACTTGCTAAGGATATGATGGACTGTGTAATGACAAGTGTATCTGCCACTGACAGAAGGCTGCCTTGGTACTGTTCTGTGAATTATATAGGTCAATGACTTGTACAGCTTTGTTAATACGTAAAAGACTGTCTTTTATGTACTTGCTTAAATAAGATATGGAAGTGCGCTTAAGCTGAGTTTTACATCCTCTTGCAAAATGTCTGTAAATACTTCAGTGAATAATCTTATTGACAGGCTGTCTGTGAAAGTAAATTTTAAGCCCATACTAAGGAATACAAATGCTGAATTTTACAATTTGATCATTTGTCCCATACATCAGTTTTTTAACATTTAATTAAGAAATAAATGCAATACAACTAGACACAAAAATGAGAAAAAAAGCTTTTATATTTTCCTTTTTCCAAAATTTTTATATTTAGGAATTTTGGCATCTTCATCAAGTCAAACAGTAATCAAAGTGCATTAGAGTAAAAAAAAAAAAAAAACAAACTTTTTTTTTTACAATGTTAGAAAACACTACAAAACATTTGTCTCAGGAGTCTGTATGTAATATTAAAAGAAAAGAAAAATTTCAGGTCACACTTGCAAATAAATACATAACATGGCAAAAGTTAAAATACTACAATGTTTGAGTATTATTTATGCTATCAGAAGTGAAAAATCAAATATGCAGTTTTTTGATTATTATAATTGGGGTCAATTGTAACTGCATATTACTAGTATATTTGAGCATGTTCAAACTAGAAAATGTTATAACACCAGTTCCTCTTAAGAAGCGTAATACAGAAAACTATGGAACGTTAGTAAGAATTCTTTTATGCCACTGAACTTCCAGAGACAGACACATTTCCAAAAAATATAAGAAATATAAGCAATCCTTTTAAAGAACTGTTAATGTCATCATGAATATTAACTTAGTTTCCAGGTATACTTTAGAAGTTGTATCTATGCTAGTGAAAACATAGTAAAGACATGACCAAGTAGCACCAGTCTGCAATGATCTATTTTACACTTTGAAAGACAATATTTCCACAAAGATGATTTGGGGAGCAGAATGGGTGAGAAATCTTATTCAGTAGTGCTGTGTGTAAGGCCAAACTTCTCAGGGAGTTGGAGACACTTTTATCATATGGAAAAGAGGTGAGGTTCTCCATCAAAGGTCAGAGAGTGACTTATGGCACTCTTACTATTTATTTGTGTAAACCAATGTAATTTTAAGTTTCTTCCTCAAAGTAAAACAAAACCACAAAACTGCTTAGGAAAGTACTATAAGAAAGAAATTCTTGGATAGATCTGTATCTAACTGATTACCGCTAAGGTATTTGGAGATTATGCATCTACCTGTAACTAAACCACAGCTGTAATAAAATGGAGAAAGTAGGTAGTAATTCATCCCACTGTTCTCCCTGAGAAACTCCATTTAATAGAGCCCATTAGGTCTGAAAGCAACTTTAAGTAAAATAAGGTAGCATAAATTTATTGTTTATATATACAAGTTATATCTGAAGGGAAAATTTTCTGCTGGAAACTCATTTGAAAAATAAGTATTTATATACATAACAAAGAGCAGGGATAGAATATTTGGCACTTGCTTATACTGTAAATAGCAGTAGCATTTGTTCTTATGCTTCTCATCCTCTGCCTCTGAAGTGTAGTTGAAGTCTGTGAAGTACATGATTTTTGGGGGGGAGGGGGAAATATAACAAAAATACTTCCTGCAGTTTATTTTTTATTTCTCAGTTTTCTCTAATAAATGTATGTTGCTCTTATTGTCTTGTGGTAGTACTAACAGACTGGTTATTCTGAAAAGGACTATGTTGCATTTACAACCTGAGACAAGAATATATCTGGTTTTAGAAAAAAATAAATCAGAGAAAAAGAAAAGAAAAAAAGGCTGTCCTTTAGGAAAAGAAAGATAACACTCTATCCCTACAGAACTTACTTCTACATGCTATTTTTTTTAATATAAAATATCAAATGGCAAAGAGATGCAATGTATGAATAGTTATATTCTGTTATATTTTTAAGTATTTGAAAATGCTAAATAAGTTTATGTGCAGCTACTGGTATTTTGCAAATACCGAAGTATGTTATGAGAATTTTTCATTCTACTAGAATAATGCTATATATGCAACTACAGGAAAAAAAGAATGTAATTAAGAAATGAGAACCCTCTGTCTTAACAGTTGGCTCTACGTATTTCTTCTGATTACAGTAGGAGATTTCCATGAGAAAAGCTGTGCAGAATGGATTTGAAAATTTTAGTTTGAAGACAACACGTTGCCTCTATGACTCAGACTACTTTTATTACCATGTCTGGAAATTGTCATTAGAGCTTTGATTAAGTTCCCATTTATCAGAGAACAAGACGACTGTGGAATGACAGTAACTGAAGATTTCTAGAATCATTAGCTATTTTTTTCCAGTTCAGCTAGTGAGGTTGCATACCAGGATATGAAGTACGTAATGCATTGACTGCTTTTGTTACTGAACTCTTTTTTTTTCCCAAGAAAAAAAGATGAACAAAACCACCTCCTGATACATAACTTCACTAATCAAAACAAAAACATGCAACCCATGTTTTAGATCTTTTGCAGAACTTTCATACTCCTATTTGTAAGCTTGGGTTGTTTTCTGTGGTTATCTTAAGAAGTAGCAAATGTGTAGTGCTGTGATCCCAATCACATGAGTGCCATTATGAAGAATTTTCTACAAACTTCTGCTGAGAAACAGGATAAATCCATTTACATCATTAGATTTACATTCATGCTGATATTTTGGACAATGTATATCTCAATTTAGTTACTTTTTATGTACAATTTTATTGCATGACTTATTTTGAAAGAATCACCAGTATTTATTACACATTTAGATAAAAATGAAGGGCATCATTATTACATTCTGATTGTTAAGAATGTGGAGTAGTCCTTCATGCTTTAACTGATTCATATGTAAATTGCATATTGTTTGTAATTTAAAAATTATGCTATAAAAAGTAAAAGCTTGGATGAAATTTTCCATTACCACAAGAGTTTTAATATGAATGTTTTGCTAATACAATTAAGTTTAATAGAAGAAATTAGTTTCAAAACAGTCTGAGGAGAATCAAACTAATCTACCAAATAAAATATCAGAATGCAAGATAACACACTATAATGATGATCAGAGGACTGGAGCACCTCTGCTATGAGGAAAGGTTGAGGGAACTGGGATTGTTTAGCTTGGAGAAGAGAAGGCTCTAGGGAGACCTCACTGTGGCCTTCCAATACATGAAGGGAGCAAATAAGCAGAAGGGGGAATGGTTGTTTACATGGGTGAATAGTGATAGGACAAGGGGAAATGGTTTTAAACTAAGATGGGAGATTTAGGTTGATATTAGGAGGAAGTTTTTCACACAGAGGGTGGTGAAGCACTGGAACAGGTTGCCCAAGGAGATTTTGGATGCCCCATCCCTGGAAGAATTCAGGGCTCGGCTGGATGTAGCTCTGGGCAGTCTGGTCTAGTCATTGGTGATCCTGCCCATGGCATGGGAGTTGAAACTAGATGATCATCACGGTCCTTTTCAACCCAGGCCATTGTATAATTCTGTAATTCTGTATGATTCTATAATATAATTAGAATTGAAGCTAATAAATCAAGTAAAATGAGAGAGAGTGTCTGAAAACTAAAGGCCTTACTCTAATGCTGAGGTGAGACATACAGTCATGGCGAGTAGAAGGGAAGAGAGTGAGGTCTCTTGATGTTGCCAGGTGTTTTCTCTCCCCTCCAAACACGAAGTTCTCTAGGGTATGTAGTTCTTCTCTTCTGGAACAGGTACCTAGAACTGGAGCATTAACTCTTTAACTCCCAGTGCACCACATGGTGTTATGATGTGGAATATCAATAACCAAAAATTATAAAACCATGACTATATATATAATATTTATTCATAGAGAAAATTTAAGGTGTTCCTGTACTTATTAAAATTTCTTGGACAACTTCATGGCCATCAAACAGAGGAAGGGCACTTAATTATGTAGCTCTATGACTACTGATAAAGCATATTTCATTTCCTCTTCAAAATCTGTTTAGCCATTGATATTTTAAAGAAAAGTACATAGTATTTCTAAGAGGAAAATTTCGGATCTCTCTTCCTGAATTTTTCTCTTTATTTGTCTGTGATTCCAAGTGTATTGTAAAAGAAATCTAGACATCTTATGGCACCTGCTGAACTACAGTACTACAACAAGGAGGAAGCATAAACTCCAACAAAAGGTTGATTAAACTCACAAGATAGTCATGGAACACCCTATAACTGTAAGCAAGTCAGGAAAATAAAAATGACAGATGTGGAATATGAGCAGTTATCAATTAAAAACAAACTACAAAGTGAAACACTGATGTCTTTATTTCATTTATTCTTCACTTAAGGATCAAATGTTGAAAGAAATCTTTCACCAAAGTTATATGACCAGTTTCTTTAATACATTATGTTGGGAATCAGTTGTTTTGGTCACATCCCTAAAATATATGCACACGTAAGAATCATCATTTGTAAGAAATTACCAAGTACTCCAGAAAATAGTTTGCAACTATGAATAGAATATTATTACATCCTGACTCGATGTAACAGAATTTACTAGTGCTTACTGAAACTAGAACCTACTTAAATGATTTCCCTTACAGATTGGAGATATATATATAAAAAAACTTACTTGAAGGAATTTCTCATTATCTGAAGAATGCATAAATCTCTTCCATATTTGGGTTACAATAATCTTTTCACTCTTCAGATCATACCATTCTCCTTTTACCAGTGCATTCTGTTACGCTGAAAGACAGCAGTGTGCTCATTCTAGATTAAAATAGTAAAAATTATACCTTAAACATGCTCAGATCAGACATGTATGCCATTATTTTGGTGCTTTAAATATTACTGGTGCTTGAGAATAGCCAAATTCCAAAGCTAAAGTGTGTACCATAAACACATGTCCATCCAACAGAAAGTAAAGTCCAAGATATGCATCAACCATATTTCACTTGTGCCCAGGTTTCTGTATACCCAAGTTAATGGAACAGGCAGAAGAGAACAGGTAATACAGTGTATTTTTCATTTGTTCACAAACATGTATTTGACATGATTACAGGTTCAAAGTGGTAACAATTTTATCACTTATAATTTTATTTTTTTTATCTTATTTTATCATTTATACAAATATGAAACAGTATATATATACATAGATATATATATACATGAACAGTATATATATACATGAAGCCAGGATAAGAGAATGCTTCAGGAAAGTCTTATTGTGATCTTCAACTACTCAGTGGGAGTTTATAAGAAAGACTTTTTACCAGGGCTGCAGTGACAAAAAAAGGGGGCAAAAGCTTTAAATTGAAAGAGGGTAGATTTATTTTAAAATATTGGGAAGAAAAATTTCACTATAAAAATACCGAGTTGCTTCAACTCAGAAAATGTGGATGTGGAAGTTGTAAATTTTCAGGGTCAGGTTGGATGTGGTTTTGAGCAAACTGATCTAGTGAACCAAGTTCATGCCAGGGGTGCTGGGCTAGATGATCTTTAACAGCTCCCTCTAAATGAAAACATTATATGATTCTCTGATTCTGTCTTGTTTTCTCACAATAACTCTACTTTGAAAGTTAGTTGTGTAGGATCAAAGATTATAATAGCCTATGTTTCTCTTAGGAGCTGCCTTGTTCTTTGCTACATTATAACACTGATTTAGCATTGTGAATAGCTTCCTTCTCAGGAGTAGGACCTAAATGTCTGTGTGGACAAAAGATTGACCAAGAATCCTTGTGGTCAAGAAGGCTAATGGTGTCTGTCAATACATTAAAAAGAGCATGGCCAGAAGATTGAAGGAGGTTATCCTCTCCCTCTACTCTACCCTGGTGAGACCACATCTGGAATACTGCATCCAGATCTGGACTCCCCAGTTCAAGAAAAAACGGAAACTACTAGAGAGAGTCCAGAAAGTGGCTACAAAGATGATCAGAGGTCTGGAACATCTCCTGTATTAGGAAAGGTTGAGAGATCTGGGACTGTGTGGTCTGGAGAAGACTGAGAGAAGATCATGTAGATACTCACCCATTAGATATTTGTAAGCATTCAGTGGATGGGATCAGGCTCTTTTCAGTGATGCCCAGTGACTGAACAAGGGACAGTGGCCACAGAATGGAACACAGGAAGTTACAGTGAGAATGATGAGGTGCTGGAACAGGCTGCCCAGAGAGCTTGTGGATGCCTGGTCCCCAGAGGTGTACAAGGCCATGTTGGATGGGGTCCTGGGCAGCCTGGTCTAGTATTAAATGTGCAGATTGTTGGCCCTGCCTGTGGCAAGGGGTTTGGAGATTCATGATCTTTGAGGTCCCTTCCAACCCGGGCCATTCTCTGACTCTGTGATGAGGAAAAATTCCTTTACTTTGAGGGTGATAACACTGAACAAACTGCCCAGAGAGATTATAGAGTCTCCTTCTCTGGTGATATTCAAAACACACCTGGATGCTTTCCTGTGCAACTTACTCTAGGGAATCTGCATTAGAAGGTGGCTTGGATTAGATGATCTCCAAAGATCCCTTACAACAGGTACAGTTCTGTGATTCATGGAGTTTGTTTTGTTGTCAGAGAGATCTCTGTTGTCACAGACCAACCTGACCAACCTGCTCTCCGTCTATGACCTAGTGACCCACCTGGTGGATGAGGGAAAGGCTGCTGATGTAGTCTACCTAGACTTCAGCAACGTCTTCAACACTGTCTCCAGTAGTATTCTCCTGCAGAAGTTGGCAGCCCATGGCTTGGACAGGAGCACTCTTTGCTGAGTAAGTTGTCTGGAGGGCTGGGCCCAGAGAGGGATTGTGTATGGAATTAAATCCAGCTGGCGACTGGTCATGAGTTGTGTTTCCCAGGAGTCGGTGCTGGGGCCTGTTCTCTTCAATATCTTTATTGATGACCTGGATGAAGGTATTGAGTCACCCTCAGTAAGTTTGCAGATGACACCAAGGTGGCTGTAAGTGTCAATCTGCCTGGGGATAGCGAGGCATTACGGAGGCATTTGGATTGGCTGCAGCCAGTGGGATGAGGTTCAACAAGACCAACTGCCAGGTCCTGCACTTTGACCACAACAACTCCAGGCAATGCTACAGGCTTGGGGCAGAGTGGCCAGAAGGCTGTGTAGAGGGAACAGACCAGGGGTAATGGTCAGTGCTCATCTGAACATGAGCCAGCAGTGTGCCCAGGTGGCCAAGAAGGCCAGTAGCATCCTGGCTTGTATCAGAAATAGTGCTACCAGCAGGAGCACGGAAATGATTGTTCCTCTGTACTCAGTTCTGGTGAGGATGCACCTCAAGGGACCCTCCCTTCAAGAAAGACATAGAGTTCCTGGAGCATGTCCAGAGAAGGGCAATGAAGCTGATGAGTGTTCTGGAGCACAAGCTTTATGAAGAGTGGCTGAGGGAGCTGAGATTATTCAGTCTGGAGAAGAGGAGGCTTAGGGGTGACCTTATTGCTGTCTACAATTACCTGTAAGGAGACTATTGTGAGCTGGGGGTCGGCCTCTTTTCTCATGTAACCAGTGATAGGACTAGAGGGAATGGCCTCAAGTTGCAGCAGAGAAGATCCAGGCTGGGCAACTTCTCCGAGAGAGTTGTCAGGCACTGGAATAAGCTGTCCAGAGAGTCTGTAGAGTCACTGACACTGGAGATGTTCAAGAAATGTTTAGATTTTGCACTGAGGGACATGGTTAATGGGAAATATTGGTGATAGTTGGAAAGTCGGACTGGATGATTCTATAAATGTCCAGTTCCATCTGTCTTTTCCAACGTTGGTGATTCTGTGAGTCTATGATTCTGTGACCTCCACCAATAATGATTCTTTCATGTAAAGCAAATTATTACCTAAAAAAACAACAACATGCCAATGGTTTGCTTTTTAAACTATTGAAAAAATCCAATGTTTTTGTCTTCTGCTACATTTCAGAATTTTTACTCCAGTATAGACATGAAGGCAAGAGGAAGGTAAGTCCAGTAGTACCAGAGAAAGAAATTCACTTATGACACAGATTTTATTTAGAGTTCCTTTCTAAACAGAATTAAATTTATTAAAATGTTATTGGTCATCCATGTCATCATATCAAGTATAAGACTGATTTGACTACATTTATAACTAACTTTTACTAAGTTTAAATGGGTTTACTCAATAAGCACTTATCAAAACGCAGATCTTAAAATGGTCAAGTAAACTGGAAGTTTAGAGACTCTGTCTCTGTTAGCTGCAAAAGTACAACAGGCTGCCAGTTTACATACAGGTGTCAATAATACTAGATGTCTAAATTCTTTCTTAACCGGAGGGCATACGTTCAAAATTTGAGAATCTTATCAATCTTATAAACAACAAACAAAAAAGCTCATGAAGGAAATAAATGCGCTTTCCAAGTCCTTTAGTGGTAAGATTTACTATATTAAAGGGTATTTCAAGAAAACAAGTTACCTAAGACTGTAGTGTATCTCTCAATTCTTTAAAAGTAATTGAATACAGTTTAACATATTAAAAAGATAAAATAAGCACAGAGAATGAAAATCTCCACATTGTATGTGAGATCAGCTAATGCTAGAAGTGCATTTTGTTTTTAAAAACTAGAAATCTGTCACTAGTATTAATCAATATATGGCCACTGCTGGGCAATAATTCCTTGGAATGTATTTGCCTCTGTAATTCAATCCTTCAAGCCTTTGTGCTTTGTGTGCTCTGTGCTTTCTAACCTAACAGGATTTCACGATTTCAAAATGATTTCCTGTTTGAAAATTTTCTTTAAAGCCATCCATTGTGTTTTGCTGCTATTAATTGTATTGTAAAAGATATTGACAAGATAATTTTATCTGAAGAATTTACTTGGTCTCTTTGAATTAGCCACTTTTGATAAAAGATGCTTTGCAGATGTGGATAGGAACTCATTAATAATAATAAAAAAATCTTAATTGCATAAACTGTATGGCTAAATATCACATAAGGAATTTGTTCTACCATATAGGGCTGCAGAAATAGATGATATTTCAAAGTAACTTTTCCTTTTGGTATGTTTTCTATATGCAAATTTTAATTGCAGTCCTCTGTGTGTGTACATTTATATTTTCTGTTTATTATTTTAAGAGGAGTCTTTGAAAATTTTGGCTACTTTGATCATGCATTTTTGACAAGTAGCTTTTTTGGTTCTTTCTTCAGGCCTGCATTTTCTCTGCTATATGTCACTACTGGTTATTTCAATCATGCAGCTCCACAATAAGTGAATTAAAGTGAATTAAAGAAGAGAAGAGCAGAGAGTGATAAAGCATCTAACCAATTTTAAAACATATTATTACACCATATCACTAAACAGTGCATAGTTTTTAAGGCAGTATAGGTTTCTTTAAGACTTTTGTGTGCATTCCAATCAAATTACAGAAAATGTAGATTTATAAGAACGGCAAATATTCTGAAGGATTTTAGGAAGGTGCTATGGAGGGAAATCTACTTCTCTCTTGCAAGTGAAGTGTATGAAATAATTTTATTGATAGCAAGTAACGATTTAACAACACAATCCTAAATAAGAAAGGAAAGATTTGAGATGACAAACTATACTTGATTATTTACTGCAGAGAGGATAAACACACTCATCCAGGCAATTTTCCCATTGAGTGACAAGGTTCAGAGTGGACCCCCTTTCTTTCTAAAATCCTTGAATCACCGAGATGAAGAGCCTAGGTGTGGTTGAATATCTAAAGGATTATATATGTACAATATAAGATATAATCCCAGCAAAGCTAAAAAAAAAGCTTAAACAAACTATTAGTACTTACCGAGGAACTGTAATACTCCTGGAATGCTCAGTATTTGTGTGGTAACATGGTTGACTCATGATTGTATTTGTATGAGCAGTACTTTACTGGCACATGCTTGGTTAATCCTCAGCTGTTGAGTAAGATAACTTAGGTTATTGTGCAGTATACACCTTGACTATTAGCTTGTTATCTGTATTCTCAAATTTCAAGAATGTAGCCATCATGACTACTCCCGATAGTTATTTGTTTATGTCAGATATGGCCATCACACTGGTTATGATTACTTCAGAAGTGCAACAGGAAATAAAGATTGTGTGTGTGTGTTCTAGTAGTTGGGGAGAAGGGAGAGGAGAATCACAAAAAACCTGCCTATTCTTTTTTGGTAAATTTTTGAAATTGGAACGTGGAAGATTTTCTAAAACTCCAGAGCTGTCAGTAACATGATGAAGTGAAAAGAGGAAAAATAATCTGATTCAGACAAATAGAGAAGGATAAAAGAGACTGTATTCACATATGGAGTACCAATATGGATTGTTACATAACCTATTGTGAGAGAGTTAGGTTAGGATTATAAATAATATTACCCTCCATGGATTAAAAGAAACTGGTTGTCCCTCACATTTCAGAACAGGCAAGCTTATATAGGTGCTCAGAAACTCCTAATATTGTCACTAGAAATGTGTATTATGTTAAATTGCTGTAAAACACTGCAAGGTAACACTAAACTTCTGAATGGTCTCTGCTGTATATTTTCTTGTTTGGGGTGAATGGGAGGCATAAAGTGGCTATTGTAGTATATCACTAGAATTAGTTTCCAGGGATTAACGTAATGCTATTCTGTGAATTCTACTTTCTGTTTTACTGTTTCTGTGTGACTGTTTATAGAAAACCCTATCGATCACCTAGATTCATTAAAAGTCTGCCTAAACAACACAGTTCTGTATCTTTTTTTTTTTTTTTTTTACCATTATTTTTAAAATTGTGCATGGGAAACCAGGGTCTATGCAATTTTTTATTCAGTAGAACACTCTCCTTTGAGAGGTAGACTAGATTTACATCAAGGCTGATTATGCCAAGATATGATCAAGGTGCTATAAAAGTATGTAAAAACATCTACACTCTTCATTAAAAAGAATCATTTTGATATAGAAAGTTGTTTGGTCTGGGAAATGTTTTGCAAGGAAAATGTTTTGCAAATGCTGTTCCAGAATAGAGATATTCAGGCACTGCCTAACAACCCATTTCAATAAAAAGGTTTGGAAGCACTCTAGAGAAACCTTCTGTTGATGCAGATTTTAAAAACAGCTTTGAAGCACTTTTTTTTTTTTAATCAAAGCCAAATCTTCTGTAAGGAAAGCTTGTCTTTCTTTCACCTTCCTTGCTTTCCTCTACCCCTCATCCAAGCAACAGTAGTAAAGTATTTAGCTGCATATAGCTCCTATTGGCAATATTCTATGTCTTTTAGTAAGTTGCACTGAAAGTTACATAGTTGTAGGAATTCAGATAAAGTAAAAGAGTATTTGAATATTAGTACTTTTTTTTTTTTTTTTTTTTTTTTTTCATGTTTTAACAGGAAAAGCATACTCCCTGTGACTGCTGGGGAAAGATTCTGAGAAATTTTAAATTGATATGAAAGGAATACAATGGAAAAAAATTGGTTAATTGGGGAAAAAATTATGTATTGACTCTCATAGAATCATATAGTAGCTCCTTAGTATAATCCTACTGAAAGCTATTTAATTTTCATAACTAGATGTGAGTTATTTGTATTTACCTTGGCAACATATTTATGCAGTTTACACACATCTTCCTTTCATTACTGTCTTTCCCACATTACTTTTATAGATTTGATGTCTAGGTATCACATTTAATCATGTTTTCCTATGTACTATAAAAATAAAGTCACTGAAGATATACATGCGTTTCCTCTGCATTGTGCAAATGTATGATATGATAAGTGATATGATTTAATTCCTGTCCTATCTAAAGCCTCACTAAAAATTCAACTTTGTGGACAAAAATGAGAGGTTTGTTATAAAAATAATAAAATAAATTATTATTATTATTATTAATACATATAGTTACTTACAGTAAATGAGAACTAGAAGAAAATCATTATACTGTGTGAAGTGGAAACACTTAAGGATGAGATACACATACTCGTAAGTTCTTTTTGTCTTGGAGTGAAGGCAAAATACATGTCAGAAATATTGTCTGAATGGAGAAAGAAAGCTTCTAATTTTGTTTTCTTGTTTTAGTGAACTCGGTATATTTTAATTTTTAATTTTTATTTTTATGTTTTTAGCACAACCTTTGGTTTGTATAAGGTAGAATGACAAGCTTGTAGGATACCGGGGTATTTTGGTTCATCCCCTTTTAACCTGCAGATGGCATCACTACCACATTTACAAATGAAATAATATCTACTAGGTAATAGTAATCAGGAGTAATATCTTCTGAAATGATGAAGTTTCTTAAAACACTTCAATACTGATCATAATGGATGAAATAGATTAGAAACTGTAATTTCCTTCAGCATTTTGTTAGCTTTTAGGTCATTTTGTGCACACTTTGTGAGTCATATACTGAGACATCTTCTGAAGAAATTTCATTAGATGAAGGACATGATGTTAAATAAATCACATAATACTTAGTTTTCTTGACTCTTGAGTACACTGCCCCAGTTTCATTGCCTTTCTTATCACTCATTACTCATACTGAGATAACATCTCTGGGGCATAGGTACTCTTTTATGTGTTGTAAAAGCATATGAAAGAGAAGTTTCCTGCTGCTTTGCTTTTATTCTTTGGGAAGTACTGAAGTGGAGACTGAGGAAACAATTCAGAAAGGGTTTTTACCCCTTCTGCTTTGGCTCATGGTCATGCTTCCTTTGTGCTTCAGTTCCTAGTGTCCACAAGTTTTTCACACTGAAATCAAGTGAAATCACATGGACCATGCTTAGTACTTGGTACTTTTTTTCACCTCCTCTCTTTTTTCTCCTCTTTCAGTCCCCCACACATTTTTTTTTTCTCATTCTACAAACTCATTCCTGGCTAGGCATTTTTTTTCAACACTGCTATTTCTGGGGAACAGAAAAGGTTAAGAGGTGAATATGAGCTCAATTTCCTGGTTTATTGATCATGACGAAAAATTCAAATGACTATTCTGATGCAAAAAACAAACAAACAAACAAAAAACCCACATTTATTTCTTGAATTTTATTTTTCTAACACAATAAACTACAAATAATGTGAGCTTGAAAACACTGACATGTTACTGAAAATGAGAGGAATTTAGTGTGAAGATACAGTACATTTATAATTTCAGAAAATATACTTTTGAAATGAAGCTATAACTGAGAAACTGTAAAGTGAGATAACTGTAGTTTCCAGTGGTTGATTTTTCTGCAAGAGGACACACACTTAAATTAGGAAACAACATTATCTAATTATCTGGAAGCCACTTGGCAAAAACTATTCTGCAGGTTATTCCTTCTAAATAGCAAATGGCCATTAATACATTTTGTGACTCATCACAGCATGTACCTGGCTTTGTTTGCACCTCACTGCATTTTCCTCCTGTCAGGGTTAAAAATTCATTGAAGAAGGCAGTCACTTTGCTGTATTAAACATTAATACTAAATTGTCAGATTCTCTGGTGAGGAAATAATTTCCTTTCGCTGGTATTCCCAGAACTTAAAAGGAACACATCTGCCACAAGTTAACACCAGTGCCTAGTTTCACTGGTGTACCTTGCACATATGCATATGTAAGTAGCAATTATCTTACTAACATAAGTTTTGATAGTTGTATCAACTCTCAAGTTGGGAAGGGTCCATCTTCCCTAAAATATGATACCATGATTTTGATGATCAACAGCCTATCTTTCTTCTGTTATTACTCTTTTGGCTTTCTATCATCTTCAATTACAGCCAGATCTGCTTCAACATAATTTCAGCTAGTTCACAGTCATCTTCAGTAAACTAAAGCCCATGCTTAATAATCCAATTTCTTCTCTTCTGAAACTCCACATAGTAACATTTTTCTTTCTTTCTTGCCATGCCAACCCACATGTAATTTGTTTATAACCACTAATTCCAGTCTCTCACTGGGTCCTGTACACAATTTTGATTCATGAAGACTCTAGCAAGAGCTTGACCTGCTCCTTGCCTGTATTCAAATAACAATGACTGCAAACCCCCAGCCTAAGGAGGTTTTTAATACTCAGTCTTTCCTGTTCTTTTAATTTGGAAACCCACAACTTCACTTATTCTGCAGGTGTGTAAAGCAGAATGGGATTTATAATTTTCTTGAAGATGATTCCACTTTATATGTCTTTACTCTTTTAAGGTGTACCCAAAATAAAACGCTTAGGAGCATTTTGAGATGAGCATGTAATGTTTGAACTTCATGAGAGTAGTAACATTTTCCAAATCTGACTGTGCTTTTATTGAGATCACATGTATTTATATTAAGGAAACAAATTTATTTCCCTAAAATACATATCTGTGTAAATTAGAGTCTGAGAAACAGATACATTAAGAGAGAGTCTGAGAGACTGATAGATTAAGGAGGGGTAGCAGTATGGCTCTCTATGTTAGAGAGTGCTTTGATGTTACTGAGCTTATGGCTGGGGATAATAAGGTTGAATCCCTATGGGCAAAGATCAGGGGAATAACAGACAAGGCAGACATCCAAGTGGGCATCCCAAACCAGGATGAAGAGACAGATGAGGTGTTCTACGAGCAGCTGGCAGAAGCTGCATGATCGCCAGCCCTTGTCCTCATGGGGGGCTTCAATTTCCCCGACATATGCTAGGAATACAACATAGCACAGAAGAAGCAGTTCAGGAGGTTTCTGGAGTGTATGGAGGATAACATCCTGATGCAGCTGGTAAGAGAGCCTAAGAGAGGAGCTGCCCCATTAGACCTGTTGTTCACAAAAGAAGAAGGTCTGGTGGGAGATGTGGAGGTTGGGAGCAGTCTTGCACAGAATGACCATGAAATGGTAGAACTCTCAATTCTTGGTGGAGCCAGGAAAGGGAACAACAAAACTGATACCTGGAGGGTGATACTGGACTTCTGGAGGGCAGACACTGAATTGTTCAGAAGACTAGTAGGGGGAGTCCCCTGGGATTCAGCCTTAGAGAGTAAAGGGGTCCAAGACGGTTGGTCACCCTTCAAGAAAGAAGTCTTAAAGGTGCAGGAGCAGGCTGTCCCCCTGAGCCGCAAAATTAGCTGGCGAGGAAGAAGATGGGCGTAGATGAATAGCGAGCTATTCTTGAAGCTACGGGAGAAAAAGAGAATCTACGTACTGTGGAAGAAGGAATGGGCAACTCAGAAAGAATATAAAGAAGTTGTTAAGATGTGCAGGGAGAAAATCAGAAAGGCAAAAGCCCAGCTTGAACTCAACCTGGCCACTGGGGTAAAAAGGAACAAGAAACTCTTTTACTAATATATCAGCAGTAAGAGGAGGACCAAGTACAATCTCCATTCTTTACTGGATGAGGCTGGTAATGTGACCGCTGAAGATAAGGAAAAGGCAGACATTCTGAATGCCTTCTTTACATCTGTCTTTACAAGTCAGACCAGTTATCCTCAGGGTACTCCACTCTCCAACCTGTTAATCTTGGCTGGGGAACAGACTAAACTGCCCATGATTCAGGAGGAAATAGTCAGAGACCTGTTACTCCAACTGGACTGCCCCAAGTCCGTGGGGCCGGATGAGATTCACCCGAGAGTGCTGAGGGATAGAGGTAGAGGTGATAGTCGAGCCGCTTTCCATCACCTATCAGCGCTCCTTGTTGATGGGTGAGGTCTCAAAAGAATGGAGGCTTGCCAATATGACTCCCATCTACAAGAAGGGCTGCAGGGAGGATCCGGGGAACTACAGGCCTGTTAGCCTGACCTCGGTGCCAGGGAAGGTTATGGAGCTGATTGTCTTGAGGGAGATCGCGTGGCACGTGCAGGACAACCAGGGGATCAGGCCTGGGGTTCATGAAGGGCAGGTTCTGCTTGACCAACCTGATCTCCTTTGATGACCTAGTGACCCACCTGGTGGATGAGGGAAAAGCTGTTGATGTGGTCTACCTAGACTTCAGCAAAGCCTTTGACATTGTCCCCCACAGTCTTCTTCTGCAGAAGCTGGCAGCCTGTGTCTTGGACAGATACACTCTTGGCTGGGTAAGGAACTGGCTGGAGGGCCGGGCCTGGAGAGTGGTGGTGAACGGAGTTAAATCCAGCTGGTGACCGGTCACAAGTGGTGTTCCCCAGGGATTGGTGCTGGGGCCTGTTCTCTTCAATATCTTGCTTGATGACCTGGATGAGGGCATGGAGCGCACCCTCAGTAAGTTTGCAGATGACACCAAGTTGGCTGGAAGTGTCGATGTTGCCTGAGGGTAGTGAGGCCCTACAGAGGGATCTGGACAGGCTGGATAGCTGGGCTGAAGCCAATGGGATGAAGTTCAATAAGACCAAATGTCAGGTCCTGCACTTTGGCCACAACAACCCCAGGTAACGCTAGAGGCTTGAGGCTTGGGGCAGAGTAGCTGGAAGATTGTGTAGAGGAAATGGACCTGGGGATACTGACTGATGCTTGACTGAACATGAGCCAGCAGTGTGCCCAGGTGGCCAAGGAGGCCAATGGCATCCTGGCTTGTATCAGAAATAGTGTGGCCAGCTGGAACAGGGAAGTAATTGTCCCCCTGTACTCAGCACTGATGAAGCCACACCTCAAGCACTGTGTCCAGTTTTGAGCCCCTCACTGTAAGAAAGACATCGAGGTCCTGGAGCATGTTCAATCATGGGCAACAAAGCTGGTGAGGAGTCTGGAGCACAGGCCTTATGAGGAGCGGCTGAAGGAGCTGGGATTGTTCAGTCTGGAGACGAGGAGGCTCAGGGAGGACCTTATTGCTCTCTCTGACTACCTGAAGGGAGGTTGTAGTGATCTGGGGGTCAGCCTCTTCTCCCGGGTGACTAGTGATAGGACTAGAAGGAATGGCTTCAGGCTGCACCAGGGGAGGTTCAGGCTGGACGTTAGGAATTACTACTTCTCTGAAAGGGTGGTCAGGCACTGGAATGGGCTGCCCTGGGAGGTGGAGGAATCACCGACCCTGGTGGTGTTCAAGGAATGTTTGGACGTTGTGTTGAGGGACATGGTTTAGTGAGAATGTTGGTGATGGTTGGATGGTTGGAGTGGGTGGTCCTGTAGGTCTTTTCAAACCTTGGTAATTCTATGATTCTATGATTCTGTGATTCTATATTGTTATGGATATGATCAGGTGCTGTTGAAAATGACAGCAGTATAATCTAAGTGAGTTATGTACAGACCAGTTTAAACTGTAAAGGCTTGTAAGTTTCTGACATGTAGGTTTTATTCTATGGCAAGATATTCTACACTAAGTATAAGAAATAAAAATGATATTATTTCAAAGACTAAAGGTGAATATCCTTAGCGTTCAGATTACTAGCCCTGAAAGCAACAGAACAAATATTTTGTTACAGAATACCTTTGTTGATAAATAGCTTTCATTTTATTGATAATATGCATACACATTTACTCATGCAGTTTTGAAAATGAATACATTCAAACTTAGACCAGTTGAATTACAGGGTAACCTGGCTAATATATATGTTTTAAATATTGGTTCAGATGAATGACAGCAACAGCCTTGAAAGGCACAGAACCCCCAACTTCTTTTATTTGACACAGAAATAGAATGTTGTTTCAAGCATTGAATTAATTCTAAGCGTATGTCATTTTATCAGAATACAGCAAATATAAAAAGGTTGTACACACATAGATGAACTATAATGTGTTTATTTGCAGTTATTTCTACATATTGCAAGAAATTTGACATAGGAATAAGGGTTATATTGTAGACCCTCGTATCCAGAATGAAAAAACCTCATTTCATTAAGATCTAGAGTGTATCATATATGAGGGCTGCTCCAAAAGTAATGCCTCCTTTTCTATTATGTTGGCCCACAAAATCAGAAGTGAATGCTGGTGGTATGGTTCCTGTCTATATTCTGTTACATGTTAATGCTGTACAACAGATGGCAGCAGAGGAACAGCCTGACAATATGTCATCTGACGCAGAAGTGCGTATGAAGCAAAGGTGTGTTGTTGAATTTTTCCATAAAGAAAAAGTTTCATCAGCAGATGTTAATTGACACTTGCTGAACACTGGCCAAACAGTGGATGTGATGAGTGATGCATTTTAGCAGTGGAGACAGTGACAGTGGGTCAGCTCTGGTGCAGATTTGTATGAATTGGGCATGCAGACTCTTGTTCATCAGTGGTGAAACTTCACAGCTAGTGGTGGTGACTATGTTGAAAAATAGTTTTGTAGCTGAGAATTTTATCTACCAAAAACTACTATTGTGCTCTTAGTATCTGTTATAGTTTCCATGGAAATAAATAGGAAGCATTACTTTTGACGTGACCAACATATACACCTTTGAGAACATACTACTGCATATGTTTTAAAATAAGTTTTCTTAGGATGATAGTTAACTGTTATATATCTAAAATAATTATGAAATATCTTAGCCATCGAAGCAGGTAGTTGACCAGCTTTCAGCTGGGAAAGAGTTGATTTTCTATCATTTTTTTCTTTTCTGTCTTATAGTAAAGTACTTTTTTCCAGTTGTCCTTGACACTAGAGATTTTTCAAAATGTCATATAGAAGCTATAGATTACTCTTTGGCAAAGCAAACGGTGCTGAATACTTGCAAATATCTTTAAATGTTTCAGACACATAATGCATGAATATATTTAGGTGAGGAAAATTATGTAAGAAGTTTTATGTATTTTTATTAATCTCCAGCACTCTCTCAAAATAATTTTACTCATCCCAGATAATTATAGTAAATTAAGCAACAGAACCAGTATACCTACATTTCTGTCATTGTCATATTTGATCAGGTAACAACCCAGAGTCGTAACAACTCATGGTAACAACCAAAAGTTCAAATTTAATTCATTCTACAGAGTATACATATCAAATGAATAATAACTCATTTGGATTATTAACTGGTTCATTTACAAGATTAATCTGATTTAAATGCTTTATCATTCATTGAATAGATGAAAAGTAGGAAAAAAAGAATTTAGAATGTTTTGTGCTTTTAAGTGCCATGACAAGACAGTGCAGTTTGCACAAAAGAAAGTACAGATCTTGTTAAAATTTGAAAGAATAATTTCCTTAAAATTTTGTACCCAAGTAACATAACTCAATAAAAATAAAAGTATTTTTCAAAATTCTTCTATAAATAATTAAGACTTCGAGGAGTAAAATGTGTCTCTTGAACCACATCACTAAAAATGAGATGATGGCTCAGATAGGTTTCTTTTGACTGTTCTATAGTAGTTTCTAATTTCTTTATCTTCAGGAAAAATAACCAATTAATGTTTAATTGTTTAAATGAACTAATATATAGTACTTAAAAATTTCTTCATCTATCAAAGAAGACAGGCCAGTAAAAAAGAAGATAAAAGGAAGAAGATGAGATAAATAACCGGAGAGATTAGAATATATTTAAAAGATGTTGTACTTTCTTGTTTAGTTTACTTTGACAACATGATCAAAATAGTTATTTTAAAATATAATAATAATAAAAAAAAAAACATCACAGGTTTCAAAGATATTAATGGAATTTTAGAGGCAGAGCATGGCAGAAGAAGAAATATCTTCCATTCGATCCTTATTAACTAAAAAAATACACAAGCTTTTGGTTAGAAATCACTTCATCAATCAGTGCAATGTAACTCTTACGAAAACGAAAATACTTAAAAAACCCACCACCACCAAAACAAGCAAACAAATAAAAACACAGAAAAAAATCTAAGAAATTCAATCCAGCTCTGCTGTACAAATTATTCCTAGATTAACACAGGCTGTAAAACTATTCTTGCAAATGTTACAGAATCTCTGCCCTTTTCTTGCCTGCTCTAGATCAGAGAAACTTCCTTCTCAAAGATCAGAGTTATATGAGATGTGTGAGTACACCTGGGGAACAATTTGCAGTCAAGCTCTAGCCATCTCATATGACAAAAATAAGATCAAACTTCTTTCAGAGTGAGAGACAAAGTAAATAAGTCAAGAAGAGTGGACAAAGCATTTGAGGAATATGAAGAAAGGATGTAAACAAGGACAAGATGCAGATGGGGCTGATTTTTTTTTTTTTTTTTTTTGCTATTTTAAAAGTAATCATGTAGTGTTAGAGAGTGATTAAGAAAAGATGTAAAGCTGAAGTACATTTGGAGATTATTGATTAAATGGTAGATATTGCATGGACAAAACAACAATAGAAAACTTATAGTACTGTAACATATAATGTTTCTAAAAGCTCGATGAAATGAGCCAAACATTTCTCAAGGACATGTAGACAGTATTCCAGGTACATGTAAAGTAAAAAGGCAATTTTGTCTTTTCCAGAGGTAAATTCTGAAAATGTGTCAGTGCCCTTCTTAAGACTGTGAGGTTCTGGGGAAAGTCCCAAAGTAATATAAACAGCACATTTTTGAATTATTTTTCCCTCAAAATTTATAAACTACTAACTTTTAATTTTGTGTCAGTTCTGTAAATTTCTCTAGAATAAACATCACCAGAAAGTCACATCTATAACCAGAGTAATTAAAAATGGAAATGTAACTTAGATGACGTAGGAAATATATCACAGTCCTTCCAAGCTCCCACTAGCAGTAAAGAACAGATAACTAGATAACTTCCATAACTCTTTCTGCAGAAATCTGAGTAAGAGGGATTCAAATAGCAGCTTCTGAGAATACCACATTGACATTTCATTCTTTTTTTGTGTGTTTTTTGTTGTTCTATTTTTTTCCCTAAAATTATATTTTGCCTGTTTAGCTGATAGCCTAATGTTATATGAGAATCAAACTCTTCAGAGCTTTTACTGATGTTACTGATGATGCTTTTTGAAATGATGAGAGAGCACAGATCCCGTTGTCCTGATTGTTTAAAAAAAAAATGTCTGAGTATTCACCATGTTTCTTCAGGATCTGTGCTTTGCCAAACGCTTGACTTCAAAAGCAAATATTATCTGAATATGGACTGGGTAAGAACTGCAGTATTTGGCATATAATCAAAGCTTAATGAGGCATCTGAAATGAAGAATATATCAAATCCATTGCAACTTGAATTTCTGCCTAAAGTATAAAACTGTGAAACTTTCAGATATGTTTCATTTGGGTCATATTAGCAGCAAATCTGACAGACTACAGTCCAAGTGCAAAAGTAAGAAGGTAGGAGATGATGAATAAGCCTTTTGTTTCTGATAGTGCCCATGCTTGCTATTATAGCAAATTCAAAATGTCAACCATATCCATAATTAAGTTAGTCTTTTTTCTTACTCCTCTAATTTATCCCAGGTTGGCTACATGCCCATTTCCTATTAAAATATTGTCCTAGGAAATGTTATTTTGTTAGCAGACTTTGGCATGAGAATTAGATATTGTTATTATGGCTATACTGTTCTCTAATGTTTTCAGTATATTATTTTGAGTCTGATGTTGGCCCTTGCTCTCACTTAGGAAGAGGTTGAAGATATTCCTAAACTCCCTTTTCAAACTTCATCTGTTTTTTTAAAAACAAGAGTCCATTCTTAAGCTGGAGTTCTCAGCTCTAGCTTTAGTTTAAAAGTTAGTTGTCGAAGGCTCAGTAGTAATTCTAATGCCTTCCAAGACAGTAAGAAGCTCCAGTTCTCTCAGGGAGAATTAAGTTATCAGTTCTCTCAGCTTCCTCAACTAGTTCTGTCACCTTTCTGCTCTGAATTGAAGTAGGTAAGACTTTTTGAGGTACTAGGTTGAAACAAACTAAGGATGATTCACTGGCCTGTTGTAAAAGATTAAGAGGGGATAATCTGGCTCCATCAATACTGATTATTTTGCACAGACTATAAAAAAACCTGGAATTATTAGCTTAAACATGCAGGACTAGAGAAAAAGCTGAGGTAGATTAATCCCACCCTTACTTGCTGTCAGCTGCCAGAAGTCTCAACATCTGTATAGCTCAGTGAATAATTTCTCATAGGAAATGCATTCATTTAGCTTCGCCTTTGTTTCTTTTGTGGTCTTGAATTTATTTATTTATTTTAAAATTTATTTTTAAGAACAATTTATGAAGTATTCCTTTTTTTTTTTTTTGTATATACATTACAGATTTTCAATGTATAGACTTGAGATGCATGAGTTAATTTTCACTGGACATTAAGGTCACACAGTAATTTATTCCTATCAAGACAAACATAACTGTTAAAGTACTCATTTCCTCTGATACTTTCTTTTTTTTTTTTGCATTTTTTTCTTACCTAATTTTTCTGGATATTAAATAAATGAACTAATGCTGCACAGCCTGAAGTCACATAAGTGCTGCTGTTTAGTCTGGCAAAAGGAGTACCAGTCTCAAAAGTATACTATTATTTGGGAATATTTCCTATACAAATTACAATTTGTGTTATACTACTTTGTCTTCCTTTACTTTGAAGGAAAACTTGCATTTTATTGACCAAAATCATTTGCATAGAATTTATCTCAAGCATCTGAATGACTGCTTTTGTTTGCTAAAGAAATATTAATGTTGAAAGCTACATGATTACATAAGTTACAGATTTGTATAGATATTATCTTTTTCTGTAGAAACCCTTGTGTATTTTAAGTGAGATATGTGGTTGTTGTTGGCAGCATCTTTACTCCTGAGGGCTCATGCTCTGATACAGCATTTCCTATTTCCTCTGGTGTTTTGATAAATTTAAGGGAGTAGTGAAGAAAGAAAGTGCAATTACAGCTCAAGAAGAAAATATGACTGTGTAGCTGGTCAATATATTTGCACTGTACTCTACATCACCACTATCTGTGGGGCAAAGATCAACAGTAATGTACCTGTAAAAAACTGCTTGAAAGCCTCAGCAATTATACTTCATTTCAAACTTTTATCATTTGAAAGTTTTGAAGGTTAGTTACATTACACATTTTTATATTATTATTATTTATACTATTATTGACACCTTTCTTCGATAGAGATGGCTTTATCTAAGGTATTTCTAAGAATTTCTAATCAACTCTAAAGGTTGGAATCAGATAAATGTAGGGCTTGAAAAGACATGTGGAATCACTGTTCAGTCTAGTTTTGCATTAAAACAGGATCAAATGAACTGATATTTTTTCTGACGAGTCAGTCTGACTTGTTCTGAACAACCTACACAGATGTGGGGATTCTATGAGGTCTTTAAGAACATTGTTCTAGTGCTTTACAATAACCCATTAAGGCAGAAAAAAAATTATATTAGAAAAATGACATCACTGAAAAGCATATAGAAATGAAAGCTTATACAAGGGACAAAGTAACTTTGTACAATGGATACCCAATAGTTTAAGCTATAAAGTGAAAAGAAAACAAACAGGAAAACAACAACAACAATAACAACAAATCAACCAAAAAACAAAACACACACAAAAAATCCTTACCTTATTAAAACAAAATATAAACAGAAGTGTAAAACAAAATATAACACAGTCAGAGAATATTTCTCAACGAGGACAAAGGTAAAGATAGATACATGCAATTGTAGTTTATTTGACCAGAAATAGTCAAACTCTTAGGAATAATCTTCCATCTGAAATATCGTCCTTAAGACTGCAGATTGCCCTTCAAAAGTAGAGCTACTAATTCAGTGTTGAATCAGAGGAGAAAATACTGCCTACTAAATCCCAGTTGTTATTTCTTGTTCCAACTATATTGGAACAATATATTTTGAACAAGTGTGATACATACATAAGAAAACAATTAAAGATGATCTGCTAGCAGGCCTGTAAATTACAGAACATATTCAGAAAGACTGGTGGTGTCTAAAATTGGCAAGGTTGAAATTTTGATGTCTAAATTTAAGGATGCCATCCAAACAAACCATAAGCAATATTGTCTACCATATATTATAGACAAATAACATAATTGACTTAGAAGGATTCTTCAGATGCATAATTTTAGGAACTGTGAAGCCAAAAACTGGAACTGTCTTTGAGTGCAATTCTAAGTGGATTGAGAGGAATAGAGTCCATACAAACTAAAACTTACTGACCTAGAACCCCTGCCTATTTTCATTTACCCAAAAAGCAAGCTATTGTGTTTTCCAGATCTATAGTAATACCACACTGATACAAAAATAAGCCTTTTTTTCACCCTATTTGTAATATTCATGCATCTACTTAAATATGAAAATACTTGATAAGAACTGAATAGTGATAAAAGTTTGCTTCTGGGGCTTATATTTTGATGAACACTTAAGGATAACGTTCAAAATATTTGAACATTACTTTATACTTTACAATATACGATATGTCTGTATATTAATCTCTTGAAACCTTTTCCTAACTTTGAGATATTGAAATCTTCAAAAGTGAGGAAGACTATAAATTTATTGTAAAAATTGCATTACCGTGTGTGTACTGAAAAACACATAAATATCCAGAGCATTCTTCACCTTCCTTGACATTACACAGCTCGTATGTCTTTTTAACAGACACAGAAGTATAAATAAGCATATTGCAGATTTGAATGTACTTTGGCTGGAAATGTTACATTTAAACATAAATTTCAGATCTCTCACATTTTTGGTTCATATATTTGGCATCCTGTGTAATACTAAAACTGCTCTACTGGTGTAATAATAAAGCATGGACAAAATTTAGTATAGAGTTCTAAAGGAGATAAAAATTCTCTTTGACTCAAGACAAAAACAGTTTTCAGGTTCACAATTTTTTTTCTTACTGTTATATAGTTCAAAGGCTGTGAAGGCTCGAAAATATACAAGAAAAAATGAGTCAAATTTCTTAGTTCAAATTACTCTTAATGAGTCAAAGGTTAACACCTACACTGAAACTTGTAAAAACAAGGAGAGTCACTGGACATCCAAAAAGCTGTTTTGTTTAAGATCTCAAGCACTAAATCTCTTCTCTGTGTCCCCACATTTATTTATTTATTTATTTATTTATTTATTTATTTATTTATTTATTATCAGAGCAGACCTCTGTTCTGTCTTCCCCTTAAATTGTTATTCAGTTTTCCCTTCATGTGTAGAAGTTTGTTGGTTGAGATCCCTCAAACTCCAGCTCTTAATTACCACAGATAGCCCCAGGGCCTAACAATACGTATGCTTTCCAAGACTTTCCATTTCTAAGTGTTCTGCTCTATTATTTTCCTGCTCAGGATCTTGCAGAATACAACAGAATCTGTTCTGCTGATCTAATCATGCATCATTAAAAAGGAATAGAGTACTCCAGTGTTACGAAAGTATGCCTCGGGACCACGTAGGCCATCTGCCTTGTTGGGTGTCTGATGTAGTGTAGAAATACTGGATCTCTCCCTGAGGGAAGTACAGAAAGCCTCCTTTTGTCCTCTTATCATCAAAAATCTGATACACAATTAACTTAGGAGAGGACTTTCTCAGAAGACAGATATGAGCTGTTTTCTCTCTCTGTCCTTTGATTCTGTGTCCACCTTTCTCCTGCCTTCTGAAAGTAACAGAGCACACCTCATAGAATCATAGAATCTTAGGGGATTCCAGTGAGTGAACATTGACCCCTATTATGTCGCTGGGCACCACTGAAAAGAGCTAGGCTCTATCCACTTGACTCTCACCCATTAGTTAGCTGTAAGCATTGATAAGATCCGCCCCACTCAGTCTTCTCTTTTCCAGGCTGAACAGCCCCATGTCTCTCAGCCTTTCCTCATTCATGCTCCATCCCCCTAATAATTTTTGGGGTCCTCCACTGGACTCTTCTCTAGAAGTTCCCTGTCTTTCTTGAACTGGGGAGTGCAGAGTTAGACACAGTTCTCCAGATGTGGCCTCACCAAGGCAGAGTAGAGGGGGAGGATGAACTCCCTCGACCTGCTGGCCACTGCCTATTCAATGCACCCCAGGATACCATTGACTTTCTTGGCCACAGGGGCACACTTTTGGCTCATGGTCAATCTGTTATTCACTAGGACACCAGGTCCTTTTCTGCAGAACTTCTTTCTAGCAGGTCAGTCCCTAATCAATACAGATGCATGTGGTTACTCATTCCCAGATGTGGGACTCTATACTTGCCCTTGTTGAACTTCATAAAGTTCTTCTCAAAACAAATCTCCAGCTTGCACAGGTCTCACTGAATGGTAGCACAGCCTTCCAGTGAGTCAGTCACTCTTCCCAGCTTTGTATCATTAGCAAACTTGCCGAGGGTGCATTCTATGCATTCATCAAGGTCATCAATGAAGATGCTGAACAACACTGAGCCCAATGGCTACCCCTGAGGAACATCACTAGCTACTGGCCCCAGGTAGACTCTGCCACTGATCAAAACCCTCTGAGCTCTGCCAGTTAGCCAGTTCTCATTCCACGTCACTGCTGAGGTGATGTTACATTACAAAGATGTTGTGGGAGGCAGTGTCAAATGACTTGCTGAAGTCAAAGTACACAACATCCACTGCTCTTCTACCTAGCTGGTCATGACATTATAGAAGGCCACCAGGTTGGTTAAATATGATTTTCCCTTGTTTAATCCATGTTGGCTACTCCTGATAACATTCTTTTCTTCCACTTGCTAATATATAAAATCCAGAATAATTTGTTACATCACTTATGGATCATCTTGGGTGAGGTCATATGACATGTGCAGGACGATTAGGGAATCAGGCCCAGGCAGCATGGGTTCATGAAATTCAGGTCCGGTATGACCAATCTCATGTTCTTCTATGAAAAGATGGTCTGCCTGGTGGATGAGGGAAAGGCTGTTGATGTAGTCTACTTAGACTTCAGCAAAGTCTTTGACACTGTCTCCCACAGTATTCTCCTGGAGAAGCTGTCAGCTAGTAGCTTTGAGAGGTACACTCCTTACTGAGTAATGAACTCTTCTTTTGGGTAACTTGCAATAGGACCAGAGGGAATGGCCTCAAGTTGCACCAGGGGAGGTTCAGGTTAGATATTAGGTAAAAAGTTCTTTTCCTAAAGAGTAGTCATGTACTGTATTGGGCTGCACAGTAAGGGGTGGATCAGTCACTGTGCCTGGAGATGTTTGAGAATCTTGTAGATGTACAAGATGGACCAGGGAGAATCTCCATTCTCTACTGGATGAGGCTGGCAATGTGACCACTGAGGATAAGGAAAAGGCAGACATTCTGAATGCCTTCTTTACATCTATCTTTAAAAGACAGACCGGTTATTCTCAGGTTTCTCTACTCCCTGACCTGGCAGCCTTGGCTGGGGAGCAGACTAAACCCCCCACAATTCAGGAAGAAACAGTCAGAGACCTGTTACTCCAACTGGACTGCCACAAGTCCGTGGGGCCGGATGAGATTCACCCGAGAGTGCTGAGGGAACTGGTAGAGGTGATAGTCGAGCCGCTTTCCATCACCTATCAGCGCTCCTTGTTGACGGGTGAGGTCCCAGAAGACTGGAGGCTTGCCATTGTGACTCCCATCTACAAGAAGGGCTGCAGGGAGGATCCGGGGAACTACAGGCCTGTTAGCCTGACCTCGGTGCCAGGGAAGATTATGGAGCAGATTGTCTTGAGGGAGATCACGCGGCACGTGCAGGACAACCGGGGGATCAGGCCTAGCCAGCAGGGGTTCACGAAGGGCAGGTCCTGCTTGACCAACCTGATCTCCTTTGATGACCTAGTGACCCACCTGGTGGATGAGGGAAAGGCTGTTGACGTAGTCTACCTGTACTTCAGCAAAGCCTTTGACATTGTCCCCCACAGTCTTCTTCTGCAGAAGCTGGCAGCCTGTGTCTTGGACAGATACATTCTTGGCTGGGTAAGGAACTGGCTGGAGGGCCGGGCCCGGAGAGTGGTGGTGAACGGAGATAAATCCAGCTGGCGACCGGTCATGAGTGTTGTTCCCCAGGGGTCGGTGCTGGGGCCTGTCCTCTTCAATATCTTTCTTGATGATCTGGATGAGGGCATTGAGTGCATCCTCAGTAAGTTTGCAGATGACATCAAGTTGGCTGGAAGTGTTGATGTTGCCTGAGGGTAGTGAGGCCCTACAGAGGGATCTGGACAGGCTGGATAGCTGGGCTGAAGCCAATGGGATGAGGTTCAATAAGACCAGATGCCAGGTCCTGCAGTTTGGCCACAATAACCCCAGGGAACGCTACAGGCTTGGGGCAGAGTGGCTGGAAGACTGTGTAGAGGAAATGGAGCTGGGGGTGTTGATTGACGCTAGACTGAACATGAGCCAGCAGTGTGCCCAGGTGGCCAAGGAGGCCAATGGCATCCTGGCTTGTATCAGAAATAGTGTGGCCAGCAGGAACAGGGAAGTAATTATTCCCCTGTACTCAGCACTGGTGAGGCCGCACCTTGAGTATTGTGTCCAGTTTTGAGCCCCTCACTGCAAGAAAGACATCGAGGCCCTGGAGCGTGTTCAAACGTGGGCAACAAAGCTGGTGAGGGGTCTGGAGCACAGACCTTATGAAGAGTGGCTGAAGGAGCTGGGATTGTTCAGTCTGGAGACGAGGAGGCTTAGGGGAGACCTTATTGCTCTCTCTAACTACCTGAAGGGAGGTTGTAGTGATCTGGGGGTCAGCCTCTTCTCTTGTGTGACTAGTGATAGGACTAGAGGGAATGGCTTCAAGCTGCGCCAGGGAAGATTCAGGCTGGACGTTAGGAAATACTACTTCTCTGAAAGGGTGGTCAGGCACTGGAATGGGCTGCCCAGAGAGGTGGTGGAGTCACCGAGCCTGGTGGTGTTTAAAGAGCGTTTGGACGTTGTGTTAAGGGACATGGTTTAGCGGGAACCATTGATGAAGGGCGAATGGTTGGACTGGATGATCCTGTGGGTCTTTTCCAACCTTAGCGATTCTATGATTCTATGATTCTTTGTACTACAGAACATGGTTCACTGGGCAATATTTGTAGTAGGTAGGTGATTGGACTAGATGATCTTTTTTTTTTTTTTTTTTTCCAATCCTTAATCATGCTATCATTCTTCCCAAGGACAAAGGTGGGGCTGACTGGCCTGTAGTTTCCTGGCTCCTCCTTCTTGTACTTTTTGAAGACTGGGATGACATTGGCTATACTCCAGTTCTCAAGCACCGTTCCCATTTTTTAGAACCTTTCAAAGATGACAGAGAACAGCTTGGCAATTGCTTCTGCCAGCTGTCTCAGTACTCATGGGTGCATCCTGTTGAGGCCCAAGGACCTATGTGCATTGATTTTGCCTTGATGATGTCAGGCCAGATCCTCTTCAATCAAGGTGAAGTCTTCCTCTCTCCAGATTCTCATTCCGCAGGGTCTGGAATTCCCAAGGGGTGTACTTAGCAATAAAGTTTGAAGCAAAGAAGGCATTCAGTAGCTCCACCTTCTCAGTGTCTCTTGTTTCTACTTAGTTCTTTCCCACTGGCAGAAACATAGTACAGCCACGTACATTTGCTCACACCATTATTCCCTCTCATTTTTTTGTCTTTCCTCACACAAGCACCCTTAGTTTTTATAGTCTTTGCTGGGTTTGTGTCTTCTTTTCTGCGATCCACCCACATGTTTTCTTTTCTAGAAAAGGGAAAGGTTTCTCCACAAAGAAGTGTCACATTTCACAGCAAGAGTTATAAGATTGAAGAAAAAAATGCTATGACTTGAGGCTGTATTGACAGTTGTACTCCATCTAAATCAGATCGACTTTATCCAAAATTGTAATGCCTTATTAATAGATTCTAATTTAACCACATCTTTCAGATGGAGAAGGTCTTGTGTCATCCCTCATTCTCCTTTCTGTTTATTAGATGTTTCATAAGATACGTAATAGCCAACTTGTGTAGTCAAAGACTTTTCTACTCCAGTCTCCTGTAGTTGGAAAAGTACTATATCAAAATCAATATGATCCTCACAGTGTGTGTCACTTTTCATCACAGAATTTATCAGAGCTATAAATTCACATTCTCTACTTGAGACCTTTCATTGTCAAGGACAGAAGGGTTGGTTTTAAGAAAGTTTTAGTACTTTAGTTTATGTCCTGTCTAGGACTCCAAGATATAAAAGAAAAGACACTTTCAGAACATGATTACTTTGATAAAATATGGATGTCTTATCTAGGATGAAATCAACTGCTATCTAAAAGTTACTTCTTCCCTCATTGACTGAAGATTACTAGTTCAGATGTAGATGCCTGTCTTGTATATGTCCACATTTAGTCAATTAAATTTGCAATAGTGGAGGCAGTATACATTTGAGAAAGTGATTTTGTTTTTGTTCTGTCAAATGTCATTTGACTCTCACAGGTATCCACAGTCGATAAGCATTTCCATTTTGGAGTGCTGTTGCTCTTGAGTTATTTCTTTACTGAAAATAATTCATAAATTCTAGCAGAAATTCCAGGAATAAAAATGGGAAACCCATGCCTTTCTTTGCCCAAAATGACCGTTAATTATGAAGAATGGAATCAGCCACCTTCCTATTGCTTGTCTTTCCATCTCCATGAATCTTACATTTATTTCAACTCTGACTCATCTGACTATGATATGGTCCAACTTCAAGGTGATGTTCAGCTAACTTTAAAACAGAAACAAGAATAATACTAAGAAAAATAACTACTTTTTCATCAAACACATAATTATACTGTCAGACTTGTTTCCACAGAGTACTGTAGAGGCCAAAAATATAAATGAGTTAAAAAAAAATTAGATGAATTCACAGAAGAAAGTTCTATCAAATGTTCTTAGACATGGTGATGTGGACATAACTTGTGGCTCAGAAAGCCCTGTGCAGTAGTTTGTTAAAGCTAAGGGATTTTTCAATTACACTTGCCCTGTTTTAACATTAATTTTATTCTGACCACTGTTTCTACCCAGTCTCTCAGGACAGTGTTTCACGTGAAGATATTGTCAAACACATACTTTCCCCAGATATAAGTGAGATCCATGTAAATCCAAGCATAATAAATAGAATATAAAAAAATAAGTTAACACACACACACAAAACAAACAAAAACAACAAAGATCAAGATAAGGTCAGAGTTACAAAGACCATCAGGGACACTAAATAGATCATTCCGGTAGTTCACATTACTCCACAGAGAGAAACAAGGTAAGATGAACAGGATGCTGTATTTCCCAAACAGATCCAGCTTGGACTTCCCACAGACTACAGCTCTTCAAGAACTGATGCAGCATGGGTTTATATCATAGGTCCCATGATCTTTCAGGAGCAGCACAGGCAGCAGCTCCCCCAGACCTCCTTCTCCACCTTGGGCTCTTTTCCACTGGCTGCACCTCCATCCCCACATCCTGTGTGGACTCTCCATGGAATGCAGCCTCCCTATGACCACATCCACCTTTCTTTACCATGGGCTCCTCTACTGGCTGCATGTAGATATATTCTCTATGTGGTACCTA
This sequence comes from Gallus gallus, assembly GCF_016699485.2. Lineage (NCBI taxonomy): Eukaryota > Metazoa > Chordata > Aves > Galliformes > Phasianidae > Gallus > Gallus gallus. The sequence goes on along the minus strand of NC_052532.1, from coordinate 158,795,205 downwards.
TAAGCTGCAGGAGGAAAGCCTGCTCCACCATGGATCTCTCCACGAGTAGCAGGGGAACTTCTGATCTGGTGCCTAGAGCACATCTCCCTGCTACTACTTCACTGACTTTGACGCCTGCAGAACTGTTCTTCTCTACATTTTCTCACTCCTCTCTTCCAGCTTCTTTTTTTCAGAATACTTTATCCTTTCTTAAATATGCTCTCACAGAGGCACAACAAGTGTTATTCATTGGCTCACCTTTAGCCAGTGGCAGGTCCCTCTTGGAAGCTGCTGGAACTGTCCTTTATCCAAGGAACAGCTTCTGGATTCTTCTCAGAGAGGCCATCTCTGCAACACCCTTGCTACCAAAACTTCACAGTGTAAAACCCAATACAGCTCTCTAATTTTTGTTGACCATTGCAAAGACAAAAAGTAACACACCTGGGAAGTATCTGTTCATTGATGTAGTACTGCTAAAATTTCTTGTAGATTCCTAGATTTCCACATTCATAGAACATATTATTGGTAAGAGATTTGCAAGTATTGGAGAGCCTAATAGTAAAAGTGTTGCCAAATGCTGCTGAAGAAGTAAGTAGAATTACCCACAAGGGTAATGAGATCTGATTAACAAAGTTGTAAAGCTTCCATTAGCAAGCCAATATACAAAATTCTACAGAAATTGATTTAGTGCCCGTGTTCCTACCTGCTGCTGTTGACTTAGTTAGACTGTCATCTTGTCACTGACTTTTGTGCCTTCAGTTAATTATGGAGGTTCATTCCTTCTCAATGTTGCCATCCTTAGGGCACCCTACTAATTGATCATCAGATGTTGATGATCAGTAAGGATGAATCACACTAATATATCATTATCACTGTCACACAGGTGACTTTGCAGATTAATTTCTTCAAAGACCTTAATTTCTAGCAAAGACCTTTGATGATGACATATCATTCAAAGGATAGTTTTGATATGAATGGATCTTAGCTGTAATTATACATTCAATTTTTATCTAATTTATCTGCAGCTTAATTTATATACCTCTAAGTAATATAACTAAATGACCAAAGAAAATTTGTTCCTGGAAAATCTGAACAAAAGTAACTTGTTGCTTTCAGCAACAACAGTAACTAGAACAGTATTGATAAGCTTGTAATCCAGAACTATTTTCATTGTCAGAGAATTATTAAGAAGTTTGTTGAAACTATGATTATCCTCAAACTGTAGCTTATGCTATATTGCTGATATTTTCCATCTCATACTGTTATTCTACTACCTCTAATTGTTGCTTACATTAATTCACATTACAGGTGAAGAGGCAGCAAAACCATGTGAAGGGGACATCCTTCCAAAATGCCCGCAGTACAACTGCTAATAAATAGCCAGGGCTCACAAGCAGCAGTACCAGGATAAAGGTCAGGATGACTGTAAAGTCTAAATTATTAACAAATATCAAGAAGTTATGATAATTTGCTGGTTCCTTGTCAGGATATAGCATACTGGTGGAGAGCTATACAAAAAAATTTTATGCATGCTGAAGACTATGATAAATTTTAGCAGGTTCTAATGTTGCATAAACTTGCTGCAACTTTCATGTGTTGTGGAGTCAGACCAAAAATGTTGTGATGTCCTAATTGCTTTAACTAACATTCTGAGGATTTAAATTCAATACTATGAACATTTTCTTTAAAAAAAAAAAAGAGTAAAATCTAATGTTTTGGTTTCTGAACATTACTTGATGTCTTATTGTATTTACCTGAAACCAAAATATCTTCAAATTGTGACTAGGAATTGAAATTTTGGAATGGTTACTGTATTTGCCTCAACACTTATTAGCCCATCTTTTGGTTAACAGACTGTTGGTGAGCTGCATTACTACCCAGATTTGTAGCAGGATGATTTCTGGTAAGTCTATATTAGTTTTAAGATAATGACTTTACTAGGAATCTTATGCTAGTCATTCATATTAATGAATTAGAGTCCTGGATTGATCATCAGTAGTTAATTCCCTAAATGATGGAAAAAAGTAATCTTTCTTCAGGTACAGAGCACATTTATTAAATCTGCCAGAGGCTAACATAAAGAAGAGATGTTTCCTGCTGATGTTTTCAGCTGCATTACCAGTCAAAATATGGGAGAGTTCATACAAGTGCTAAGTTTCATCCACCCACCTCAATTATGCCCACGTGTAAAATTAATATGTATAAGTAAATATTATTATAAAAGAAAGCATAAGAAAGAGAAAGTCAGTCCTATTCAAAACTTTATTTGTGATGCGTATTATCCAACTTGCTTTCTTAAACTTCCTAAGAGAAATAATGAATGAGTGAGCAGCCAACAGAATTTAGATTGTTATTTTTAGAGAAAATTATATGTTACGTTTATTTTCTTGTAGAAATGACATGAAACAACAACAACAACAACAAAAACCTGTCATCTTTCACTTATTATGGCACAACACTCTGTGATTTAGCAGGAGAAAAATCCAAAAATAAGAAATATGTTGTTTATTGTCCCTGTTGGAGTCACTATACAGAGCTATGGATAGTAGAAATAGCTGGAAGCTCTTCCAGCTGGACCTGCAAGTCATTGTGCGGCAGGCAAACTATGACCTAGTTGTCATTACGGAAACATGGTGGAATTGCTCCCATTACTGGAGTGCTTCAATGTATGGCTACAAGCTCTTCAGAAGGGATAGGTAAGGAAGGAGGGGTGGTGGCATGGCCCTCTGTTTTAGACAGTGTTTTGTTGTTATTGAGCTTGCGGCTGGGAATGATAAGGTTGAATGTCTATGGGTAAGGATCAAGAGAAAGGCTGACAAGGCAGATATCTTGGTGGGGGTCTGTTATAGACCACCTAACCAGCATGAAGAGATGGATGAGGTGTTCTACGAGCTGGCAGAAGTTGCGTGATTGCCAGCCCTTGTCCTCATGGGGGACTTCAACTTCCCCGATATATGTTGAAAATACAGTGCAAAACAGAACAAGCAGTCTGGGAGGTTTCTAGAGTGTATGGAAGAAAACTTCCTTCTGGTGAGAGAGCCTACCATAGGAGGTGCACTGCTAGACCTGCTGTTGACAAACAGAGAAGGTCTGGTGGGGGATGTGGAGGTCAGGTGCATGTCTTGGACAGAGTGACCATGAAATGGTAGAGTTCTCAATTCTTGGTGGAGCCAGGAGAGGGTAGAGCAAAACCACTACCTCGGACTTGTGGAGGGTGGACTTTGAATTGTTCAGGAGACTAGCAGAGAGGGTCCCTTGGGATTCAGTCTTAGAGAGTAAAGGGGTACAGGAAGGCTGGTCACTCCCCAAGAAGGAAGTCTTAAAGGTGCAGGAGCAGGCTGTCCCCCTCAGCCACAAGATGTGACGGTGGGAAAGAAGACCAATGTGGATGAACAGAGAGCTTTTCCTGAGACTCCAGGAGAAGAAGAGAATCTGCCTCCTATGGAAGAAGAGACAGGCAACTCAGGGAGAGTACAAAGAGCTTATTAGGATGTGCAGGAAGAGAATTAGAAAGGCAAAAGCCCAGCTTGAACTCAACCTGGCCACTAGAATAAAATGGAACAAGAAACTCCTTTACAAATATATTAACAGTAGGAGGAGGACCAAGGAGAATCTCCGTCCTTTACTGGATGCGGCTGGGAATGTAACCAGTGAAGTTTTCAATGCCTTCTTTATGACTGTCTTCAAAAGTCAGGTCAGTTATTCTCAGGGTACTCTACTCTCTGACCTGGAAGTCTTGGATGCGGAGAGGAATAAAGCCCCCACGATTCAAGAGAAAACAGTCAGAGACCTACTATTCCACCTGGACTACCACAAGACAATGGGGCCAGATGAGATCCATCCAAGAGTGCTAAGGAAACCGGCAGAAGTGACAGCCAAGCCTTTTTCAACCATCTATCAGCATTCCTGGTCAACTGGAGAGGTCTCAGAGCACTGGAGACTTGCCAGTGTGATTCCCATCTACAAGAAGGGTCATAAAGAGGATGTGGGGAACTACAGACCTGTCAGCCTGAACTCAATGCCAGGGAAGGTTACGGAGCAGATCATCCTGAGGAAGATTGCATGGCATTTGCAGGGCAACTAGGAGATCAGGCCCAGCCAGCATGGGTTCATGAAGGGCAGGTCCTGCTTGACCAACCTGCTCTCCTTCTATGACCTAGTGACCCGCCTGGTGGATGAGGGAAAGGCTGTTGATGTGGTCAACCTAGACTTCAGCAATGCCTTTCACACTGTCTCCCACGATATTTTCCTGGAGAAGATGGCAGCCCATGGCTTGGACAGGTACACTCTTGGCTGAGTAAGGAGCTGGCTGGAGGGCTGGGCCCAGGGAGTGGCGGTGAATGGAGTCACATCCAGCAGCAACCAGTCATGAGTAGTGTTCCCTAGGGATCATTGCTGGGGCCTGTCTTCTACAATATTTTTACTCATGACCTGGATGTAGGCATTGAGTGTACTCTCAGTAAGTTTGCAAATCACATCAAGGTGGCAGAAGTGTTGATGTGCCTGGGGGTAGAAAGGCCCTGCAGAGGGCTCTGGACAGGCTGGTTTGCTGTACTGAAGCCAATGGGATGAAGTTCAACAAGTCTGTGAGAAGTATGCTCAAAATCAAAAATTTCTAATCAGTCAAAGATCTTCATAAAGCAGCAGTTCGTTCATTATTACAATAATTGGCACACACCCCCTGCTGACAAGGGAGAAATTGTGCATCCTGTCAGTGAAATCCACCTATAGGTGGATTTCCATACATAGTACCCTGAGTCCAATTCAGGTAATACTTCTCCTGGCACACAATGGTTGAGCATCTCAGGCTCACAATCTTCCCGATGCTGTTGCTGTGATATAAGGTCTGTTACCAACCAATTGTTTATAGGTATGTTCTGTACTTCTCTAGGGAGATAGGAGGACAATACTTCTAAAAGTTAGAACATTTGTTCTGTCCTGTGCTAGGCCCTCTCCATCCTGCATATTTACCTTACCTTGTGCCTGTGCCAATTTCAGGTCAGAATGCCACAGTTTCAACTTTACTCTTTGTGAAAAACAACTTATCCTACACCACATACAGAAATACTGGAAATTTCCACTGCAAAAACATAATCTGCCTTTCACAAGACCAAGTGCCGGGTCCTGCACTTCAGCCGCAACAACCCCAGGCAATGCTACAGGCTTGGGGTGGAGTGGCTGGAAGACTATGTAGAGGAAATGGACCTGAGGGTATTGATTGATGCTCGAATGAACATGAGCCAGCAGTGAGCCCAGGTGGCCAAGAAGGCCAATGGCATCCTGGCTTGTATCAGAAATAGTGTGGCCAGCAGGAACAGGGAAGTAATTGTCCCCCTGTACTCAGCACTGGTGAGGTTGCACCTCAAGTACCGTGTTCCATTTTGAACCCCTCACTACAGGGAGGACATTGAGTTCCTGGAGCATATCCAGAGAAGGGCATTGAAGCTGGTGAGGGGTCTAGAGCACAAGATTCATGAGGAGTGGCTGGGGGATCTGGGAATATTCAGTCTGGAGAAGAGGAGGCTCAGGGGAAACCCCATTGCTCTCTATAAATACCTGAAGTGAGGTTGTGCTGAGCTTGGGTTAGCCTCTGCACTCGAGTAACTAGTGATAGGACTAGAAGGAATGGCCTCAAGCTGTTCAAGGGGAGATCTAGGCTGGGCTTTAGAAAATACTATTTTTCTGAGAAAGTTCTCAGGTGCTGGAATGGGCTGCCCAGGGAGGTGGTGGAGTAACCGACCCTGGTGATGTTCAAGGAATATTTGGACATTGTGTTGAGGGACATGGTTTAGTGGGAACTATTTGTAAAAGAGTTTCTTGTTCCTTTTTACCCCAGTGGCCAGGTTGAGTTCAAGCTGGGCTTTTGCCTTTCTGATTTTCTCCCTGCACATTTTAACAACTTCTTTGTATTCTTTCTGAGTTGCCCATTCCTTCTTCCACAGTACGTAGATTCTCTTTTTCTCCCTGAGCCTCAAGAATAGCTCCCTATGCATCCATGCCAGTCTTGTTCCCCACTGGCTCATTTTGTGGCTCAGGGGGACAGCCTGCTCCTGCACCTTTAAGACTTCCTTCTTGAAGAGCAACAAGCAGTCTTGGACCCCTTTACTCTCTAAGGCTGAATCCCAGGGGACTCCCCCTACTAGTCTTCTGAACAATTCAGTGTCTGCCCTCCAGAAGTCCAAGGTATCAGTTTTGCTGTTCCTCTTCCTGGCTCCACCAAGAATCAAGAACTCTACCATTTCATGGTCACTCTGTGCAAGACTGCTCCCAACCTCCACATCTCCCACCAGACCTTCTTCTTTTGTGAACAACAGGTCTAATGGGGCAGCTCCTCTCTTAGGCTCTCTTACCAGTTGCATCAGGATGTTATCCTCCATACACTCCAGAAACCTCCTAGACTGCTTATTCTGTGCTATGTTGTATTCCCAGCATAAACTGGGGACCTTGAAGCCCCCCATGAGGACAAGGGCTGGCGATCGTGCAGCTTCTGCCAGATGCTTGTAGAACACCTCATCTATCTCTTCATCTTGGCTCAGCCATCTATAACAGACACCCACCAGGATGTCTGACTTGTCAGACCTTCCCCTGGTCTTTACCCATAGGGATTCAACCTTATTATCCCCAGCCATAAGCTCAGTAACATCAGAGCACTCTCTAACATAGAGAGCCACGCAGCCACCCCTCCTTCCTTGCCTATCCTTCCTGAAGTGTTTGTAGCCATCCATTGCAGCACTCCAGTCATGGGAGCGGTCCCACCATGTTTCCGTAATGGCAACTAGGTCATAGCTTGCCTGCTGCACAATGGCTTCCAACGCTTCTTGTTTGTGGTCCATGCTGTGTGCATTGGTATAGATGCACTACAGCTGAGTCCCTCACTTCATCCCTAATCCCATTACCCCTCCTCCAGGCTCATCTCTTGCAGGCCTGGTTTTATCCCCTTCCCCTTTCATATCTAGTTTAAAGCCCTCTCGACAAGTCCTGCCAGCAGCTGGGCAAGGATCCATTTCCCCCTTTGAGACAGGTTATACCCATCAGCACACCTCAGGCCAGGTGTTGAGTAGACCGCCTCATGATCAAAGAACCCGAAATTCTTGCATTTGCATCAGCCATGTGTTTATGTGATGGGTTTTCCTGGTTGTCTCAGTGTCCTTCTCTGCCACTGTAGGTATACACGCAAATACTACTTGCATGCCTGCTCCATCAACTAACCTCCCCAGGCCCCTAAAATCATTTTTTATAGTCCTCAGGCTTCTGTCAGTGACCTCATCACTGCCGGCCTGAACTATCAATAATGGATAGTAATCAGAGGGGTGGATCAGACTGGGAAGTTTCCTAGAAATATTCCTGACCCGGGCCCCAGGGAGGCTGTACACCTCCCTACGGGTAGGGTCAGGGTGACATACTGGGCCCTCCATTGTTCTCAGAAGGGAGTCACCTATGACTATCACCCTTCTTTCTTTCTTTGAAAGAGGCAGTCTTCAAACATGCAGCTGACTGCCTCACCTTAGACACGCTTGGAGACAGTCCTCCCACCACATTCTCACTCACCTCTCCCTCTGGTTTCAGGGCTTCAAACCTATTACATGGAGACACCTGGAGAACTGAGGTAGGTTGAGACGGGGGTTGCCTTCATCGCTGAGCTGGGACCTGCTGCCGTTCATTCTCTCTTCTCAAGCTGGCTCTCTCTGCTTGACTATGGCAAGGGAGAGGGTCCACTACAGTTTGGGGGGTTGCAATCTCTGTGTCTTTCTCACGGAGAGTCACTACACCAGTTGATCTCCCGCTCACATTCTCTGATGGTCCTTAATCTGTCTGCCTCCTCCCTAAGCTCCACCACCAGGCTGAACAGCTCATCCACCTGCTCGCACCTCACGCAGGTGGCATCCTTCCCACCCTTCCTAAGCAGAAGCAATCTCAGGCACTTCCTGCAGCCAGAGACCTGAACTGCCATATTTCTGGGCAGGTCCTCTGTCTGGGTTGCCACAGCCTTCTTGGGGCAAGCCTGCTTTCTAATAGAGACCTTGTTAGAATCTGTGGTCTCAGAGTCTGTTACTAGGAGAGCTGGACTCCTGAGCAAAGACAAAAGCACTCACATGTCCTGTCTCAAGACCCACCACCCATACCTACTGCTGCTGTATTTTATGGACAGCATGGGATGTGTTCACACACTGACTTCCCTTCCTGTTGTCAGTGAACAGTAACACCTGGCACATTATGTTAGCTTCTACCCTCCCGAGGGCTGCTTTTAGCCTCACAGCAAAGGGTCAAGGTCAAGTTCGAGACAAAAGAGTGGGCAGTGCCATCTCCACCCCTGCTGGCTCAGCAGCTTGCCCACAGTCAGCCAGCCCCCTGGCACGGTGCTTTTGCTGTATTCAAAAAAGCCCTAAAAAGAACTTTTTTGGTTGGCCTTTTTGCTTTAGGTCCCTTATCCAGGGCAGTCTTACCTGCCCTGAGCTGGTCTCTGCAGTCATATTTGTCTTATTTAGATATATAATTGGATATTGTGTTCACATGTTATACTCAGATTTATATAATATAATATATTTATAATATAATATATTTATAATATACAGTTTTTTTTTAATTTATGTTTTTATTAACAAATGGAGGGCTGAAGTACATTTTAAGGTGTAAAACTTTAACAAGTCTAAGCTAGTTTTGATTAATTTTAAAAACTTAATTGTGCCATTGAACATACTATAATGAAGTTTCAATTGATTTAGATAGATACAAAGGCAGTTAATGAAATAAAAAATATAGAAATAAGGATTTATTACTATTTCTCTTTCTACATCCCAAATTGCATAGTATCTGTGAAATGAAATCTTCATTACTATACAAATTGTACTAATGAAGTTTCATAGACATTTACAGAAGTTTTACCATTGAAAACATCTTGGTGAATTCTTTCAAGAGACTGGATTTTTTGTCATGTCAGGCAAAGTCCAAATCTCTCAAAAGGACAACAAAGAGGGCTGCCTTTTCTGGTGACTTTTGTTAGGATACAAACTAATAAACAAAAACTAACACAGTGTTATTTTCTACTTATTTCCTGAGATATTTCAAAGCCCTTCATGAAAGGTAAAATCTAATGCCATTGAACCATGATGACCTCTGAAATGCAGGGAATCACCTTGAAATATAATCTTCTCTGCTCAGTGGTTGATTTTAGAAGATAAAACATTGTTCTAAGCTGTCAATGGTTTAATAGGATATGACCTCTGATAATGCCATAGTGTCAAAAGCAGAAATGTTAGGCAGATAGGTATGCATTAAAAAACAAACAAACAAACATGCAAGAGGATTTACCTGTTTGGACTTAAAATCAACTTCATCCATATGTGTGTAAGTCTTATCAAATACCTATACATGTTTTTTGTTTGTTTGTTTGTTTGTTTGTTTTTTCCCCAGAAGGAAGAAGGAATAAAACAAATACTGAAAAAAAGTTGACTGTTCCAATGAAATTCCCCTTTTCACAGAATCATAGAATGGCCCAGGCTGAAAAGGACCTCAAAGATCATCTAGTTTCACCCACTGTGCTGTTGGCAGGGTCACCAACCACTAGACCAGACTGCCCAGAGACGCATCCAGCCTGGCCTTCAATGCGTCCAGGGATGGGGCATCCACAGCCTCCTTGGGCAACCTGTTCCAGTGCATCACCACCCTCTGTATGAAAAAGTTTTTCCTAATATCTAACCTAAATCTCCTCTGTCTTAGTTTATAAACATTCCCCCTTGTCCTATCACTATCTACCGATGTAAACAGCCGTTCCCCCTCCTGTTTATATGCTTCCTTCAAGTACTGGAAGGCCACAATGAGGTCTCCCCAGAGCCTTTTCTCCTCTAAAAGAGAAGAATTTTCTCATATTTATTAGGTTTTACTCATTCAAAGTAGCTTTATTTTTTGCAATAAGCAGCCCTCTGATAGAAGGAAATGGAATTAATATTTGTTCCAGTGAGAAACAAATCTTTTTGGAATAGAAACAAATTGAGACAAAGTGTGAAAACAATAAAATTGAGGTTAAATAATATTGCAATGAGGTGCCGTGTATTTTAAAGGCATATACTAAAACAAATGATTTCATAATTTTAACCAGATTTGAGAGTACTGTTTTATGAACAATAATGCAGACAACTTAATGTAGAACAACAAATGAACTGAAAACTTCGGTGTTCAATCTTCTTTTTGTTCATAAATAAAATATTTAATCATTTAAAAAGAAAAAAAAAAAGAACATGAAAGTATTTTTCCAGGCAACCATTTCAGTACAATCTTTAATTGCTAACAAGACTTCTAATCTTTTGACTAGAAGTGAAATTTTGAGGGAGAAAAGCCAGTGGCAAGACTATTCACTGACTTCAAGCAATGTATTTGATTTTATTTTGTAATCTTCTCAAAAATAAGAAAATTTTATTTTCTTATTTTTTATATAAAAAAGATGGGCAGGAGATCTGCATTTATGAGCAAATTCTGACAAACGCAAATATAAGCAAGAAGTGTACAGCAGATGAAAGCAGGGACAGGCCATCTGAGGTCAGTGTAGGGATGTTGTCAGAGTATGCAGAAATGTGACAAGAAAGGCCACGGCCCACCTGAATTCCTGGAAAGGTGATGGAATTGCTCATCCTGGAGGCATTCTCTATGCATGTGGAAGACAAGAAGATGATTAGGAGTAACGAGCATATGCTCACCAAAGGGAAATCATGCTTGATCAACCTGATTGCTTTCTATGATGAGATGATGAGACAACTAGCTGAATAGTTGAGGGGAGAGTAGTGAATGTTTTCTACCCAGGCTTGCCTATAAGCAAGCTCAGGAAGCGCAGGCTGTATGAGGACTGCTAGGAGAATTGGTTGATACTGCAGAGTGATGAGCTGCCATTCTGAAGGATCTTTACAGGCTAGAGAGATGGGTAGAGATTAACTTATTGAAATATAACAAAAGCAGGTTCAATATAACAAAATCCTGCATATGGGGAGGATTAACCCCATGCACCAGTACAGGTTGGAGGTAATAAGCTGGAAAGAAGTTCTGTAGAGAGGGACTTACCAGTTCTGCTGGATAACGGATTAATCATGTCCCAGCCATGTTCCCTTGTGGCCAAGAAGGCCAAAGGTATCCTTGGCTGCATTGTTGCCAGCAGGTTAAGATAGGCTATCCTCTCCCTCAGCACTGATGAGGCTTGATTTGAAGGATGCAGCCAGGCTCTTTTCAGTGTGTAAGAGATTACTCTTTTGCATCATTGTCTCAAAGCTTGCTGAGGGACACAGATGAACAAGTCCAAGCAAGTCCAGGTCAAGGGTCGCGAAATCCTTTGGCTGAAAGACACAGATGGACAAGGCCAGGGGCAATGAGAGAGAGATAAGCCAGAGCTTAATGGCCAGGAAGCAGTCTTTTGTGTGGGCCTATCTCGAGGGACATAGCCATCTCAGGGTGTGCTGCACGTGACTGTTACCCAAGCACCCAGGAATGCCATGTTGGCAGAAGAAGAAGGATAAGAAGGGATGAACAACCATGAGACCAGAGTTTTCTGACAGCAGATTCCTCACGAAGAAGAGGTTTCTGACAACAGATTCCTCACAACCTGAGACCTGCATGCTGAAGAAGAACACGAAGGTTTCTGACATGAGAAGCCTCATGACCTCCCTGTCCCTCCTGGACTTGCTCTGCACTCTACCTGGTTGCTGCCTAAGGCTGGCCACTCTGCTGCTGCTCTCCTCCCCATGAAGGTGTCTTCCATCAGATCCCTCAGTACAGAATGCCTGTGTGCTGACGGACTTTCCAAGGCCTGCTACCGGAGACCTGCTGCTTCCTCCTGGACTTCTTCCTGGACCTACCCGATACCTGCACCTTCTTGTTGCCCAAGACTGGCCATGCTGCTGCTGCTCTCCCCCTGTGCTTTTGCCTCAGATCATCGGACCGTTGTGCAACGGGACTGCTGTTGTATCCTGGTGGTGACTATCCCCGCTTTACGCAATTCTTGCCTCTTTCCTATCTTTTCTATTGCCTGCCTTCTCTTCCCCATCATCCTAAATCGTCCGTCTTTCCCTTCCCCACCCTCTTGATTAAGATTTGTAATAAACTGGTCAGACCAACATCTGGACCGTTGCTTCCTTATCTCACACTGGGTATACATATATCTAAGAACTTCCTCTCCCTCCTATAAATTGGAGCAAGACACAGTGGTGCCCACTGACAAGATAAGAAGCAATGGGCAGAAACTGAAACACAAAAAAAATTCTGCCTGAAAAGAGGAAAAAATGTTTATTGTCAGAATGACAGAGCACTGTAACAATCTGCACAGAGAACTTGTGGAGTCTCCTTCCCAGGAGATATTCAAAAGACATCTGAACACAACCTGGGTAATACAACATAGGGAACACTACTAGAGCAGGTAAAATGGGCTAGATTATCTCCAGAGGTCTCTTTCAACCTCAGCAATTCTGATATCAAGTATAAGTCTTCTGATATCCATAAAAATTCAGTGACTTAAAGAACCACTAAAAGGTGTTGAGTCGTTTCTTTGTTTGTTTGTTTGTTTTTTGTTTGTTTGTTTTTTTTAAATATAAACCAACCCAATGAATATAACCCCATTAAAACAAATTGAAGGGAAAAAAACCACAAAAACAAAAAACAACAGTTCGCTCCCCTCAGGAAAAGAAAGTCAGCAGTGATGATTTTCAGGTAATTAGAAGTACTGCATATCATGATCATAATGGAGAAGGATTTACAGGCAGACTCTCACAGCTGTATTTCTGTTATCAGTCTTATAAATAAGTATCTAATCAGTCTCCAATTTTATTTTCAAAACACAATCCATACTTACCTGAACCTGAAAGAACATTTTATAGAATTATAATAATTATGGGATACCTCTACTTAAAAATAATAATAATAATAATAATAATAATATAAAAAAAATAAAGACAGTAAATAGCAAATTATGTAAAATAATACTTCCATACTTTATGCTTTTATTATCCCTGTAGATATATATCTAAATCATATTTATTAAACCTGCAAAACTTACAGGAAAAAAAACTGCATGCATTTCAAACTGAAATCCTGAAGTCTGTTCTCAGTTGTATTATTTTAATCACTTTTTATAGAATCATGGAATCCTCAGAGTTGGAAGGGTCCTCCGAGGGTCATCCAGTCCAACTCCCCTGCAATGAACTGGGACATTCACAACTTTTCATTTAAATCACATACAGTGCCAGTAGCGTCAAGTAACAGAAATATCATATAAAGTATTTGTTATGACTACTTTTAGGCCCTACAAGCTTGTCCCCTCTTCAATGCATTCTAAGCTTTCAGTTATCTGGAATAAACTTACTAATAATACAATTTTATTTATTTATTTGTTTATTTATTTATCGACATATTTGTATTCATAGCAGCTAAAACCAGGGTTGAATTTGGAAGAAAATAAAAGTTACAGAAAACTAAAAATATCAACACATTTGATCAATACTATTTTTCATTCTGGAAAAATCTCTCTCTCTCTTTTTTTGTTTTTGTTTTTGTTTGTTTCCCTTGCTTTAAAATCTTACAGATTAAATTCTTACAGATTTAGAAACAGGAAAAGCATGTAATAGAAGGGGTTTTATTCATTTACTTATTTATTAAATGAATTTCATTAAACCAGGAAATGGAGAGGGAGATCAATAAATTTACAATTTGCTTATACTTGGAATTCTGGTTTTTTTTTTTTTTTTGAAAAACTAAAGGAAAAGTATCCACATTCAATCTGCATATCTTCATTTAGGTAGAATAGCACAACTTTTTAAAGTAGAGATAAAACCCAGGTACACTGAAAAGTAAAAAAAAAAATAAAAAAAAATAGAAAAAGTTTTAGATAAAGGCTAGTTAAGAATCAAGCAAAGTGGTAGTTAAAAAAAGTGTGCAAGACTGGAGGCATGCCAAATCATCCAATCTCATGGTTTTACTGAAGTATGCTTTAGAGAATCATGTCAGGACTGTAAAAAATGAAACCTAGACTATGCAGATAACTCTTTTCAAGGACCATTTTTATATGGAAACTTCTGAGAATAGATCTGGGATCTCGAAGTGGTAGTATCATGCAACATATGTCATGCCAGAGGATCTCCCTTATAAAGGTTTTGCACAGCAACACTTCCTATAAAACTGGACCTGTTTTGTTCTGAAAGAAAAGATCTATGTTTGTGCCCCTGGCTTCAACGAATTTACTTAGGCTGACTGAATTTAGAGTCATATTCAAACTGGAAATGCAGAATATGGCCCAAGTATCCCAGGAACTTTAACACGCATTTCTAAACGTAGCAAAAATCTTTAAAAATGTGAGAACTCCAGAATGAGGAGAAAGAGGAGTTTGTTATAAGTGTTATATGGTGGGTTGAATTTGGCTGAAGATGAATACATGGAGTTTTCAACACAAGAAGGAATAATGCAATCATATCAGTCCCATCTTGTATGTGATAGAGGAGGAGTTTCACAGTATGTCACACATCCAATAAAATGCAGTGTGGTCGACAATTTGTCATTGTTAATAACTTAGCTCCTCACCAGCCCCTGACAATCTTGCTGACCTCATTCTGTGTTTTCCAGAAAGAAATCTGATAACTCATGTTCACATTTTCTTATTTTTATTCTGAATAAAATAGTAATATATATTTTCAGAGAGGTGTGAAAATATAACAATATATTATTAAATATATGACCATAAAATGAGTTTTGTTGTTGTTGTTGTTGTTGTTCCCCCCCCCCCCCCCCCCCCCCCCCCCGTATTTTCAATCATTTCTATATAGGTGTTTAACCCCACCTGGATTAAGAAAAGCTAAATAAGAGCATGTGCACAGTAATAAAATCACAGAATCACAAAATGATGAAGGCTGGATATCTACCAGGGCCTGACAGAGAAGGTTGTCCAGAGATTTTAAATGTTGCTAAGGATGGAGACTTCCTCAACCTCTCTCAGTGGGGGAGGGGAAAAAAAATAAAAATAAAAAGTGCTTGAAGACTCTAGCAGTAGGAAAAAAAAAAAGTATGTTTTTATCTCATGATTAAATGGAATTTTTCCTGCATTTCAACCTTATTCTTGACACTGTATCTGTTTTTCTCCCAAGTTACCTGTTTCTGCTTTTATTTCAGTACTTGAAGGGAGTGTATAAACAGGAGGGGAAATGTCTGTTTACATGGGTGGATAGTGCTAGAACAACAGGGAATGGTTATAAACTAAGACAGGAGAGATTTAGGTTGGATATTAGGAGGAAGTTTTTCACACAGAGGGTGGTGACGCACTGGAACAAGTTGCCCAGTTGTCCAGTCAAGGCCAGGCTGGATGTGGCTCTGGGCAGCTTGGTCTAGTAGTTGGCAACCCTGCTCATGGAAAGGGGGTTGAAACTAGATGATCATTGTGTTCCTTTTCAACCCAGGCCATTCTATGATTCTATCATTCTGTGATTCTATGATTTCTTGTATACCTCCTTTTTATGTTTTTACTTAATCAGAATCAGTTCACCCATGCAGACCTCCCGCTACCTTTGCCTGATTATTTGCTCATCTAGATCATACAATCATAGAATGGCTTCGGTTGGAAGGCACCCCAAGGATCATCGAGTTCTAACACCCTCCACCACAGGCAGGGCCACCAACCTCCAGATCTGGTATTAGACCAAGTTGCCCAGGGCCCCATCTAACCTGATCTTGAACACCTCCAGGGATGGAGCATCCACAGACTCTTCTGGGCAGCCTGTTCCAGCCTATCACCACTCTGCTCTGTTCAGCTCTGAGCTGAACAAACCAAGTGACTTCAGCTGCTCCTCAGACATCTTGCTATGTAGACATTCTTATCCCTCCTTTGGATGCTCTCTGATAGCTTTATGCCCTTTTCATCTTGTAGTGCCCAAACATGCACGCAGTGTTCAAGGCAAGGCCAGACTAACAGATATTCTGTACCATGCCAGCTTTTCCTGGAGCTTTTATTCACATGGTTAGTTAGTTTGTTAGTTAGTTTGCTTTTTCTTTTTGAAGTTTGTGTCACAATACTGAAGAATGGAAAATAATAATGTAAAGCATAATGAACATTGTCTTTAGTGTGATAAATTAGATTTAATAACTCTGTCAGCCTACAATTAACATATTTCAAAGTTTATTTTGAATGGAAATTTAGAGTAGCTATGTTAATTTAGCATTCATTTTGAAGAAATTGAATTCATGCATAAAATTTTAAGTACATAAAGTATGATGTCCAAATTTTAGGTAGTCAGCCTAATCTCCCATTGTAATCAATCAATAAAGTAAAATGAACAGTTTCTGATAAATAAGCATGTGTAGCTTCTATATAATTATAAAATCTGTGTTAAAATTGCTAGAATGTTCTGTTTTTGAAGGAATATATTCAGCTGCTCATCTATTGCCATATGAAATTTTCTAAGCATCCAAGTCATCCACAGAAATCTCACACATATATTGTGGAGGAGTTGCATCTTCTATATCAACAGCTAGAGGTTAGACATGATAATCAGAGGCAGCTAAACAAATTTGAAGATTAAAAAAAAAAAAAAAAAAGCTCTAATTGTATGGACAAATAATCACAAATAATCAGAATGCAAAACCCTGTCCTCTTAGGTAGGTATCATGGCCAGCAACCAAAGCAAGGAAGAGAGTTCAGAACACATAGTAGCATGGAGAATTTGATAGCAGAATGATAATTGAGAAAAAAGGAGAGATTGAAGCTAGAAAAACTAGAAAACTACTAAAATTGTTTGAACAGATGGCCACATATGATTTACTAGAAGCTTAATTTGCCTATTTTTAGAACACCCTCTCTAGGTAACATTTGTAAACAACCAGCCTCAGTACCATGCATGAATGAAAAAATTGAGAACATCAGTAGTTAATTGGATTTACTAAAGCAATGAGAAAAAAACTGAACCATTTTTTTTTCTGTTTCTAAATAAACATTTTCTGAGTTGTACTTTTTTTTTTTTTAACTTGTGATGAAATTGTATTATGATTAAGTGATAGATGAAAATTTCGAAATCTTCACAGTATGACTACTGTGGTTAAATATATCTGAATTCTGCAGAAATTTTAGTGCAATTTTAAGCAACTGTAAGTTTATAATATTTTGACAAGTTGCAAATATGAAGAAAATTTAGAAAATACAATACTTTTATTGTGTAAAATTTAATGAGACTCAACTTAAGTCTAATTTTGCAATAATAGTGTAGTTTAAGTATGCAATTCTTAGTGAATGAGTCATTTATAACAAAAATTGCAGCAAGCGACACACTTTGAGCAGTTTTGTTCACATTTTCCAGGAGAAAATATAACTGAGAATTGCCTGTACCCACTAGATTAAAACTAGCACAGTTACATCCATCCATGCTATAGAAAGACCCACAGGTTACTCTTTAAATTTTGGGTGTATATATGCAGAGAGGGAATCACAGAATCACAGTATGACTGAGACCAGAAAGGACCTCCAGACATCATTTGGTCCAACTTTACTCCTTAAGAACACTTGCTCAGGACCATGTCTGTTGGGTTTTGAAGATCTCCGAAAAAGAAGATAACACCACCTCTTTGGGCAAGCTACTGCAATGTTTCATCAGCTGCACAGTAGAGAAGTACTTCTTTATGTTTACATTGAGCCTATTGTATTCCAGTTTGTGCCCATTGATTCTTATCTTGGCACTGAACACCACTGAAAAGAGCCTGGCAGTGTCTTCTTTTCACTCTCCCTTCAAGAATTTACAGACATTTTCATTTCCCGTGCCCAGGAAAATAAATTCAAATTAACTAAAACTGGGAATCTAAGGTAGATTACGTAAACTGGATTAAGCTCATATGAAAAGAAATTTGATTTCTCTAAATTTATGAAGTATCTTATATAATCTACTATGAGAACATAACAAAATTATCCAGCATTGTTTAATTACTTTACCTTTAAATTTACTTCAATATTCTTTTTCTCTTTTTGTTTTGTTTTGTACTGAGAGATCCCCATTGCTCAAACCTTTAAAGCCAGAGAAAAATGACATTTAATGAAGAATGTTTTAGAAGTCTCAGATAAACTGTATCTACAGAGATAGATACATATCTACACAGATGTGAAAGATTTGTACAAAATATAAGCATTTGTTAACAATTACCATTAATTTTTAAATACAAGGTAGCAAAATGCTGAACTGAGAAAGTTTTACTTGATCCCTGGAAAAATAATTACACAGTTTAAACAATGACTAGCTAGGAATTTCCTGCCATGAATATTTATTTACATTGTTTCTAAAGCACAGCAAGAGAATTACAGCACATCTTGATAAGATATATAGCATTTCACTTATATTTTGTGCCCTTCTGTAGATTTTAAGATATGCTTGACAGTACCCTGTAACACTGAATTTGTTTGCATAGCAAGCAAGGCTGAACAATTCAAGGTCAAAGAATAACATTGATTCTGTATCAACAGGTAGATTC
The DNA here is from genome assembly GCF_016699485.2 of Gallus gallus. Lineage (NCBI taxonomy): Eukaryota > Metazoa > Chordata > Aves > Galliformes > Phasianidae > Gallus > Gallus gallus. The sequence continues at coordinate 158,776,761 of NC_052532.1, read as the reverse complement.
AAAATAATTCTATTACAATCAAATCTATTATCAATTATATTATCAAATCAAATTATATTAAAATAAAATAAATTCCAGGATTTTTGATCTTTATATTTTTCTTGTCTATTCTTCAAAAAGATATTTTGAGAATTGAGGGCTTATTATCAGATTCGAGTCTGTTATCAGGTACCAGGTTGTTGTCTCAAAATACTTACTGTGTTCTACATAGGAAACAAATTTTGCATGACACACTCTAATACTATTCTTAATTGAGATACCTGAAATTGGTAACAATGGAGTCTGAGCTATTTTTGAATCTGTTTCTATCTAGATGGGTGACTCCAAAAGTAATGCCGCCTATTTATTCCATGGACAGTACTACATATACAAAGAGTACAATAACACTGACAGAGTAAAGTCTCAGCATGGCATGCTTCTAAAAAATACTGCATGGCTCTCTAGAACGTGGTTTGTCTTTCATTTTTCCAGCACCATGGCTGAAATGCACTACCTACCATTAGCACACAATGTAAGAGGCGGATGGTGGTACGGCAGTAGATGTTGAACTTTGCCAACAGTATTCTGTTACATTCTGTTGCTCTGCAACAGATGGCAGCAGAGGGGCAGTCTGACAAAATGACAGCAAAAGCATGTCATTGAACTCCTCCATGTGGAAGATATTGCACTCATTGACATTCTTTGACCATTGCTCAATGTTTGTGGAGAACAAACAGTGGATGGGAGCACAGTGAGGCAGTGGTGACAGCATTGTGAAAGACAAGCCACATTCCAGATGGCCATGCAGATTTTTACAACTGCAATACGCAGGCTCTTGTGCATCGCTGGAAAAATTCACAGCTAATAGTGCTAGCTATGTTGAAAAACTGTGTTTTTAGCTGAGATTTTGCTCTATCATACGGTGTTGTCCTCTTTGCAGCTGTTGTACTTTCCAGGAGACATTAATTTCAAGCAACCTATGTAACAAATTCACTATATATATCAACTTATAATTAATTATCATTTCTTCATTCTCTGTAAATAATCTTTTAAAACAAATGCTGATTGGAGTATTCATATTTATTTTACTTGTATGTAATTAATTGTATAGGTATTTTATTTTTATTAAAAGGTCCTTGCAATGTTTTAGGTCTTGTAATCTCCCCTTTTAAATAACTTAACCAGTTTACATTCACTTTTAAATGCAGTCTGAATGGTATTTCATTTGGACAGGTAGTCATGGAGTTATCTAGATCAATCCAGATAAACCTATGCCCGTGACAGCGGGGCAGTAGGCCCGTGGGCCCCCTGGCTCCCAGAAATGGGAAAGGAAAAGGGAAAGGGGTAGGGGAACAGAAGCTGGGCTCAGAGAGGGAAAATGAACGGAGCAGCGGCAATGATCTAAGGAGGAAAACTTATTTTACTAACAATGATATTGAAATGCAAGATAACACAATATAATACAATCTAATTGAAAGTAAGGGGAATAAATCAAATAAAATAAGAGAGAAAGTTTCTGAAACCGAAAGGCCTACCTGATGAAAGCATATGGCTTGGAAGCACACCCACCCCTCGGTGTGGCTACCAGAGAGAGAGCGAGTGAACCCGATCACGTCACTCAAATCCCGTGACTTCCATGATGGATCTTCCTTCTCTGACTGTGAGGTCTTCTGGGATACATTGTTCTTCTTCTCTTTTGAGAAGCAAGTATCTGGAAGGTTGTCAATCCCAGAACTGGATTATTAACCCTTTAATTATCTGTGCTGTCCATGATGTTATGATGTGGAATACCAATAGCAAAATTACAAACCATAACACAGGTATAGCTTGTTCCAAGTTTTAACTTACTTCAGATATTTAATATATGGAAGCTCTTGATTTTTTCTTTCTTCTTCGTCTTTTTTTTTTTTTTCTTTCCTCTTTCACTAAGAAAAAACATAGATACTGTAGTGCTAGCTTAATTTTCTGTTCTGTTTAGTGATTAGTCATTAACAGTACAGGTTTAACATACAATTTTTATGTCTGAATACTCAGTGCTGTAAGACTTTTCAAATATTTTTTTCACATATTTTAAAAAAAGTTAATAGTTGCTTTCTGAAAATTAAAGATTTTAGCCAGTGTCAGTGAGTATATATGTAAGTCTGTAAATACATACTTAGATATCTATTACAAAACATATGGCAAAATCATGGTCTGACTTCAAGGAGTAGTTCAAGGAGTGCCAGGAAGGCTGTTCTGCTGCAGTTCTTAGGGCACTCACAGTACTTAGGGCAAGTATAAAGAGCACAGAGAGATAAGATCCTCCAGAAGATTACACTCAGTGTTCTGTGGAAGTTCAACCCCCTAATATTTTGACTATTATATAGGTTTCAATGACGCACAAAATATATTTTTTTTTTTAAAAAAAGAAGGAACTTGCATGACTATAGGATGTTGGAGGAGTTGGCTATAGGATGGCTACAATTTTTAAGAGAAATAGCATTCAATTCAGCTACATAATAATATGTGTCTAATATATAATATATATTATATATATATATACAAAATAATATTTGAGGCGTTCTGGCATATCTTGCCTGATTTCCAAGTGCTAGACTACAGCGATGTGGCTTTTCTGTAAGACTTGTGTCATGTTTCCCAGACTTTCACAAATGTTTTGTATACTTTAGAGGGATATAAGCACTGTCAAACCAATTATCTGGTGAGGAAAACTAGATGTATTTTTGGAAATTTGCCTGAAATTTCCAATTTGGGCACCTACATTTACTATGGGTGTTCTTTTAAGTTGGGAATCTAGCCTAAGTGGAATAAGTTAAGTATCTTACTACAAGGACTTACAAAATCATTAGCAGATTCTTCTGACTCATAGTTAGTATGTCAGATGACTATCATTGTTCACTGGTTAAATAGAGGAGTGGTAGACGTTAAGGACCTATGTCTTCTTGGGAACCAATCTGTCTGATCTTTTTCTGAAAATGGGCATCTGATGATTTGGCTTTTTTCACTAAAAATGTGGCAGAGATCCTTATTCCATACAGCCTTTTACTATTTGGTGCAGAGAATTTTCCGAAGGAGTTCTCAGTTCTGGTTTCAATAATATTTCTAAAATGAGGTTATTTTTGCAAGCAAAACATTTAAACTCCTATCCTTGTACTAATTATTTACAAGTACATCTTTATTCTTGTCTAATCCACTGCAAATCAGAGCATTACACAAAATCTTTATGCAGTGTCCATATCCTCGAGTATATCATTAAGCCCTTCGAAACTTGCTATTCTCTTTCTCCAACAAAAGTGCTTAGCCCCTTCAATATCTTGTGTTATTCTCTGTTTCTTCTTAGTCATTTTTATTACACTGACTCTAATCTTCAGCTGATCACTCTCAATTTCTCACTATTACTTTTTTTTTTTTTTTTTAAAAAAAAACATTCCTTCAAGTTTTAGATGTTTTTCAGATGTTTCAGAAAATAAGTAAATAAAAAATCTCTTTATTATTCTCTGATCTGCCATGGAAAGTCTTGACAACACATAGGCTGCTAGTTTGGTGATATCACATGCTTAATATGGTCTCTTGAATGAATCTGCTTATGTGAAACCGAGTGGTAAAGCTCCACTTGAAATATGTAAACTTGTAAGACAATGAAGTACTCTTTAGTTCTGTATTTGTACATTATCTAGTTCCACCTGGTCTAAGATAACAAAGTAAAATTAATACAAAAGAAAAAAATAACTAAGAAAGTAAGTATATGGCTCATATACGTGTGTGTGTTTGATTTCTATCAACAAGCTGTGATTTTAGAAAAATGTGACCCTACACTTTGAATATTGGAGAGCAAGACACCCTAATTGCTTGGAATAGGCAACAGTTCTAAGTTGGAGCATCAGTCCTGAAAAATAAATGATATTTCTCATCAAAAGCTTATTATTTGTTATTTTACCAAAATGCTTCAGTAAAATGCTTCAGAAAAAAGAAATGTTATATTTAAATAGTATCTTTGAAAGTATTTTGAACTATGAACATTACAGGTTAGTAAACTTAACAACTGAAAAGCAGACTCACTTGTTTGCCTAGGAAATTGACAGAAAAGCATGGCATTTATTCTAGTGCAATGAGCCATCAGATAGGGAGCATTTCATCTAATTCTTATAGCACAGTTAACATAATCAGCAGAATTTATACATTCTCTACAATTTATACATGGGAGAATTTTATTCCAAGGAACAGTGTTGTACTATAGCTTCAGTCAAGTTTGGAGGTATTTCTAAGTTTCCTATTTACATTATTTTTAAATTTAACTCAGATTTCCTCAAACAAAAATATATCAAAAATCTGAAAGAAACCCACTGTTTATAAGTTTATGCTTAAAAACTTCTCAGTAAACCACCTAAGAGGAAATCTTTTCTGTAATCTGCACATACAAGGGGAAAATAAAAATTCTAATTTCTCTTTCCACACTTTCAACTGTAAACCATCACATACTCTTTTCCTTCTTTTTCTATTTGCAGAATGTTAGTTTTCTTAGAAATTCTTTTTCAGTGTTTTATTTCCACTACCTCAGAATTTCTCCAGCATTTTGACCTCTTTTTTTAATTCATTTTTCCAGAAGTCAGGTTTCACAATTCTTCTATTCACTGGAAAAAAAAAAGAAAAAAAAAAAAAAAGTTGTGTTTGTATTTATTCATGATGCTATTCATCTTTGAAAACCTCAAAACAATGCTCGAGAGTTTGAAATTGATGTGAAACTATACCATTCAACAGCAGATTGTGAGCATGGATAAATTAAAATATTAAGGGATAAAAACAGTTTATTGGTTTTGGTTTTGATTAATTTTGATTAATTCTTCTGAATTAAAAACAAATAACAACACAAAAGAAAAATGGCAGACAGTTTTTTTTTGTTTGTTTGTTTTTACAGGACTTATGACATGCATAGTAAAAATTTTATACTGACTATAAAAAAGACAATGCAATGTATTGTGTAACATAAGAACATCCTACACACAGTTTGAACAGAAATATTAATACATCATTTATGTTTTGATTACACTCTAAATGCTGACAAGGTACTACATCTATGAATAATGCAAAGAAACTGAAAGAACAGGCCTTTTGTATTCCATTCTGACTCTGTTTTTTCAGTCAAAATGATTTAACAATGCGAAACACATGCCATTGATGGAATATGATTATAAATACACTGTGTTCTTGACAGTTAACAATTATTCCTCTGTGTATTAGTGATGCAGTCACAGCAGCTGTAAAAGCTAGGTGTCAGGTATCTCCAAATCTCCAAAAATATCAGATCACAGTCATTTCACTAACACCTCATGCTTCAGATTTTACCAGAATAATACTTTGCCACTAATACAAGTAATCGGACAGGAAAAGTAAAACATAGAACTATCATGTTTTCATTGTTCAGTTCAATAATTCCTGGGGGGGGGGAGGAAGTGATCACATTAAATACAGTCAGAGGAAACATGGTACTTTATAGACAAATAATACAAAAAGACACAAAACAAACCAACCAACCAACCTTAAGTACCCATGTATCCCCATTCTGAGCAGTGAAGCTTAAATATCTGAAGATTTGTTTTATTTTTAATTGAAATGCATTGCATGATTAATCTTAATTTATGAAGAATCTAATACCTATACTATTTTCATTTCCATTTGCTGAAAATACTATTAATCAACTTTTTAATCAATACTATGAAAAGCAAACAAACAAAAAACCAACATCAGCACAGTTGCACTAGAATCCCAAAAAGCCTAGGACCAGCTGAAGCAAATGTCTCCAACTAACAAATGTTTCATGTTGGATTACACTGAGCAATTATCCACTGTCAATTAAAATAATATATATATATATATATAAAATGGTTTGTTTCAAATGATTTAAGTGGATTACAGGGGTTTTTTTTTTTTTTTTTTTTTTTTTTTTTTTAATATCCACAAGTGAGACAACCCTTCTCACTAAGATTTAAAAAGAGCACTGTTTAATTTATTTGCTCACTTCAAGGAGTCTTTGGTTGCAGGATGTTCCTCAAGGATTTTTGTTCCCACCATTAAATTAGGTTAGAAGTCTATTCACAGCTATATTGTATTGTATTGTTAGAATAACACCAAGATGTGACTATTATATTGTTGCTCACAGCTAGAATTTCCATTAAAAAATAATAGTAAAATAACATGCCTTGTGTGGGATGGAAAGCTGCCATGCATAAACTACACCAGTACACTAAGACTTAGATAAGCATGTTAGAATGTCACAAGAAAGTTGATGGGGGGGGAGGAGGGGGAAGAAGTAGTAACATTTTATGTCTATATTAGTGTGAGATTTGCAATATAAACATCTTTGCTATTAAAGGAATTCTGGAACTCTTATTCAGCAGTAAGTATCTGCACTCTAGATAGCTAAAATTTGGTAGGCTTCCACTAATGTCCTCCTGCCAAAGATGATTTCAGTCCTTTCAGTATTCTTAAGGAAGGAGACACTATAGATTGCTAGGTTATGATTCTTGTATACCATGGTGACATGTTAAAACACTAGGAAAATCTGCTTTCTATCAGGCATTATTTAAGAAGTATTACCTTTGTAATACTCAGCAAAAGTGTTAGCATCTATTTATTGCTTAGAATAGCTCTGAGTTGCTTGAGAACTCCAAGCATCAAATGCCAGCCACTGGAAAAGAGAAAAATGCTTAAAAATTTAAAAAAAAAAAAAAAAAAAAAGTTATTTGTTTTTTATTCTGTGAAACTCAAAGGAGCACAAAATATGTTGTATCAAAGGATTGAAGAAATCAGAAGGGAGGATAGTGCCATCAGTAATTGCTCTAATGAATGTTGTGCACCGTCAGAATTACATGGAATATGTTCTTGATTGGTTGTGGATAGTAGACAGAGCTCTTATTAACAAAAGTCACTGAGAATCTCAGAGATTTTTCTTCTCTGTAACCTCTCAAGTCTTTCTGCAAGGAGAACATCTAACTTGGAAATAGGTTTAAATAGATCTTGATCTTCCAGATAAAATAGGCAGGTAAATGCCTAATCTTATTTTATGCCTTTTACTGACTTCCAGTTATATCTAACTCTTTTATCAATATATTTTCAATCATTGTTTATTTTCTATGCCAAACAGGATATTAGATTTCATCATGAATCTTTTGAGAATATGCTGCAGGAGTAAAAGGGACCAATCAAAAAATATCAATGTAATCCCAACAAAATTTGGTTTCAGATATGAAGAAAAGAAGCTAGTTTTCTCTTTATTCCAAAATATCACCTCAATAACTAAAGAGAATCTTAAGTACATGCCCACTGTAGGTTAATGTTTTAAACATATATGTGATTTTATTTCCTGGGTAATGTTCCTGGAGATTATTCCAAAATTTTCTGCAGTTTTCCTTTTGCTTGTATTTATTTTAGCCAAAGTCATGCACTAGATCTACTGATCTCCAGCCAGTAAGACTTTTCCTGATACACAGTTAGTATTCCAGTTGAAAAGGTTTGGAAAATCATTTTCAAGACCTAATGTTTAATTTAATATCTGATTTTTCTAATTTCTTAGACTACAAAAACACCAACAGGAACTGAAATTCATTTTGATACAGTTCATCTTGTATATACATTTTTCACACAGAATATACAGTTAGCAAGAAAAAGTATTTGAATAATGAGGGTTCAAATATATGATTACAAAATGATTTTGTTTCACACTTCTTCAGATGCCAGTCTGAAGTTTACAGTCAAAATTATGTGAATGCCAATGATATTAGAAAACTACTGATGTACTACTGCCCATTTTTGTCCTAACAGTAACCTAAATCCATTAAATCTTAATGGATTACCTTAGGCCCAGATATTACAGAACTTTATGCAAGTTTAATTCATCAAATTAGAATATGTTTCTTAACAATAATAATAGTAGACAATTATTCCGTACAAGCTAATTTAAATCCTGAATGGCCAGCCCAGAGCGTGTTGATCAGTGGAATACCACCTAGGTGGAAGTCACTAACTAGCAGCATACCCCAGGATTCAATCCTGTTCAGCATATTCATTAATGATACAGATGATAGTGTAGAATGTGCCCTCAGAAGTGTGCTTGTTCATGACAGAAAACGGGGGGTAGTAGTTGATGGACCAAAGGATTGTGCTGCCATCTTGAGGGACCTTGACAGACTGGAGAAATGAGTTGACAAGAGACAAGAAGTGCAAACAGGGGAAGTGCAATGTCCTGGACATGGGAAGGAACAATCTAGTACACTCTGGGAGTCATACAGCTGGAAAACAATTTGACAGAGGAGGACCTGAAAGTTCTGGTGGACACCAAACTGAACACAAGCCAAGAATGTCTGCTGCTGCAAAGTAGGCTAATAGTTTTGTTGGATGCATTAGGCAAAGTATTGCCAGTTGGTCAAGAGACATGATCTTACATCTCTACTCTTCAGTAGTGAGGCCGCATCTGGAATACTGTTTGCCGTTCTGGGCCCTCCAGTACAAGGCAGACCTGAATATACTGAAAAGAGTCCAACAGAAGGCCAGGAAGATGATTAAGGGACTGGAGCATCTTTCGTATGAGGAGAGGCTGAGAGAGCTGGGACTGTTAGATGAGAGAAAGCTCAGAGGATTTATTAATGTATATAAATAATTGAAGAGAGAATGCAAAGAGGGATGGAGATAGGCTCTTTCTAATCGTGTCTACTGACAGGACAAGAGGTAATGGGCACATGGGAACATGGAAGGTTCCACATGAACATTAGAAAGCTACTATGTGAGCAGTGGAGAAATGAAACAGATTGGCTGGAGAATTTGTGGAATCTCCTCCCTTGGATTTTCAAAAGCCATCTGAGCACAATCATGGGCAAACTGCTTTACATTTCCCATCTTGAACAGGGGGATTGGATCAAATAACCTCTAGAGGTTCCTTCCAACCTCAAACATTCTTTGAATATGTATTTCTGTGATTCTGTGACCATGATCAAATGTTTTCTCTGGAAGACACAGTAGTTATGATTTTGATGATGAAGAAAATACTATATAATATATAAAGTAATATATAATATATATAGTATATAATAAATATAATTATATAATAACTATTATATATATATATAAGAGTTATATAATAATAATAAGAGTTATATAAAAATAATAAGAGTTATACAATATAACTCTATATAATACGTTTGATGCCCTGAAACCGGAGGGAGAGGTGAGTGAGGATAAGGTGGGAAGACTGCCTCCAAGTGTGACTAAGGTGAGGAGGTCAGCTCCACGCTTAAAGACTGCCTTCTCCAAAAAAGAAAGGAGGGTGATAGTCGTAGATGACTCCCTCCTGAGAGGAACAGAGGGCCTGATATGTCGTCCTGACCCTACCCGTAGGGAGGTGTGCTGCCTCCCTGGGGCCCAGGTCAGGGATACTTCTAGGAAACTTCCTGGTCTGATCCACCCCTCTGATTACTATCCATTATTGATAGTTCAGGCCGGCAGTAATGAGGTTGCTGACAGAAACCTGAGGGCTATAAAAAATGATTTTAGGGGGCGGGGGAGGTTAGTTGACAATGCAGGAATACAAGTAGTATTTGCAGATATTCCAGCAGTGGCAGGAAAAGACCAGGAAAACTCATCACATAAACACATGGAAGAGAGGCTGATGCAAACACAAGAATTTCGGGTTCGTTGATCATGGGGCGGTCTACTCGGCACCTGGCCTGAGGTCTGCCGGTGGGTATCACCTGTCTCAAAGGGGGAAACGGATCCTTGCGCAGGAGCTGGCAGGACTTGTAGAGAGGTCTTTAGACATGAGGGGGGAAGGGCATAAAACCAGGCCTGCTAGAGATGAGCCTGGGGGAGCGATAATGGGATTAGGGGGGAGGCGAGAGGCCCAGCTAAAGTGTGTCTGTACCAATGCACACAGCATGGGCAACAAACGAGAAGAGTTAGAAGCCATTGTGCAGCAGGCAAGCTATGACCTAGTTGCCATTACGGAAACATGGTGGAACCACTCCCATGACTGGAATGCTGCAACTCTTCAGGAAGGATAGGCAAGGAAGGAAGGGCAGTGGTGTGGCTCTCTATGTTAAAGAGTGCTTTGAGGTTACTGAGCTTATGACTGGGGATAATAAGGTTGAATCCTTATGGGTTAAGATCAGGGGAAGAGCCGACAAGGCAGACATCCTGGTGGGTGTCTGTTATAGACTGCCAAACCAGGATGAAGAGACTGTTCTATGAGCAGCTGCCAGAAGCTGCACGATCGCCGGCCCTTGTCCTCATGGGGGACATCAACTTCCCCGACATATGCTGCAAATACAATTTAGCACAGAAGAAGGAGTCTTGGAGGTTTCTGGAATGTATGGAGGCCAACTTGATGCAGATGATAAGAGAACCAACGAGAGGAGCTGACCCATTAGACCTGCTGTTCACAAACAAAAAAGGTCTGGTGGGAGATGTAGAGGTTGGGGGCTGTCCTGGGCAGAGTGACCATGACATGGTAGAGTTCTTGATTCTTGCTGGAGTCAGGAGGGGGAACAGCAAAATTGCTACCTTGGGCTTCCGGAGGGCAGACTTTGAATTGTTCAGGAGACTAGTAGGGAGAGTCCCCTGGGGCTCAGTCTTAGAGAGTAAAGGGGTACAAGATGTCTGGTTGCTCTTCAAAAAGGAAGTCTTAAAGGTGCAGGAGCAGGCTGTCCCCCTGATCTGCAAAATGAGCCCAGCTTGAACTCAACCTGGCCGCTGGGGTAAAAAGGAACAAGAAACTCTTTTACAAATATATCAACAGTAAAAGGAGGACCAGGGAGAATCTCCATTTTCTACTGGATGAGGCTGGCAATGTGACCACTGAGGATAAGGAAAAGGCAGACATTCTGAATGCCTTCTTTACATCTGTCTTTACAAGTCAGACCAGTTATCCTCAGGTTTCTCCACTCTCTCACCTGGCAGCCTTAGCTGGGGAGCAGACTAAACCCCCCACAAATCAGGAAGAAACAGTCAGAGACCTGCTACTCCAATTGGACTGCCGCAAGTCCATGGGACCGGATGAGATTCACTTGAGAGTACTGAGGGAACTGGTAGAGGTGATAGTCGAGCCGCTTTCCATCACCTATCAGCGCTCCTTGTTGACGGGTGAGGTCCCAGAAGACTGGAGGCTTGCCATTGTGACTCCCATCTACAAGAAGGGCTGCAGGGAGGATCCGGGGAACTACAGGCCTGTTAGCCTGACCTCGGTGCCAGGGAAGATTATGGAGCAGATTGTCTTGAGGGAGATCACGCGGCACGTGCGGGACAACTGGGGGATCAGGCCTAGCCAGCATGGGTTCATGAAGGGCAGGTCCTGCTTGACCAACCTGATCTCCTTCTATGATCCAGTGACCCGTCTGGTGGATGAGGGAAAGGCTGTTGACGTAGTCTACCTGTACTTCAGGAAAGCCTTTGACACTGTCTCCCACAGTCTTCTTCTCCAGAAGCTGGCAGATCGTGACTTGGACAGATACACTCTTGGCTGGGTAAAGAACTGGCTGGAGGGCCGGGCCCAGAGAGTGGAGGTGGATGGAGTGAAATCCAGCTGGTGACTGGTCATGAGTGTTGTTCCCCAGGGGTCAGTGCTGGGGCCTGTCCTCTTCAATATCTTGCTTGATGACCTGGATGTGGGCATTGAGTGCATCCTCAGTAAGTTTGCAGATGACATCAAGTTGGCTGGAAGTGTCGATGTTGCCTGAGGGTAGTGAGGCCCTACAGAGGGATCTGGACAGGTTGGATAGCTGGGCTGAAGCCAATGGGATGAAGTTCAATAAGACCAGATGCCGGGTCCTGCAGTTTGGCCACAATAACCCCAGGCAACACTACTGGCTTGGGGCATAGTGGCTGGAAGACTGTGTAGTAGAAACGGACCTGGGGGTATTGATTGACGCTAGACTGAACATGAGCCAGCAGTGTGCCCAGGTGGCCAAGGAGGCCAATGGCATCCTGGCTTGTATCAGAAATAGTGTGGCTGAAGGAACAGGGAAGTAATTATTCCCCTGTACTCAGCACTGGTGAGGCCACACCTCAAGCACTGTGTCCAGTTTTGGGCCCCTCACTGCAAGGAAGATATCGAGGTCCTGGAGCATGTTCAAAGACAGGCAACAAAGCTGGTGAGGAGTCTGGAGCACAGACCTTATGAAGAGTGGCTGAAGGAGCTGGGATTGTTCAGTCTGGAGACGAGGAGGCTCAGGGAGGACCTTATTGCTCTCTCTAACTACCTGAAGGGAGGTTGTAGTGATCTGGGGGCCAGCCTCTTCTCTTGTGTGACTAGTGATAGGACTAGAGGGAATGGCTTCAAGCTGCACCAGGGGAGGTTCAGGCTGGATGTTAGGAAATACTACTTCTCTGAAAGGGTGGTCAGGCACTGGAATGGGCTGCACAGAGAGGTGGTGGAGTCACCAACCCTGGCAGTGTTCAAGGAGTGTTTGGACGTTGCATTGAGAGACATAGTTGAGTGAGAACTATTGGTGGTGGGTGGATGGTTGGACTGGATGATCCTGTAGGTCTTTTCCAACTTTAGCGATTCTATGATTCTATGATCTGTACAGGCTGAGTAGCTGGGCTGAAGCCAATGGGATGAGGTTCAACAAGACCAAATGCCAGGTCCTGCACTTTGGCCACAACAACCCCAGGCAATGCTACAGGCTTGGGGCAGAGTGCCTTGAAGATTGTGTAGAGAAAATGGACCTGGGGATATTGATTGATGCTTGTCTGAACATGAGCAAGCAGTGTTCCCAGGTGGCCAAGAAAGCCAATGGCATCCTGGCTTGCATCAGAAACATTGTGGCCAGCAGGAACAGGGAAGTAATTGTCCCCCTGTACTCAGCACTGGTGAGGCCACACCTCAAGCACTGTGTCCAGTTTTGGGCCCCTCACTGCAAGAAAGACATCGAGGCCCTGGAGATTGTTCAAACATGGCCAACAAAGCTGGTGAGGGGTCTGGAGCGCAGGCCTTATGAGGAGCGGCTGAAGGAGCTGGGATTGTTCAGTCTAGAGAAGAGGAGGCTTAGGGGAGACCCTATTGCTCTTTATAACTACCTGAAGGGAGGTTGTGGTGAGCTGGGGGTCAGCCTCTTCTCTCGTGTGACTAGTGATAGGACTAGAGGGAATGGCTTCAGGCTGCACCAGGGAAGATTCAGGCTGGACGTTAGGAAATACTACTTCTCTGAAAGGGTGGTCAGGCACTGGAATGGGCTGCCCAGAGAGGTGGTGGAGTCACCGAGCCTGGTCGTGTTCAAAGAGTGTTTGGATATTGTGTTGAGGGACATGGTTTAGCGGGAACCATTGATGAAGGGCGAATGGTTGGACTGGATGATCCTGTGGGTCTTTTTCAACCTTAGTGATTCTATGATTCTGTGATTCTATGACTCTATAATATATATAATATATTAAGTTATATGATATATAATATATAATAAGTTATATATAGTTATATATAAAGTAATATTTGCATAGGTAACATACTTTGTTAGATTTCATGAAAGCGTATCTTGATTCTCTAAGTGTCATGATTCTAAAAGGGATGAAGTGTACTACCTGGTCTCAGGTGTGTATATATTGCGAACAAGATCACAACAGTGAGTTTTATAGAATCACAGAATCATTAAAGGAACAGACCTTTAATAGCATAAAGTCTAACCAACCATCTAACATAACAAGTCTACCACTAAACCATATCCCTAAGTGCCACATTGTCATATCTCTTAAACATCTTCTGGGGTGATTACTCTACTAGCATCCTGGGCAGCCTGTGGTGGTGCTTAATTATCCTTTCCACAAAGAAATCCTTCTTGATATCCAATCTCAACCTTCCTTGGAAAAATTGAGGCTGTAGCCTTGCATACTCTCACTTGTCACCCAATAAAAAAGACTGACACCTTCCTCACGGCAACATTCTTTCAGGTAGTTGTAGAAAGATGTACAGTCTCCCCTAAGTCTCCTTTCCTCAAGACTAAATAACCTCAGTTCCCTCAGCCAATTCTCATACATCTTGTTTTCTAGCCTTCTCACAGCTTTATTGTCAAGCATTTGGAGATGCTTGAGCAATTCAGTATCCTTCTTGTCCCCTTTTTATCATAGAAGGGGATCAGGTTAGTCAGGCAGGACCTGCCTGTCATAAACTTGTGCTGCCTGAGTCTGATCACCTGGTTGTTCTGCACATGATGTACGATGGCATTCAAAATAAAGAATTCAAAGCACTCAAATTTTAAGGATTATCTTCTTTCATTAATTATGGAAAGAGAATGAATGGAAATATAGATATACATGCTATTTAACAACCAATATTTTGAATTTTATGATTACCATGTGTTAATCTCCACTAATATATCTGTAACTGTCGCATTATGGTTTAGTTTATTTTCGCTCTTCCTTCTTTTGTGACTAATAACATCTGTTACTCATAGACACAGTGTGTAGAAATAAAAAGTCATATGCTAATATTACTGAATATATAGTATACAGTATATATTATACAGTATATACATAATCAATAAAACACACACTCAAAAAAACCCTAACCATCCCCATTGTTCTTTGTTTTGTAAGACTATTCTAGTCTAAACTAATTCTCAAAATTTTGATAATTAATTCTAAGTTATGAAATTGAATAACTTTTTCTTTAATTAAAAAAAAAATGATTAGAAAGAAAATAAAATAGTGGAAAAAGTGACAGACTGAAAAGCTGAGGAAATGAGCTGTAAATCTATAAGTATGATGTAAAGAACAGAAATGCCACAACTGCTTGATGATTCTTTTTTATCTAATAGTTCTGTAAAACAAATCTTCAGACAACTGTTCGCTGGCTAATATTTTAGAGTGATCTTTGAAAGATGAGTTTAGCATAGAAATTAAGTTATAATTGGAAAGTACTAATTCTTTAAGGTTTCAGTTTGTTTACTCGAAATCAAGGAATAGAAATGCGACAAATACAGAAAATTCTCCAAACTGCTCAGATGTTCTGATTACTTCACAGTAATCTTTGCTTGGATTAATTAAATTCCTGCATTGAAGATGTAGCTAAAGAAAATTTGTTCAGTAGTACAATAGAAAAATATTTTTGTGTATGTGCATATGTGTGTGTATGTATGTCTGTTTATATATATATAATCTCTATATATGCTATAGTGTACTGCACAGTATATAAATATGCACTTTATGTATACACTGTATATACACATTTCATATGTTTATATACGTATAGATTAATGACAGTGAAAATGACTGAACAAGAATCTCTATTATGCTTTGCTCTCACGAAATTGCTTCATAGAATTAATGAAAGAAATCTATTAATGTTTTTACTCAGTGCAATATAAAATAACTTGTTCCATAAATTCACTCAATTGATCTACTTATCCATCCATTATAGGATAATAAATAATAAGAAAAACTGTAACAGGTACTTTGTTGGTTTTTTTTTTTTTCTTTTTTCTTTCTTTTTTCTTTTTTTTACTTAATTGATATACTGTTTATGACAGTTTTCTTCAGTGCCTCTAGGTACATGGACATCTATTTGAAAAAATGCTTCAGGGTAGACAGGCAGTGGAATGAAACCCAAACCTCACATGAATGAATTTCTGTTTTGGGAGTTCCTGTTCATCTATTCAGGATTTCCAAAATCACAATAAGTGGGTACACTAATTATTAGTTATTATTAATCTGGAAACAATGAGCTACCTCCTGATAAACCACTTGTGTTAATTAACATGATCTCTGATGGTTATTTGCTTGTTTTTGTATCTGTATAGTTAGATGACATGACTTTAGATAAAAAAGTGAGTTCCATTCTGTCTCAAATGGGTGGTTAGGAAAATCTTGTGGAAAGTTGCTTAAAGGCTTTAAATAAATATTTGGGAGACAAATGAACAGTTGTTACTCTCCTTTATGCAGAAGACAGACAAAATACGGAAACATACCACATGAAGAAACTCTGTCATATATTTTTAAATGATCTTATTGGCAAATATTTCTATCCCATGAAAAGAAGGTCTAACAAAATTGAAATAAACTTATCCAAACCAATTCTGTAAACACAAAATAAATCTGTCAAAGGACAACTGGTGTGAGGAATTCTTTTTGTTGAAGTTTGTGAGGATGGTGAGTCGAATGTGCATTTTAATGATAATTCTTAATGATGAATCAATATGTTGTCTTCTTTGTGAGAAAGAAATCCTTGTAAAACTATGTATTCATAATCACATGAAAACTAATAGAATTAAAGTTGGGAAGAAATTGTAGTCTGTCATGCTTGGCGGCAGTGGATATTAATCAGCATATTCTTTGATGCATATGTAGAATATAATTTGAAACCAGTGTTTGTAATACTGGCATATGCTCTGATCAAATTTAGTAAGGAAGGAAATATGAGTAATTGTCCTCTTTGGAAAGAATGGGGGACACAACACATCCTTCAGTCTCCAAATACAGAAAACAAACAAACAACCAACAACAACAACAACAAACCCAGTAAGGTTACAGTAAGATTAGTGGCAGCTTTAATGACATAAGTATAGATATATAAATCGATATTAATAGATAGATTATATATATCTATATAGATATATCTATATCTATATCTATCTATCTATCTATCTATCTATCTATCTAATAGATTATATAAATAGATATATAAATAAACTATTAAGTCGCCCAGAGGTTAGCTGGATTGCCACCACTGGAATAAAATAACCAAAAGAAGAAAAGGCATTCAACTGACTGTCATGAAGGAAATTAGGAATTTAATAAGTCATTCATTGTGTAGTGCTGATTATATAACTCAAAGAGTAAGGCCACAGGGGCAAGTCTACTAATTAGTTATCAGTTTGCCTGCAATACTTTAAGTGAATGTTATCTTTTTTTTTCTTTTCTTTTCTTTTTTTTTTTCTTTTTTTTTTTTTTTTTTGTCAGAAGCAGACATGAGATAGAGACATTTAATTTTGATTAAAGGAAGATGCTCAACTTCCTCTCTCAGGAAGCCTGTTTTATTCTTGATTGCTACAATGAACTATATTGCTGAGGAAATGCTCTGTCCTTGCACATTTTTAAATAGATGTTTTTTGATACCATCAAGCTATCTCAGTGAAAAGCTAACAGAATTGTACTTTTTGTGCAAAAGGCAATAAGACTCTCATTCACTTATTAAACAGCTCAACAAGAAGTCTGCCTACAGAGATAAAGTCTCATCTGTTCTCTTAGGATTAAGAGAAATTTCAAGATGTTGTATGGATTAATTATCAGGAAAAGTCTTAACCCTTTGGCTGACAAAAAAAAAAAAAAAAAAAGAAGATGAAAAAAGAAAGAAACCTGAAAAAATACAATGAAGGTGATGTATTTATTTCTTTCTTATTTATTAAGGGAAGGTAGCAGACAATCTTTCCTGTTGCTGTCTTAAATTAGAAAAGGAGGAGAGATTATGACAACATTCATTGATATATTTATAGTGGAATTGATGATAGATTTTTACCCAACAAAACTGACTAAAAATAAATAAATGGGGAAGAAAATCTGACTAAGAAAAAATAAATTCAGTCAAACAGTGAGCTTTATGAAACTTTTTTGAGTGAAAAAATATTTTGTATGCCTATCTGGATCTTTCTCTTCTCCATGTTGGACAAATCCTGCTCCCTCAATCTTTCTTCACTGGAGAGGTGCTCCAGCCCTCTTGAACCTCCTCTGAACAAGCTCCAAAAGCTCCTCATGTTTCTTGTGTTGCAGGCCCCAGGCCTGGATGCAGTATTCCAGATGGGGCCTCACAAGAACAGAGTAGAGGGGGACAATCATCTCCCTGCTGGCCACTCCTCCTTCCTGGCTGCAAGCACACACTGTTGGCTCCTGCCAAGCCTGTCATCCACCAGAGTCCATAAGTTCTTCACAGCGCTGCTCTCAATGAGTTCGTCCCCCAGTCTGTACCCACAATTGGGATCATCCTGGTCCAAGTGCAACATATTACACTTGTTTTTGTTGAATCCCATTGTTTTGTTTTTTTTTTTTTGTTGTTTTTTTTAATATAATAAATTGTGGCAGATAACTCTCCAGTTATCAGTTAATATCAAGAGAGTCTATACAAATATATTTCAAAATATTTTTTAAGAGCTTGTTTTCTTTAAGGGTTGCTGGGAAACAAGAGATTAGCAAAGTATTTGAGGAATGGTTTTCCTAGTTGGACTACATAGATATTTTGAAGAATGTTTTCACCTTGATAGGAGGCTGAATAAACTTCATCTTTTTTCTCTAAATAATCAGAAAGAGTACATATAGAGTGACAAAGGTTTTTTTCATCCTCTGTGTTTCCAAGCTTAAAAATTTCTCTGAAGGACACTGAACTCAATTTTCTGTAGAAACACTGTGTACATTTTATTGCAATAATACTGAAATATTTGTAAAGAAATGTCAAG
The DNA here is from genome assembly GCF_016699485.2 of Gallus gallus. Lineage (NCBI taxonomy): Eukaryota > Metazoa > Chordata > Aves > Galliformes > Phasianidae > Gallus > Gallus gallus. The sequence goes on along the minus strand of NC_052532.1, from coordinate 158,758,363 downwards.
ACATCATTAGCTTAGGATAATATGGTGAATGTTACTAGCAGATATTTTAGTCCATTGATTTATTTTCCATTTGCACAGGACTTTCCCCTCTCCCCACTCCCAGTGCATGTGTCCTTGCCTCCACTTAAGAAAAAATAAAGACATACTGTGCTACATTATACACTTCTAGGGTGAATCAGTATGTTAGATGTAAAAAGCCCTATAGAAGATCGGTCATCTTTTAAAATTTTAAACTAGAAACAACCAATAGCTCATACAGAAAAATGCCTGTATCAACAGAATCACCGAATTGTAGGGGCTGGAAGTGACCTCTAGAGGTCATCTAGTCCAATCCCCCTGCAAAGCAGGCTCCCTAGACCAGGTTGCACAGGTAGGTGTCCAGGTGGGTCTTGAAAGTTTCTAGAGGAGGAGAATCCGCAACCTCCCTGGGCAGCCTGTGACAGTGCTTCGTCATCATTACTGTGAAGAAGTTTCTTTGCATAATGGTGTTGAACTTCCCATGCTCCAGTTTATGGCTGTTTCTCCTTGTCCTGTCCCTGCAGACTGCTGAAAAGGGGTTGGCCATGTCTTTTTGACTCCCACACTTAAGATACTTATAAATATTAATCAGATCCCCACTGAGTCTTCTTTTCTCAAGGCTGAACAGACCCAGATCACTCATCCTCATAGGGGAGGTGCTCCAGGCCACTGATTTGTGGCCTTTTGCTGGACTCTTCCAGGAGATGCCTGTCTTTCTTTTACTGGGGAGCCCAGAAATGGATACAATACTCCCAGTGGGTAGACTGACCAGGGCAGAGTAGAGAGGGAGGATCACCTCTCTTGGCCAGCTGGCCACTCTCCTTTTAATGCACCCCAGGATCCCATAGGCCTTCTTGGCCACCAGGGCACACTGCTGGATCATGGCCAACCTGTCATCCACCAGGACCCCCAGGTCCTTCTCCACAGAGCTCCTCTTCAGCAGGTCATGTCCCAGCCTGTACTGAGGTTATTCTTTCCCAGTTATTCCTTCCCAGGTGCAAGACTCTACACTTGCTTTTATTAAACCTCACCTGGTTTATTGCTGCCCAGCTCTCCAGTCTGTCCAGTTCTTGCTGAAAGGCAGTTCACAGCTTTCTGGTGTGTCAGCCATTCCTCCCAGGTTTGTATCATCGGTGTACTTACTGAAGCTGGACACTATCCCCTCATCAAGGTTGCTGATGAAGATATTGAACAAGTCCGGATCCAACACCAGCCCCCGGGGAACACCGCTAGTCACAGGTCTCCAACCATACTCTGCACAGCCAATCACATCCCTCTGAGCTCAGCCAGTCAGCCATTTCTCAAACCACCTCTCCGTCCACTCATCTATCCCACACTTTCTCAGCTTCATTATCAGGGTGTTGTGGAAGACAGTATCAAAAGCCTTGCTGAAGTCAAGGTAGATGACATCCATTGCTCTCCTTTCATCGACCCAGCTGGTGATGCCATCGTAGAAGGCTACGGTGTTGGCCGAGCATGATTTTCCCTTGGTGAATCCATGCTGACTATTCCTGATGTCAGCGGTTTACGGGATGGTTTGGCCTGGTTCCGTGACTAGCGGCGCAGAGGAATTTGTGAATCTGTGCCTGTGGAAAAGGGAAACAGGGGACCCCAAAATAATTAAAAACAGCAGCAATGATCTGAGGAGAAACAAACTAATTTACTAAGTATGGTATCAGAATGCAAGATGACACACTAGAATACAATATATTTAGAATTGAAACTAATAAATCAAATATAATGAGAGAGAGTGTCCAAAAGGTGGAAAGGCCTCACCCTAACACTGAGGTGAGACATGTAGTTGGGTCGAGCAACAGGGAGGTAAGCTGAAAAAGGGATAAGAGAACGTCAGGTGACCTACCGAGGCCTTATATCTGTTCCCCCTGAGCAGAAATGATAACAGAACAGCCATCAGTCTTCTGGGGAATGTAGTAGTTCTTCTCTTCCAGGACAGGTACCTGGATCTGGAGCATTAACTCTTTAACTCCCAGTGCACTACGTGATGTTATGATGTGAAATACTGATAACCAAAAATCATAAAATCATGACTCCTGATGACCTTCTTCTCTTCCAATTGCTTGGAGATGGCATGTAGAACAAGCTGTTCCATCGTCTTTCCAGGGAACAGAGGTAAGACTGACTGGCCTGTAGTTTCCTGGATCCTCCTTCTTGCCCTTTTTGAAGACCAGAGTGACATTGGCCATCCTCCAGTCTTCAGGCACCTCACCTGTTCTCTAAGACCTGTCAAAGATGATAGAGAGTGGTTTGGCAGTCACCTCTGCCAGCTCCCTCAGCACACCTGGATGCATTCCATCAGGGCCCATGGATTTCATAGAATGACAGAACCATAGAATGGCCCAGGTTGAAAAGGACCACAATGATCATCTAGTTTCAACCCCCCTGCTATGTGCAGGGTCTCCAACCACTAGACCAGGCTGCCCAGAGCCACATCCAGCCTGGCCTTGAATGCCTCCAGGGATGGGGTATCCACAACCTCCTTGGGCAACCTGTTTCAGTGTGTCACCACGCCCTGTGTGAAAAACTTCCTCCTAATATCCAACCTAAACCTCCCCTGTCCCAGTTTAATACCATTCCCTTTGTCCTATCACTATCCACCCTTGTAAACAGCCGCTCCCCTTCCTGTTTATATGCTCCATTCAAGTACTGGAAGGCCACAATGAAGTCTCCCCGGAGCCTTCTCTCCTCCAAACTAAACAAGCCTAGTTCCCTCAACCTTTCCTCATAGAAGAGGTGCTCCAGCCCTCTGATCATCTTAGTGGCCCTCTGGACCTCCTCCAATTTGTGCACATTGATCCCACCCAGATGCTCCCAAACCACAACCTCATCAACCAGAGGGAAGCTCATGATTTCCCGGATTCTCTCTCTTCCCTCCAGGGTCCAGGCATCCTGAGGGGATTGAAACAAAGAATGAAGCAAAGAAGGCATTCAGCATCTCTGCCTTCTCAGCATCTCCTGTTACCAGGACAAATCATTTATCCCAAACTGAAATTAACCGTTTACAACTGTTTAATTTAAATATTATTTTAATATGTTTGAGATAGCTTGGAAATATGATCTCTTGAAAGAATGAGAAGACAGTGATTGGAATTACTGTTCTGATGGAGCTTTTTTTCTGGTCTGACATTTCACTGGAGAGCTGAGTTTAACTTCTGACATAAGTGGACAGATGGATAGACTAACATATATGACAATAATGTCTGAAAACTGCAGATGGACAGATGTTAGACCATTTAAAAATTCAAAGCAGGCTCATTTATCTATGGCCCTGGTTACATATGATGAAAACCTTAGGTAGGTTGACTCAACTGAGGAAAAAGTGAAATTAAAATTGATTTCTTCCTGCAGATCAAGTTAGAGGAGAAAGTTATCATGCTTGTGTTTTTAGATATAGGTGATAATGAGGAGGGATAGGAATGTAAAAGGGAGTGATGTCTACATTCTCGAAATGCATTTAGTGAGAATGATGAATGAGCAGCATGTTCGATGTTTCTGTGTGAATGGAAAATTCATCTTAGATCACTGTTATTTACTCACTGGCCACTCCAAAAAAAAAAAAAAAAAAAAAAAAAAAAAAAAGGCCAAAACAAAATCATTCACTAACTTTCACACTGGAAGTAAAGTATGCCATTTTTACTTCAGTAATGGCTTTGGTTGTTGCCTCAGACATTCTTGTGAAAGAAGCTAGGTTTTATTTTTAAATCATTATTAAAAAATACCAATTCTCCAGCTTTATGTTCTTTCTTTCCTCCTGTACAAGGTATGCACTCAGACAAGATCAGCTATTCATAGATTTGCAACCTTAAAACACACTCTCATCTTTCCTGCTATGCAGATGTCACACCCCATCAAGATTTCCTCCTTAATTTTGTTGCTCAAGCCAGCAGCACATTCCCAGCTGCAGCTAGCATTATCATATATTTATGAGGCATAGTAAAATCCCCTTGTAAGGAACTTGTAAGTAACAGAAGCAGTGTGAAGATAAATAAAAGTTAAAAACCACAGTGTAAAAATATCGCTATGATAATGCTTCCAAGAAGATTTCTCAGTGTCTTATTCTGTTTTCCTTCTTCCCACAGAGCCCAGTCCTATGCATGTGTGAAGTCTGTGGTAAAGTTTTTTAATCTGAGTCTGTGAAAGTTAGTCATCTTCATTGGATCAGTCTCTGAAAGGAAAATGAAAGCCATGCACAGGGCTTCTATAGATTTTATTCATCTACTTGTTATCTGTAGCATCCATTCTATCAGTTAGGATTTACTAGATACAGACACTTCTGGGGAAATATGTTTCTGCTACAAATGGACAGAATCTTCTGAAAGGAATTATTTCTTTATCACTTGTGGGAAAGAAGAACAATGAAGGGAGATGGGCTGCTGAAAAAGCTTTACTCTTAAAGAAATCATGCAGAGGCATTGGCTATTTCTGGTTGGTTGCCTGCTGTAGTTCATATTCAGTAAAGAAGGGTACAGACTACTATCTTGAAGCATCTCAACTTAATTCTTTCTAGTTCAATAGGATTTGCAATGAAAACTAATGCTGAGTTTAGGCCTTCACAAACTAGAAATCCTCCCCAAGTGGGACCTATGAAAGCTGAGTTTTTTCATCTTTTTCTCCTTCCTTCTTGCTGACTGGCACATACTTGAGTGTTTACCTTCATATCCCTTGCACGTTTTTTTCTTTATAGTCTCTCCGAAATCTCAATAGCAGCCCCCTACAAAAGTCTCTAAAGTAATAGTAACAACAATCAAAATCAGTTTTGGTGTCCAACAGTGAGTGAACTGTGAGTGCAGACGCTGCTGCAAACATTGACAATGACTAGTATAAATAATAAATAAATAATGATCAGCAATGTAGTCAGGGAGTTAAAAAGAAAGAAAGAAAGAAAGTAAAAAGAAAAAAAAGAAAAAAAAAGAAGAAAAGGTGCTCACAGTCTTTTTCACTTTGCAAGAAAATCTGTACACTTCTAGGGGAATGCAACTGAATAGTAATTAAACAAACAATAAGAGTATAGTAAACCTGAGCAGCAGAGACTACATAAATGACACCAACATGGAGTTTTCTAACATGGCTTACCATAAGGAACTTACAGGACTTGTAAATCTCTCTTTATCTTCAAGCACAAGGAAAAAAAAAATCACTGAAAATTTCTGAAAAAATTACAAATAGCTCACTTTTTTTTTTTCCCCCATGAGCCATTTAAGCAGGAAGCTCCATAAGAAGTGTTAAAAATAGTTGATACTTATAGAATCATGGAATCATTAAGGTCAACCCAATCCCAACATGTTCATCAACCCTCAGTGCCACATCTCCACAGTTCTTGGACACCTCAAGGGATGTGACTTCACCTTCCTGGGCAGCCTATTCCAATACACTACCACTCTTTCTATTCTAACCGTTCAGGATTTGCATACTAAAAAATCTCTCTCAGATAGATATATTTCCTAACAGCACAACATCTAACTAAAAGCAAACAATTTGGTCACAGTAGTCATTACCTGCCTATACATCAGTTCCCCATTCTATATTTCATTTCATTACATTTCCTGTTCCTCTGAGGTCAGCTTTCGGAGTCCAAGATTAAACATTCTGCCTTTCTTAATGTTTTCTTTCATAGCATCTTCAGTCTTAAAAGACCAGAAGTTTTTGAAACCATGCTTGATCTGTAAGCACTGAAAGGTGCCAAACCCACATACTTGTAAGTGTATACAAGATATCTTCTTTATAAGTTGCTTCTGTATTCTAAATATTCTCATTCAGGAATTAAATACTTGTTTGAATTGTGTCATTTGAATTCTCTTATTACCCCTACTACGAATTCAGAAACTTTGTAATTCGTATTACTCCATGGAAGTGCCACTTGAACCAAAACCAAAATCATCTTCTATAATTAATATAAAAAAATTAAGTCTAAAAGTAAACATATTTAAAACAAAATAAAATGAAATAAAACACTGTACACAAATAGATATATAAAAAAAAAACAAAACAAAACACAACACACACATAAAGCAACAGCAACCAAAAAAATAGCCAATCAAAAAAACCTGAAAATCAACAGATTCTGTTATATAACCATATCATAGAATCATAGAATCACCAAGGTAGGAGAAACCTCCAAGATCATCCAGTCCAATAATCCACCTATCACCAATATTTCCTCACTAAACCATGTCCATCAGTACAGCATCTAACTGCTTCTTGGACACCTCCAGTGTCAGTGACTCCATTACCTCCCTGGGCAGCCCGTTCCAGCAGCTGAACACTCAGTTACTCATTGATGGTGAAAACCATAGAATCATAGAATCATAGAACGGCCTGGGTTGAAAAGGACCATAATCACCATCAAGTTTCAACCCCCCTACTATGTGCAGGCTTGCCAATCACTAGACGAGGCTGCCCAGAGCCACATCCAGCCTGGCCTTCAACGCCTCCAGGGATGGGGCATCCACAACCTCCTTGGGCAACCTGTTTCACTGTGTCACCACCCTCTGTGTGAAATAGTACTTTGTAGCTGAGAATTTGCTCTATTAAATAGTGTATTTAATTTGCTCTATAGTCTATTTAATTTGCTCTATAGTCTATTTAATTTGCAGTAGTTTCATTGGAAATAAATAAGAGGCATTACTTTCTGAGTGACCTACCCATATTGTCAGAATGCAAGTGCCTACATTTCAATTAATAAATAACATAAAAAAAGACCACGACTGAGAATAAAATGTAAAACTTTCCAGTGTATCTCCAGTAATCACAGAAAAATTGTCCTACAGAAGAACAAACAAAACTCATTGGATTCTACACATGAACTCTCAAAAATGTGACATACTTCGTATAATGTACCATATCTCCTCACAGAAGATAGATATATGGCTACGGTTTAAAAAAATAATAATACTTTACCCTATATCATTGGCAAATGTTGAGTCTTAACACCAGCAGGCAGCTAGGCACCACACAACTGCTTGTTCACTGTCGTCAGGTGGGATGGAGCAGAGAACTGGAAAGGTAAAAGTGCAAGAATTTGTTGTTTGAGATAAACACAATTTATTAGGTAGAGGAAAATCCGTATACTTCAGTGAAATAAAATAAGAAATTCATTCACTACTTCCCAACAACAGGCAGATCTTCAGCCACTTGTAGGAAAACACAGCTCATTACACGTAACTGGTCATTACACGGTTTTTGAGAAGACCAGAGTACCATCAGTCTAATAGTTTGCCCTTTTGTTCCTTAGATTTTATTGCTTGATACTGCCTAATTTTCTATAACTCTTTGGTCATTTTGGGTCAGCTATTCTGTCCATGTCTCCTATACTATTCAGCCACCCCCAATCTCATTGCTGGCAGAGCAGCATAAGAAACAGGGGAAGTCTTGACTCTGTGAAAAGAATGCTCAGCAACAACTAAAACATCAGTGTTTTATCACCACTATTTTAATGTAGAATTCAAAGCAAAGGAGTGTAGAAGTCTCAGTGAAGAAAATTAACACTATCTAGGCTGATACCAGGACAATTCACAAATTACAGTGGATTGAAATTCCCATTTACCACTATGATAGCACTTCTTTACAAATTATTTGCAACTAATTTTGCAAATTGTGTCCTACACATTCATTTCATGTTGGAGGTTCAGAGTTCATGTAATACTTCATCTGGTCAGTGCAAACATTGCAAGTTTTGTTTCTACTTTAGATATGGCAATTTACATTACTTTTTTTTCTTACTGATCAATATGGAATTGCTCTCATATTCCATATATTTTGAAAAATAAGATGGAGCACTTGATGGTATTGTCATATTTATATATTTCTTTTTCAACTTCCTTCAGCTTTCTCCATTTTCTTCTCTCATCCTTTTTATTTTAATTTTTTTTTTTTTTTACATTTATTTCTGTGGTATGAAGATCTTCTGCTTATTTTAATTTTCTTCACAAGTTCATCTCAGCTATGTTTCTGTCTATTCTTATTTTATTTTTACACTTTTTGACCTTTGAGGCATAGCTCTCCTTGCAGATCAATCCCTTCTCCTACTCCTTTTAGTTGCTGTATTTATTTCATAGTATTCTGAGAGAGAGGTTTCTTCCTCAAGGGAGATCTGTAGCCCCTTTCTCAAAAGATATTTTTTCTTTCACTTACAATACAAGCTTCTGACAGTATTTACACTTTTGACTTAAAATAATTCCTTGCTTCTACTATGTTAAAATCCTTAAGCTCTTCAGTTCACTCAGCCCTGCTAACTACTTTCTTAGTTTCTCAAAGTTCACTCTTCTAAAATCCCAGACCTTAGACATATATTGACTTCTTACTTGTGCTGCATTTTGAATCAGCTTGTCATTACTCAATCTATGCTTACGCAATCTAAGTTTATTTTTCACAACCAGACCTCATACTACTTTTCCTCGATGTTCACATAAAGTAACACTAAAGAAGCATTGGTACCTTTTTAACTTCATAGATTATTTTGTATGTAAATTTGTCAACTGACACATTCAAGAATATTTATGACTTATGCTTAATATTATGCTCCTGTGGGAGCATGTTTTTTGAAATCAACTTCAGAAAGATAAAGTCACCCATAATCATGCATTTTCTCTTCTTGCTTCTTCTTTATGTTCTTATCAAGATCACTGCCAAAATCCAAGTCTGAATTATGGTGTCTAGAGGAAGGAAGGTCCCATTAGCATTGCTTTTAAACATACTTCTCTAGAGTGACTTCTGTTTCAAGGAATGCTTTTTCTTATCTATTTAATCATCAGTGATTGTGTTGATCTTTGTTTGAATCTTTTCCTTCTCCTTTTATCTTCCTTTATTTCTGTCCTGCAATAGAAATTCTTGTTTCTTTAATTTATTATTTTACCATGTTGTATTAATACTTAGACATTTTTGCAGTTTGGGTTTGATGTCAGCAGTTCTCAATTAGAATAGATGCTAGCTCTTCTCTAAAATATCATGTTTATTGCTTATCACTTTTTAAAAAAAATCCTTAAATGTTTATTTTCATCTATTCTTAAATATTTGTTTTTCACATTTACACATATATCAAAATTTACAGAACATCAATGACTACTAGTTATGTAAAAATTCTATTTTTGATAGGGCTAGCATGAATCTTAAAATGTTCTTTGTGATGTAAGCAGAGCATTTTATTTGAGAACAGTAATCTCTGTGTCTGGACTTTAAATATCTTGAAATGTTCTTGCTAGTACCAGTCCCTGAGGTAGATGTCAATCCTAAAAGATTTTGCCACGTTTCATCTCTTTTGCAGGAATAATGTAATTCTCTGAAATTCCATTTTTCTGCAAGTCTTCTCTTTATACCTCAGGCATTATCAGTTTCAGTTCACATCAGTGAGAATTTGATGGTGTCATTTAATCTTGCAGTATGAAGAATAACATGTGTCTTTGTTACCTCTAAAAGCAACAATCTGGTGCTTGCATTGTTTTTCAAAGCCAAATCCAGATTGTGTATTCTTTGCAAATTAGGCAGTCTGGATGAACAAAGAAAGAATGAATGTTACTGTTAACATTTCTGTGTCTTAATGTTTCAGAGTAGTCGTTTCAGAGACAGCATTTGATCTTATGTTTAAATAGACTAATGAGACCAGGTCTGTCATTTTTTTTATATCAGGTTACAAATATGTTTCATAAAAGCATAATGCCTTCTAAAATTACTAACCCCAGAATAGTCTATGATTTTGAAGTACTTCAGCCTGTATTAAGATGTCTATATTATCCTGAAGAAATTATCAAAATGATAAAATGTTATGTTGTATAAATTTTTTAGAAAGTCATATCTGTTCTTCTGACTCAGAACGGAGAGAGCTCTATAAATTTAATGGAACATAGAGTTTGAAATTAAACATTGTCATTAGTTGGCCATTTTAAATAAAATTGAGTAATGTCTAAAGCCCTCAAAGTTCTCCTGAAATCAGTAATTTAGAGATAACTTGGAATTTTAAATGTTCCTTTTCCCTTGATGTAAACACTCCTGTGGAACCAAATTCAGTGTAAGTCATCAAGATATACAGATATAATCAGTGTAGGTAAATGCAAAAGTGATGGTAGGAAGGATATGGTTATATATCATATCTGTATTTAGTTGAAACCTGTTCTAAGGCCTTATTAGCTTCAACTACAGCCGCTTTCACTATATGGTGTTTATTATAAATTCCATGAAGCTATCTAAGCACATCTGACACTTTTGAATATTTGTACGTTTATGCTTGATAACAGTTTAACCATTAATGGAAAAGCACACAGAAAGTGGGGGGGGGGGGAGGGGAGGGATGGGGAAATCTTAAAAAAAAAAAAAGTTTAAAATTAATTCCTTAAAGGAGATTCAAGTCTCAGTAAAATAATTACTTTGACAACACTTTTTTATCAAACACTGTATGTGTTTGATTTTTTACTGTTATACATTTTGTTTTTTTAATCTTGGGAAGTGTTATTGATTGTGAGAATTTGAGAAAATAGTCCATTAGACCAAAACATTCTGTGCACAGAATATTTCACTAGGTAAATTTATAAAAAGTTGGTGAATATATTAGACCAAATAGACCAAAGTCCAACATATGCCAATATATGTGGATGTTCACTAAGTCTTAAAAAACCAACATCCACAATATATTTTTTTTTCTACTGATAATTAATAAAAACAAAAAATAGCAGTCAAACATAAAACCAAAAAGCATTCAAGGCTTTTGTTTCCTTTTACGGATACACTCTCTGCCTCCTATGTCCTGATGCTATAATTGCTCAGAGTCCTAATTCATACAGAATTATTATTATTTTTTTCTTTATTGACTTAAGAATCATGTCCAAAAAGTCCATATCTCCACATCTGATAGACTTCCCAAGTTTACAGTCTGCAGCCTTGGAAAGATGAGACTCTGAAACTGGCTTATTTCTCAAATTAATACTTAGAAGTTTATTCAGAGGAAGACATTCAAGAAAAGAAAGTGAGACACAGCAGAGTAAGATGTAGAATCCCATGCAATAGGATGAAGAACGTGCAATGAAGAATCTTTAAATAAAGAATTTACAGTCAGTATGGTCTATAGCTAAACACTGGAAAATATAATATTGTCATTCTACTTTGCATCTCAGGAAATGAAATATCAAGACATTAAATGCTTTATCTACCAGAGTTTGCAGTTACTGTGCTATTTACTTATTTTCAAAACAGCATGCTTAATTCACTTACATTCCATGAATTTAATCACATAAATCAGGATGAAATGACTGCATAGTTGCTAAAATCTGTAAAGATGAAAAAATTCTCAAAAAATTTAGAAGTAGAATTTAGATATTTGGAGTATACATGTGCCTGATGTATTAAAATATATAAGAGTTTAATTGTATTTAAATCTACCCAGGGGGTGGTGGTCAATCTGTCAATGTCCAGAAGGAAATTAGTGACAAGTGGTGTCCTTCAGGGGGTCAGTACTGGGGCTCTTTTAATACCTTCATCAGTGACATCAACAGTGGGATTGAGTGTGCTCTCAGCAAGTTGGCAGATGATGCCAAACTGTATGGCACAATTCACAAGCCTGAGGGATCAGATACCGTTCAGAGAGACCTAGATAGGTTTGAGCAGAGGGCCCAGGTAAAACTCGTGAGGTTATGTCACGGAGTTATCTGAGTCCGTGGCAAGGGGAAGCACAGGCCCAGGATAAAAAAAAAAAAAAAAAAAAAAAGGATACCAGCACACCAGCACTTTGCCGCACAATCTGGCCAGCCCCGGCCTCACAGTAGGGCGCGCCACGGGCCACACCTTCTGGGAGGGGGAGGGAAGGACAGAGAGCTAGTAGATGGGTTTAACAAAAGGAACACACCGGCAACAATCTGAGGAGGAACGTAATTTACTGAATCCAACAAAATTAAACAAAATGACAAAATGAGAGAGAAGAGTACCCAAAGTGTGAGGGAAGCACGTGCCCTTCTCCATAGCAAGCTGAGCCAGCCCCGACAGCCAGAGAGATGCCTGGGGTTCCTGTCCAGAGCTCTACCTCACTTCCTCTAGGCTCCAAGTCCTCCCAGGATGCCCCCCCCCCCCCATCAGAATACTCAAAATATCCTTAAGAGGCAGTAAACGGAACCAGAACATTAACTCTTTAACTTCTACTGGTTCACATGATGTTCTGATGTGGAATACTGACAACAAAAAATCAGAAAACCACAACAGGTTAAATAAATTTAAGTGCAAAGTTTTGCACGTGTGTGATGTCAACCCCAGCTATCAATACAAGCTGAGGGACATACAGATAGAGCACATCCTTGTTGAAAAAAACTTGGGGGTAATGGTGGATAGTAAACTTGACATGAACCAGCAGTGTACCCTCACAGCCCAGAAAGCCAAACATTTCCTGGGCTGCATCAAAAATATGTGATCAGCTGGTTGAAGGAGGTGATCCTGCCCCTCCACTCTGTGCAGGTGAGACCTCACCTGGAGTGCTGTGTCCAGATGTGGAGTCCTCAGTACAGGAGAGATGTGGACCTGTTAGAGTGGGTCCAGGGGAGGACCACAAAAATTTTCCACAGAATGAGTACCTTCCCTACAAGGACAGGTTGAGAGAACTGGGCCTGTTCAGTCTGTTGAAGAGAAGGCTCTGAGGAGACCTGGTAGTGACCTTTCTGTATCCAAAGGAGGGCAGTAAGAAAGAAGAGGACAGACTTTTTAGCAGTATCTGTTGTGACAGGACAAGGGGAAATTGTTTCAAACTAAAAGAGGGGAGATTTGGATTGGACATAAAGAAGAACCTTTTTTACAAAAAGAATGATGGGGCATTGGAACAGGTTGCCTGAAGATGTGATGGAGATGCCCTTGGAGTCATTCAAGGTTGTCATGGTTTCATGATTTTTGGTTATTGGTATTCCACATCATAACATCATGCAGTGTACTGGGAGTTAAAGAGCAAATGCTCTAGTTCCGGGTACTTGTCCAGAAGAGAAGAGGAACTACGTTCCCCAGAAGACTGTCCGAGTACTGTTATCATTCCTGCTCAGGGGAACAGATATAAGGCCTGTAGATCACCTGACCTGGGTTGTCTTTTCTTCTTCTCTCATTGTGCTCACTTTCGGATCGTCTCGCTGCTGCTCCCGACTGCACGCAAGGCTTCAGTATTAGTGTAAGGCCTTTAGCTCTTGGACAATCCTCCTCTCAATTATATTTGATTTTATTAACAATTATATTGAATTATATTGTATTATAGTATGTTATCGTGCATTCCGATGCTATATTTATTAAATTAGTTTTTTTTCTCCTCAGATCCTTGCCACTGTTTTTTTTTTAATTATTCTTTCTTGTGGGGGGATCCCCTGTTTCCCTTTTCCAGAGGCGCGGATTTTGTAAAAAAAATCCCTCCACCCCACTAGTCACGGAACCGGGCCAGACCAGTCTGTAAACTGTCGACAAAGGGGAGGCTGGACCAAGTACTGACCAATCTGATCAAGCTGTAGATGTCCCTGCTCATTGCAGGGAAGTTGGACTAGGTGACCTTTAAGGGTCCCTTTCAACTCAAAAGATTGTATGATTCTATGATTAATTTACTTATTGTCTATAATAGAATTATTATATCACTTTATTGATTTCAAGTTAAAAGTATTGTTCAGGGTCAGGTGGGATGCTGGTGGCAAAGCTGGCGAAAAAGACAGTTATCTCTTAGATCAAAGCTCAATGCACTAATTGCAATATTGCCTTCTTGTACTAGAAGTCAGGTGCATATAACGTTGTCTTGCAAATTACCTTAAATGCTACAATTGCTAAGATAAACATTAGAGTCTGGTGAACACTCTGATTATTGCATGCAACATCTGCAGTTAATTTTCATATTCATTTACAGGTCATCACTTTTTGCAAGATTTGCTGATACAAAACAACTTCCTTACAATTTCCTCAAACAAATAGACCAGTCAAAATCCAGCCTTCACTATTTATGCTTGAATGATCTTAGAAGCTTTACAAAGTCATTAATGTCTACTCAACATCACCTGATAAATATTCATAAATGTTAACAAACAACTTTCCTTTTCTGATTATGTTTTTGAATACTGCCTATTTCACTGTCTTGAGTTAAATCAATACGTAGAATCATAGACTCATATAGTGGCTTAGGTTGGAGGGGACCTTGAAGATCACCTTCTTGCCATGGGCAGGGTTGTCAGCCTCTAGATCAGGTTGCCCAGAGCCTCATCAAATCTGGCCTAGAATGTCTCCCAGGGACAGGACATCCACAACTTCTCTGGGCAACCTGTTCCAGCACCTCACCATCCTCTGAGTAAAAAATTTCTTCCTAACTTCTAACCTAAATCTACCCTCTTTAAAGCCACTCCCCCTTATCCTATCACTGTCAGACCACATCAAAAGTCAGTCCTCCTTCTGCTTGTAAGCTCCCTTCAAGTACTAGAAGGCTGCAATGTGGTCTCCCCAGAGCCTTCTCTTTTCCAGACTGAACAAGCCCATATCCCTCAGACTTTCTTCACAAGAGATGTTCTCCAGCCCTTTGATCATTTTAGTGGCCCTCGTCTAAATACACTATAACGACTCTGCATCCCTCCTGTATTAGAGGCCTCAGGCGTGGAGTACTCCAAATGGGGCTTCACTATGGAAGAGTGGAGGGGCACAATCAGCTCCCTCGCCTTGCTGGCCACCCCCTTTTGATGCAGCCTAGGATACTGTTGGCCTTCTGGGTGATAGGAGCACATTGCTGTTACATTTCCAGCTTTTCATTCATTAGGACCCCCAAGTCCTTCTCTGCAGGGCTTCTCTCAGTATATTCTTATCCCAGACTGTATTTGTATCTAAGATTGCGTTGACCCAGGTTCAATACCTTGCACTTGGTCTTGTTGAATCTCATTAGATTCTCATGTGCACACTTTTTGAGCATGTTCAAGTCTCTGTGGACACTCCCTTCTTTGTGTCAACTGCATTATTCATTTTGTTGTCATTATTGTACTTGCTGAGGGTACACTCTATTCCATTGTCTATTTCATTGATAAAGATGTAGAAGAGCTCTGGTCTCAAGATGGACCTCTGGGTCAGCACTCATGGCTAGATTCTAACTGGACATTGAGCCACTGACAACAATTCTCTGGCTGGGTCCATGCAACCAGTTTTATATCCATTTAATAACCCAGCCATCAAATTCATATCTTGCTAATTTAGAGATAAGGGTGTGGTGCAAGATTATGTCAACAGCCTTGTACAAGTCTAGGCAGACAGCCCTTCCTTTGTCCACCAGCGCTGTCACAACATCATAGAAGGCCACCGGATTGATCAGTTGCAGTCTTCTCTTGTTGAAAGTGTGCTGGCTGTCTGAGATCACCACCACATCTTGCATGTGCCTTCACATTTCTTCCAGGAGGATTCACCCCATGATCTTCCCAGGCACAGACGTGAGGTGCATCAGCCTGTAGTTCACCAGGTATTTTTTCTGAAGACAGACAGCTCCAGCATGGCTGTGTTCTGCACTGAAGCAAGGAATTGCCTACACAGGGCAACCAAATTCCTGTCAATGAGGAGCTGACAGATTCCATTGCCTTCCATGTGGCAGTGGCTCTGGCATGGTGGGGACAGGGCCAGGAGCAGTGGTATCACATCCTGCAATTATAAAAGCATCCACTAAGGAGTGCAGCTTCCAGAAGCACTGCAAACGGAGTAGGTAAGCAGAGCATGGTGTATCAATAAGAGTATGGCATGTCAGTTTCTGCAGCAGTTTGAGCAGGAAGGGCAATCAGGGAGGGCAAACTATCCCTACCCACTTGAGGGACTGGCTCACATATTGGTTGCCTTTTAGGCAACAAATCTAACAAATCTTCCATACCTATAAGAAAGGCACTAGAATGATACATCCCAAAGAGTAGTGGACCCACTGCCCTGTCTCTGTTGGGCAGAGGGAATCTAGGAGATGGGGTGGAATGGAACCATATACCTGTTTGGCACTACAGGAAAACCCTTTCCCTACCTACCTTGATTCCCCAGATGTTCCTACGTAATAGGTTTGAGGCTCTGGAATTTGAGGGGCTGGTAAGTGAGGATGTGGTGAAAGGCCCACCCAGGAGACTGTCTAGGGTGAGGAGGTAGTCTCTACGACTCAAGATTGCCTCTGATAAGAAGAGTAATAGTCATGGGCAACTCCTTTCTGAGAAGAATAGAGGGCTTCTTATATCAGCTTGACCCTACCTGTAAGGAAGTGCAGCTATGAAGTCACTGAAAGTAGCTTGAGGGCTATCAAAAAGACCTTCAGGGGACAGGAGCAGTTAGTGGGCAGAGCAGGTGAACAGGTGGTGTTTTCTTTTCTATCTTCAGTGACAGGGAGGGATACTGAGAGGACCAGGAAAACACATCTATTAAATACATGGATGAGAGGCTGGTGCAGCCACAGGAATTTTGGCACTTTCAACCATGGGGTGGTTTACTTGGCACCTGGCCTGATGGCTGTTGATAGGTCATAAGAGGAAAAGAATTATGGCCCAGGAGTTTTCTGGCCTCATTGACAGAGCTTTAAACTAGGCTTGGAGTGGGAAGGGAGTGATAGTGAGCTTGTCCATGACAAGGTACAGGCTAGCATAGCTAAATTAGAAGAACAAGATGCTAGTGGGGGACCTCAACCTGCTGCATCTTACGATAAATATACTATACAGCAAGCTATTGGGGCTCATCACCAGGGCTTTAAATGAGATTTGATGGGGGAAAGGGATGTATTGTTGAGGAACAGAGAAGAGTCAGAGAACACTGTTAATTTAGGAAGCAGTAAGGGGAAACCTCAGATTTGTCCCAGAGGTCTTTGGGAAAGGTCCTCTAAGAAGGTAATGCTGCTGAAAGCCTAGATGAAGTGCCTCTATACCAATGCATGCAGCATGGGAAATGAATATGAGGAACTGAAAAGTGTGGTGCAATTGGAAAACTACAGTCTTACTGCTATCAGAGAAACATGATGGGATAACTCACATAACTGGAATATCATGAGGGATATGAGATTTTTAGAAGGGGTAGGTAAGGTAGGAGAGCTGGAGGAGTTGCTATGTTAAGAAGTGGATAGACTGTGAACATCTGCCCCTGAGAAACGGTCATGTACAGGCTGAGAGCTTGGGGGTTAAAATTAGGGACTGGACCATTAAAGGGCATGTAGTGGCTGATGTCTACTACAGATCATCTGATCAAGCGGAGCCTGTTGACGAGGCCTTCTTGCTTAAGCTAAAAGAAGCATGTCTCTCACAGGCTCTTATCCTGTTGGAGGATTTCAGTTGCCCAGATATTTCAACATGGTGAGCTGCAAGAAGTCCAGTAGACTCCTGGAGTCTATTGAAGACAACTTTCTGGTTCAGATATTGACAGACCCACTAGACGTGAAGTGTTGCTGGACCTGATGCTCTCCAACACAGAAGAGAGAATTAAAAAGGTTAAGATCAGAGGCAGCCTGGGCTGCAGCGACCATTCCCTGGTTGAGTCTATGATCTCAAGGAACGCAAGCTCTGCAAGATATTACTTCTGATTTTATATCAGTATGATTGGGGATAATTTTATGAGTGAAAATTAAATAATGAATATAAAAAGACTTAATAGGACATTTGTCAATTTTAAATTTGCTGCAGCATTACTAAAAATATAGATAATTTTAGTGATTAAATTCTGAAGCATTACATTGGGATTCAGTGTCTTCATCCTACTTCTTTTCTTCAAATCCCTCCTACTCCCAATATGTTCAGAAATCATTTTACTAAGACTTTCTTGATGTAATTTTACTATTTTATAGCATCCTAGTCTTATGAATGTTCATGTTCTAGCTATTTTTACTGAAAAACCATGTTTCGTCACAAACTCATGACTAGAAAACAACAGAGCAGAGTTTTCTCATATATAGAACAGGATTTGAAAAAGATTTTTTCTTAAGATGTAATGTTCAGAAAATGTGTTGTTTTGCTTTACTTGAATTTCAATGATGTTTTTGTTTGTTTGTTTGTTGGTAAAAGAATATGAATATAACCACACATTTATCACTTTTTTGTGATAACATACTTTAGACCATCAAAGTTTCAAACCTGACATGTTTATAGCAACCCTAGGGAGCTTCGTCCTGAGGGCACCACAGGAAAACTACCCTAATCTTGAAATATGAAATCTGAGATCTTTTACTCATACAGTAAAAGTATACTTTAAAAGTATACAGTAAAAGTATACTCATACAGTAAAAGTATACAAAAAAATACAGTAGCTAAGGAATTCATAAACTGTGTGTTCCCAGAGGTTGAAACTAGTCACTTTCTATTTTGTATGTTTGGCCTCACAGTTCAACTCCTGAATAGTGTGAATCTTAGTATGAAACTGCTGGTCTTATTTTTGTTTCTCTATTAGTTTCATTTCACCCCAAAATAAGCCTCTTATGTGTGTGTGGGGGGGGGGGGGGGGGAGGGGAGGAGCCTGTGCAAGCACAAGGTTTGATATTTAGATTGCTCAGGGTGTGTGGAAATCTCTTCGTTGTTTCCAGACAGTTCAGACAGGTCCTCCCCACATATTTGAAGACCTAGACTCAAACATGTTTATGAATGAGAAGTATATCTTATTGAAGGTAGTGAATAATGTAACAGAATGTATGAGGATATTTGTCACTGAGACCCTAACTCAAGGGAATTTCAGGTAAATGCTAAGTCACATTAAAATACAAGGACTGCTCCAAAAATGCCTCCTATTTTATTCTACTGGCTCACAATGTCAGAGTCAGATATTGATGGTATGGCAACAGAGGTTCAACCTTTCCGTCAGCATTTCATGAAATTTTGTTGCTGTGCAACACACTGGTAGCAGAGAGGCAGTCTAATGAAATGGCATCTGAGATGGAAGTGTGTATGAAACAAGGATGTGTAATTGATTTCCTCCATTCGGAAAAAAATTGCAACCACTGACATTCACTGATGCTTGCTGAATGCAGCACAGTGAGGCAATGGATGGTAAATTTCAGCAGTGGCAACAGTAATGTGTAACACAAGCCATGTTCTTGATAACCATGTACAGCTGTTACAAAACGAAGTGAAAAGCTTCTCAATCGGCTCATCCATGTAAATCAGTACATTACAAATAGCTATGTGCAGAACTGAACATTGTGCATTGGAAACAATGGTAGCAATGTCAGAATATTGCAAAGTTTGCATGTTTGTGCATGCAAGTTTGTCAGCATCAACTAAACAAGTCTGAGGCTGAAGGTGACATTTCCTGGATTGCATCATTACCAGTGATGAGACATCATGTCATCACTGTGAGCAGGAGTGAAAATATCAGTCCATGGAGTGGGGACATGTGAATTTCACTCTGAATAAAAAGTTCATGACACAGACCTCAACAGGTAAAGAGATGTGCACTGCATTTTGGGATAAGAAAGGAGTGATTCTTCTGGATTTCCTGGAACATGGACACACCATCAGCTCTAACTGCTATATCATGACAGGCTCCATGCCAGTTAGATGATGGTGGAGCGCAATGACAATCTTGGTTGGACTGTTTTACAGCACCTACTGAATAGTTTATATTTAGTGCCTTCTGACTTCCATGTGTTTCGACTGATGAAAGAACTGCATGGACAACATTTTCCTAGATGTCACAGCAGCTGTCAAAGAGTGGGTCACATTCACCGGTGCAGATTTTTATAAGCGCAATATGCAGGAACTTGTTCATTGCCAGTGAAAATGCATAACTAATGGTTGTGAGTGCATTTAAAAGCAGTGTTTTGTAGCTGAGAATTTACTCAATCAAATAGTCTTATTGTATTCCTTGTATCTGTTGTAGTTTCCATGGAAATAAATAGGAGGTGTTACTTTCCAGACAGCATAGATATAAGCCATTAGTTTCTACAAATAAAATCTGGTTGTTCTTTCCAATATTCATTTTGCTCTTGAATAGAAGATTTTCCTTTGTGGATTACTTAGCAATCATACTGGGAAAACATTTTGGTACAAATAGGATAGGATAGGATAGGATAGGATAGGATAGGATAGGATAGGATAGGATAGGATAGGATAGGATAGGATAGGATAGGATAGGATAGGATAGGATAGGATAGGATAGGATAGGATAGTTCTGTTGAAAGGGGGCTTCAAAGATCATCTATGTGCATGCTTTTTCTTGAAATACATAGAACTATTTATTTACTAATTCAGCGTGAGATTCAGCACTAAGCCCAAACAGATTGGCAGTTTCTAGGACATTTTGTGTTTTATGACATCAGATGTAGTCGACAACTTCTCACTGATCACTTAGTGCAAATGGCATTCTGCCACAGCTACTAAACCTAGATAAAGATTTCTAACTCTAAAGTGCTCTGGGGATTAAATGAGGCTTTTAAAGCTGTAAGTAATTAGCTGAAATGTTTATAAAAGAAGAAAAGTAAGTGTGCTGAACTTTTTTTAACTGAAGTATTTACATTTTCTGACTGACAAAGCTCTTTAATATATTTTTGTGTGGGTGTACCAGCTGTTCTATATGTAAAGTTGTACAAAGACTCTTCTATGACTGTTAACCATTACACAAATGCTTTCTTGAAAGGAACTGTGCTTCATGGCATAGTCAGTCTATCAAAAAGTTTTTGTTTTTAATGTATAGTATAGTTTTCCCAGTATCTAACTTCAGATACTTCATTTACATGCCTAAATTAGAAAATGGTCTCCTCCTGAGAATTCAGATCTCCTAAGCTCACTAGCACTCACTTAAGTCAGACACTGAATAGAAATCAGACAGTAACTACAAACGTCTGTGAGAGAAGCAAAGTAGATGGGTGAGCGTATCAATCAGCTTTATGTCAATCTTAATGTACCAAGTACATGTGTGTCATAATTAGAAAAGATTATGAAAGTTTATAAGTAATCAGAGCATCCTGATAAAGAAACTTGTGCTTTCATAACATAACACATTAAAAAAAAAAGAGTAAACTCAAGAAGAATCTTATGTAGGCTGTATTGACTCAAAGAACTCTGAGTATATATTTAGTAAGATTAGAAATCTACATAAGAAGCTTGAAAAATTGAGTATATATAATCACTTTGCTTCTGAGGCATTATTGATTCTTTTAAATGAAAAGGGACTAGGAATCAACTGTTTTCCAGAGGCCACAAGAGCACCAGTTGACTGGGAAGAGTCAGTGGAAGCAGACCAAAGAGAGACAAGCAGTTATCTAACAATTAAGCATTGTGGGTGATTATGTCTTAGTCAAGTGCCTATGCTTGTCTTTATTTCTTCTATTTAGCAATGTCACAGGACAACAGAATCACAGAATGGCCTGGGTTGGAAGGGACCTCAAGGATCATGAATTTCCAATCTCCCCACCAAAGGCAGAGCCACCAACCTCTCCATTTAATATTAGACCAGGCTGCCCAGGGCTCCGTCCAACCTGGCCTTAAGCATCTCCAGGGATGGGGCATCCACAACCTCTCTGGGCAGCCTGTTCCAGCACCTCACCACTCTTATAGTAAAGAACTTCCCCTACATCCAATCTGAATCTTTCCTCCTTCGACTCAAAACCATTTCCCTTTGTCCTATTATCTACACTTTCAAAGACTTGACTCCCTTCCTATTTATAGGCTCCCTTTAGGTACTGAAAAGCTGCAATTAGGTCACCCCACAGCCTTCTTTTCTCCAGGCTGAACAAGCCCAGCTCCCTCAGCCAGTCTTCATATGGGAGGTGCTCCAGCCCCCTGTTCATCTTTGTGGCCCTTCTCAGAACCTTCTCTCTGTCTTTCTTGTACTGGGGTCTCTGTCTTTCTTGTACTGGGGGCTCCAGACCTGGTCATAGTACTACAGATGGGGCCCCACAAGAGCAGAGTAGAGAGGGACAATCACCTCGCTGTCCCTGCTGGCCAGCCCTCTTCTGATGGAGACCAGGATACCATTTGCTTTCTGAGCTGCAAGAGCACTCTGCTGGCTCATGTTCAGCTATTCATCCACTAGGACCTGGAGGTCCTTCTTTGCAGGGCTACTCTCAAGGATTGCTCCTTCCAGTCTGTATGTATGCCTGAGATTCCTCTGGCCCAAGTGCAAATCCAGACAGGCTGTGGGATCTCCATCCTTGTAGGTGTTCAAAACTTGACAGAACATGGTCCTGAGAAACCTGATCTGATTAATCTTGTTTAGAGCTGGGAAGAACAGGAGCAGGAGTCTGAAACATCCTCTGAATGTCCTTTTCAAACATCATTTTTTTCTGTTGAGTATAAAACAGATGTATCAGATTAAAGATAAATTTTGTGGCCACAATGTTTACAAGAGAACTTATAATCTTCCTTTAAAAAAATGCAATCTGTATTTTGATTGTCCAGTTTCAACACTAAAAACTTGATATTACCTCTGAGAAAACTGTAAATACTAATGCAAAAAATAATTATGTTATAACCTTATTTACTTTTGAAAATAGAAGGAAAAATATATATATCAGTCCTTTCAAGGAGTGTGTGTTTTCTCAAAATTTCCTTCAGAATTTATCTACTATAATAAAAAACAAAAAATAAATTGCGCAGGAAGAATGGCCGTGTAATTTATTATAGCAGACAAACACTTCTGGCTGCTCAGAAGCACATCTCAGTTACATGATGATGCCAAATGCTGCATTCTTTTGACCTCCAGAATAATGTGACTAGGTGTGCTATAAATATTAATAGTCAATTTAGTTTCTTATGTAATTATTTGTATCCTGAATGGATGCACAGTAAAGGGCTAAAATGATTGCCGATGAAAACAGTCAGAGAAGATGGCGTTTTCAAATAATTTTAAAACAAATCTGTTCTATTCTGTATTTATGAACTATAATTTAAGAGATTTTAACAATGCAGTCCCAGACATTCCGCATCCTATCATATCTGCTGACGTATTGGATGTACAGTACTGAAGCTGATGATGTGAGCAGGGGGCAGATTAAAGTTAGTGCACTTTTATTGAAGTTACAATCCTCACTGACAAGCTACCAGTGAGACTGTCCTTTACCTCAGAATACCTGAAGATGGGGCTGACTGACTGTACAGCAACCTCATCTTCTTTCTACACTAAATGGAAAAAGATGAGAATGGCCTCTTGAAACTCCCTGAGTTCCCATCTAAAGGATGCTTTCCCCATAAAGGAGCATTGTGGTTGGAATGGTATCTTCTCCTTGACTTCTGACCTCCTTTCTCTAGTCATGTTTAAATCTAGAAGGAAAAGGAGGGCCTTGGCAACCAAAGATTGAGCTGGGAACTGCTACTTTAGAAGGAAGAAATGTGTGTATCATTTTCCATATTTGCTGCATGCTGTTAGTTTGAAAGGATGAAAAACCTATTCTGGGTTTTTATGCTGCTCTGAATTGCCTGTTTTAATTGCTCATGTTTCATCTACAAAAGAACAGCACAAGGATCTTGCTACTTGCTAAATACAAAATTTTCATACTTACCCTATTGTCTTTTTTAATATAACTATCAGTACATATATGCTATTTGTAATGAAGCTGATTCCTTTATTTCTTGAAATCGGTTTTTCTTTCAGCTCTACATAATCATCAATTTAACCATAGAAATGTACTGTTCCATATTTAAAATAATATACTCGGATATTAACTATCCAAGTAAGGAGGCCAAATTTCTCTCTTTCTTGCTCACCCTCTCTCTTTCTCTTTACTTTGATAAGACTTTCTTTGAAAACACTTTGAGTCATTCCTTCAAGGATGAAGCTAAAAGAGAAAAGGCTAAAATATGCCAGAGTACTTTATTACTTTGGGGGAAGGAAAAAAAAAAAGCAAACAACAACAAAAAACCAAATACTAACAAAACAACAAAACTAACCACAATCCTGTATGTATCAATCACAGGAAAAAAAAAATAGAATATTTAATTTTAACTTGCTGGCAATTAATTCAGTTCTCTGAATATTTGGACTTACATGGTATATTACTGACAAAGAATTTAAATCACTAGTGACTGAAACAGAGCTGTCATCCTGCTAATATTTAATATCATCAACAGGCTTATATTGCTTATATTACTCTACAGATTTCAGATGATATTTATTGATTTATGTGAGATATTAGAAATTGTCCTAATGTTACTCTCAAAACTGAAATGCAAGACTTTCATTAGCTTTTCTCTAATTCAGCCAAGTTTTTCCAAATACTTTAGTTTTGGAGGTACATTATAAAAACTGGTATACTCTGTTACAGTTACTTAACAGGAGCACAGAGAGATGAATAACACTTCTGTTTTATTACTATTATTATTATTATTTTATTTTTATTTTATTTTATTTTTATTTTTCCCTAGCTATTACTTTCACATTATATCTGAAGGCAAAGTTGGAAATGCTTTTGTAGTTGAAACATCATGACTCAGCTGTCGCTACTCCCTCCACTGTGCATGAATTCTGAAAAAGCTTAGAGAGGAGTGAGCTATGTTCCCTGTCAGAGACCAGAATGAGCAGAGCAAGTGGAACAGGTAATATTATGAGTCAGTGCAAAAAAATAAGTTGGTAACCTGAGAAGTCATTAGCTATGCTGACAATTACATTGCTTCTCATAAATAAAAGGGGTTTTGAATCTATTCATATCTCAAAACAGTGTCATGAACTGGCTCACTGTTTAAAGGCTGCCTCACTCCCTCTCTTGTTATCAGGTTAATAATTGTATGCAGTACTCAAAGTGGAGAAATGTACAGTGTTTCAACTCACTTCCTGAATTTTTATCACAGTAGTGTAGAGATCCTCATTGAGTTGGTAGCCAGAGTTGATACTGTAAGGAATATCCAGGGGATCATGTCCTGACAGAAATTTGATTCAAGGATCTGAAAAACAGCAAAACTAAGCGGAATGAAATGCAGTCATGACTTAGGTCTTGTATACCATAAAGGAAGGGTTGTACTTTATGAGTACTCATCAGAGATAGAAGCTTTTGGGAAGCGACCAGTGTGCAAGTCTTGTTACTGTACAATGCCTTGACTGGAATACAGGACTTTCCTGATGCAATATTTGTACAGTATTTTATAGATACTCGTAGAATCATAGAATCCTTAGAGTTGGAAAGGACCTTTAAAGGTTACCTAGTCCAACTCCCCTGCAATGAACAGGGACATCCACACCTAGATCAGGTTGCTCAGAGCTTGGCCTAGCTTAACCCTGAATGTGTCCAGGGATGGGGCTTCCACCACATCTCATATTCAAGTATCCAAATATGTGAAAAGACTCACTCTGTTCTATGTGAAGTCTGTGTAAGCTTACTTACACAGGAAGACATCTGCACCCAGAAAAGAAAGAGAGAAATTAAATGGAAATTAATCTTAAGGTTGAATTTATCATTAGCTTCCTACTACCTTAAATGGAAATCGGATACTTAAATCATATCAGAAAAGCTAAATGTTTCTGGTGATCTAGTACTGTTTGTTTTTTTTTTTTTTTTTGAAAAATATGAAGAAGGATCTGAGCAGAATATCTCAAAAATCTCCAGTTTTCTAGATCTGATATATAACATAAGAAGACTAATTTCACAACTGTAGACTCAAAAAAAAAAAAAAAAAAAAAAAAGTTTGCCAAAACTTTCTGGAAATTTGGGCTATTAATTCCAGCTATTGAGAAGAATGGTATAAAAAGTAATAAAAGCTAGAATGCTTATCACATAATTTTTAGGAAGGATGACAAATATGCTTAAGAAAAAAGTAGATAACATGATCTACCAGAACTATAAAATTATAATCAAAGTAGAAACTACTCAAAAGAAAAAAAAAAAAAAAAAAAAACAGGAGGAAAAACAAACAAACAAACAACAACAACAAGAAACATAAACATATTTTTCCCTCTTTGCTGCAATCTAGTTAAGCATGAGATTATTTATTTCTCTAGCATACTTTATGGTGAGGCTGTGCCAGCTGGTTCCTTGCTTGGAGTGTCATTCTGACTTTGTAGTTAATTTTCATCTCTCTGAACAAGAAGGCTTTGCTTCATATCCTATTAGCTGATAGCTATAATGATATTGAAGATTACTGTTAATGAGGGTTCAGTGGTTAGACATCATGAAGGTACCATCTTTAAAGTGAGATATTACACCATGTTTTCATTTGCAAGTTTCTGATTTTTTTTTTTCAGACACATGTTAAAAATCTCACAGCACTTTGGGATTTAGCCAACATTCCTTATCTAAATTAATACCAGTGCAGACTAATTAGAAACAATATAAATATCCACAGCTGTTTGTATGAAAGTTTTGAATGCAAAGTACTGTCTTTGCACAAACTGGTGCATTACAGGCATACAAATTATTGGAAGATGCAAATTATAGGAAAAAAACAAATGTGAAACAAAATGATACAACCTGTGCTTGTTTTCACTTGCATTATTATTATTGTAACAATTCTATCATCTGCATTAGTTAGGCTTTTATAAATACCGAAGTGAAATAAGGAGATGCACCATTTTTATTTATCATACATACATGAAGGGATATTTTTCCTGTTATTTTAAATTTGGCTTAGAGATTACACCAAGGAAAAAAAAAAATGTCTTTCTCAAAATACTTAAGGCATATTAAAAAAACTCTTGGGGAAAAAAAAAATAAATCTTCTATATGTTTCTAGTATTCAGTTGTAGTTTTCTTCTCTGAAATGAAGTAATGGATCTCTTTAAGGCAAAAGCAACAACGGTGAAAAAAATACAACAACAAAAACAAACAAGCAAACAATAATACTTACGCTTTGGACTATCCCTAGAACTATAAACAACAAATGAAAAAGTTAATGTCCCCCTTTCCATTATCTCAAGATAAAAAAATTATAAAAAGTTCAGTCAAATTAATACCAAATACTTTCTGGTTTTTGTTGTTGTTGTTTGGTTGTTTTTTGTTGTTGTTGCTTGGTTGGTTGGTTTTTTTTGTTGTTGTTGTTTGATTGTTTGTTTACATTAGGTCTTTATGAATCCTTCCAAAACTATATGAAGACAAAATATTTCAGACAAAGTATTACTCTTAAATACTGTTATTATTTTATGTTTTTATATTTTTATTTTTTGCAAATAGAAGAAACTTTGAATCTATTTAATTCAAGTAATATTTAGCAACAACAAGAATAAGAATACAAGGACTTTGGGCAAAGAGGAAGGAATAGTAAATTAAAATGTAACAGAAAAAAAAAAAACATTCAATCTGGAATGACATTTTCTAGACGGTGTATATATTGAAAAGCAAAATTAGAAGGATTAAACACAAACTAAAAACTCAAGTTCTAAAAAGTCAAAATTGTCTGTTCAGTCATAATTGCATCCTTTTTGAGCATGATTGTACAGCTGTAACAATCATTTTATTAAATTATTTTTTATTGTAGACACTTCATACAGCAAATGGATAGTATTTTAAAAATGTGCAGTAATTTAGTACTTTTTCTCTTAATTATTTAACATCTTAGTCAATTATTTACAGCACACTACTCCAACTTCCTTTTAAAGATAGACTTGGCATATTTAGTAATTATCTTCATGGGCTTTCCTATAATTTTATCCCTCTACAATCTGAATGATTCAATACCTTATCTATTTTTTTTACACTCCTTACTGAAGAAGAGATTGTCTCAGAAGTAGAACTTAGATGGAGCCTGAAAAGATGCACTGATATTTATGTGTCCAAACTGATTTGTAGAAATCTTGATTTTTAAAGGAAATCAGCTTCCTGTAAGAGTTTTGTTCATAGCATGGATCCACTGGCTTTAACTGCAGCTATGACTACTTAGTATTAGTGCAAATGGGACACCAGGGTGTCACTGTGTGCACCTATAAAATAATATATGTGAAGTCTCCATGCCTTTGTCACACTAATTGACCATCCTAATGTTCAATATTTTTTTTTCCTCCCCTGAAATTTTTTGCTTATACAACTTAAAATCCTTACAGATATTTTGTGGAAGATTGAAGTATTCTTTCATTACTTCATGACATCAGTTGTAACACAAGTGTATTCTGTACAACAAGTAGGATCAGGTTCTGGTTGGAAGCATGTCTGAACACCCCATATTATGGTGAATCTCAAGTTGTGCTATGAAGAATTTTATATTTTTTAAATTCTTATTTGCCATCTGATTGCTTTATTTGCCTGTTAATAATCTTTGACCACAAATTTTTGATTTGTGAACAGCTGAAGTGTCCTTGCAAAAGAAAATTTGGGAAGAACAAAAGAAGGACAGGGGGGCCCTGCAAAATAAGATAAAGAAGAAGTTGTGAAGAGTTTGAGTAACAAGGATCTGGTTAAACCAACTTATATTGCAAGTATATGGCAGGAGATGATAGCTTAGCACCTGCATGTAAATATTTTTTGCTGTGCAGAACAAAGAGTGATAGACTTTACAGGATACAAAGACAGTTGTAGTTGGGCAAAACAACAAACTCTGAACCCAGATTAAAACACATGTATAAACAAAGGGAACAAAGAGGAGTACCTACTGGGGGGATGGCTGACAAGAAAATCTAGAAGAATGTGAACCCCGAGTACCTCAGGCAATGGTGCAAGGAAGAAGGGCTCACTAGGATCAGGGTACTGGGACAAAAGAGGGACTGGGACTGTGTCTGGAAGTACTTGGAGACACTCTCCCTTTATTCAAATACAGAAAGCTCTCCTCTGTCTCTTTTTGGAATAACAATGATTGAGCAAACTCATTGTAGCAGAAATTTTCCTAACAATTTGTAACACCTTTCTCTAATAAGCTGTTAATCCAAATCAGTACATGAGTTCAGCTGTGTACTTTGTTATCACAAA
Source organism: Gallus gallus (assembly GCF_016699485.2). Taxonomy (NCBI): domain Eukaryota; kingdom Metazoa; phylum Chordata; class Aves; order Galliformes; family Phasianidae; genus Gallus; species Gallus gallus. The sequence continues at coordinate 158,729,616 of NC_052532.1, read as the reverse complement.
CAATACATCCTTTGCAACTTGAGCTGACTGCATAGCTAAGAACAATGCAGATATAAAAATCACAAGGGAAGACACTAGCAGGAGATATCACAGCTATTTGCTGCTTTTAGCATTACCCTCAAGTATTGGAGGAACTTATCCTTTATCAAGATGGATTTGATTTTCTTCAGCTATGCCTGTCTAAACTACCAATTTCTCAATGATTTGTCTTTATTATAAGAATTTTTATTTCAGTCTTATCCTAACATGGCCAGTACAACCATACTCTCTATCTACACAGTGCCAGTCTCTATTCCACAGAGATCAGTAGGCTCTACTCATTCTCTATTTCCCCACAACTCTCTATTTTATTTTCTGTGTTCAGCTGATATTTCCTATCTGATTCTTAGCATTATCTGTCTCTTGCCTTCCTCCATTTGCTGTATTTACTGCTTTCTGGTCCTGTCCTTATAACTTAACTAAACAAATAAATGCTAATGAAATTGCATACTTTGTTACTAAATGAATTACTGTTAATGAGGAGACGGTTATCTAGTTATGTCCTCTGTACTCTAGTAAGGGACATCAGCATCAACTATAACAGTTTGTGCTAGAAGTATTTCACTACTGTAATTAAACAAGGAAACAAACCACTTTTTTTTTTTTTTAATAAGAATTTTCAGTTTATATTAATATGCCTAAGCTGTATGAACATAGGTATGAATGTCTGTCTCTTATTATTAAGACATCTATTAGGAATTTCACTGGTTACTACAGCTAGATTTCACAGAAAAAACCTTTATATCTTATGCAAATTATGTTCCTTGTGACCAAGTTTTCACATAAAAAAAAAAAAAAGTGTAAATTATTTCCCATTCCTGTCTTTGCTAAATAGGGCAAGAACTCTTATTGTATTTCTTGTTTTTTATTGTTAAGTTTTCTCTTTATATTTGAAAAGAGTTATACCAAAGTTACAATAACTCCTGATATGTGTTTTTATGAGCAGTTCAGCAAGATATTTAGTATCACTACAGAGGTTGACATATCTGGAATTCCTTAGAGTTAAGAGATCTGCTTAATTATGTTCCTTTCAGTAGCTAAATTTTAGTAGCTGCTACTTCCTGAGTACACAAACTTCAATCAATGTTCAAGCTTTCAGACCCCATTAAGGATTTTTGGGACAAGAAAAATAGTAAGATATTTGAATGTTCAGAAAGGTATGTTGACTTTTTTTTTTTTTTTTTTTTTATAAGACACATAAATCTTTAAATTGCAAGACATCAACTTTATTTGATGTTTTAAATATATATAATTTTAAAAGTATATGAAGCACAGTAAAATATTAATTTTCAGAGAAAAAAGAAAGATATTTACTGCAAACTGCCACAAACTGGCACTTATGTAAATATTTTCATTCTTGGTGATATTGCTTTTTTTTTTTTTTTTTTTTTTTTTCAGATAATGTTTTATCACTACTGATAAACCCCTAAGTTTAACTGATAATTTTGAAAGAGGCATATGAGCTTTTAAGTGGCTTTTGGGGGGGCTGGTTAGTTGTTCTTGTGTTTTGAGAAAAGTATGATTTATGTTTGGCTTTAAAAATTGCATCTGTTGAAAATTCAGAGACTTAAGAAGATGAGCCTGGAAATCCTTTAAAATCCAATAATAAAAAAAATGGAAAAAGTAAGTGAGCTACCTACAGCTTGAGCTAAATTTTTGGGAGATGTAATAATTTTGTATAAGATATATGTTTAGAGAGTCTAGATTTAAAACAAACAAAAACAAAAAAAGCCTCACTGGTATTCTGTTATTGATTTCTTCCAATGTGCTAAAAATTCATAACTAGTTCTTCTTTTCCCTGAGGTCTGTTAGTAAAGGAAACATTTGGTGCTTTTGGGTAGGGTGTCTACCCAGGTATGTAAGATTCCACAACCTGCTGATAAAGGGCAAATGCATGTGACAGTCAGAAAGCTATGCATGGTATCTGAAGAAGAAAAGATGAAAAAAATACAAACTCTTAATCTTGGAACAATTTGGAAGATAATTTCTCCTTTTACAACACATAAATGAAAGGAAGACTGAATATTAATTTTTTGTTGTTCGTTTTCTGCAAATGTTTCATGCCATTGATAAACAGTATTATATATATAAACATTATACAAATTATTATTAATACATTGATTTATTAATATTTAATATAATTTATTAATATTACATTAATAAATCATTATATAAAGTATCAGATAAACCGTATACAGTTATACTAGATATTCCTTTACTTGGATAAGTATGTGCATTCTCTTAAATGCTATGCTTATATTCTTATTCAATGACTAGTTATGTGTGAATGTTAGGTATAGTTTTCTAAGGATCTGGAACTAGAATTAAATATATAAGCTTATTTGAAATATGCTATTATATGAAAAGCATATAATGCAAAACCACATAAAAATAGCATTTACAACTCTGAAGAAGCAAGCTTAACTCTGTCTTTTTGTATATGTAGACAGTGTATATAACCGATGTCTTTATGATTATCTCCACACAGCTTCCTTTTTTCTGTCAGTGTACAGTGAATCAAAACAAAAACAAAGTGGAACTGGAGTAAAGTTCAGATATTCATAGCTATGGACCTATGTGAATAAAAAATATTTCTTCCTTTTACTCCAGAGGAATTGCTAAATGGTCTCAAACTCCAAACTAAAGTTGTAATTGGAATGTCTACAGTAATAGACCAAACATAGGCAGAGCTAGTTGTATGCAATTATATATTTTTGGTTTTGATATTCAGCATGCTGCATAGAATGGCAATGGTCAGTATAAATCAGCTTTATTCTGCCAAGTTTGACTCATCTTCTGAGGGACAGCATGGCTCAGGAAGTGCTTCATGATGTCTTATGAATACTACACTGTTTAGTGGGAAGGAATAGTGAAAGCAATGTGAATACACATGGATGCCCCACTAGAGGGCATGAGAACGAGACCTTGGCTTTGTATTCGCCATATTTGAGTCAATAAAAATGTTGAAGGGAATCCATTCGCTCTTTCCTTCTATTGTTTACATCCAATACTTCAGAAACAATCTAAATTAATCTAATTTAAAACAAAACCCAAACCAAGCAAAAAATCCAAACACACAAAAATAATAAACATTTTTGTTTACTATATAAAAAACAAAATATTATAACATTTAGTTAAATTTGTACACAGAGAAAATTCAAGCCTGTTCAATGTAAATTAAATGAGTTAAAAAGAAAATGTAGAAATACCCAAACTATGCTTGAAGATTATTTACTTGAACTTATTGTTACCTATGCTAGAGATTCAGGGTGCTGCAATACCGGAAGCCCTTCAGAATTGTTAGACTAATCCAATAATATATGGACTCGGCAGTATATTTACACTCTGGTCTTCTCAGTAGCTTTCCAGTTTAGACTTCTGCAAATGTCTTTTTTGCTATTTCACTCATTTTTTATTCCTCTATTAAGCTACTTTCAGAGAAATGTCCTCAAAACTTCAGAAAGTCCCACTTATCCAAATGCACAGTTGTCTGTCTCACTCCCATTTACAAGACAGAGAGGAAGTTCTTTGATATGTATACACGGCATGAGATTAAGAAACAATGGTTCAAATGTTGGTCTGACCAGTTAATTACAAATCTTAATCAGGAAAGTGGGGAAGGGGAGGACGGACGATTTAGAGTGATGGGGAAGAGAAGGCGGGCAGTGGAAAAAATAGGAAAGAGGCAAGAATTGCGTAAAGCAGGGATAGTCACCACCAGAATCCAGCAGCATTCCCGTTGCATGATGTTCCGACAGTCCGGGGCAAAAGCACAGGGGGAGAGCAGCAGCAGCATGGCCAGTCTTGGGCAACAAGAAGGTGCAGGTATCAGGTAGGTCCAGGAAGAAGTCCAGGAGGAAGCAGCAGGTCTCCGGTAGCAGGCCTTGGAAAGTCCGTCAGCACACAGGCATTCTGTACTGAGGGATCTGATGGAAGACACCTTCATGGGGAGGAGAGCAGCAGCAGAATGGCCAGCCTTAGGCAGCAAGCAGGTAGAGTGCAGAGCAAGGGAGATGCGGGTCAGAAAGGAGAGGCTTCTCATGTCAGAAACCTTCATGTTCTTCTTCAGCATGCAGGTCTCAGGTCGTGAGGATTCTGTTTTCAGAAAACCTCTCTCTTCCTCAGCATGAGGAATCTGTTGTCAGAAAACCCCTTCTTTGTGAGGAATCTGTTGTCAGAAACCTTTTCTTCATGGTTGTTCGTCCCTTTTTTATCCTCCTACTTCTGCAAACATGGCATTCCTGGGTGCTTGGGTAACAGTCATATGCAGCACCTCCTGAGATGGCTATCTCCCTTGAGATAAGCCCACACAAAAGACTAGTTCCTGGACATTAAGCTCTGGCTTATCTCTCTCTCATTGCCCCTGGCCTTGTCCATCTGTGTCTCTCAGATCAAGGATTTCGCAACCATTGACCTGGACTTGCTTGGACTTGTTCATCTGTGTCCCTCAGCAAGCTTTGAGACAATGATGCAAAAGAATAATCTCTTACGTTGTCACAGAGGCAAGTAGTAAGGTCTTCTTACTTACAATTCGTGAAGAAAGTGTAAAGAACTAGTGGGCATAGTGGACAGTGAGCAAACAGAAATAGATAGCGCTATCATGAAGCTGTGATGGTTGCTCCAAAACTAATGCTTTCCGTGTTATTAGGTAGGCTCACAACATCAAATGTAGATGTTAGTTGTATGGTAGTAGAGATTGAACCTTGCCACCAGTATTCCATTACATTTTATTGGCATGTGACAGATGACAGCAGAGGGGCAGTCTGACAAAATGGCATCTGCCGTGGAAGTGCATATGAAGTTGTGTCATTGATCTCCTCCATGCAAAAGAAATGGGACTCACTGATATTCATCAGTGCTTGCTGAGTATTTATGGAGACCAAAAAAATGAATGTTAGCACAATGGGGCAGTGGGTGCATTTCAGCAGTGGCAACAGCAATATGAAAGATAAGCCACATTTCAGACAGATATGAGCACTTCATAACAAAAATTAAGAATATCAGCTTCAGCGTACTCATGCTAATCAGTGCATTATAATCAGGGAACTGTGTACAGAACTGAATATCAGCTTCAGCGCATTGGGAACGATGGAGGCAATGTTGGAATATCACAAAACCAGGTGGGTCCCATAAATGATCACATAGAAAGTGAAAGATCACCTTATGCAAGTTTACCAGCATTAACTGAGCAATTATGAGCCTGAAAGTGATAGTTTTCTAGATTGCATCATTACTGGTGATGAGATGTGTCACCACTACGAGCTGAAGTCAAAAACTCTTAATAAAGGATAGTATTTAAATTCTTTCTTCTTGCTATCTGAAACATATCTAGAATATTAAGGTTACTGAACTGTGAGGAACAACTGAGTGAGTAGAGCTTGTTCAGTACCCAAGAGGTGGTTTAAGGGGATCTAATAGCAGTGCCACAGTTCTTGAGAAGAAGTTACAGAAAAGGTGAAACCAAAGTCTTTGCTGAGGTGCATAGCATAAGATAAAATTCTCATAAATTCTGACAGCTGATATTCTGAACAGATATAAGAGAAAATATCACTACGTGGATAAATAAGCATGCAACAAGTTACCCAGAGGCAATTTCAGTCCTTGGAGGTTTTCAAGATTTGACTGTACAAAAAACCTGCAAAATCTAGTCTGAATTCATTAGTGACCTTCATCTGAGCAACAGGTTGAAACAAATGATCAACAAAGATCCGTTTGAGACTAAGCAATTATTTGATTATTTATATGGATGAATAGAAGAATGCAGTAATATTACCTTGTCTACTTCACACACAAATTGATAGAACAAATAGTGTGTAAAAAATATGACTACAAGAAACTCCCTTTTTGTCCATCTATTCCTTTCCAATAGATCAACTTGAAAGTCTGTTGTAAGTTGGTAAAGTTTCATATAGAAGAAATTTTGTTCACTTAGCACACCTAGTTCTCTTAAAGCCAGATGTTAATTCAACTGATAATTTGAAATCAGAAAGACTGAAGAGCATAAGTTTGGATAAAGGAGGCTTAGAAATTTATTTTAATCAAACAAACAAAAAAGGCATAAGAAACTTGCTAAAAGCAAAATAAATTAAAAAGTAGATATCAATAAAGCAGTTATTCAAGAATAGAAAGAAACAAAGAAAGAAAGAAAGAAAGGAAGGAAGGAAGGAAGGAAGAAAGGAAGAAAGAAAGAAAGAAAGGAAAGTAGCAAAATGTGGAAAGGAAATTAAATGTACAAAGAAGGAATCATCTTCTACCTACCAATATTCATTGACTAAAACTTCAAGGGATAAACAATTCAAGGGAAGCATGGAATCTAAGACAGTAAGGAGGGATAAGAAAGGGCTCGCTAAACAAACAGTGACATTTAGAATTTGTAGTATATAATTTTCCAGACAAATTAAATAACCTCGTTTGCTTACAGCAACAAAATATATCAGTCTTAACAAATCAACATGCTTGCAGAAGGCAAAACTATACTAAAAAATAAAACAATAATAATAATAATAAATTTCTCTTTAATTTTTCTACTTGGAGAAATTGGTTTTCCACATACGATTATTTGACTACTGGGCTTTCAGTACTTGCTGGCCTGAATTTTTCAGTACAAAAGAGGAAATATGCACATGTTTATGTTCTTCTACCCTCAGGATTAGTTAACTATTATTTTCAGAGAAACAGAAACCAAACTACAAGTTTTCTTGCAGTAGCAAGGTGTGGCCTGAACAAAACATTCCTTCCAAACATTTTTTTTTTTTTCCTATGATTCAGGTAAGAATGGTTTCTGGTTATACAAACTAAGTTTGTAAGTGTCTTCATTACTTCTTTAGACAACTAGTGATATAACTGACAAAAAATATATGAATTGAAATGATTTGCAAGTGTCACCTAAGTACATTTTTATTTGAATACTAGAATGGCACACACTGAACTTCTCTTAAATAATAGTACCAACCTTTCTTTTCTAATAACATTTAAACTATTTTTCTTTGGAGCTATTGGTTAAGGCTTACTGTCCATCTTCTAGGCCAATAATCAGTCTCTACCACAAAGATATAACACATTAGAATTATGAAACATGGAAGAGCAATTGAGTAATTGTTATAGTGCGTATGCTTCAACATAAGATTGAAACAGTTTCTAACGATATTACTTAACACAAACAGGATTTGCACTTATGAATAAGATATTAAATAGGAGTCACCAGATGGTGCTGTAACACTTAATTTTATAAAGTCCTTTGTCTCATCAAACAACAGGTTCTATTTTCAGCCACAGGGGAAAAACAAACAAACAAACAAACAAAAAAACCACTTCTTTTCTTTCTAGTTCCATGACACAACTCATTTTTTGGGAGAACTCTTGCAATGAATTAAATGATGTCTTTTCCAAATCAGTTTCACTGACAAATTATTTTGGTGGGGATAAGCAGACTTTTGGTTTTTGGGCTGAGATTTCTAAACAAGGCACTATTTCTGCATACAATGTGTCTGTGGGTGAAGAAAAGTGGGTGATGTAAAATTAACACATCCAGCACATAAGCTAGGCTGCTAATTTCATTCTCAAGATTAACTGTTCCTTAGCAAACAACTAACAACTTGTACATGGTATAAGAAAACAACAACAGAAAACTCACAATCAACCAAATAACAAACAATTATTAAAAACAACAACAACGAAACACTCTATTTTGACTTTCTTTCTGTTCATACAGAAAAAAAAAAATCTTAACGGAAGCACTTCTCCACTCTGAAGGCTTGGACAGTTGTAAGAGGAATGCTGAAGTCTGTGATGAATTAGATAGGCTTCTGAATTTATAGTAGCTAGCACTTCTTGCATTTTAATCTCTGAAATTAATGTAATTCAATTGTAATAAAAAGTTATAATAAATAAATATCCATTTTACACATAAGAGCTTTCCTATTGCAGACACCTATTGTCCGCTGATATATTCTATTTTGCCTGAGATTGTTTTGACCAGAAAAAAAGAGCACTTCTTTCAGTCCATGACCTTTAAAGAATTTATAGATTTTTAGTTAAAAAGGAGTGATAAAAATCTTGAAATGTGATCCAGTCATTGTTCCTAAAACTCTATATGGTTGAACATTATCTTGTAAGAAGAAAAAAAAAGACGGACAATTTTGTGCTTTCTCTATTTCTGCCTATTAGGTGACAAATTCAAGTAGTGGTTTCTCCCCAGTATTTCACCAGCAAATAACACTGGAAAGGATTATGAAAATGAACTATTGAACAGTAGTGTTTCTCAGAAGCCAATTAATTATATTTCCCCAACCACTTAATCCTTCATTATTTCTCCTCATTACTTAGTTACTCTTTATTTATTAGTTAGCTCATATTTATCTGTCTGTCCATCGCACTATCACATAATCATAGAATCTTTTGAGTTGGAAGGGACCCATAAAGGTCATCTAGTCCAACTTCCCTGCAATGTTTACCTAAGCTGTGAGGTTTTATAGGAAATTCAAGTAAGCTTTGGGCTACTTAACAATTTCAAGAGAAAGACTGGAAAAGAGAGAAAGAGACGAAAGAGAGAAATCTGAAGTCCTGAGTCTGGTGCTGGGCCTAGCGATGGGACTGTTTTGCATGTCCTAGAAAGAAGAACAGAAGTAGCAGCAGAAAGAAGGGCCAGGTTGGTCTCCCCTAGCTCCTATTTATAGCATCAAAGAAAAAGCAGAAGGGACAATCTCCTCTAGAACCTCTTGATAGCTGTAGTTGGCTCCAATTCCAGGACTAATTGAGATACCAGACCCTAGCCAAATCTTGCTGGGATAGCAGAGACCCGCCAAATCAAAAGAAATGACACCAGATCCCCCCACTCCCTCCACAACATTCTTTTCATGACATTTTTCCAGGAGTGATCTAGTCCGTTAGGTTAAGGAAGGGATATTTGGATCCTCCCTGTGGCTCAATTGTCTCTAAAAACGTTTTCCTGGCTCACATTAGCAGTCACTTGAGACTGCTAAAGTCTCACAAGGTGTGAAATATATTTTTTTTCCATTTGTCAGAGAGTGAACACAGGGTGTTCTCCCTAAAATTTGCAACCAAGTCTTCTGACTTCTGATACATGCTAATAACATACTAGGCAATAAATATTAAAACAAGAAACAAAAAGCATAGAAAAACATATTTGTCCACTTTTATTACAGTAAGATTAACTTTAATGGTGTCACAGCCTCACTGGGCAACCTGTTCCAATGTCTCACCACCCTCACAGTAAAGAATTTCTTTCTAATACCTAGTCTAAATCTACTCTCTTCCAGCTTAAAAACATTTTCCTTCGTCCTGTCGCTACATGCCTTTTTAAAAGGTTCCTCTGCAGCTTTCCTGTAGGCTCCCTTTGGGTATTGGAAAGCCGCTATAAGGTTTCCTTGGAGCCTTCTGTTTTCCAAGCTGAAGAGCCCTGGCTGTCTCAGCCTGTCCTTGTAGGGAGGTCCTCCAGCCCTCTGATCATCTTTGTCCTCCTCCTCTGGACTTGCTCCAGCAACTCCATGTCCTTCTTGAGCTGGGGCTCCAGATCTGGACTTAATGCTTCAGTTGTTGTCTCACAAGAACAGAGTAGAGATTCAGAATCCCTTCCGTCAACCTGCTGGTGACACTTCTCCTGATGAACCCCAGGATACAGTTGGCCTTCTAGGCTGCAAGCGCACATTTCTAGCTCATGTTGAATCTTTCATCAACCAGCATCCCCAAATCCTTCTCCTCAGGGATGCTCACAAATCATTCTCTGCCCAACTTGTATCTTTGCTTGGGATTTCAGGACCTTGCACATGGCCTTGTTGAACTTCATGAGGTTGGCATGGGCCCACCTCTTAAGCCTGTCCATGTCCCTTGTCTTGGCCACAGGTGTCCAAGAAGGCCAATGGCATCCTGGCTTGTATCGGGAATGGTGTGGTGAATAGGACTAGGGAAGTAATCCTGCCCCTGTACTCAGCACTAGTGAGGCCCCACCTTGAGTACTGTGCTCAGTTTTGGGCACCTTGGTTCAGAAAGGACACTGAGGTGTTAGAGCAGGTCCAAAGAAGGACAACAAGGCTTGTGAAGGGCTTGGAGAATATGTCCTACCAGGAGTGACTAAAGGAACTGGGACTGTTTAGTTTGGGGAAGAGGAGGCTGAGGGGAGACCTTACTGCCCTCTTCAAATACCTGGAAGGTGACTGCAGTGTGAGAGAGGTTGGTCTCTTCTCACTGGTGACAGGTGACAGAACAAGGGGAAATGGCCTCAAGTTGTGCCAGGGTAAGTTTAGGTTGGGTGTCAGAAAAAAAAACTTTACAGAATGGGGTGTTAAGCACTGGAATAGGAAGGTGGTTGAGTCACCATCCCTGAATGTGTTTAAAAACCGTTTGGATGTGGTGCTCAGGGACATGATTTAGCTCTGGGTTTCTAGAATTACGGTAGTATGGTTAGATTGTGGGTGGACTCAGTGATCTTTAAGGTCTTTTCTAACCTGAGCAATTCTATGATTCTATGATCACTTCCCTCTAGCATGTCAACTGCACTACTCAGCTTGATGTCATCTGCAAACTTTCAGAGAATGCATTCAATCCCACTGTCCATGTTGCCAACAAAGATGTTAAATAGCACCTTTCCCAACACTGATCCTTGATAAATGTAATGGAAATGCATTCAGTTCTAATGTAAAAGCTTCAGAACTTCTCTTAGTAATATTTTTTTTCAATTTCTGAAGATGTTAGTACTTAAAAATACATCTTTTATAGAATTTATATGTCATCAATTGGTATACAGTCTGGAGCTGTTAAGCACAAATGGATGACTCTGACTACTGCATATCATGATTTATGTTACTGTATGTATTAATAGCCTGCAGAATATTTGAGGGGAAAAAATAAAAAGAAAAGAAAAAAATCATTTTAAAGCAATTCAAATGAAGCAAAGTAAAACCTTTTACTACATTAACATCAGTTATCTGCCAAAATTTAACAAATCATAGAATCACAGAATCTAGAATCATAGAATGATTTGGTTTGGAAGAGACCTTAAAGATCATCTAGTTCCAATCCTTTGCCACCATCAAGCTATACAGGGCCCCCATCCAACTTGGTCTTGAATGCCTACAGGGATAGGGCAACTACGGCTTTTCCCAGGGAAGTGGTGTAGTCACGGTCCCTGGAGGTCTTTAAGGAAAGGGTAGAAGGTAGCCCTTAGGGGTACAGCTTAGTGGGCAATATTGCTGGCAGGTGGACATTGGACTAGATGGTCTTAGAGGTGTTTTCCAACCTTCATGATTCTTTAGGTAACCCGTTACAGTGTCTCATCACAATCTGAGTAAAATAATAATAATAAAAAATCCTCCTAGCATCTCATCTAAATTTCCTCTCTTAATTTAAAACCACTCCACCTTGTCTTATCACTGCTTGCCCATGTAAAAAATCTTCCTCCTGATTATAGGTTCTCTTTAAGTACTGGAAGGTTGTAATGAGGTCTCCCCAGAACCTTCTCTTCCCCAGGCAGAACAAGCCTATGTCCCTCAACCTTTCTTCATAGGAGAAGTTCTTCAATCCACTGATTATCTTTGTGGTCCTCCACTGAACCCACTCCAACAGCTCCACATCCTTCCTGTATTTAGGACCTCAGGCTTGAATGCAGTATTCTAGATGTGGCTTCTGAAGGGCAGAGTAGAGCAGGACAATCGTCTCCTTCACACTGCTGGCCACCTCTCATTTGATGCAGCTCAGGAAACAGTTGACCTTCTGGGCTGCAAGTGCATGTTGCTGACTGATGTCAAGCTTTTCATTCACCGAGACCATCAAGTCCTTCTCTGCAGGATTGCTTTCAGTGAATTCTTCTCCCAATCTATATTCATATCTGGGATTGCCCCAACCCAAGTGCAACACTTTGCACTTGGCCTTGTTGAACCTCATTAGGTCCACGTAGGCCCACTTTTCAGGCTTGTGCAGTCTCAGCCTCCTTTGGATGGTACCCCTTCACTGGCCTCCACCTGGACATAGAGCCATTGACCACAGCCTTCTAGCTATGACTATTCAACTACATCCATATCAACAAATACTTCAGCCTTCAAATCTGTTTGTTGTTGTTGTTGTTTGTTTGTTTGTTTTGTTTTGTTTGTTTTTTAGAGATAGGAATGTGGTATGGCACTATGCCAAAGGTTTTATAGAATTGCAGTTAGATGACGTCAGTTATACCAAGTCATGTCAATATTGAACACCAAGTAATATTTCTATAGTTAAGCTGAGGTATCTGGAGTATGCCTTAACAACCTCATTGGTTAATTCTTAATTAATACTCATTGGCTAATAATTAATAATACTAATATACAAATAAAAAATATAGAAAATCTACTGCTGTGGGCACCTGCATTCAGCTTTGTAGGTGTCAGGTCTAATACAGTCTAAAATTACCTGCAGAGTTTCAGAATTTTGCAGAAGTTCTCTACAGTACTAATTATCGTAAGCAGTAATTCTTCTATCTTATAAAACAGTTACTTCCCATTAATGAGTTTGAAGAGGGATGAGAGTTCCTTATGGTTTTCATTTTGGCACTGGATTGCTGCATTTATAGTGACAAGAACAGATGCTTTTTGTTGATCAGGAGTAAGGTTTAGTTTCATTAGAACTTGAACACCCACTTATCACATGAGGCATAGATGAAATAACCATCTGTATAATTCTAAAAAACTCGTTAGTGAGATACAAAATTACTAATTTGCATATTTACATCAGTCTATTTTTATATATTGCCTAATTCATTCTGACCTAAATTTCAGTATATCAGTGCATTTACATTTTTACTAGTCAGGAAATAAAATATTTTGGTTAGACACATTTTTTTTTTCCTGAATGAAGTTCTGTACTCTTGTTGTTTAACCCACTAAGTAGCTAAGCACCACAAATCTGTTTGCTCTCTTTCTCTGTGGGGCAGGGGAGAGAATAAATGCAAAAGGTGGGTTGAGATAAAGACAGCTTAATAGAACAGAAAAGGGAGGAAATAATAATAATGACTATGATTAAAAAAAAATATGTATAGAACAAGTGATGCACAAAGAAATTGCTCATCACTCACTGAACAGTCTCAACCAATCTCCAAGCAGTGACAGTGTCCTCTCTGCCCAGTCAACTTCTCCCAGTGTTATAATTCCTTGTGGCATCTTATGGTATGGAATAGCCCTTTGGCAAGTCAGATGTCCTGGTTCAGCCACCTCCTTGCATCCTGAGTACCCCTAGCCTCCATCCTGCTATGGCAAAACAAGAAGTAGAAATATCCTTTACTCTGTGCAGCACTGTTCAGTAACAGTAGAAACATCAGTGTATTATCGGCTTTGTTTTTTCTCCTAAATTCAAAAGACAGCATCATAGCAATCACTCAGTAGAAAATTAACTCTATTCCAGCTGAAATCAGGACATGTACCTTGGAGTTGAAAAATCAATTTTCTACTATTATCAACATTGTATAGTGAATTTCAGGAACTAGTTGGAGGCTTCATCTTATTTTTCACTTTTTCAGTCTAAAATTATCATTGTGACATTATTATAATTTTTGGAGATATTAAGGTGCTTCACAGGGTTGGGTATCCCTGTGGTCTGGGAACTAGGGAACTCTTCATGGGACCTGTCAGGACAGGGCTTGGTAGGGATCAAGGCAAGTGCAGGGTACCAGGGCAGATCTTTAGGGTGCTGGGCATCTCCCTGATCACAGGGACAAGCTGAGACTGGTCTGGGATTTGGGCCTCTGAGTGGGTCTGGCTCAGTGGTACCTGTGTCTGGACAGGGCAGAACTGGAGAGCTGCAGACTGGTCCTGCTGACGTCTATGGATCACTCGAGCAGGGTAGAGGAAAATCTTTAGGGTCTTGTGGAACTGTGGACAGCTAACTTTTTATAATTATGAAGGTACCTAAGCACCTAACAGGCATATTAGAAAGCTTCATTTACAGTAACTATCTGGGAAAAAGAGCCAGTTACAGCTATCTAATTCAGTCTAAAGCAGAAGAAAGGTATGAAGGTTTAAGCCAAATAATCTCAACAGGTGTTTCTGTCATTTGGAATACTCTGGGATAGTGTTTCTTGTCCATAACTGCAAGATGGCAAACGTCTCCTCTGAGTCCTTATATCACAGCTGTAGGTATTGTTTGAATCATTTGATTATCTCAGGGCATTTGTTTAAGAGAGCCAACCCCTACCTCTGCTGTCCATATTGGTTAGATTTCCACTGACTACATGTAACCATATAGCTCACCTTTAAAGACTTAGGCATCAATTTTGTTTGTTTAAATGTAAGCACTCAGTGTAATTTAAAATCACCCATGGTATCTGAGGCTTGCATATTGGTAGTTATAATATGGAGAGGAAAACTGTACTCTTCTTCAGTTGATCTAGAAATGAAGAAATTAATGTCAGAGCATTTCAAATAATCACTTTATTTGGCTGCCACTAAGACCCTAATATAGGTACTGATAATATTTTAAGCATATCCACTGAAATATTTTCTTTATTTGATTCAAGGAAACATTACTGAGACATTAAAATTCCCAGATCTTTTGCTATAACTGCTTTCAAACTGTTGTTTCCTAGTCTATATTTGTGCAGATGATTATTTCTACCTAATTGCAAGACTTTGCACATAGTCGTAAAAGGCAGCATCTTATTTTACCATGCTGCCTTTCCAGTTTAAGATCAGTTTCACTTCTAATCTTGCCTTTCTATTGTATTGTCCAAGTCATTATTAATCAGTACCATTGGCTGCTAAGCAGAAACCTGATGAAATACAATCTAGCTATTTGGCAAGGCACATTAACAGTTACATAAAAAGCCTTTGAAAAATGAAGATGCGAGAATTCTACAGATTTTACAACAGCTAACTACAGTATTTGCTACCTTGTCATACCATAAAGGAGAATTGTTTGACAGAACTTGGTTTTAACATGTTGATGTTATTTACTTCCTTGTTATTTTCTGTGTAGCTACAAATATTTTATTTGATTATTTGTTCCAGTACTTTTCTGGAAAATAAAGTTGATTAGCTGGTCAATATTTATTCCCTTCTAACCTGTTCTCTAGCTTTTTCTATTTCAAAGGTAGACATCTTGCACTTTTGCACTTTTTCATTTGTTTATGTTTCTATTTTTTTTTTTTTTTTTTTTTTTGGTTGCTTGGCTGGTTGGTTGGTCTTTTGAACCTCATCCATTTTTCATAAGTTTTCAAAGACAAATGTGAACAATGTGTCTCTGAAGAGGACTTTCAAATACACGCCCCTAAGTGTTGTGAGTCATAATGTTGCATTGCTGAAGACTTAAAAACCTTCTAAAAGTGGAATAGACTGTAATGATATAACCATCTAAAGAAGAAGTAAAAAATGAAGAGAAAAAATGGGGTTTGTGGCAGTTAACATCCTCAGTGCTGGGTGTATATACTGGGAAAAACAAAACAAAACAAAACAAAAACAAAACAAAACAACAACACAAACAAACAAAAAAACATTGCTTAAAATCTTTGCTATTTCAGGATCCTCAACCTCCCTTGGATTGAAATCCAAGTTAATCTGGATTCAAAAGCTGAATTGCACTCTAAAAATATTAATTAAAAAAATATTAAACAAAGAAGGTACCAGTAGCTTTACGTGTTAGTGTAAGCAGAGTCTAAACATGACTTGAAACCAATGCATTTTTGAGAACTTAAAGAAAAAAGAATCATAGAATTATCAAGGTTAGAAACAAAAAAATATCCAAGATCATCTAGTCCAACCATCTACCTATCACTATTTTCCCACTACATCATGTTTCTTAACACCACATCTAAACATTTCTTGAATATCTCCAGGGATGGTGAGTCAACCACTTCCCTGGGTAGCCCATTTCAACACCTGATCACTCTTTTGGAGAATAATTTTTTCCTAATGTCCAATCTGAACCTCCACTGGCACAGTGCGAGGCTATTCCCTCCGGTCCTATAAGTGCAGGGATACTTTCTCCCTGAATCTCAAAAGTTTTCTTCAATATTACTTCTCAATTTATTTTTTTGTTCTTACTTGACTTTTAAACTCTTCAGAGCTAGTAGGATTTGTGTTGTTCATCTGATTATCATCTGATTATCATTGACAATTTCACTGAAACTGTTTAGTCTTTTTTGTATGGTACTTTTTTGTTGTTGTTGTTGTTTTTTGTTCTCTTCTTTATTCATATACAGTTAAGGTTTTCTCAGTAACAATGCTGGTTGTGTATTATTCCATATTTTAGGCTTTCTAATATTCAATATGTGTGTGCTACTGCTTAATATTTCTCATCTGTCACTTAGTTTCCATTTTTGACACATCTCCTTCAGGCAATTTTATCAAAACACTTGTGATTATGTGCAGTGATCTCCTTTATCTATTGCTCATTTCCCAGATCTGAATTTCCAGTTTGAAATTATCTGACAATAAAAACCAGTTATTGCATACAATACAAAATAAATGTTATAAAAGTTGGTTACATGTACAATAATGCATAATTTCAAATTTATATTTCTCTATCCAGTATATGTATCACACATTGATTTTTTTTAGAAGCTGTCAATATATGAGACTTCAAGGACAGCTGAAAATCTTCCTGCCATCCATACATTTGGATCATTATGAATCGCTGAATAGCTATATGGAAAAAAAAAAAAAAAAAGAAAAAGAAAACAAACAAAAAAACAAAACAAAAAAAGAAACAAACCAACCATAAACCCTTTCAGGTCATCAGGATGAACTGTTTTGCTTTAGAGATATGTGAAACCATACCTAGTGGTTGGTTTATTTATATGTTTGTTTGTTTGTACTTTTTTTTTTCTCCTTATTGTGTATTTTTGGTTCTGGTAAGTTATAAAATTATTACCTATTTTTTGCTGACTGGGATTCTGTATCCAGTTGTATTTATCTCTGTAACAAAAAACATCTGTATTTTACAGGCAAGGCAAGCAAAACAAAGATATTTGCCAAAATTAAGTAACAAACAAACAAACATTCCTTTCAGTAACCGATGCTATGTCTGGCAATGAACATAATATTCATTTGTTGGATGCAAAATTCATGTGGCTTTCAGGGTCATTCCAATTATCTACTCAGAAGTCAATAATAAGAAAGATTTCAATCTAGTCGGAAACTAATAATGTAGGATTTTGTAAAAAACAGGGGATATATAGAACTGGGAAAAGTGTAGGTCTGTCAGAAAATTCCTGAAAGGGCCTACATTAAATGTGTGGCTTTTAATTAAATTTTCTAAAGGCTTTAAGTGATGGACATTCTTGTAATAACTAATAAGCTTAAAATCAATTATCCATTTGAACTGGAGGAGAACAAACAAGGAAACAAACAAGAAAAATCATGTATTATTAAACCTATTCTCACCAAAGTTTGGAGCGAGAGAGAAAAGTAAAATAAAATAAGTAAACAAGATCAATATTAAGTTTAAATTAAATTAAATGGCATTATGGCATTGTAATTGTATGAATTATGGACAGCAGCTCAAGACAACTGTCTTGATATTAAAAATATGTATCTGCTATAATAATATTTTGGAAACTGACATAAAATAGTAGTGATTGAGAAAAAAGATCATAATTTGTCATATATAGATAGATAGATATAGATATAAATAATTTCTATAAGAGTTAGTGATTTACCAGTAGTGATTATACTGAGGTAAGTTCATATTTTGATGGCTTATAGGACATGAAGTAATATATACATGTATATATATATATTATTTAAATAATGAAAGGCAGCTTCCAGTCAGATAATTTTGAAACATAGTACCTTTGTGTCTAGATCAAACTGTGTTTGAACAGTAATAATAATATGTATTTTGGCTTCAAGTAAAAATTGAAATAAGCAGCGCTTTGCTGAAGTTACTTGCAGCATGATGTTTTGATAATTTCTCCAGCAATAAGCCACATATAGAAAAAACACCAGGCACCATTCATCAGCAGCTTTTCAGTTCATTAGAATAAAGCAATAATATCCCTCTTCTAATACAAGAGTGTCTGAAGTGGTTTGGAAATCTAGTAGCAGAATAATGAGTGGAGGAAAGAGGATATAGAGAGTATAATAGAACATTTACTTGTGTCTAAGATAATAAATAAAATGGTCTAGGGACCATTCTCTGAACTTGAGACAAACAAACACATCATGTCTGTGTCTAGGTTATATTTGGATACCTGACTGTGCACAGAAACAGAGAAGGGCAGGAGGGCAATTTGAGACAACCTGAAGCTTAGAATGCTCAAATTCACTGGAAGAGGGAGGAGCTATTCAGTGGAAGAACTGAAAATTAATTATCTCAAAATTAAACACCGCAAAGTGGGATTTTGTAAGAAAAGTGATGGAACACATACAGATGGAATCGATCATCCAGGCATTATCAGGACAAAGCTGTTATCTTTCAGATCAGGACAAAGATACTAGCAATGATGCTTCTGCTTGCTGTTCTCTTTATACTAAGAGGAACTAAGCATCAGCATATGTTTTGGCTAGTTCAAAAATCTCAGTTAAAATGCTGGCACACTCCCTACTTCCATATAGTCAATCTGGATATCTTTGTCATCCAGAATATTCCTGTAAATATGATAAGTCAATCTTCTTTTTCTAAGCCTAATACTTTTTTTATACTATTCTGTACAAAAACTCTGGGAGATCACATGACTCCTAACATACCACAGAACACCTGCAAACATTGTTGATCTAGATCAGTGAATAAAAAGAATGGTTTTGTGCATGAATAAAGACTAACACAAAACAACAGATGAAAAAAAAAAAAAATTAACCAGTGTCTGTTTCTGAGAGCACATATCAACATTTTAAAATCTAAGGTAATAAAAGGTACCATGAAGTGTAATTAAAAAGAATTTGTTATTTTGAAATATTTCCACTCTTCAGCATCTTTTAAGGAAGTGGGGCCACTGCCATTGCTAATCATTTATATACTCATTTAAACTGGCTTTGAACATTATGTGAGGCTGTGGTTTCTTTCTAGCTTTCAGTTTAGCCGTAAGCAAAAAAGTGAAAAACTACTAGATAAAGATACAGTCATAGTGATAAAAAAGCCATAGGTTAATAAATAAGAGTATGACAAGCTGGAGACTTTTAACTGATGGATTGAAGGATTGCTTACAGCTGTTCATAGTGAAGACAAGAAGGTGAATAGATCCGAAATACACAAGGCAGAAGCTTATAACTTATTCTCATTTCACTGTTCTAGCTTATTTCCCCTGAGAAATAAAATACTGGGAATGTTCATGGAAAGATAAGAAGTTCTGTGTGATACACTGAGTTGCTTCCAAGTCTCTGAATGAAGAATTCTTTTGCTGACTGAAATGTAGTGAACCCCAGTTTCCTCTGCACTAGCAATACTAGATCTATTACCAGTACAAAAATGGGATGATGTGCAGCATCATTTTTTAAGGAATCCTTGCTGTATAGGTTGAGTGATAGGTAAGGACAAAGGCTTCTCAGGTGGCATAAATACTGAAAGAATGATGTCATAATGCCAAATAGTTATCTAATATGGACCTAAGGTTCAAAATACAGAAGGAGAAAATAACTAAAAAGCCCTAACAGAGCTGTTTCTTAACTCTAAGCTTTGTTTAAATTCCTTTTTTTTTTTTTTTTTTTTCTTCTGGGCTCAGGAGCTTTGCACTGAAGTGACAGAGCTTCAGCATGAGGTGGAAAAAGGTATTTCCATTTTCTTTTCTCATTTCCTTCTCTCCTCCCTCATACCCGCATACTTCTGTGATGATCAGGACACACTCTTGGGGGAAAAAAAATAATAATAATAATAATAAAGCAATTTTACCTTAGAATGATAGAACCATTGAATCACAAAGGTTGGAAAAGACATGCAAGGTCATCTAAGTCCAATTGTCCACCTGCTACCAATAATTTACAACTAAACCACAACCCTTAGAATCATAGAATCACAAGGTTAAAAAGGACCTAAAAGATCATCTAGTACAACTGCCCTCCTATCACCATTACTACCACAAGCTACTAAACCATATCTTGTAGTATCTCATCCAGACACCTCTTGAACACTGCCAGGGACGGTGACTCCACCACCTCCCTGGACAGGCCATTCCAGTGCCTGACGACTCTTTGAGAGAAAATGTTTTTCCTTATGACTAAAATAAATCTCCCCTGGCACAACTTGTGGCCATTTCCCCGGGTCCTATTTGTTGCCTGAGAGAAGAGGCCGACACCCTTGTCATCACAACCTCCCTACAGGAAGTTGTGGAGTGCAATGAGGTCATCCTTGAGCCTCCTCTTCTCCAGCCTAAACAATCCCAACTCCCTCAACCACCCCCCATAAGACCTATGCTCCAGACCCCTCACCAGTTTTGTTGCCCTTCTCTGGACATGTTCCAGGGCCTCCATGTCTTTCTTGTAGTGAGGGGCCCAAAACTGAACACAGTTCTCGAGGTGCGGCCTCACCAGTGCTGAGTACAGGGGGACAATTACTTCCCTGCTCCTGCTTGCATTGCTATTTCTAATGCAGGCCAGGATGGCATTGGCCCTCCTGGACACCTGGGCACTCTGTTGGCTCATGTTCAGCTGAGCACTGACCAACACCACCAGGTCCCTTTCCTCTTCACAGTCATCTAGCCACTCAGCCCCAAGCCTACAGCGCTGCATGGGCCAAAGTGGCCAAATTTGGATATTGGGCCAATGTGGCCAATGTGGCCAAAGTGCAGAACCTGACACTTGGCCTTGTTGAGTCTCATCCTATTCACTCCAGCCCAGTCATCCATCCTGTTCAGATCCCTCTGAAGGGCCTCGCTACCCCCAGGCAGATTGATACTACCTCCCAACTTGGTGTCATCTGCAAACTTACTGAGGATACACTCAATGCCCCCCTCCAGATTATCAATAAAGACATTAAACAAGATGGGCCCCAGTACCAGCTCCTGGGGGACACCACTGGTGACCAGTCGCCAGCTGGACTTAACTCCATTAACAACTACCCACTGGGTACAGCCCTCTAGCCAGTTCTTTACTTGGAGAAGAGTATACCTGTCCAGGCCACAGGCAGCCAGTTTTCCCAAGAGAACACTGTGGGAGACCATGTCAAAGGCTTTGCTGAAGTCCAGGTAGACAACATCAACAGCCTTTCCCTCATCTACCAGTCTGGTTTCTTCCTACAATACAAAGCTCAACTTTCTATGATCCAAAGCCTAGTTTTAATACACCATTGTGGCATAATAATGTTTTGTGCAGGTGAGAAAATTCCCAAACTTTTAGAAGGAGTTCTGACATAACTACACAGACTAAGACCTAGGCAAGATAGAAAAGGTGAAACTGGAGAAACTGGCCTAAGTATACCACACAAGAAGATATGAATAATATTAAGGGGGGAAATAAATGTATTATAATTTAAAGTTTTCTCATAATTTTATCTATAATCTGTATCAATCTGTAGAACTACTACAGTTATTTGTTTTATTTTTTTCTATTTCTCTTGCTTCCTTCTGTTTTCATTTTCTGCTCCAAATACAAGCCACCAGAGAAAGGTAGATATCTATCAAGACTTTATTCTACAGTAAATAATATAAAAAAACAATAAAGATGCAATTGTAAAAATAGATTAGAAACAAAGCAAAACGAAACAAAACAATACAAAACAAAACAAAATAACAACCCACACTAAAAGCAAGCTACTTATGATAGTTATTTCTTTGTAATAAATTTGTGTTGTAAAACTGAAGCAGGAGTGGGTTCTGAAGTATTTTACAATGAACCTGAACTGGTGTTTTCTGCACATCTTAATTCCATTAAGTAGACAAAAGTTTTATCGAGGTATAGACAAGAGAGCAAAGAGACAATGGAGTGAATGTAAAATAAAGTGTATGATATAGTTCAGCAATCATTTTCATACAAGGAGGAAAGAATAGGTTATCTGGTCTTGAACTCCCTTCTCCATTTGTACCATGAAACTCAAACATGTGAACTTAATTTTATCACTTTTAAATACAGTTGTAGAAGTATTTTTAGATGGAGGAATGTAGAGAGAAATGGCCATCAGAATTTCAACCCAAAGTGTGTGTCAAATTACCTAAAAATATTCTACCCTCTTTCAAGACCTATTCTAAATAATTTGAGAACAGAGATGACATTTAAAAGCAGAAGGGAAGGTGGGCAGGAAGATCAGAGCTGAAAAGATGAATTTCTTGTGCCGGAGTATAACACTGTCATTTTTCTTAATTATTCTTGACATTTCACCTATTATTCTGTGAGCTCCCTCAGAGCAGAGAGGGGAAAAATGCCAGCTGCTTTTCAGAATAAATTGTGAAGAGATACAGTCGGCTTTTATGGCTGGAGTTTGCCCTTTGATATAAAGAATCATAGCACCATCTATCTGGTAAAATTAGCTATTATGTTTGCAGATGTGCAACCCTTGGCAGATTATGCAAAATGGCTATATGTATAGTAGATATCTGTGTAGAAGAAAGCCAATAGAATAAAACTTGTTGCTAGGTTAAAAGACGGATACTGAAAATATGATGAACAAAATAAATACCTGACTGCAGAATTAATTCTCTAATAACTTTTATTGAAATGTATAGGGCAAAACAAATAGCATGTACCCATACATGTTACTGAAACTCAATATATCCTCTAAAAACCATGACCACTGTTGAGAAGAATATCTATGTGTTATACCGAATGGAACATTAAGGCCCTCTAGACTGTTGCTGTGAAACAATCGTTAGATATTCATAGGAAATAATGTGAAAAGGACACAGAGGTTGTGCTAGAAAATCTTCATTTTCCATAGAAATATAGAAAACAAAGCAGAAAATTCAAACTACTAGCAGTAGAAAATATTATCTTCTAGTAAGGTAATCTTCATTTAACTGATTTGTTTGTTTGTTTCTGTTCTTTACTTTCTATACATTATAGAATGTAGAAAAGAAATAGGTTGGTAGCCTATAGAATTATACCAAGTAAGATAATCATTATTTTTAATAATGAGAGTCCTAACTAATGAGGATTAAACAATTAAAAATACATGCTTATTAATTAATACACAAAAGTCAAAGCATATATATGTTATAAGTTCATCATCTGTGTTACAATACATTTAGCTATGTATTTATTTATTTAAGAGAATAATGATTATTCATGAAAGAACAAAATTCTGAATTAGAATCTATTCTATTCATATGAAACTTCTTGAAAATTTGATATATTTGGTGGATAAGCAGCTCTTTCTTCAGTCTTCCCACCTTTACTTGTCATTGGTTTATGGGCTGGTTCAGCCTGGTTCCATGACTAGCAGGGCAGAGGGATCTGCAGATCCGTGCCACCGCAAAAGGGAAACAGAGGACCCCAAATAATTAAAAACAGCAGCAACGATCTGAGGAGAAACAAATTAATTTACTATGTATGGTATTGGAATGCAAGATAAGACATTATAATACAATATAATTAGAATTGAAGCTAATATATCAAATATAATGAGAGAGTATCTGAAAGCTGAAGGCCTTACACTAATGCTGAAGCAATGCATGCCGTTGAGACAAGCAGCAGGGAGGAGAGCTGGAAACAGGAACGTCTCATGACATTGCCAGGACACTTGTCACTGCCTCCTGAATATTATTATATTTAGGCAGGGGTATTTGAATAATAATATGTAATGGGGTTCTTGTCCTTAATATGTCCAAAACTAGGGGAAAAAAAAAAAAAAAAAAAAGTGAGCTAATTTCATACAAAAGAAGAAACTGAACTGATAAGTAGTCAGCATTGTAACTCTTCCCACAGCTGACTGTATTCCCTTCTTTTCTGGAAGGCTGTAATTACGTACTGTGATACTTAGGCAGACCTTTGAACTTTAAGTAGGGCTATCCTCACGCAATGTTCAGTGTTAATTTGTCAAGTCAGAGTATGGATAAAGAGAGTTTTGTGAAGATATTCTGAGACAGCATTAATCACCAATATTTTGCACACACCATATATTTTCAAAGTGCATGGAATGCCCTGAATTAAGTCTAGGAATCTGATTTAAGTATACAACTGAGAAAACAGTATAACAGGTGATTCCTGACATATTTTGATTAAATGCTTCCTAAGGAATGGTCTAGAATTTTTTATTTCCATGTATTTATTTATTTATTTATTTATTTATTTATTTATTTTTGTGTTATCTGCCTTGGTTACTAGGGAAAGGTTCTCCAATTTTCCTTGCTGTCATTCTTCAGAAACTAGTAAAATAAAAACTTTAAATAATACATTTTATGTTATTTTGAATACAGAAATTTTATTATGAAAGGGTCTATTGGATATTTTTAACACCATTTTTATCACTGCTGTTGCTATTTCTGCAATTTCAGCTCAGTAAAACAGAACGTACTTTTAATTGAACTAGATCCATGGAAAAATGAAGAATAAATGCTATCTGTCCAAATTTTTGATTGGCTTGTGGACCAAATAAGCTCTTGGAATTAGATGAAATTATGATAAAAAATTTATCATTGGTGATTATCAGGGTAAAAGTGATCATTGGTGGAAACTTTTTACCTATAAATATGCTGCCAATATCAGATGAGGACTAAGGTCCCTTTAGCCTACTATCTATAAAGAGAGAATGAGGAAAAATTTATCACAGATTGGCATGAATGTGCTCTTAAATTCTGACAATTTGTAGCCTAGAGACTTTCTGAACCAGAAATTATTTCTTCATAATTTGCACAATCGTGTTTTGAGACGCTATTAATCTTTAACACATGACCTTGCTGGAAGGAATCTTGTACCTATCACACCCTGTAAGATTACCTTTTTGTGAGTTCTCTTGAAGTGCAGTGCAGTGCAAATAATTTTGAAAATGATTGAATAAAATTCAGCTGAGTAATATATATTTGAGGTATCAACTTTCAAATGAAAGGATGAAAGTTGATGAAAGCACAGTTAATGTGCTAGCTCCTCTCCATTGATCTAGTGGTTAACTTAGATGTCTACACTGTAGATGTAGAATTTGATCTTAAGATTCTAGTCTCTTTCTAAATTAGAGGCATTAACAATAATACCCTGAGAAAAGATATTCCAAAAAGTTATTAAATTTCAAATGTTAGTAAGGTATTTAGAGAAGACTTTCATAGGATCCACAGTATTCCATGTCTTCTGTTTCTGTTTTAATCAGCCTGGCTGTTTCTGCTTCTGAAACAAATGGTCACTGGGATCCTATGTCAGTTCTTATTAACTGCGTATCTTCTGGTCACAGCAATTTCTCTCACAAGTTGTGAAAATGTGGTTTAACTTAATATCTTTATATCTAATTTCTTGCCATGATTAAAGCACAAGAGTGATATTCTGTGTTTTCAATAAATTTGAAATTTGATCAGTACATACAAAGTTATTCTGTTTTGCTCAGGAGTGTGTTGCCTGGAGTTGCCTTTGAACTACAGCATTCTTAATATTTGTAAAAAAAAGGAGGGGGAAAAAAAAATAAAGGAAGAAGATTCCATGTGTTTCATTGTACTTTGTTTTTGAGACACAACTGTATGTATGCAGAATAATTACAGGACTGAGATTAGCAGGTTAATGGCTAATAAAGACATAAAGAAGCCAACTTATTAAGTCTACAGTACTGTCAGACAGATTTCTCCCTCTTCTGTTTGAGCTATTAGTTTATCTAGAATAGAAAGAAAAATAAGCCAAAGTGGAATTCTTTGTCATATTCAAACAAGCTATTTCTTCACTGAAATAGTCACTCCATACTACAGACTGATATCCTCTAAATAGATCCGATTCTGAATGTTTAATACAGAAGGTGTAATTCTTATTTTAGATCCACTGGTGCATATTGCTATTGAGCCTGAAAAATGACCTACTCTGTTTTGACATATATACATGGGCACACCTATCAGAGATTGGATTCAAGGCCTACACTGGCAGTTTCCCACCAGATTAAACAAGCTGCAAGACCTGAGAAAAAAGAAAACCTGTAATGCTGTATGTAGATGTGTACTCTATGTAATGAGAAATGTGAGGTGATTTCAACAGCTTACCCTTGATGTTCTTCAACAGAAAATAATCTGACATAAATATTAAACAAAAGCATGATGTGAAAATTATTACTTTTCATTTAATATGGTTCTTATTTTTTATTAATTTTTAAATTGCAGGATGCCTACAGTTTTTCATAGTGAAACTTTATAACTTAAGGGGATTTTGCTTCAGGCAAAACACTGCTTTTTGATTTATTTTCTGCACTTGTCTTGGTTTAACAATATGAACTTTTTTCAGATAAGTGCAAAACTATGTTTGACCCCATAGGGAATAGGTTTTCTTTTTTAAGAAATGTATACAAAGTTATGTCTCTTGGTTATACTATATATATATATTTTTTTTCAGTGACTACAGTTAACTTTCTGAATCCCCAGATGCTAACATTTTAATAAAAACAAGACATTTTCAACAAAATGTCAGTAGTATAGTGATCAAAGTGCTATGGGAGCAGTTTACACACAGTTTGAGCTTTGAATTTCCTATTCATTTTCCAAAACATTCACTTAAAAAGCATTTATTGAAGCTGAACTGCCTTTATCAGTCTGATCAGAGCTCCATAAAGAACATGCATGATTCAACGGACCTTCCAAGCTTAAAAAAAATATCACTTTGATATATGCCTCACAAGTACAGCACAATAGTTTTCATGCTCACGTTTGTTAAGATTTAGTGCAGCCATTAAAGAACAGAAGGGCTCTTTGGTGGCAATTCTCAAACATACCAAATATCCCAAAGCACAACCTTCTACAAATCAGAGATTAAGGTACTGACAAAAACTTCCACTTGATTGCAGTTTCCCCACTTAAACTTGTACCAGGGATGGCTGTTTTTCTCCTCTCCTCTCCTCTCCTCTCCTCTCCTCTCCTCTCCTCTCCTCTCCCCTCCCCTCCCCTCCCCTCCTCTTCCTTTCCCTCCCCTCCCCTCCCCTCCCCTCCCCTCCCCTCCCCTCCCCTCCCCTCCTCTTCCTTTCCCTCCCCTCCCCTCCCCTCCCCTCCTCTTCCTTTCCCTCCCCTCCCCTCCCCTCCCCTCCTCTTCCTTTCCCTCCCCTCCCCTCCCCTCCCCTCCTCTTCCTTTCCCTCCCCTTCCCTTCTCTTTTTTTTTTTTCAAACAAATCTCTGAGGGAGGTGTTTTTTGTTTTGTTTGGTTTTAAACTCCCTGAGAAAAATATCAACTGAGAGATTAAAAGTGACATTTTATGTGCCTTGTCCAGAAGTGAGCCGACTTATTAAAATAACAATAATAATAATAATAATAAATGAACTGTGTGTCTGACATATACATGAAGTTGGTGACATGTCTCTTAGTAAGTATTGATCACTCAAGATTTTTCTGTTTGCTTATTGCAATGTAGCTCTTTTTATTTTGGCTCTGAATTCTTATCATGGCCCAGCTGCTTTCTCTGGAACGTATTAGATCTTGCTTCTGCTTTGTAAGTGGGCTATGGAAATTAAGTTTGCTTTCCTGGGCAAACAGCATTTGTTTTCCATCAGTTCACATTACAAGCTGTTTGCATGCAGATAGATACATTTGGAAGAAGTAGTTGCCATCAATCTCTATGACTTTCTGATACACACCATTTCACCTCTACCCTTTTAAATGGGGGATTGTAAGGGATGGTTGAGCAATCGTGCTATTTCCCTTGAATGATGTAGAACTTTCTTGTTCAGGTCACCTCCACAGTTTGTGATCACTGATGGACAGAAATGAAGGATCATGCTTTCATTAAGTCCCAGCTTAGGGTCATTCAGATGGCATTCTACTTATCTGGATCTTCTCTCTAAATATTTGTGCTATACTTGTTATATATTGCTCCTCGCTTCAGGGTAAATAAATTGATTTTTTCTTTAAATGAAACTTTAAATGAAACTTTTCTTTATATACCTGAAATGGTATAAGATATGCTGTTCTTGTTATGAATGCTGACAAATCTTGCTTCACATTGAGATGGAACAGTATTATAAGAAGAAAAATCTTATACTTCAGGAAATTTCTATATATTTCATCTGAGTAACAGGATGATCTTTAACAGGGGATTAAGATCTTGTCTCATTCGAAACTGGCAAGAAAACCACTTTAGGATACTACATGATGGATTTTTCTTAAGTTCCATTTATTCCTCCCAAGTAATTTGCAATGCAGTGGTTCATTTTACATAGATTTTAAGGTTAATGAACTGAACAAAGATATTTCAGGCATCTAGTCAGCATTAATTATGCACAGGTGTCTGCAGCAGATCTTTCAACTAAATCTTGGGATCTGCAGGTGTCTTTAAATATCTGTTTAAGCCAAAATAGGGAAAAATGTATCAGCTGTTGATTTAAAATTCATCAATCATCATAATTGTCTTTACTATGGCAACACCCTGCAGCATCAGGCTGTACTACAATCTCATTTGTCAGATCTCTAATCTACAATAAGAACAGAGTGAAATCTACATGCTCAATATAAAACACATGATTCTAAAAATTCTTCTAATTCTCTACTTGTGTATGCATTCCTCTCTTTATTTAGAATTTCTTAAACCTTTAGTTATTTTTTCTGCATGCCTAGAATTGTGCCAGTTTTCTTACAGCTGAGCATTTCAGACCTTATTTTTTACTTAAGATCACTAAAAAATATCATTTTCTAAAATATCACTATTTGATATGAGAATATTTTTCACCATTTCCTTAACTTAATAACAAAAGTTGACAAAACCCACTTTTCTTTAAACTCAGATATAAGAATTTGCATTCTCTTATTCTGTAAAAATAATGTGGTTAGAGTGCTGCCCAAAAGAACGAAGGGGCAAATATATTTCTCTCTTGCACCTAAAATTATTCAAATTCTCGTTCCATATGGGAATAGGCTAACCATCTGGCTGACTACATCTGTTTTAACTGATTATGAATTTGTTGGGAATTCCTACTGGGAATGGAAAAGTCTTCAGTTGTGATTGCTGATCTCAGTATTTTACTTGGAGGAATTGAAGAAATTTACTTTCATACACATTAACAAAATGCTTGAATGTTTCTTGAACAGGTACCATAGTTCATATCTCTTCTGTTTCAAGTTACATCCTAGTCACTCCAATACATTATGTTCCTGCTTTCATTCTTGCATTCCTTTTTGTAAAATTGCAGAAGAGTTGGAAGATATTAATGATAGAGTGAAGCCTGAACAGTGCGGCTATTGGGTGAAAAGTAGGTTACCTCCCTTGCTTTTGGGAATGATTTCAAAGTAAGCACAAGTGACTAAAGAAATCAACTGTGGAATTCTCTTCCTTCAGCAAGCGTTTTGGGATCTCTCAAAGGCTTTAGCATCTGAGCATTAAGTTGTTCAAGCCTGAAAAGAAATGTAAGTCTAATTTTTAGATTGTATCTATACTAGAAATCTAAACAGTGCTAGGAAATTTTCTCACGTTCTACTTGGGTGATTGCTCCAAAAAAGCTTGACTCACTTCCTTTCAACCTTTTATCAGACTGTGCTGCCCAAAAATCATACCTAAAGAGATGTCTGAAGAAGTATTTCTAGTCAAAAGTCTATGGAAGGGAGCATGTGAATTAGATAACGAGGCACAAGGGTAATTCTGATTAATTTACTAACTTAACTCTATCAACTTGATGGTCTAGTTAAGTGTCAGTGTTGATAGAAAAGGATGAGGCAACTACCAGAATACATAATTCTCCCTCTTGTTCATTTTCTATGTCTGTTGAACTCACACTTCAGCTCTTTGTAACTGGGGAAACTAACAAGCCTTTATCACCTACTTGGCTACACCTTACATCATACCTTGTGAAACTCAGTATATCAGTGATTTCTGTCCTTCAGTTAAACATGGTTGCAGTTAGCCTCTAGTTTTCAGAAGCCTTTGAGAATGATGGACAAACAGATGACATTCATACACATAAATTTTAAAGATGCAATCCCAGTTTTATGAGGAAAAAGGACAAAATTAAATTAAAATCATGCCCAAATCAAGGTTCATTTTTAAGGAGTATTGAAGTTTTTCTCTTTAGATCTTCACATAAAACTGCATGCTGACAGACTCTGACATCTGGCTATTGCTTTCTTGATGAATTCTGGCTCCTGCTGCCTTCCAGTTGAGTTGAAATGTGATCTCCTGGCACCTGAAAATCCTGACTCTAATAATGCTGATAAAGAGTGTTCCATCTTAGCAGTAGGAAAGAGAAAAAGTGAAGGAGCTTGGAATTATTTTGACTAAAAAGAAAAATATCAAATTAAAGTTTTAACTGATTCCTCATTGAAGAAATATAGATTGCACCTGGTGATTTCAAAAAATATGTTTAGAAACCTAATTTACATAGTATTTTAATACTATTAAAATAGTATTATTAGTTTAAAGTCCAAGATATTACACAATGTTTCTAACAGAAGCAAAACAAATAATAAAAAATTAGTCTTGGAGAGGACTGAAAACGAAAAGCGGAACTTTAGACTTATTTCTTACGATCAAGACAATAACACAGAAGTAGATAAAAATCTTAATGATATAACTTTCTATATTTTTTTTAATCAGAAATAATTCATAGTGTCAAATAATGTCAAATAACGTGGTAGAAGAAAGAAGTCATTAATTTGTTGATTTTCCCCAGTAATCTTTTTTTTTTTTTTTTTTAATTCTAAAATTACATGAACACAGATTTATGTTTTCTTGATTGTGTACATGGAGGAAGCTGTTAGAGTTGGTGTTCTCAGACGTATGGCACATGTACTCAGAAAACATGAAGCAATCTCTGAATTTATACCGACATCATTGAAACATAGGTGATGATGGTTCATTTCCATGGGTCGTTCTGAAAGTTAGAAGTTCAAATTTTAACTTCCCATTTCCACTCAGAAAGTGTTAACCTTGAGGCTATTTACTTCTGCTGTAGAAAAGCATTGTCTACCTCTGTTACTGAAGTCATATTTTAATTCAAAAGACTCATGAGCAAGAAAGACAAACATAGGTTACTTTCTAAGTAATTCCTCCTATTTGTTTCCATGGAAATTGCAGCAGATAGAAAGAGCACAATAACACTACTTGATAGAGCAAATTCTCAGCTACAAAATAGTATTTATCAAAGTAATCACCACCATCAGCTGTGCATTTTCACCAGCAATGAACAAGAACCATACAAATCTGCATCAGAGGAAGTCACCAACTGTCACTGTTGCCACTGCTGAAACATATCACCCACTTCCTCACTGTGCTCACATCAACTGTTTATTATAATATTTATTATTATAATAGTTTATTTAGGAATGTTATTTCCTCTTCTTCAAGTAGGAATATAGAACTGTGTGCCTCCCAGCAAAATACTTTCTGATATATAAGTACAATTTGCACCACTAAACATGTTATTTAAAATCTATTTTTAAAAAATATATATTTTTGCCCCCTCTGTAAAGGCTCTGACTATTTTATTTCACAGAAGGAGTGAAATAAGGCACAAAAGTATGTTTCAAAGTAAATCTCACTTAATATTTTCTATTGTACACAGCAGAGCGTTCCTTAGGTGGATCATATTCTGAGATATCTTTTTCAATATATTAATTAATCAATTAATCAATATATTTCAATATATTAATTAATTGAATAGTTCCAGACAATATTCATACACTTTGGAACTTCAGTGTCTATCTTTTTCGTATATAACGATCCTTGACAGTTTGACTTGGGTTATTTAGCACTCTACCATATGATCCCTGGGTATGGTGCAGAAGTTGTCACATGTTGTGGACATTCTCATATGTCATTTTGAGTCTGCTCACCTGTTCTTGACAATGAAAAAAAAATAATGGTATGGTCACATGCACAAGGTATAATCAGTTCCTGTCAGCCTCCATGACAGATATTGTTTCTGGACATGTTTTATTTACTAGTATAGATGAAGGTTAAAGCTGCTGATATACCATGTAGGACATGCAGGTTTTTATTCCTATTATCTTACCTGTCAGACCTCTGGAAAAATCTTTATCAGTGATCTTCTTTGGGTCTGATCTTTATTTGCCTAAATTTTACCCAAGATGCCTATTTTCAGAAGAAAAAAGTGAAGACAGATTTGGATGAGGTGATAACCTACTTTTAATGAGCTTTTTTTTTTTTTTTTTTTTTTTTTTTTTTTTTTTTTTTTACTGTCATTCTCTTTTGTAGTGAAAGGCATGAAGAAGGAAGATTTGACTTAGTGGATGGGAAGTGAAAAATTGTTTCATATTGAAGAGACTAGTACAGAAATAAACTGTATAAATTACCTGAAGGGAACAAGAACGCTTTCAAAAAACTTTCTGAACAGATGAAGGTTCAGTGCTAGTTTAAGAAAAAAATATAAATAAGACATGATGGTAATTCTATGGATAATGTGTAGAAACTACACATGTATTTGATAAGAACAAGGTGAAAAGTTTTGAGGACAGGAAGTTTTAAAGTTGGATATCCAGAACAAGTTCATGCATTTATGTTTGATACTTTTAAAAAGATGGACAAAGGTAGGTGGAGAAATTGTACAGGTGGAGGATAAAGCTGTCAAGACGAAAGATAACAAATATATGCACTAGTGTAATATCTGGAAGCACAGAAGAAGGGAAAGATTTTGCAAAGAAGAATGAATGGCAAGAGTTTGACAGATACAGCTGGATACTGCAAGTATTGCAATGGCTATTACTGGAGCTCAAATATACAAGAGCTAATATCAGTGGGTTTTCTTTGAGACAAAAGTCTTTCATGTGTAGCTGTAGTGTCAGTCAGTTCTATCCGTCTCTCTCAGTC
The DNA here is from genome assembly GCF_016699485.2 of Gallus gallus. NCBI lineage: Eukaryota > Metazoa > Chordata > Aves > Galliformes > Phasianidae > Gallus > Gallus gallus. Next base: position 158,696,820 of record NC_052532.1, on the reverse strand, counting down.
TATGTCTATCAACTACTCAGCAAATGTAAATTTATCATTCTGAAAGAAAAGCATTGGATTTTAAATCTCTCTTACATATGTACACACCAGACAGATATATAGACATAATGGAAAGTGCTTTTACCACAGAAGTAATTTTTCTTGACATTGCGTTTTTTGTTTGTTTCGTTGTTATTTTAATATATAAGAAAGAAAGAAGTCTAAATGAAATTTTGGCAACTCAGTCTACAAAAACAGATTACACAGTTTGTCTTCTCTTCCTAGTTTAGGCATGAATCCATTTTTAAGACTTCAGCAAAGCCATTGACACTGTCTCCCACAGTATTCTCCTGCAGAAGCTGGCAGCCCGTGACTTGGACAGGTACACTCTTGGCTGAGTAAGGAACTGGCTTGGAGGGCCAGGCCCAGAGAGTGGTAGGTGAATGGAGTCATATCCAGCTGGCGACTGGTCACAAATGGTTTTCCCCAGGGGTCAGTGCTGGGGCCTGTCCTCTTCAATATCTTTCTTGATGACCTGGATGAGGGCACTGAGTGCACCCTCAGTAAGTTTGCAGGTGACACCAAGTGGACTGAAAGTGTCGATGTTGCCTGGGGATAGCGAGGCCCTACAGAGGGATCTGGATAGGCTGGATAGCTGGGCTGAAGCCAATGGGATGAGGATTCAACAAGACCAAATGCCGGGTCCTGCCCTTCGGTCACAACAACCCCAGGCAACACTACAGGCTTGGGGCAGAGTGGCTGGAAGACTGTGTAGTAGAAATGGACCTGGGGATACTGACTGATGCTCGACTGAACGTGAGCCAGCAGTGTGCCCAGGTGGCCAAGGAGGCCAATGGCATCCTGGCTTGCATCAGAAACAGTGTTGCCATCAGGAACAGGGAAGTAATTGTCCCCCTGTACTCAGCACTGGTGAGTACTTGAGTACTGTGTCCAGTTTTGGGCCCCTCGCTGTAAGTAAGACACTGAGGCCCTGGAGCATGTTCAGAGAAGGGCAACAAAGCTGGTGAGGGGTCTGGAGCACAGGCCTTATGAGGAGCAGCTGAAGGATCTGGGGTTGTTCAGTCTGGAGAAGAGGAGGCTCAGGGGAGACCTTATTGCTCTCTCTATAACTACCTGAAGGGAGGTTGTAGTGAGCTGGGGGTCAGCCTCTTCTCTCAGTATAACTAGTGATAGGACGAGAGGGAATGGCTTCAAGCTGCACCAGGGGAGGTTCAGGCTGGATATTAGGAAATACTACTTCTCTGAAAGGGTGGTCAGGCACTGGAATGGGCTGCCCAGGGAGGTGGTGGATTCACTGACCCTGGCGGTGTTCAAGAAGCTTTTGGACGTTGTGTTGAGGGACATGGTTTAGTGAGAACTGTTGTTGATGGGTGGATGGTTGGACTGGATGATCCTGTGGGTCTTTTCCAACCTTAGCGATTCTATGATTTTATGATTCTATGATTTTCTTATAATTTCAGTGATTCTGTTCACAACATTCACCAAGCAACTCCACTCATGCCTTAGTCTTATTCTACCACAAACTAACAGTCAATTCCTGCTTAAAAATGTGCAAGAGGACCATAGAGATCCCAGTAAGTAGACAATCAAAACAGAAGGAAAGGATCAGAATGTTAATCTTTAAAGCTGTAGTCAGAGCCTCTCATTATATTGCTTCTATACAATTTCATCTAGGTTTCACAGTAGAGTTCAATGAAACATGTAAAGAATGACAATAAGCTGAATTTATGTCTATTAGCAAGGGAATTCCATGTATAACTAGAATAAGATCCATCATGAAGCTACTTGTTTGAAAACACAATGCGTGGGAAGTGAAGGAAGGAAATAAAATTGTAATGCTTTATAATAGCTAATAAATGGGAAGGAAGACATGGAGGACAAAGATGGTGTCATAGAGAGCTGCTAAGAAAGCTGTGGCTGTAATTTCTGTTCAGTAGTATTATCACCAAAGATTTGCATTCCACCTATTCATGGAGTTATATCTTCTTTGTGATAAAATAGTCTATTCTTAGTTTTTTGCAGGCTTAAATTCTTATTTGCAGGCCCTGGAAAATTAGCTTCTTGGTGCACAATCCAGGTCTTTCTTTTTCTTCACTTACAAACATAAATTGATTGACTTGGATGGCAAGTTGGGCAAGAGCCAGTAGTGTGCCCTAGTGGCCAAGAATGCCTATGACATCCTAGGGTGTATTAAAAACTGCATGAACAGCAGGCCAAGGGAGATGATCATCCGTTTCTACTCTGCCCTGGTGAGGCCTCACCTGGAGTTTTGTGTCCAGTTCTGGGCTCCCTGGTAAAAAAAAAGTCAGGGCTTTCCTGGAGAGAGTCCAGTGGAGGGTCGTAAAGATGTTAAGATGTGCTGGAGCACCTCTCCTGTGAAGAAAGATTTAGGGAAATGGGCCTGTTTAGCTTGGAGAAGAGAAGGCTCTGGGAAGACCTCACTGCGGCCTTCCAGTACTTGAGGGAAGCATATAAACAGGAGGGGGTACAGCTGTCCACATGGGTGGATAGTGAGAGGACAAGTGGGAATAATTTTAAACTAAGACAGGGGAGGTTTAGGTTAGATATTAGAAGGTAGTTTTTCACACAGAGGGTGGTGACGCACTGGAATAGGTTTCCCAAGGAGGTTGTGGATGCCCCATCCCTGGAGGCATTCAAGGCCAGGCTGGATGTGGCTCTGGGCAGCTTGGTCTAGTGGTTGGTGACTCTGCCCATGGCAGGGGGTTGAAACTAGATGATCTTTGAAGACCTTTTCAACCCAGGCCATTCTATGATTCTATGATTCTGTGATTCTATGATTCTATTATTCTATGATTCTGTGATTCAATGAAGAGCCTGGAGCTCCTCTCTTGTAAGGAAAGGCTAGGTAACCTGGGTTTGTTCAGCCTTGAGAAAAGAAGACTCAAAGGAGATGTGATTAATATTTATAAATATCTAAGGTGCGGGAGGCAAAGGGACAAGGCCAGACTCTTTTCAGTGTTGTGTGGTGACAGGACAAGGGGAAATAGCCAGGGACTGAAGCATAGGAAGTTCTGCACAAATGTGCTGAAGAACTTCTTCACAGTAAAGGTTACAGAGCACTGGAACAGGCTGCCCGGAGAGGTTGTGGAGTCTCCTTCTTTGGAGACATTCAAGACCCACCTGGATGCCTACCCGTGCAAACTGGTCTAGGGAGCCTGTTTTGCAAGGGGGCTGGACTCGATGATCTCTGAAGGTCCCTTCCAGCCCCTACAATTCTGTGATTCTGTGATTCTGTGACTTATCATAGAATCACTAAATCACAGAATGGCTTAAACTGGGTGGGACCTTAAAGCCTTGAGTTGGATTGCCAATCACTACATCTATTAGAATATATTATTTAAGGGAGAGAAGAAAAGCATAAGAAGGTACATAAGCAGGACAATACAGAGCTTCTTAGTGTTGTCCCTTTTTAAGTCAGGTTTTTTTTTTGTTTGTTTGTTTTAGTATTTGCTGGATTTCTGTTGCTGCTGACATTATGGTGATACTGCCCACTTTGTTCTTAATGGCAATAACTCATTCCTCCTTGTTCTGCTACACAAGTATTGTGTACAGTTTTGGGCCCCTCACTGTAAGAAAGACATCGAGGCCCTGGAGCATGTTCAGAGAGGGGCAGCAAAGCTGGTGAGGGGTCTGGAGCACAGATGAGGAGAAGCTGAGGGAGATGGGATTGTTCAGTCTGGAGAAGAGGAGGCTCAGGGGTGACTTTATTGCTCTCTACAACTACCTGAAGGGAGACTGTGGTGAGGTGGGGGTTGGTCTCTTCTCCTATGTAACTAGTAATAGGACTAGACGGAATGGCCTCAAGTTGCACCAGGGGAGATTCAGGTTGGACATTAGGCAATACTTCTGAGTGTTCAGGTGCTGGAATGGACTGCCCAGGGAGGTGGTGGAGTCAACATCCCTGGAGGTGTTCAAGAAGCATTTAAATATTGTAGTAAAGGACATAATTTAGGGAGGAATATTGGTGATAGGTGGAAGGTTGGACTGGATGATCTTAGAGGTCTTTTCCAACCGTGATGTCATGGTTTTATGGTTTTTTGTTAATGGTATTCCAGATCATAACATCATAACATCATAGAGTGCACTGGGTGTTAAAGAGTTAATGCTTCAGTTGCTTCAGTTGCATGGATCGTCACTAGTTCCTGATACCTGGTTTTTAGAAGAGAAGAAGAACTACATACCTCAGAGGACTTTGCATTGCTGTTTCCATTTTCCATTCAAGGGGAAAGATAAAAATTGTCCGCAGGTCATGAGACCCCACTCTCTTTTCTCCTTCTGCTTGGCAGCACATGTACTCCCTAGATATCTCACCTTCAGCATTAGAGTAAGGCCTTTGGTTTTTTGGACACTCTCTCATATTATTTGATTTATTAGCTTCAATTCCAATTATATTGTATTATACTGTGTTATATTGTATTATATTATGTTAACTTGCATTCCAATATCTTTTTCAGTAAATTAGCTTTCCTCCTCAGATCGTTGCCACTGTTTTATTTTTAGACCCATCTCCATACCCTTTCTCCTTTTTCCCCTTTCCCTTTTCCTGGGGCATGGGTCCATGGGTCCCCCCACCCGCACTGGTCATGGAACTGGGCCAAACCAGCCCATATACTATTGACATATTCTGATTCTATGATTCTATTATTCTAGTAAACTCTTACTACTAATTCACAAAGTACTGAAAATGAACAGTTTTTTAACATAGAAGAGATTCATAATCAGACTGTCAGTTTACAGAAACCTCTTAATCTTGCTATCTTTTAGAAATCATTTTCTGTCAGTCTCATATTTTTTTCTTCTTTTTGGGGGGAGGGTTGTTAAAGGCTTTTGTACCTTGCTAGTGATATTGCTATTCCTAGTATAAGAAATTAATATGTGAAAACAAATAAGCTGCAGACTGCCATCAGAGCATTTCACATCTCCTTTCTTTCCCTTAGATGTCAACAGAATGCTCATCCTTTTTGGGTTCCCCTACTGCCTAGCTTTGCTGTAACCCTTAGCCACAAAGCTTGTATCCCCATATAGCCTGAGCAACTATTCCAAAGAATACCAAGAATAATAGGTCAGTTACTTAGGAGAATAATTATTTTTGTTTACCAAATCAAGAATAGGCTCTGTGGGTACTGTATTGAAATAAAATTTCTTTTAAACAGGGGCCCTGAGAAATCAATTGTAACCAGCAGTTAATGATCAGTTTCTGAACAGATTGAGGGTATGCCTAGGGCAGTTTTAACTTCAGCAAATTTTTGTTAACTGTGCTAATGAATTATATTGAAAGGATTATATCTATTACAAACTCTAATCAATCAGATTTACTATTGTGTCTAAGAAGAAGTTTGCATACAGTACTTTATGGATGCAGCTCAGCATTACTAATTTTAACTAGTATGATAATCTGAGTATTCCATGATGCTGAATTCTACTTTCAGTTCCCATGGAAAAATATGCATGCATAGCACACATAGTAATTCACAATAAAACATGGTTATATGAATTAATAGGAGCATCAGCTGAAGCATCAGAAAGCTTGTCATGGTTTATAGGAGGACCACACAAAGAAAGAGTATTATCTGTGACTAGATTTACTGTTGTATTCTTGGTTCATGCAAACTTATAAATTTGAGTAATTCATAGCTATTTTCTTGAATCAGTTCTGAATATGTAACTCCTTTTTATACAGTGCTTTGCTGAATGATGCATCTCCTGTTCTCAAGTGCAGTATTTCTCTTCTCTCCCAGTATGAGGTGAGGCACTGGCTAGTTCATCCCATTAGGGAGATTTGTGAACTGTTGCTGTAGCAACTGACTTGGCTGCATGGTTTCTGAAGAAAGAAAATGTAGCCTTCTGTGGTGTTTTTTTTTTTTTGGGGGGGGGGGGGGGGGACGACTTTTTTTTTGGTGGTGGTGGTGGTGGTGGTGGTGGTGTTGTTGTTGTTACATTACAGGCAGGCCTTAACAAAAGGCTGTCCTATTACAGGTGGCTTTCAGTATCGATATCTGTGTGCAAGAAATAACAAAGAGTAATCTAAAAGTACCAATGGAGTAAGTATAGGTTTACATAATGAAATATATTTTCTAGTAGGTTTGACATGTCTTTTGCTCTTGAATGGATCTTATTCACCCTTGTTGGATTTATGTTACTAATGCACATCTCCAGTGTTGCAATGCAGAAGAAAAATGGATACATTCTACAGGAAAATCAGTGGAGTATACCAAGACCTACACGTACCATGGTAGTGAGCTGATCTTCATTTTTTGTGCACCTTCTCACTCTGATAGCAAATGCATTTAATATGTAGCTTTTGCTAGTGGTTCTGGAACTAAACAGTGATTCTGAAGCTATGCAGAGGAGCACAAGCAGTAAAGTCCTTGACTTTATGTAAATGCTGCTGACAATAGCTTAAACATTACTATGAAAATAATGTTATCAACAGTGTTTTCCTCACAAATCCAAAGCATAACACCACATGAGCTACTTTGAGGACAGTTAACTCTACCCAAGTCAAAAGCAATACAAGACTATATCTACAGAACAAAATGTGTGTGGTTTTTAGAGTTGTATTACTTTAATGTGACTTCTAGGACTGCTATTACTTGCCTAGAAATGTTAAACAAAGGCATATTTGAGTGCAGAACCTTTAGGACACTGTTGAAAGACTGTGTAGAACAGAGGAAACCATCTCTATGGCAATATCTGTAGGGCCTTTTGAGAACAATTCCTAGAGTTATCAATGCTTTAAGCTGTCCCTGCTTATGCTCTTTGAGAAATTGAGATGGAGCATTCATAAATGAGAGACTTAAAACATATTTAACTCAAGTAATACATCTTTGATATTGCTATTTGACTTCTTTATTTATCAGTATAGATGTAGCCATGTTCAACCTGGCCTTGAACATCTTACCAGTTGTAATGATTATATGGCTTATTTTTGGTTTAATATTAATATGAGTGATATGGATTAAAACTGAAAGGTTAACAGAGAGTGGAAAACAATAACTTGATTATTATGCTGAAGTTTGTGATGCTTTTCCTATTTGTATTTTACACCAAAATTCATATTAAAGTGAAGTAATCAGTATTGGCATATAAAACCTCCTACTGCTTATAGTATTTTTATGAGTTATAAAGTGGATGGGACAATTCAGATCAGAATTAATCTTGTAAATACATGCTTACAGATCATTATACAAAACTTAAATGAGCAATGGTAAGTCCCAAATGTGTGGGTGTGTAAGATGGTTACACATGATGAACCATCAAGTTCCATGTGGAACCACATGGTTCCATAATGAACCACATTAAGCCACAAGATGGCTTAACATCTATAACCTGAGAATATTTTTATTTTCTTAGCTGAAAAAAAAAACATAAGTTATGGCTCTATCTCATAAACTATGAACAGTCTGCATTACTGGATTATGAAATAAATACTGAAGAGATGTTAAATGGTTATCTGTAGATATCTTCTAAGTTTCTTCTATCATAGAAACTACTCTTTTTTCCATTTGCATTTCTCTAATTCACCTTCCTCTCTCCTTTTATCCCTGGTTAGTTCAATGCTCTACTATGTTTCTGGAAGATTTCTTATTTCTCACAGTGTTGAACATATTTTCTTGATTTATTTTTCCTTTCAAATGTTTTAAATGTTTGAATAATAATTAGGAAGTTGTAGGAAGCAAGTCTTTCTAAAGAAGTTTAGAATATGAATGTTAAACAAAAGTTAGTATTTATAACCTAAGATAGATTTTGGCCATGATTTTTTAATCTTAGAGTTCAACATAGCTCTTAAACTTCAGGTACTTATCCATAATCCAGTCAGTATACCTTTCCCAACAAAATGAGAAGTAACAGGAATAGAAACAACTGTTAAAATAAGTCAGTGAACAAGTGTCATGGTTTTGTAACTTTGCTATTGGTATGACAACAAGATCTTGAAAATACAATTTTATAAAGAAATGTGATTCATCATAGTAGATAATGCACTTACATTAACTTGTAGGTCATATATTATGGGAAGTATTGGTACAAATTTTGTATTGGCCCCAAGTATTGGCCCCATCTGGAGTACTGTGCCCAGGCCTGGGGCCCCCAGTACAGGAAGGATGTGGAGCTCTTGTAGCGGGTCCAGAGGAGGGCCACTAAGATGATCAGAGGACTGTAGCACCTCTCCTATGAGGAAAGGTTGAGGGAACTGAGCCTGTTTAGCTTGGAGAGGAGAAGTCTCTGGAAAGACCTCATTGCAGCCTTCCAGTACTTGAAGGGAGCATATAAACAGTAGGGGGAACGGTTGTTTACGAGGGTGGATAGTGATAGGACAAGGGGGAATGGTTTTAAACTGAGATAGGGAGGTTTCGTTTAGATATTAGGAAGCAGTTTTTCACACAGAGGGCGGTGACACACTGGAATAGGTTTCCCAAGGAGGTTGTGGATGCCCCATCCCTGGAGGCATTCAAGGCCAGGCTGGATGTGGCTTTGGGCAGCCTGGTCTAGTGGTTGGCAACCCTACACGTAGCAGGGGGGTTGAAACTAGATGATCATTGTGGTCCTTTTCAACTCAGGCCATTCTATGGTTCTATGAGATTTTGAATTAATGCACAAATAGAGCTTAATATTATCATGGTTTTATGATTTTTGTTATCAGTATTCCACATCATGGCATCGTGTAGAGCACTGGGAGTTAAAGAGTTAATGCTCCAGCTCTGTGGATTGTCGATAGTTCCTGGTATACCTGTCGAAGAGAAGAAGAACTACATATCACAGCGAACAGTTGACTGATCCGTTTTCATTTTCCATTCAGAGGGAAAGACAAAACTGTTTGTGGGTCACGGGATGTCCCTTTTCTCTTTCTGCTCATCTGTGATGTGTGTTCCCTAGCTGTCTTACCTTCAGCATTAGAGTAAGGCCTTCAGTTTTTTGGACACTCTCTCTCTCTCTCTTTATTTGATTTATTAGCCTCCGTTCCAGTTATATTTTATTATATTTTGTTATCTTGTATTCTGATATCTTCTCTAGTAAATTAGCTTTCCTCTTCAGACTGTTGCTGCTGTTTAGTTTTTAGGCCCATCTCTGTATCCTTTCCCTTTTTCCCCTTTCCTCTTTTCCAGGGCATGGGTTCGTGGGTCTCCCCTCCCTATTAGTCACAGAACCAGGACAAACTGACCCGTAAACAGTTGACAAATACAAATTTAAATAAGCCAAATTTTCTATACAATTGAATTGGAATAAATATGACCTATGTCATTCTATCAATTCTATTCCAGCAAATACTTAAGTAGAATGAAAGCAGTGTTTTCCCTATTAATATAATATCTCATCAAAAGTATATAATAAAATATTTAATAAGGTAATAAATATATTTATTTTTAATTTGAAAAAGTATTACAATGATACTGCTCTACTGATAGAATTCTTACAGTCATCTTTAACAAAACATTTCCTTGTAAAATCACAGGCATGTTCACAACACTTACTCTTATGTAAAGAATATCATTTCATTCACGATTCAAAAGGATTTGAAATATTACCTCTTGTCATGAAATTGTGTAATTTTTTTGTTTGTTTCATTATCTATATTTTCCGTTTAGTGAATTTAACTAGTTTTCAGTTAGTTTAAATTAAATGCAGTGTACAGAATATTGATAAAATATATCAATTTCTGTTGTAAAATAGTCAAAAGAATTATTTTTGTGTATATTTCAATAAAACAGTTTTTTTTTATTATCTCTTCAATAAAAATGTCCTTTGGTAGACATATCTTGCCACTTATTTGTCATCTCCACACTTTAACTTCCCATTTTAATTATAAGGCATACAATTTTAGAGCTAAGATTTCCAGAAAACTCCTTTGTATAGACATCCTTACCGAAGACCATTCAGGAAAAAAGTGACTATATGCTTGCACTGAAATGGTCCTCTTCTGGAGAAGTCATGCAGAGGTAGGTGCCTTACAGGTGCCTGCTTTTCGCTCCAGCTGATACTGAGGAAGGGGCTGCAGGTCCTTCTTTTGGCCTTTTCAAGACTGGGTTTGAGAATGTTCGGGTTCACATAGAATATGTAAGTTCTGTGTCGATGTATTATTACCTTTCAACACTTTCCATGTGTACACTGTGAAAAATAAGAGTATCTGGTTCATCTAAAATGTAGCATTATGATATTAATATTTCAAAAGTTAATAAACATTTGATGATTAGATGAAGTGTTAATAAATATGGCTATGAAGTAGTCTGTACTATTAGATCTATAGACTTCAACTAGTTTTCTCATCTGAATAAGGACTGTATAATTTCGAGCGCTTATTAGGAAGGCTATCTTGCAGACAGAAGGGCAAGAAATAATGTAGCTTTGCATCCATAGAAAATGTAATGGAAGCTTTTTTATGTGACCCTCAGATGTTGAGAACAACAATGTAGAATATTAACTATGCAATAGAAATAAGTTGACGTGCTTCAGGCTGAACAAGACCTAGATTAAATCTGTTGTGAATATAGTAATTATTATGATTATTTACTGAGCTTCATCTGTGCTATATTTTATTACATGGCATGTGACAGGAGACACAAAACCATGGTTGTCAGAATTATATAAAAGCCTTTTCTCTTTACTCTTTTATATTTCAAAATAAGCAAGAAAATAATACTGAATATTCTAGGTTCAAATGATAAATTGGATATGAAAAGAAAGATGTGAATTCAGTGAGCTATGAAGATGTGTCTGTCCATAATTTATTATGCATATCCTTAAGCATATAGTAGTTTGATCAAATGAATAATGTACGTGTAAATCAGATAACTGGATTATCTGTGTTCTCAAAGGAAACTTTAAATCTCATCTAAGGAATCATATTTTTTCACCCAATCTGGGTCTTACTTCATTCAAAGTTTTACCATGAGAATAAATCTGAGATGAAAAGAATCAGGGATGCACATGCAGGGGTGTTTTCATGTACAGTTTTTATTTGTATCTGCTTTTCACAGCAAGGAAACTGCTTGTTCTGTATGACTAGTAATTTGTTTTCACTCAGACGGGCATTTCTGTAAACAGGAGCTGAAATTTGTTGTTCTCCCAGTCAGGAAGTTTCTGAGTATCACTTGTCAGTTGCTGAATATTTTGAACTCTGACTGATGTTGTGGAATCTCAGAAGCGTGCAGGAACAACACATTACCTCATAAAATCAGGCTTTAACCAGAGAAAATATAGCAACACATTAGCTTGATAGTTAAAGCTGTCTCTGCAGTACTGAAATACAGATTGAATTTATCTCAGCAAAAAGAGCAACTTTATTGTGGACTTTTTGACTCTTCTATAAAAGCTGTCCTGATACTGTTTGCTACCTGTTCAGAAATTGGTATGCTTTGCTATGTGAGAACAGTACCTGTCCAGCAAAAGGACATCTAGGTTTTTGTTCCTAAGGACAACTCTTAAGTTAAACTGATTAGTTCAGCCTCAGCCAGAAGCAGAACACAGAACTATAGGCATACAGAATATTTTCAGGTAAAAAATAAATGTGTCTTATGAATCAAAACAATTCAAGAGTCAAATCTTGTCTGCAGGGGAATTCTTAGTGATGATAGTGGACTGTTTATCAAGCTTTAGTCAACGTATTTTAGTAAAAAATCTGGGCAAGTACAGAGACACAGATTTGTGGACCTTGAAGAATCTGAAGTGGAATAACAAGATATTGTGAAGCTATATCTGCTGTAGGATTAGGGTGCAAGATGAGCAGGGATTTTCAACATTTATTTGATGTCAATAGTTTCCATTTGAAACTAAATCTCAAATTAGCAACTTAGATTTCTCACAGAAATGTAAGTTACTGAATTTCTTACCGTTTAAATTGACTAAGAATATAGCTAAAACAAACAAACAAACAAAAACCCCACCTTTTTATCAATATTATTTTTTTGTTTATTCAGTTGTATTTCTAAATATCTGTAAATGTAGTAAGATATGCAATGGATATACTCACTCATGCAAGTTGAGGCTTCAGGCCATTCATTCTAGTAGTTGTAGGAAACCCACTTACATAATAAAATTTAATTTCTTTCATTCATTTTCTGTGGGTGTCCAATTGCTACAGTTACCACTTCAAAAACAAAAGGGTAACTTTGCTTTTCACTAGCTGAACATAATACTGTGATGTGTAGACTGTTTTTAATATCTTTTTGTTTCACAATAGCCTATGTTTACCAGTAAGCTTATTCCAACCATATACAAATGAGTTAAGTCAGAGGTATTATTCAACTTATAAAACTCATTTAATTGATCACAAGTTTTCCTTTTACTTATGTGCAGAAAAGCATATGAAGTGCACAACTTCAACCATTTGCAAGAAATTGTAGCATGAATCCTACAATGTTTGTGTGTGCTAAACTTTATACGATAACAGGATGTGCTTTGGTTCTGCTAAGGTCTGAAATTAATCTATATAACAGATACAATAAAGCTGTGGTTGCATATGTACTTCATATTTCAGTAAATGTGAAGTAATATTTTGCCAGGAGACCAATATTTGAAGTAAATACTTAACCCTCCTAATACACTGTATTATTCATGTCATCAAATGTCAGTATTTCCTCAGTAGATTAATAAGATAAAAGTGGTCTGATTTAACTTTAGCTTATGTGTTATCAAATCTCAATAGTCTTATCTCTAATAATGTTTCGTGGAAAATAACTATAATATTTTTGATAGCTCATGATCAATTACGACAGAAGGACATAAATTATATCTTTTCTATGTAACATTTTGAATGTATTATTGTATAGTGTGAAGTTAGCGTACAAGTATGTATAAGTAAGTTAAACCTCATTTTAGTGGAGCAGAATTATTGCATAGCACTTCAGGTCATAACTTGTGTCAGTAGTTTTAATTACAGAATACATTGCACCTCACATAAGGATACATGCATAGAAAACTCTTACAAGAAGTATCTCTGATTTTTCTTAATTGTAAAGACAGAATACTTCAGCATACTAAAGTTGGAGTCTAAGAAACATATAAAAAAGGGGATAAAGGGATGTAGATTTTTTTATTGCTAAATTACCTTAGCTAATGATAGATTTCATCATGTACTCAAAAAACAGGTAACATTTATAAACATATTAAAAAATATATAAAAACACTTCAGGATTTTTACTTTCAAATAATTAAAAAAATATGGTTGACAATGCTACTTGTATCCAAAGAATCCATTCCTCACAAAAATTAGAAAGGTATATAATCTTCTAGAACATTAGAAGTTTTCCTAAACTGAATCTGTGCGCTCTGGAATATCTTTTTTCCAATATTTTTTTTTTTTTTTTTTTCAATAATCAGAAGACATTATAAATCATTCTTGTTATTTGCCTGGATGAAAGAAGGAAGATGAAATAATATTTGCATGTAACCTCAGTTATCTAAGCTTCTTCCCTATAAGCTATTTTAGATAAACATTTTTTTTTCTAAATTGTTATTTATATTCTTGTCTTATACAGAAAGATAATAAAGAAAAATCATCCCAGTGTAAAACACCAAGTTGTTCTTTTGCAAAAAGAACCAAAATTGTGTTTTGATGGCATCAGGTGATTTCCCTGTAACCTTCTATTCCACTATAAATTTCTTTTAATTAAGTAAGTTCTCCAAATTACTTGAAAATTAATAAATTAGAGTTTTACTAGTTGTTTGCATCTACAGTCTCTTATAATTAAAACTTAGTAGAAGAATAGGAGTTAGAACCCAAGTAGCAAATTAGATTGATGTGTTGTCCTCGACATACTGGCATTTTCATTTCTGAGGCCTACCAAGAGCAAAACAAAACCATTTTTTATACTTGTTCAAAATCTCAAGAGAAATGAGTTCAGGTGGTCTCAGCCCAGTTTTTCATGTGCAAGAGGACACATCAAAATGCTGTGTTGTGTTGATGATAATTCATCACTCTCATCTGTGAAAAGACATGGGATTACAAGCATGAAAAAAAAAAAAAAAAAAGTACTGCTCACATTTTTCCACCAGTTATATCTCTCTGGCGCATTTTGTATGACTACCTGAGCAGATATTGTCAAGGAAGGGAATGAAGATCATGTCTTCATGATTATGAAGGATTGTTTATTTAATTCACCTTTCCTGTTCCTTGCCTCTGATTGAACCTTAATATAATGAACAAAATCTCAAAGTACAGAAAACAAAACAATGAAAACTCAGAGATCAGGTAGTGAAAAATATAACTCAGTGGAGAACATTGATGAGATGTTAAAAGTGTAATCAAGCACTGTGTCACTAAGTAATGCTTAATTCTTTCAATCTTTTAAAATGACCTTGAGAAAAATAGAACTCCTGAAAATGTGTCTTCAGTAAGTTTTCTTCCTCAGGTTTAACTGAAGAGACAGAAGAAAGATTACTGATATGACTATGTTCAGGTTAAAAACTTTCTCTGAGGAATATCTATATTAAGAACACAGTCTTTAAGAACACTCTGACACTGTTTTCAGCAGTGACAGAGACATGCTGTTGATAATGATGCAGTGTCACACCACAGTGTCCAAAATTGTCTGTAGCTGTTTTTTCCTCTCTGTTCTTTCAGTTCTTCAGCGCGTAGCTCATGTGTAAGTGATGCAAAGGGAGGTAGTTTCATCATCATGACTGGAAAAAGAAAGACTCATGATGTTCATGTTTTCCTAAAGCTCTGGTAGATGAGTACAGAATGCAACCTAACTTATTCAAAACATACACATGTATGATGACAGCAGATTCTTGAAAATAGATTTAACAATGTATACATGTTTGAAGGTGGGAGGTGGGGGCTGATCTTCTGCCACTGCCTTTATTTTTCTTCTTTGGTAAATACAAAAGACAAGCACTGACTCGTGAAAAGGTGATAGAACTAAGAGGTGGAGGATACATAAGGTAGTAAAGGAAATAAACTGTTATTTATTTTTCTCAAGAACACATTCAATTTTGCTGGCAATGTCATAATCTGTGTAGATGGTAAAACAATTAAGAATTCATTACTACATTTGTTGGAGAAAACGAGCTCAACTATTAATAATACAACAAATTTTTAGGACAATAAGAAAACTCTACTGCAAATCCTTGACTGCCAGAGTCTATGATGTTTAGAAATAGTACAGTATCATCTTCTGAAGTATTTGAGTACACGTAATATGAAGTAATTAATATCCTATTCAATTAAGATTGTTTTCAATAATCATGATAGAAATGGTTTTTCCAAATGATACAATTAAACTGTAAAATTTAAATTGTAAAATTGTAAAATGCTGCTCATTAGGAAATATGGTGTCATGGTTTTGTAACTTTGCTATTGGTATTCCACATCATAACATCATGGACAAAAGAGAAGAACTATGTATCCCAGAGGACCTCACGGTCAGAGAAGGAAGATACATCACGGAAGATATGTCATCTGGTTGTGCGCGGTCTTCTTCACTTTCGCTTGCTACCGGGAGAGGAGTGGGCGTGCTTTCCAAGCTGTGCGCCTTCATCAAGTAGGGCTTTCGGTTTCGGAAACTCTCTCTCTCTCTCTCTCTCTCTCTCTCTCTCTCTCTATTGCTCTGTTTCGCTCTCTCTCATTTCATTTGATTTATTATCCTTACTCTATAGATTGTATTATATCGTGTCATCTTGCATTCCAACATCGTAGTTAGTAAAAGAAGTTCTCCTTCTTAGATCGTTGCTGCTGCTCTGTTTTTTCTCGGGAAGCTGGGGGGGAGGGGGCCTGCGAGCCTACTGCCCCCCTGTCACGGGCACAGATCTATCTAGGTAACTCCGTGACATATGGAAAAATTAAGAAATATCAGGAAATTAATTCACAGGTTTAATCCAGGGGGGAAAAAAAAAAAAAAGAAAAAAAAAGAAAAAGAAAAAGAAGCTGCAATTTATATAGCTGTAATTTGAATAACCTTATACATATATATGTGTACAAAAAGAAAGAAAATTAAGACTCTAGTTTCTCAGTGGACTGGTTGTACTAAGATAAAGAAATCCAGTTAGAGGACAGAATTTAACAAAAATATATGTAAATCTTTCACCTTTTTATTCTAGCATAGAGGTTTTTAATACATGCAGTGGTATTACAGGCTTGTCACTTGGACTACTTAGACAGATTCATGAACCTGATAGACTCAACAGCTGTTATGTTTGCAGACAGAATTTCCATAACAGTCACAATTTCTGAGTATTTTGACTATATTTGATTTTCAGAAGCTATGTGAAGAGGTTTTTCTTTGGGGTAAACCATCAGTCTAAGAGGTGCATGTAAACTACAAGATCTTGATAATACCAATGTGACTTTTGAAAACCTGTAAGTCAGGCCTATATGTCAGTCTATGACCTTAGTTCATGATAAGATAGGGGTGTTGAATAGTTAAATTTCAGTTTGCTTTTTAAATTGTCATTAATATAATAATTAAGATAAATAATTATAAGCTCTACTGAAAGTAACCATCCATCTTCCCTCTCCCTTCTAATAGTCATGTACAATTTATCTTTTCTGTGCTTTGGTTTACTTTGCAGCAGCAGTAGATAGGACAGCGTAACACTGTAACTGAATCAGCAAAGGACAGAGCACTTTCTGTAAGATTTAGTAGCCAGGAGTTGGAGGGAAAACCATGGGATGTAAATTAAGTTCTCTTTGTTGCTGGAATCTAGGGCATGTATAACTCATCCCAAAATCTATAAGAAAGTAAACAGGAATTGTATATTACTTGCATTCATTAAAGAAAGTACTTAGTCTTGCCCTAGGCTCTTTTGTTGCTATAGCTTGTAATCAAAGTGAGATTTCTCAAAAAAATATTGTGCTCATTTTATTCTCTTAAAGAATATAAAACAAAACAAAACAACAACAAAAACAGAAAAAAGAATGTGGATGAAGATAATAATGCAACTATGATGTGACTAAACCCACTGCACAACAGTATACTGTTCTCAGACAGGTGATAAATTTCCATAAACTGATGTTATCCCATCTGTGATTGCTTAATTTAAGTAATGACTGGATATAGCTTTCTTTGTTCATTATCTGTATTTCATCACTGCAGGACAGTAAGAAAGGATTTTTAAACATTAGGGATGAAATGAACGACATTGCATTCACTGACATTCATTGATTCTTGCTGAATGTTGTGGAGATGTGAGCACACTGAGTCAGTGAGTGGTGTGTTTCAGCAATGGCAAAAAATACATGAAGGACAAACCATGTTCTGAATGGCCATGCACAGCTGTCACATCATGAAATGAGTGATGATTTTCTCAATCATGTCGTCTGTATGAATCAGCAAATTACCACCAGGGTACTGTGTGACTATTGTCTCCATTGCATTGGAATCTATTGTGGTAATGTTTGAATATCACATAGTTTGCTCAAGTGGCTCCCACAAATGCTCACACAGGAAGAGAAAGAAGACAATACGCAAGTTTGTCAGCACCAACTGAAACAATAAGAGCCTGAAAGTGACATTTTCCTGGATCATATCATTACTGGTGACAAGATGTGGTTTCACCAGTATGAGCCAGAGTCAAAACATCAGTCCATTATGGAATGGAGACGTGAATTCCTCACTGAAGAAAATGTTCAAGACACAGTCCTCAGCAGGTAAAGTGATGTGCACTGTCTTTTAGGACAGGAAAGGAATGATCTTTCTGCATTTCCTGGAACTTGGACAAACCATCAACTCTAGCCTGTACATTGCATACACTGATCTGAAGGCTTCCAGAGTCAGGCCAGAGAAGAAGACAACCTTTCTTTTACAACACGGTAACACCTGGCCTCATGCTGGCTTGAAGAGCATGGAGCATACTGCCAACCTTGGTTGTATTGTCCTACAATATCCACTGTGTAGTCCAGATTTTTCACTTTCTGACTTCCGTCTATACAGGCCAATGAAAGATGAACTGCATGGGCAACATTTTCCTAGTAACTACACCATCAAAGCAGCTGTGAACAGCGGTTCATGTTCACTGCTGTAGATTTTTGTGAGTGTGGTATACAGGCTCTGGTTCATTGCCAGCGAAGATGTATAGCTAATGGTGATGACTATGTTGATAAATAGTGTTTTGTAGCTGAAAATTTACTCAATGAAATAGAGTAATTTTACACTTTGTTCTGGTTTCCATGGAAATAAACAAGAGACATTAATGTTGAAGAGGCATACATACAATCTAGAGAAAAGTGTAAATTAATAATTTTAATTTAATTAATTAAAAGTAATTTTATTGGGTATAGGTGGCAATTTTTTTATGTCATTGTTGTAGGCCTGCATAGGAAACCTCTGTGAAGAGTCCTATGCAAACACTTACAGAACACTTCTATATTATTCATCATACTGAGAGAAAGCTTTCATGTAAGAAAAATCTGTTACCGCTTCTTGGGTGTAAAACATTTATTTAGTGCTGATATGTATGAAATAGTATCTGGAAATAAAACCAAAGAACAGAAATCTAACAACCAGCTTTCATTCTATGAATTATTGTTCAAACAAGAAAATACTTTGTGCAATGCTGCTATCAAAGAAGAAATTCTTACTATCTCTCTTCAGTGAACCTACAAAAGTTGTCCCTGGAAAAAAAGTCAGCAGCTTTGTGAACACTAAATGTGAGTCAATTTGTCTCTTCTTTTTTTCAATCCTTTTTCATGTTCATCTATTTATGCGACATGGATATGTTCTTATAGATGTCTTTGTGCTTCATGAAAAATTGTTCTGAAAGTTAATTTTGTTTTCTGTTTCATTTAGATCTGTCTTGGTTGTAGATCAAGACATTGTTCAACAAGTTCAGTTGACTTCAGCATATTTTTTTTCCTCAAGATTTTTCAGGGTCAGTTTGTATTTGAAGAACATTTTCTGAAGACAGAAGTCAGAGAGAAATGAACTTTGTGGCTGAACAGAAGTAGACAAAATGATTCATCTTGACTATCAAAGAAGAGCTATTAATTGTTCAGCTATAAAATCTGAACCACAGAGAACAGGGATATAAGTCATTTGACTAGTAACTCTCTTGAGACCTGTGGCCTCACATAGGATGGCCCCACAGTTAATGTCCAAGTGACCTGAAGCAAAATATTTCACTGTCTCTTGATTGTTTTCTTGATATACTAGCATTGCACATAGAAAATCAGACTATGTATCATGAAATATAGTCTTGAGGGAAAAATAAATAAATAAAAAGGTGATGATTCTGCTCCATGCTACGATGTTTAAAACTTTACAGCATCATGATAACAGCTAACCTCTGGAACTTCTATTAAACATATTGCTAGAAAAATCAATCAAATAATCAAAAAAATCACTGAAAATATGGGTTCACTGTTGAATGGAGCAGCACCATTGTTGGTACAAGACATGGAAATTAAGAGGGACCATGACAGAATGCAGAAATGGGATGATGGGAACCTCATCAAGTTCAATGAGTGTGAAGTGTTGCCACAAAGAAGGCAAGTGGTGTCCTGTGTTGCCTTAGGAGTGTTGCCAGTAGACTGAGGAAGATGATCATTCTTCTCCTCTACATAGCACTGATGAGATGATACCTGCTCTGTCTAGTTCTGGGCTCCACTGTGTAAGGGAGACATGAACAATACTGGAGACTGTCCAGCAAAAGGACACAAAGACAATTCATATTCCTTATGAAGAGGAGCTGAGAGAACTGAAACTGTGTAGCGTAGAAAAATATCAGATATCAAGAAGTATCAGAAGGAGTGTTATCAATGTATATAAGTACCCAAAGGAAGGATGCAATGAAGGTAGAGTCAGGCTCATTTCAGTGGTGCCCAGTGCCAGGACAACTGGTGATGCACACAAACTGGAACACAGAAGGTTCTGTCTGAACTCCAAGAAGCACTTCTGTACTCTGCAGCTGATGGAGCACCGACACAAGTTGCCCAGAGATGTAAATATATATCTCATGAGATTGGCTTCTGAATCCTCTAAGATCTCTACAACAAACTTTTTTCCTGTATTTAACTTGGAGCTGTGAAATGACTGAAAGCATTGTTTTATCAGCATGTTGAATCTTGCAAACTTACTTTGTTAAAAGAATTTGAAAATGAACAAGACCTCTTCAAAGATCATCCTCCACTTCTCAGTGACTGAGATTAAGGAATACATGGGCTGGTCACAATTTCTTCATCCTGTGAGCAAGTATATTGTTGCAATCTCTAGAAGTTGGGAATGCTGAGAACAAAGGAGCCATACAGAGAGGCCTGATAAATGACAGTTGTGCTGGTGACAGTTATAGAATCATAAAATCATAGAGTGGCTTAGGTTAAAAGGGTCGGTAAACATCATTAACCTCTGACACTACACGATCCTAGAAGACAAATGAATATTCTAATTGTACACCTGGAAATAATATCAAAATATGACTAAATATGGGTTACTGTGAGGAGTGTTGCTGAAAACCCATCTCAGAATTTAGCCTCATACAATGTTTCAAGCCTATGCCTTTTGAAGAGCAGAGCACAAAGAAGAACATGAAGCCTCTCTATAGTACTGACTTCTTTGTCTTTCTATACAGCTCTTGACATGTTTGACTGAAGCTATGTACAAAGATGACTTCTGAACTGCTGATGAATATTTTGCAGTCATACCAGCCTAGGAACATTTCTATGCAGTAGTCAAATCAGGAGCATCACATCCCTCATCATAGTTTTTTCTGCTCAGAGATATTTTCTAGGAAAATAGATGGAAATCTAAAACTGAAACTAAATGATCTGATAATATATGTTTTCTCCTACAGATTGTGATCTTATCAAAAGGTCAGTTAAATCAGAAATTGTCTTACAGTTTAAAAGATCATATCACTTTCAAAAATCACACTGCTGTCAAGATCAGCTTTCATTTATGGGATAGATAAGGTTAATATGACTCACCATGTTTGTTCACTTGAATCCCTTTCTTCTTATATGGGTGCAATTTTTACTCTAGAGTAGCAGAAAATAGAAGAAAAGTAGTGTGGAAATAAAAAATTCCTTTTAAATGTGTGAGATTATCCAGTTTCAATTCATGCTATTTCAAGTGAACACAAATACTGGTTTTCAAATTTTAAATGTGTAATTGTGCTTTGAAGTGCATTTTATCACCATCTGAAATGAAAGTATAAAGACCTTGTTTTTTCTTACAACATATTCATTTTAATTTCTCAGCAAAAGCTTTTATTAACAGAAACTTCTTGCTTGTTAGAAACAAGAAACAGGTGATAGCTCTAAACGGTCTTCTAGTTTATGCAGATAGTCTTTATTGCAAACAATTTACTTCTAACCACCTATCCTCTCAAATGGGCCATAGATCAGAAGTATAAACCCAAGGGTTTATTAGTTTGCTCATTTATAAGAGTTCACGGCAATTTTACTTACTTCTCTGTCATTATCCATTTTTTCTTTGGTATACAGTTAATAATATGATGACTTGGCAATAGGTTATTTCTCTTTTTTTTTTTTACACTTTTTTTTTTAAATTCTATGTTTGGCGTATTGGTTATATATATATTTATATTTTGCATGAGTTGTGTGAATTAAAAAAAAAAAGTTTTTAATCTTTCACCTTCATAATCAAACCTAAAAACAAACAAACAAACAAACAAACCAAATAAACAGATAAATAAATGCTGCAAGGTCTTGATCAGTTGTTAAGAGAAGATCTATCTATTACAGGTTGGTTACTTATTACACGGCATTTAGTTTTCTGGTTGCTGTTCCTGAGATTTCCACTTCACATTCTTTCACTCTTTAAGACAAGTTAGTTAAACAGGACCTTCTCCTCATGAAAGCATATTTATTGTGAATGCATTGTCCTTCAGGTGTTTTTCAATAACTCCCAGCATAATTTTCTCCATAATTTCACCAGGCACTGAAGTAAGGCTGACAGGCTTTCTTGGCCTTCTTGAAAATGGGAACTTTTGCCAGCTTCAAGTCAGTGGGAATCTCTCCAGATAACCAAGACCATAGAATAATAGTTGAGAGAGACCTTGTAATGGTATCGGCCAGCTCTCTGAAAACTCATTGGTTCCTGACAACTTGTATGAATCCACGTGGAGCAGAAAATTCCACACAGTTTCTCTCTACAAGCCTTTGTACAACTGCTGTTGTAAAGAAACATCATTATAAATTTGCTCATTAATAATGTAATACACTTGGCTTCTCCGACATTACTGTCTGTGTGAACTGTCTGCCTTATGCAGGTCTTAAGCAAGTCTTCTTGCTCACAACAAACTACATTTTTAAGTTCTTTGGCACGGGAAGTATTGCAATCACTAGGAGATTTTTGAGAGTGATGACTTCTATACATTAATATTATATTAACTTATTTATTTGTTTATATATTATATTCAGTTTTCTAATTAGTCACATTCATACAGATACTATAAAACTAGTACGTGGATATTGCTGATCTGATGTTAGAATTTGATTGCCATACCTGATTTACTTTTGAAATCGGACAGTCCTCTGCTGTAGAGTTAACACATTCTTAAATTCCTGTATGGTTAGATGGATCTTTTTAAATCTCTTTAAATTCATCTAAGCAAGCAGACTATTTTCACAACATCATCTTCATGCTAACTTAGACTTTGTTTCGTGTTTCCATGTTTCAAGATATTGTTGGTTGCAGCTACAGGAATTTTTTTGTCAACATGCCTTATGAAGGAACATTAACTACACACACCTTCAGTGGAGACTTATGACTTCATTATACAAAGAACATTAAGCAGAAATACTTGGCA
This sequence comes from Gallus gallus, assembly GCF_016699485.2. NCBI lineage: Eukaryota > Metazoa > Chordata > Aves > Galliformes > Phasianidae > Gallus > Gallus gallus. Next base: position 158,674,098 of record NC_052532.1, on the reverse strand, counting down.
CTGTTTCTTTTTTTGTTTGTTTGTTTTCTTCTATTTTCCTCTCCTTTTTTTTTTTTTTTTTTTTTTTTTTTTAAGACTCTGTAGGAGATTTAGATTGCTAACTTGATTACACACAAGAGAGAGAAGAGAATTATGAAAATGAGCACAGCCTATAAGGAATTATCCAAGTCTTATGTCTGAACAGATTATTGTAGGAATTTTTACACAAAGTTACTGGGTAATAGGAGGGAAGGTTGCCTGTTTATGTTGTCCTGGATATTGTCCAGGTGGCATCCATAGAAAATTCTGTCTTTCTTGTGAGCAATTGTCTGCATTCTTATAAGAGACTAAAATGAATAAGTATTAATTGAGACACCAATGGAGGAGGAATTTGTCAGTATAGTTCTGAAGAAGCAGACAGGGAACATACGGGCAGGTTAGAAGAGACAAAAAATAATTGTTCAGAGTTTGTTGCAGCTACATGGTAGTCATTGAAAATTATCGGGCTGGAAAATGAAACTGAAAAAAAAAAAGACTGCCGAACCAGGATGAAGAGACAGATGAGGTATTCTACAAGCATCTGGCAGAAGCAGCATGATTGTCAGGCCTTGTCCTCATGGGGGGCTTCAACGTCCCTGACATATACTGGGAATACAACATAGCGCAGAAGAGGCAGTCTAGGAGGTTTCTGGAGTGTATGGAGGATAACTTCTTGATGCAGCAGGTGAGAGAGCCTAAGAGAGGAGCTGCCCCATTAGACCTGCTGTTCACAAACAAAGAAGGTCTGGTGGGAGACGTGGAGGTCAGGGGCTGTCTTGGACTGGAGTGACCATGAAATGGTAGAGTTCTCAGTTCTTGGTGGATTCAGGAGGGGGAACAACAAAACTGCTACCTTGGACTTCTGGAGGGCGGACTTTGAATTGTTCAGGAAAGTAGTAGGGGGAGTCCCCTGAGATTCAGTCTCAGAGTAAAGGGGTCCAAGGTGGCTTGTCACTCTGCAAGAAGGAAGTCTTAAAGGCACAGGAGCAGGCTGTCCCCCTGGGCCCCAAAATGAGCCAGTGGGGAAGAAGACTAGCGTGGATGAATACAGAGCTATTCTTCAGGCTGCAGGAGAAAAAGAGAATCTACCTCCTGTGGAAGGAAGGGACAGGGCAATGCCAGAAAGAATACAAAGAAGTTGTTAAGATGTGCAGGGAGAAAATCAGAAAGGCAAAAGCCTAGCCTGAACTCAACCTGGCTGCTGGGGTAAAAAGGGAACAAGAAACTCTTTTACAAATATATCAACAGTAAGAGGACGACCAGGGAGAATCTTTACTGAATGAGGCTGGGAATGTGACCACCTGAGGATAAGGAAAAGGCAGAGGTTCTGAATGCCTTCTTTACATCTGTCTTTACAAGTCAGAGCAGTTATCCTCAGGGTACTCCACTCTCCGACCTGGTAGTCTCAGGTTGGGGAGCACACTAAACCCCCCACGATTCAGGAAGAAACAGTCAGAGACCTACTACTCCAACTGGACTGCCACAAGTCCATGGGGACTGGATGAGATTCACCTGAAAGTGCTGAGGGAACTGGCGGAGGTGATAGCCAAGCTGCTTTCCATCATCTATCAGCACTCCTTGTTGACAGGTGAGGTCCCAGAAGACTGGAAAATTGCCAATGTGACTCCCATCTACAAGAAGGGCTGCAGGGAGGATTTGGGGAACTACAGGCCTGTTAACCTGACCTCGATGCCAGGAAAGGTTATGGAGCAGATTGTCTTGAGGGAGATCACGTGGCATGTGCAGGACAACCAGGGGATCAGGCCTAGCCAGTATGGGTTCACGAAGGGCAGGTCCTGCTTGACCAACCTGATCTCCTTCTCTGATCTAGTGACCCAGTCTGGTGGATGAGGGAAAGGCTGTTGAAATAGTCTGCCTAGACTTCAGCAAAGCCTTTGACACTGTCTCCCACAGTATTCTCCTGCAGAAGCTGGCAGCCCGTGACTTGGACAGGTACACTCTTGGCTGAGTAAGGAACTGGCTTGGAGGGCCGGGCCCAGAGAGTGGTAGTGAATGGAGTCACATCCAGCTGGCGACTGGTCACAAATGGTTTTCCCCAGGGGTCAGGTGCTGGGGCCTGTCCTCTTCAACTATCTTTCTTGATGACCTGGATGAGGGCACTGAGTGCACCCTCAGTAAGTTTGCAGGTGACATCAAGTTGGCTGGAAGTGTCAATCTGCCTGGGGGTAGCGAGGGCCTACAGAGGGATCTGGATAGGCTGGATAGCTGGGCTGAAGCCAATGGGATGAGGTTCAACAAGATCAAATGCCGGGTCCTGCCCTTCGGTCACAACAACCCCAGGCAACACTACAGGCTTGGGGCAGAGTGGCTGGAAGACTGTGTAGTAGAAATGGACCTGGGGATACTGACTGATGCTCGACTGAACGTGAGCCAGCAGTTTGCCCAGGTGGCCAAGGAGGCCAATGGCATCCTGGCTTGCATCAGAAACAGTGTTGCCATCAGGAACAGGGAAGTAATTGTCCCCCTGTACTCAGCACTGGTGAGTACTTGAGTACTGTGTCCAGTTTTGGGCCCCTCGCTGTAAGTAAGACACTGAGGCCCTGGAGCATGTTCAGAGAAGGGCAACAAAGCTGGTGAGGGGTCTGGAGCACAGGCCTTATGAGGAGCAGCTGAAGGATCTGGGGTTGTTCAGTCTGGAGAAGAGGAGGCTCAGGGGAGACCTTATTGCTCTCTCTATAACTACCTGAAGGGAGGTTGTAGTGAGCTGGGGGTCAGCCTCTTCTCTCGTATAAGTGATAGGACGAGAGGGAATGGCTTCAAGCTGCACCAGGGGAAGGTTCAGGCTGGATGTTAGGAAATACTACTTCTCTGAAAGGGTGGTCAGGCACTGGAATGGGCTGCCCAGGGAGGTGGTGGATTCACTGACCCTGGCGGTGTTCAAGAAGCTTTTGGACGTTGTGTTGAGGGACATGGTTTAGTGAGAACTGTTGTTGATGGGTGGATGGTTGGACTGGATGATCCTGTGGGTCTTTTCCAACCTTAGCAAATTCTATGAAAAATCTCTTCAAGACTGCATAGGGGAGACAAAAATCAATTTGCTAACCTGAGCTTTCAAAACTAACAAATTGTATTTTCTCTATATAAAGAGTTACTGCATCCTAGGTCTTTTTCTGTGTTCAGATAAAACTCAGAGATGGGTATTTGGTATGTTCCTTTGAAGGAAAACATAGTCTGTTACTCAAATTTAACCAGTTTTTAAGGAATTTTAGTGGTTTTTTTTTTTTTTTTTTTTTTTTTTGAGATTTACAGTGGTTTTAAAGAAACTGTATATATGCAGATAAATTTAATGTACCTAAAAAAGTGGCAATATTTTTTGGAGACTTTTAGACATTAGAAAACTTTGTTATATCATTATTAGTCTACAAGATACCTATATATTGTACCAAGATAAATTTAGGATCTCTGTATCTTATAAAAGAGAAGTGAAAGACAAAGCTGAACATAAAAAAAAACATGCAACAAAAGCATATAAAGATCACACAAGAAAGTGAAAGGGTACTCAAATATGTAGAATGATAACAGGACTGATCAAAGATAGTCAAGAGTGAGAACAGGACCCTGTAGTTAAAGAGAGAAGGGCCTCACAGCAAGAAAAGGGAAAGTAGCTTCACAGAGTAGAAATAAGGGGCAAATAGAGATAATTTATGTAGAGAGTGTTAGGAAACAAGGGATTCCAAGCACTTTCACAGACACTGGAATAACAAGGTCTGGAATAACAAGGAGGATGAAGGCCATAAAGATAAGGACTGGGGAGCAGCTTGAAAACATTTGGCAGGGAGGTGATTAGATGTCTACAGGACAAGTTGAAACCGGTTCAGGGGATGCCCCCCCTTCGGAGTCAGAAGTTTGCAGCAAGGAAGACTACGAGCCTTGGCGAGGAAGACTATGAGCCTTCATCATCACGACCTACTACGCACGCGCAAGGGGAGGAGGGACTGCATGCTAATGGGCTCTCAGGAATGTAATGAATATGTATCCGAATTCCTGTCAACTATTGATTATGCATCAGTTCAACCTATATCTATAGCACAATTTCTCCTGATGGTGTGCAAGTTTGGTGGAGCAATCCCTCTTGCACCAGGGTGTACGCGCATCACCAATAAACACATGCCTGCTCTATATCCTTACTGGCTACAGGGTCTGATTTCCGCACATCAATAAAAATAGCTCTTCAACAACAACTATAAAAAAAATAACTTAGTAGAATTCTTCACCTTGGAATGGAGACAGATAAGAAAGTTACTAAATAATGAAAGGAGATAGAGAACATAAAATTAGATAGAGAGCTTTAAAAACTAATAAATAAGTATTTTTTTGCATAACAAGAATTTAAGTTCTCAAAATTAGGGTTACCAGAATCTCTGGAAATAAATACCAGTGATTGAGAAACCGTTTGTGATCAATGTGCTAATCAAAGACTGTATGGAACTGTTGAATCACGGCCTGAAGCTCTGATTGGTCAGCTGAGGCAAGCACTGAGTCAGCTGTGGGAGCACAGGTGAAGGCAATTCACCTGTGTGACTGGAAGGGGGTGGAGCCTGGCTCCACCTCTCCTGGACCCCCCATTTAAGGGCTGACTGCCATTGAGGAAGGACATTTTTTTCTGGGGATTACTTTTTTTTGGAGTTTTTTTTCTGTAAGACTACAATGCGGGTGAGCATTTTCTGTCTGTTTCTGATTATAATTTTTCTAGTTATACTATCTGTGGATGCAAATCTGACCATGCCATACTGTGTATTTATTGACTATACATACAGCAAGCCAGGCCAAATATACTAAAATATTTATGTATTTTTTCTGAAATATCTATAAATGGGCTGGGGGGAGAATATTATTCCTCTGGACAAAATGATTCCTGGTTAGGATTTCTCAGATCTCCTTACTATGGATTAGCAACCATAATTGAAAAATGGGGTCCCCTGTGTATGGTAGAAAATATCTTCCCATTCCACGTGGTAGACTATTTTCATGGGCTAGGCAAAGATACACTGGTTATAAAAGAGTGGTAGTTAACTGTCTCTATGATAGTATGGCCACTGTTAAATGCTTTGAACCAGGCTGAAATGAGGGCCAATACCTTAGGAAATGAAAACCAGTTATTGTGAGATCTCATTGAAAAGCTAGAGCAAGAACTCAGTATATTGATGGGGAAAAGAAAACAACTTTGAATTTTCTGATAGGGCAGGTCCACAATATTTTAATCAATAATGACCGGACTCCTGAATCAGTGGACCTGGTTGATCAGGAAAATAAAAATTCTAAAACTTTGCAACAGATCCCTGGGAGATCTGTCCTATTATAACTCAAAAATAACAACAACAAAACAAACAAACAAAAAAAAAACAAAGATAAAAAGATAGGCGATGGGGTGCCCCCTGATCAGTGGCACCCTGCTGAAAGTTGCTTACATGTAGCAGCCCGGCTGTACATGGCAATAGAGGTAATGGACCTAATACAAAGGTACTGGCAGAAGCCTAGGAAAAGTGTACCTACTTGGCTATTAAGATTATGGGACTCCGGGGCAGTAAGTGTTATGGTTAACAGGCCAGAAATACCTAAATTGGCCATGATGACTGTGCATCCTGCCCTTAGGAAGAGATGATATGCAGGTGTCCTATACGCCTACGAAAGCCATTCTATAATAGATTGGTTAATGGTGGCATGCAGTATGTTATGGTTGAATAATCAGACATTCCGTTACATACAGGGTTGTGGTCTTCCTTGGAGGACCTTCAAAATTACATCTGTGATTTGGGTATTAGAGAATCAATCTATGAAGGTAGTTTTGACAGCCCTGATATGGTTAGGTTTTCAGTGGGGATGAGAGACTTGATCTTGCAGCAGGCCCCTTCGCATCTATATGGCACTTCAGTTTCTATACTGAACCCCCTGGTGGCCTCAGAATCAGTAGTCCAACAGGCTGCCCAACTTGTGGTTGATCTGGAAGACACAGAGCACCTGCGGACCAGACGTAGTATTCATACACTAGAAAAAGCAGAGGTCCTGCCAGTAACTAGAACTAGGAGGCCAGCTGTATGAACTCCTCAGTCAGGACCCACATAGGTTGCCCAAAAGCAAATGTTTAATGACCTAACCAGGGCTGGGGTCCAATTTGCTAAAATTGATCACCAGCACAATCATCCTCCTCCAGCTTTGGAAACAATTGAAGGGCAAACAAAAATTTCAAGATTTCCCCCAAAATCCTAGGGTAAGAATTACTGACAATTACCAATGACAGCATGGAACTTAGATTTTATAGTCCCTAATAGGAAGAGGAAGCCTCCTCAAGTGTCTCAGACCACAATGCCTGAGCCATCAGAGGCAAAAGACTTTGCCATAGAAGAGTTTATGGTGCGACAAGGGATGTTAGTTCCCCTAGAGCCTCCAGGTGGGACTGCAGGTGATATGTAGAATTAACAATTTTTGGTCTCGAGAGTTATGGCATTGGTTGATACAGGAGCGGAAACATCAATAATTTACAGAGACCTGACTAAATTCAATGGTGAGAGAGTGATGATTGGTGGTTTTAGGGGACAGACCATTTCTGTCACCCAAACATGATTGAAACTGGGGGTTGGGTGTCTCTCACCCCAGGAGTATAAAGTGTCTATTGCTCCAGTCCACAAGTACATCTTGGGCATAGATATTTTATGGGGTCTGGCTCTCCAGACAGCTGTGGGAGAGTTCAGACTTCGACAAAGGTGCATTATTGTCCAGGCAGTGCAGGTGATATTGAGAGGCCACATGAAGCATGAGCCTATTTGCCTGCTGAAACTGCACTGGAATACTAATGTATAGACTCCCGGTGGGCAAGATGAAATATCAAGAATGTGTGCAGGAATTAGAAAAAGTGGGTATTATAAGACCTGCACATAGCCCATATAATTCCTCCATATGGCCAGTGCGAAGGTTGGATGGAACATGGAGAATGATGGTGGATTGTATAGAATTAAATAAGGTCAAGCTGCCTATTCATGCTGCTGTACCCATTATTGCCTCCCTAATGGACACATTGAGTAGAGAGAGAAAAACCTACCATTGTGTCCTAGATTTAGCAAATGTGTTCTTCAATATTCCAATTGCTGAAGAATTGCAAGATCAGTTTGTGTTTGTGTTTACATGGTGGGGGGCAGGCAGGCAGCCAGCAGACCTTTCAGGTCCTGCCACAGGAGTACGTGCATTTGCCAACATATTGCCATAATCTAGTGGTGTGTGACCTGACTAATTGGAGAAAACCTGATCATGTTAACTTGTATCATTATACTGATGATCTCCTCTTGACATCTGACTCACTGAATGTGGTAGGACAGGCAGCAGATCCATTAACTACCTATCTGCAAGAAAGAGGATGGGCTATAAATCCTCAAAAGGTGCAAGGTTTGGGCCTGTCTTTAGAATTCCTGGGGGTAGTTTGGTTAGGAAAGACCAAAGGACTACCCAGTGTTGTCATAGATAAGATTCAGGCATTCCCAGTCCCTACAACACCCAAGCAGCTGCAGGAGCTTCTAGGTATATTGGGGTACTGGCGCTCCTTTATACCTCGCTTGGCACAGTTGCTGAGGCCACTGTACAGACTCATGAAGAAGGGGCAGCTATGGGACTGGGGGAGAATGGAACAGGACGCTTTCTGACAGTTAAACAAGTCCAGCTGATCCTACCCTCCCAGCCAAGCTGGATGTTCATGTCACTCAGGATGGCTTTGGCTGGGGCCTGTGGCAACACCGGAGTTCTGTTTGGACCCCTGTTGGGTTCTGATCTCAGGTCTGGCATGGAGCAGAAGAAAGATATAGTATGATTGGAAAAATAGTTGTTGGTTGCCTACTCTGCATTATAGGCAGTAGAGCTTATAACCCAAATGGCTGAGATCATAGTTAAGACCACCCTGCTGGTGGACTTAAGGACTTTAGGACAGGACTCTCTCAAGACAGGAGTGGCCCAAGCACAAATGGTGACACAATGGGTCACCTATCTCAGCCAGAGGAGTACTCTGTCTTCATCACCACTAAAAGAAGATCCTAGGCCCAGTGATGTATCATAGTGATGCACTAAAAGAAACATTGGTTGCTCCACCAGAGAAGAGTCCTGTTCAGGAGGGGAAATATCCTATTCCTGAAGATGCCTGGTACACAGATGGGTCCAGCAAGGACAACCCGAGCAAGTGGAGAGCGATAGCGTACCATCCCTCCACCAAGACAGTCTGGTTTAACAAGGGGGATAGTCAGAGCAGCCAATGGGCAGAACTGCGAGCCATGTGGATTGTTATAACCAAGGACCTAATTTAGACATGTAGTATGTTTGCATGTGAAGTAGCATTTTGGACGTTCTTCATAATGAACAGAGAATAATAAAGATGCAGAAGACATGAATTAGTTCATTAGAATGCATACATCTAACATGGGTGTGAAAAAAATATTACAACACTTTTCATTAAAAAAAGTTTGATATTTGTTCAATTGCTCTATGTTAAAATACATACTTTATTTACTGACACAAGATAATAAACATAAGCTGGTGTGTTTTCAAAAGCTGAGTCATGGTAACTGATTTGCTTTTTGTAAGCACTTAAAATGTTTCAAGTGAAACAAATTAATCTAAATCAGCTTCCCAGATTGTATCTCAGCTGAAAAAAAAAAAAAAAAAAAGTATCTTTTAGCTAAGGTACAGTAAAACTATGGTAAATTTTTTGCTTGCAAATACACTCTCATTGTTATTATTATTATAATTTTTTCTTCATGTATAGCAAATATTTTTATAATTATGTGGAACAAATAAAGGTAATGACAGAGCCTTTATTTGAGAAATAGGTGCAACAGGAAAAGATATCAAAAAGAAATTAACTCACCCCTCCCAGTAACAGTTTGGAGAAAGAGATGAGTTAAGGAATATGACTCTCCCCCATTCATACTGTTGCGCTGCCAGAGAGAAGGGTCGGGGGAAAAGAGGGACCTGTGCAGACTCAGATTGCATGGGAAGTATTGTGGAGACAGAAGGGGTGGCTCTGGATCCTCCCCCCAATCCCGCTGCAGGCACCCATGCACTCATGTAGCTCACCCATTTGTTCAGGCTGTGACCTTGGAATTCCACTACACTCCATCCCTTAACAGCATGAACAGATGACTGAGCAGGTAGGGGGTGAGCCCCCACAGTCTGGTGGCCCAAACCACAATGTACATTGCAATGCATGTGCAACACCCACTGCAACATAGAATGTCAAGACAATAAAAGTAATCATTGGCAGTCTTTTCACAGTTCTGTTGGGCCAGTACTTGATATTCTTAAGGCATATCTTCTTCAAGGTCTGGTAGCACTTCTGATTTATGCTCTCCAGTTCCCAAAAGTTCAGCGGTGCACCACAAGGTGTCACAATGTTTCCTCATGGACCCTGGAGCATGCTGGAGTGATATTGCTCCTGCCAGCCATCCTGTGAACTTATAACCTCAAAGGGAGTAAAACAAATGTTTAATACGTATGAGGAGGGGTAGGTCTGCCCTCCACAGTAAGATACAGGCTGTATGTTGGTCTTGAGTCAACACCTCTGCCTGTATTGGGGTGCATTCTGGTCTTCAATACCACACCCTTTGGCCTGATATCTGTGGCTGAATCATTGTATCAGGTACCAAAGGGGGGTAGGGGTGGGGTGGGGGAGGGAAGGGTTCTAATTTGCCATATGGATATGATTAATTTCCGCTTTGCAATGAAAACAGGAGTGTCAACTGCTACCTCTGCTGGCCATGCACTGATTACTGAAGGGTTTACTGATCTCCCAAGCTCTAACAATCTCCCCCAAGGTGCAAGGAGACCACACCATCTTGATCCTGCTTGCACCTTCTAAGGCCATTTTACCTTGTGTCTCCCAGGGTCTAGGTCCTCAAGGGACAGGGAGCAGAAGATTATTCATGGTACCAACTTGTGGTTTGAGTGAGTTTTCCTTGCCTGTAATTTCTATCCAAAGTGGGGAGGCCCAAGTTGTATGCAACATTCTTAACGTACTGGGTCTGCCATCTCTTGGTCTCTCATTCAAGTCTTGCAGGGTTTCATAAAGCCTCTTGGTCAACCCCTGAAAGGACTGTGAATCTGCCTTCAGAGCAGCCTTCAGGATCCCATTATATCTTCCTATTAGGCCTACTCCCGTTGGATTATGGGGCAGGTGAAACTGCCATTTGATTTTGTTGTCTTCAGCCCACTTCTGCACAGTTGCACCTGTGAAATGTGTACCTTGATCACTCTCAATGACCTTAGGAGTCCCATACGACACCACCAATCTAGTTAGAGCTTTGATGGTATAGGCTTGGTTTCCCTTTGCTACAGGATAGGCTTGCATCAGTCCACTCGCTGTATCAACACAAGTTAGGGTATATCTGGCCCCCTTGGATAGAGAAAGGGGACATATATAATCGATCTGCCATTGCTGCAATGGGTTGTGTCCTCTAGCAAGATGGGCCATAGTTTCTGGCAGAGGTCTTGGTCTCATTCATGAGCAAGTGTCACAGTCCTGACGTGCCTGGACAATATCTGGTAACCGTATGGTAGCCTCCATGCTTTGGCTGCTGCCCACATTGCTTTCTGTACTGTATGTCATAATTTCTGATGCAGCCAGTAGGCTGTGTCTTCTGGTGATGTACTTCCTAACCATCAGACTCAAGCCAGTGTGTCAGCTTCATCATTGCGTGGTGACCGCAAGGGTTGATGTCCAGAGACAGTGGCATGCTCGTACAATTCTGTGCCTAACCAGTGTTCCATATATCAGCCCTTTGCCCCAGATTAGGTCGGGCATGGATCGTCCAGTCTTGAGTGGCCTACTGAGCTATCCAGACCGAGTCCTTGGTAGACTGCCCAACTGTCCATGCAGATGTTCAGTGTGCTGTTGCCGGGCTCTTGAGTTATCACCATCCACACAGGTTGTAGCTCAGCCCACTGGCTACTTTGTCAATCCCCTTTTTCGAACCATATCATTTCAGTTGAGGGATGGTATGCAGCAGCTCGCCACCTACTTGGGTTCCCTCTGCTGGATCCATCTGTGTACCAGGCATCTTCTGGAGTAGGGTAGTTCCCCTCCTGTACAGGACTCTTTGGACAAGTAACCACTATTTCCTCAGGTGTATGTAACCACTGTGGTATGTTACTGGCCCAAGTATCTTTTGCAGTTCTTCCTTCAGTGGAGGATGATGACACACGGCTTCTCTAAGATAAGTGACACAGTGTGCTACTGTTTGTGATTGGGCCACCCCATCTTAGAAATGTGGGTTAGGTCTTTTACCCACCCCTGAATCAGTAAAGTTGTTCTAATAACCTCTACAGTCTGAGTTATTGGTTCTACTGCCTGCAATGCAGAATAGGTAGCCAATAACTGCTTTTCAACCATGATGTCTCTCTCTTCTGCTCCATGCCAAATCTGTAACCAGAACCCAATTGGAATTTGAACAGAACACTGGCACTGCCACAGCCCCCAGCCAAAACCTTCTTGGGTTGCATGCACATCTAGTTCAGCTGGAAGAGTTGGATCAAATGTACCCAGTGCCTGGGCCTGCTTAACAGCTATTTTTGCTTGCTGGAAGGCTTCTTGTTCTGTTCTACCCCAATCCCATACTTGTCTTTTTTTTTTTTTTTTTTTTTTTTTTTTTTTAATTAATCAATATAAAGCTTTTAGCAGTTGTGCTAAGTGGGGTATAAAGGATCATCAGTATCCTAATATACCCCAAAACTCCTGCAACTGCTTCGGTTTCATGGGAACCAGGAACACTTGGATCTCATCTATGATTGCACTGGGTAACACCTTAGTCTTACCTGACCAGACAACACCCAGGAATTTAACTGATAGCCCTGGTCCTTGTAGTTTTTGTGGATTTATAGCCCATCCTTTTTCCTGTAAATAAGTAATTAATGATAGTACTGTCTTTTCTAATGCCTCAATTGAATCAGACGTTAGCATCAAATCATTGATGTAGTGGTACATTTTGACAGTAGATGGTTTGTTCCAACTTGCCAAGTCATGTGCCATTCTATGAGTCTAACTTCCTCCCTTTTAAAGAAGCGTTCGTTGGAATCTCTGACTGTTTGGTGACTGTTTCCATAGTTGTAATAAGACCTGATTAGTCTGTCCATCAATCTTTTGAAATTGAACTCCCGCTCTAATCTGGTCATTGAACATTTGTTTTCTTGAGATCCTGATGGGTCCAGATTAAATTACATTAGGGGCAGGTCTCCTAGGTCGTGGTGGTGGACAGATGTCCAAATTTTCCTCCACCATTCAGACATTGTGCCTGGCATGTAGGTGCTCTGTCTCTTCCAGATCTGCCACCAATTGGACAGCCTGTTGTATTATGGCCTCTGAGGTCACTGGGGGATTCAGTACGGATACCAAAGTACAATACTGATGTGGTGGAGCTTGCTGTAGCATGAGGTCCCTCATTCCTGCTGAAAATTTCATCATGTCTGGGCTCTCAAAATCCTCCTCATAGATTGCCTCCTTCATGCCTAATTCTTGAATGTAATTTTGCGAGACCTCCATAGAGGGCCATAGGCCAGTATTTAATGGTATATCACTCTTATTTGTCCATGTTGCATGGCATGCAGCTCGTTAGCCATGTAATCAATTAATGATATTCTTCATTATGTTGGACAGCTGCATATAGTCTCTGCCTGAGGGCAGGGTGAGTGGTAACGGATGCCAGTTTTGAAATTTTTGGTCCATTTACCACAGCGCTTTCTGCCCCCATGTCATATAATTGGAGCAACCATGCTGGCACGCTCTCATTTGGTTTTTGTCTAAACCTCTGTACTAGATCCATTATTTCAGCTGCTGTGTATGGGCGAGCTGTTACATGTAGCATGCTCTAGGCAGGGGTCCCCTGGTCAGGGGACAACCCACTGGCCTATCCTGTTTTTGTTGTTGTTGTTTGTTTGTTTGTTTGTTTTTTGTTTTTGTTTTTTGTTTTTGTTTTGTTTTGTTTGAGTTACAACTGGTCAGATCTCAAAGGGATCTAGCTCTAGTGGAACCTCAAGATCCAACCTTTTAGTGCTTTCATTTACAGAGTCCAGTTCATGTGGATTCTCCTCATTCTCCCCTCTTCTCACAGGGTAATTTCTAGAGAGATATTCTGGATTTTTTGTAGGGGAATGATAGGATTAGGCTTTTTCCCTCTCAAAATTGTGACCAGTCTTTCCAGTCCTTCAACACGGTCACACAATAGTTGATTTTCATCAGTGAGAGCCGCTTCAGTTATGTTTAGCCAGTTCAAGGCCATCAGCAGTGGCCACACCACCATGGAGGCAGCTAACTGTGATTCTCAAGTAGTGAGTACGTTTTTGTTAAGACTATTGAGATACTCAGCCAGGCAGGCTGGGGACTCCTGAACATTTCCTCCATCCCGCAGGGGGCCCCATTTTTCAACAATACAAGCAATCCCTTGATACAAGGATCCTAGGAATCCCGGGATGTGCCCTGGCAAAATTTCACTTATAGGGCTAGTCTTTCCCCATCCAAATCATCCCATGATATTCTTCAAAAATGCCATGGTAATTATTTTATGAGGCTTATAGTTGGGTACCTTTAAAGATATTTGGCTGCCTGGCTCACCAAAATGTTCAACAAACAAAGGCAATGACAGAGCCTTTATTTGAGAAATAGGCACTACAGAAAAAGATATCAAAAAGAAATTAACTCACTCCTCCCGGTAACAGTTTGGAGAAAGAGATGATCTAAGGAATGTGACCCTCCCCCATTCGTACCGTTGCGCCACTGGAGAGAAGGGTGGGGGGAAAAGGTGGACCCGCGCAGACTCAGATTGCACAGGAAATATCATGGAGACAGAAGGGGTGGCTCTGGGCACAACCCCCCCACCCCCCCTGCAGGCACCCATGCACTCACGTAGCTCACCCATTTGTTTAGGCTGTGACCTTGGAATTCCACTACAAATTAAGTGCTTCTTTTTGTGTGTGTGTGTTTGTGATGGTATCACAAGACCCTACAGTAGCAGTTGGAAGTCTTTTAAATACCCGATGTCACAAATATCAGCCAAGAAACAGGACATCTATGAAAAATCTGTACCTTAACTGTTATCAGAAGCCTGAAGGGAAAAGGTTCTCTTCTTACACTTCCTCACAATTCACTCTCCAGGAAAACTTTATGATTTTTGAAGTGGTCTTGAATAGGGCACTGACCCAAATCAGAGCCTGAGCTTGAAGGTAGCTCCATTCAGAATAGACTTCTTCTGAAGGAAAACTTTACTTTACTGACTACTTTTACTAAATGCTGTAATGATGGGTAGAGTCATTGGCATCTTAACAAATTTAATGGTTTGCAAGAGCAGGTAACATTTCAAGCTCCTTATTGTTTATGGCTGCATGACTTAGTAAACACTGAACTTGTAATATTTTTTATAAAGTATGACACCCTTAAAATCAAACCAAACAGATAAACAAAACAAAACAAAACAAACCGACATCTGATGAGAGAGAGCAATGATGACTGAAACTGAGTCAGAGAAAAATAGTTCCCTAGCTGCCTGCTTATATGAGTGTGTGTGTGAATCCTTAATTTACTGAGCATGTAAAATTTAAGTATCACTCCTAAAGAAAAGAAGTGACCTAGGGAAAACAGATGCTTGTACATCTAAACATTATATATCCATCTTCTAGCACTCTTTAAAGCATTTGTTAGGAATGTACTGCCAAAATGACAGATGAAATTTAGTGAATATAAATATTACATGCAGTACTTAGAAAATTAAAAAAAAAAAAATTTCACATGAAAATTGTTGAGCTCTGACCCACATATGAACATGATTGCAGATCTATAAATAGTTTGAATAAACTTGAACTTTGACTACTGAGTGAGAACTACATCACAGACAAAATACAGTAGAATTGAGAAAGAGTTCAAGAAAGGGTGGACAGCATTTGTAGCAACTCTGTGAGAGATATCTGAATATTCAAGGACTTCTCAAGCTGGCAAACAAGCTGGAAGTGCTACAGAAGTCTGCAAAACCAGTATACTTCCATGCATGAGCTTTTGTTGGTAACATAAGGTATGTGGATGGATCATTAAATGATAACGAGAGAACTTAAAGAAACCTAAGAAACTTGGTGACTTATGAAAATTGCAGGCAGATAACTAGCTTTTACTTATTTGAACTACAAAAACTTCTTTATTGTTTTGTTGATTATGCTTGCCACTTACATTTGAGTCTCATTTTAACTATAATTTATTGTTCCTTTCTGGATTATGGTGCTGCTACTTAGACTGGTAAGCAAAGAAACTTGTTGAAAACCAGAAAGATCACTGGAATCATTAGGTTTCATAGGTGTTAACAACACAAATAAAGTCACTGTTCCTGATAGCTTACCTTTGCTTCAATAGTGCACTATAATTTATGTAATAATATTTTACTACTGTGCATACAAAAAATAATTATTGTATCTATAAATGAAATCTGAAAGTAAACAAGTATTATTTAAAACTTATTTAGTACTTAATTAAACTTTTTTCTTGTTTGCCTAGAATACAATCTGTATACAATTATACATCAATATTTCATAAAATGTAATTATGCTGAGAACTGAAACAGTGCATTATTACTAACTAAAATCTATCCGCAGCACAAAATAAAAACACATACAAATATTTTACAAAAATATGCAAATGTTATTATAATCTTTCTGACTCAAAAATTTCATTTCTGTAAATTCCGTATTTCTCCATATTCTGTATTTCTTCATAAACTGGGAAAGGAGGGGTTGGGTGGGAGGGGAGGGGAAAGGACAAAAAAAAAAAATTAAGTTCAGCAGCACATATCTATACTGTAAATGCCTAAAGTAAAACTTAATGAAGTATATGTCATGTCAGAAACAGGAATGGACAAGAACTCCTTTAGAAAAAGATACCTTGCCTTTACGTAAAGACCAAAGAACAAAGAATTCAGCATATGTCTTGAGCAGTTACATCGTGGCTAACCACAGTACAAACAGTTTTAGTATTCCCATTTTAGTGGTCTTCATAATTTTACATGGTTGGGATTATGCCTTGTCAGCAGTTTACAAGCTGGTTCAGTTTAGTTCCGTGACTAATGGGGAGGGGGGACCCACGGATCCATGCCCTGGGAAAGGGGAAACAGAAAAAGGGGAAAGGGTACAGAGATGGGCCTAAAAACTAAACAGCAGCAACAATCTGAGGAGGAAAGCTAATTTACTAGAAAAAATATAAGAATGCAAGATAACACAATATAATACAATATAATTGGAATTGGAGCTAATAAATCAAATAAAAGGAGAGAGAGAGTGTCCAAAAAACTGAAGGCCTTACTCTAATGCTGAAGGCAAGACAAGCACACACACTGCTGGGACGAGCAGAAAGAGAAAAGAGACATCTCTTGACCCACGAACGGTTTTGTCTTTCCCTCTGAATGGAAAATGAAAATGGAAATGCAAAGTCCCCTGGGGTAAGTAGTTCTTCTTTTCTGAGAACCAGGTACCCAGAAATATCTGCAGTCCATGGAACTGGATCATTAACTCTTTAACTCACAGTTCAGTACATGATGTTATGATGTGGAATATCGATTAAAAAAATCATGAAACCATGACACTAATTAAAAATAATTTCCTTCTTTGGCATTTTAAAAGTTTTTATTTAGAAAATATTTAATTATATCTATGAGTATCACACAGTTTTGTGGAATGCTTACTGCACTCATAAAAAAAACAGACTGGACTTTTTGAAGTAAAATAGATTGTAATTTCAGAAAAATGAACTGATTTAGTCTTGGTTTTGTGATTTTTTTTCCCCTAATGTATCATGCTATGCAGGATCAGCCTTCATGGGCTTGGAAAAAAAGGTATTCAGTAAGTGGTCTATTAATTTCCATACAGAAGTCAATCTATGTATTAATTTCCAAACAGTATTCAAATTTTTGCCAAAACATGGGATGACCTTCTATTTGGAAAGTTTTCCTTACAATTTCAATATAGATGTAGTTTTTATTTCTGAATCTGACTTAGTGTTTTTAATATCTCATAAATTAGAATGTAATATGAACAAGTCTGTCCCATGTCTAAGGTTAAGAAAATATATTTTTTCCTTCCAGAGCATAGAACATGGCAATATAAGCAAATGATTTTTCTCCAGTTTTTCTGGAGAAAGAAAATGATGCTACTGTTGACTGTTCCTCCTTTGTAGTTGTTAAGACAGCTATAAGAAGACTGGTGCAGAAACCTGCTCAACAAAAGCCTGTAGTCATGTTGTTGAAGTGATACGAGAATGTCATTTATAGGTTAGTGTCTATAAGTTAAGCCTGAAATTAAGTTTCTGGAAACTTAGACTGAGCACCAAAACTGAACTTCTTGACAGAGAGATGCATGAACATATATTCCTTATGAAAACAAACAAACAAACAAACACATGAATTTCTCTTAATTTAGAACTATTAATATTAGACATCAAAAATAAATAAAAATTGTTGTTAGTGATTAATATTGCTCTTACAGTGAGACTGGTGAATTAATTTAGTGGAAACTTTCTATTTGTTATTTCTAGAAAAACAGTTATTTCATTAAAAAAAAAAAAAATCTGTATGAAGAGTGTAACTTTTACAAATAGATTTTCCTTTCTGAAGTGTTCACACACGCACAAAGCCTTGTTTAGCTATTAACCTTTTTTAATCCACTGCATGTGTACCAACATAAAACATAAGCCATTCTGTGATTCTATGAAAATATCAAAATCTTAGCATTGAAGCATGGAAGCATAGAATGCTTTGGGTTGAAAGGAGCTTCAAGATCATCTAGTTCCCACTCCACTGCCATGGGAAGTCTACTGTCTGTTTGCCCAAAGCATCACGCAACCTAGCCATGAGCACTTTTGAACAGGACATCCACAACTCTGTTCCAGTGCAGAAGAGTAAATAATTTCATTTGATATCTAATGTAACAGTTTAAAACCAAAAGAGGAATGATTTAGATTAGATGTTATGGGGAGAATTTTTACTGAAGGTGGTGAGGTTGTGGAATAGGCTGCCCAGAAAAGTTGTGGATGCTCCATTCCTGGAGGTGCTCAAGACCAGGGCAGATGAGACCCTGGGCAACTTGATCCAGTGCCTGAGATAGTGCTGGCAACCCTGCCCATAGCTGGAACTAGATGCTCTTTAAATTTTCTTCCAACCCAAGCCAAACTATGATTCTATAACAATAAAAATCTACCTTCCTAAATTTAAAGCTGTTACCCCAAGTCCACTAACTACACACCCCATCTATCTTGTAGGTCCCCTTTAAGTACTGGGAGGTTAAAATGAGGTCTCCTCAGAGCTTTTTCTTCTCTGGGCTGAACAACCACAACTCTCTCTCCCTTAACAGGGGAGCTGCTCCAACCCTCCAATCATCTTTGTAGTCCTCCTCTGGACCCACTCTAATAGGCATCTGTATTTCTTTTGCTGTGGCCACCAGAGTGGAGTGAAGCACTCCAGGTGAGGTCTTGTCAGAGCAGAGGGGAAGAATGACTTCCCTCAAGTCCACTCACCATGTTTCTTATGATGCAGCCTGGGTTGTGATTATCTTTCAGGGCTGTAATCATGCACTGTTAGATCAAGTTCACATTTTCTTCCATGAATAGGCCCAAATATTTCTCCTCAGGGCTGTTTTCAATCCATTCATTCCCCATTCTGTATTCATGTTTGGGATTTCCTCAACTCAGGTGCAGGAAAGTGTGGTTAAGTGTAATGGTACATAACAGGTTAAATAGAATTGATTAATTGATTTTAAACTTGAAAACAAGTGGGTGGGAAAAATGGATATAAAAATTACTTTCAAAGTACATGGAAAACATATTTTTTTAAACAGCTTCATTTTTCATCTTCATGGAAAACATCAAAAAGGAGTTACTGCTGCAGTGAAAGAGATTTGGTTTTCTCTTCTCATGCTCACACACAATAAATTACCTTCTAAAACATCTGCTCTGCCTTTGAAATTTTGACAGGAATGCTCTGATAAGTTGTGATTTTATCTCATAAACATGCATACTCTTTCTGTACGGTTTTTGGTTTGTTCACTTTAGTTACTATGGAATTCAATTAGGTGTGGAAAAATTCAGCAGATGTCATGTATTTAAAACTGCTGTGAATCTGTATTTCAAAACACTGAGACTCAGACAAATATTAAGTTTTCTTTTTAGAGAAATTCCTTTGATATAAGTGAAAATCAGGATTATCTGCTCATACTGCCATATCATCATGTCTGTCACGGAAGCATTACAAGATTATGAAAATACATTTCTATTTGTGCTAAGTAATGTAAGGTGTTGTTACAGTTCAGTTTTTCAATGCAATATAAATTGCAATATTTAATCAGTTTGGAAATATGTCTCAATTTTAGCTTGTAATTAATACAATTCAATTTAATTAATAATCACTACATTGATATATTTGTCTTAAATTTGGATGATGTGATACATACGCATTTCCTAGAGAGATGCTTAACAACAGCTGAATAAAGTAATAAATACCAGTATTATGAGAAAAGTGTCATTAAAAAATTCACATATAAAGGTTTATTCCTTGGCACTGTCAACAGTAGAGAGATGCTCTTTTTGTCTAATAGTTTTTTCCATATTCCTTAGCTCTGAGATGTCATACAGATATTTCCATGTAGGAGGGAGTGCAAGTCAACAGCTAATGCAGAGTATTTTCAGAATTTTTCTTCATTTCCGAGGCTGAGCCCTCTCAGAAGGCACGTGAACAGCCCATCTGCTGGCCTTCAAGCAGATACCCCTGTGTCTGGACTTTCTAGATATCACAGTAGACAGTAAGTCTGTTCCATACTTATTACAGATACTGATCTAACAAGAAACTCTACTTATGGTTAAACCTGATGATGTAAGCACAGACTCTTCTCAGCAATTTTAAACAGTCAAATAGTTAATTTAAACTTTTTGAAATGTAACATGAAATCTCGTACAACAATACAGAGACTAGTCTCAGGAGACAGTAGATGTATCTAAAAGGATGAATTTAGTGGTTGCTGCTTAAATTCATACTGCTTTACTGTGACTCAACTCTGTTACATGCAGGAGTGCTGAGCTCTCTGTGGGTGCAGATTAGGAAGCATAAACTGAAAATCTGAAAGTTGAGAACTTTATTTTTACATTGTAAGACAAATAAATGTGCTTAAATTCTGAGTCTTGTATAATGTGTTTACAAAGAAGCAGAACTGTTTTCTGTTGGCTACATTTGGCTAATCAAAAGGCTTCTTGTAAACAGAATTTGTCTTAAAAATAATAGTCCAAAGAGATAAAGTGATTAAAAATGTAAGGTTTCTTTTGTCAGGGAAAAAAAAAAAATTAGTTTTGAAAATAAAGCTTAAAACAGCACTATTGCACTTCCTTTACTTTCATCTTGCTGACAACTGATTTGCTATATGAAAGAATATCACAGAGACAGCTAATAGCATTGGTAAAAGGTCATTGTTCTGAAATGTAAATAATGTGTGTCTGGTATCTGGTGCATCTAATAGAACTATTTAATTGCATGTCTTTCAGCTTTCCAGTTGTTCACATCTAGCCACTGCTGCTACACAACATTGCGCTCTACCATGAAAGACTGTAAATACAATGCAATTTTATTTTTGCCTTCATAAACCCTGTTTCTTTTCTTTTTTTTTTGAAAAAAAAAATCTAATGATAAAAGATAAAAATGTAAAGAAATTGACTTCAGTCAATCTTCATGTATTATTATTCAATAGTCTTCTGTGCATATGGAGTATTTAGATACTGTTTTATTAGCTACCTTGGGCAGAGAAAACCTGGTTTAAAATGTTGAAAATAATAGGTTTCAGAGTGCAGTTAAAGATAAATATGAGATTAGGATACCTTCTGTGAGGTGACAAGCACCTGCCATCATATCAGTTATAGACATATACATTATTTAGGCTGAGATAGAAAATAGTAAGTACTCCAGAGTTGGACTGATTTCTTCAAATTCACTTTTATAGATATCTATATATCTATAAAATATATCGGTAATTTCTATATATATCAATTATACAGATAAATATATCATATATTATATAGAATATAGAATATCTATTATATAGAAATAATATATTTATATGTCTGATTATATAATATTATATATTAAATAGATACTTATATTACTATAGATTTAAGTGATTTTTTTAATTTAATGTTTTCTTGTTAAGATAATTTTATTAATCAAAAATGATTATTTTCTTGATAAACTGAGATCTATATAGATAGATATAAACATACATATATAGAGATAGATGATATAGATACATAGATAGAAGTATAGATGGTACAGTTGTTATAGATACTGATAGTAGTGACAATGATTGTCTCCAACAGTCCAATACTACTTTAAATATGCTGAAAATAAATGCAGCTATTTTTGTTCTGCTGTGTTTTACAAATATTTATAATTAGCTTACTATATTGTATGCCTATATGTGCTCACTAGCGATATAGACATATTTCAGCTTGAACCTTACTAGTCTTACTAGCAAAATGAGGTTTAAATACTACCTATATTCATTACTTTTCATATATTTATTGCATTTCAAAGAAATAAATCTAAAAATGGTAAAGAAACATGGTCAAATTCCATCTAATAAGCATGCATTAAGTACATATTTAAGCAGTTCTACAAATTTGGAATACAGTATTTTGCTTCTGTATATATTTTGAAAGATACTTGTTAATTTTGGTTTGTTTGTTTATTTGTTTGTTTGTTTTCTCCTCTCATAATGTAATATTTAAAGACAAAAAATGTTTGGTTGGTTTTGATGATACAGGAACCTTTTTTTGTTTCTTATAGACAAAATATTTAATTCTCAGTTTGACTATAATATCTGATATCAATCCAGCAAATACTTTATTAGGATTCTGAGATGGCTGACTGTAATTTTAATAGCTATGTAATGAGTACTCCTATGCTATTCTGAACAAAGACAATTATAACATGAAGTTAGTGCTATGAGAACGCGGACAATATGTGTCTTAGAAGATAAAAATCGTCATGTCTTGATATTGGCTTCTGCAGTCTATTTGTTAATGATTTTTCAGATGGTAAAAAGTAACACAGTAATTTCCATAAAATTAAAAAGTGTAAAAAATGGAATAATGTAAACAGTGTTGTCAGCAGTAATAAGGAAGTGACTGTCACTCTGTACTCAACACTGGTGAGGCCGCACCTTGAGTACTGTTTGGGCCCTTCAGTGTGTCCAGAGAATGGAAATGAAACTGGTGAGGTGTCTGAAGCACAAGTCTTATAAGAAGTGGCTGGGGAAGCTGGAATTGTTAAGTCTGGAGAAGAGAAGGCTCAGCGGAGACCTTATCGTTCTCTACAACTATTTGAAGGGAGAATGTGGAGAGGTGGGGGTTGGTCTCTTCTCCCAAGTAATTAGAGATAGGACTGGAAGGAATGGCCTCAGTTGTCACCAGAGGAAATTCAGGTTGGGCATTAGGAAATTTATTCTCTGAGAGAGTGGGCAATGTTGGAATGGGCTTCCCAGGAGTCACTGTCCCTGGAGGTGTTCAAATATTTGTGGTAGGTGGGCGACTGGACTGGTTGATCTTGATGTCTTTTCCAACTTTGGTGATTCTATGATTCTAGGATTTTAGGATTCTATTTAAGTGCCATAAGGTAAAATTATGAGTATTACGTTGTCTGCAAATAAAATGAGTTTTGTGTCAGCATAGTGCATATACTTCAGTGCATTTTGCTAAGCTCTTTGAAACAGGCCAAATAAACAATAAAATGTATGGATAAGTGCTCTGACTACTTAAGTGCTCATACTATTGCAGGAATTTTGTTTCTTAATATGAACCTAACACAAGAAATGATGTTTATTAATTTAATCACATTTCCTGAAACTAGATCCTTTAATTTCATATAAATCATGAAGGAAAATAATGACTACACTGAGGGAAAACAAACAAACAAACAAACAAACATTATTTTGAAAGAGTTTTTAGACTTGAGGAAAAAAAATTGTAAGGAAAATTAGACTATTTGTGACTGAAAGTGAAATACCAATGCAGGCAAAACATATAGTATCAATATTTTTACAACAGTGAAATAAAGGAACAGTGTTGTTTTTGACACACACTGAGAAATACAATTGTAGTTTTGTTTAGCATAACCTGTCTGGATGTATGCTGACAATTCACACCTCTATCACTGACATACAAAATCTAATCCTTTGCGTAGTACTTAGTTACGTATTACTGATATTGTTTCAATCAGAAATATTCTACATACATCATATTTTGGGTAATTTCATTAAGTACAGTTATAACTATTATCTGATCAAATTATATAATACAATTAAAAAAAAAAAATAGACCGTTGCATAGTGCTAGAAAAAATACAACATATAATTGTAGCATTCTCTGTGTGATGTATGTAATACAAATGCACATGTACACAGAGTGCGTTAAAAATTATGCCATGTTTAATGTTTTCCTACCACGTTCACTTCTCAATTTATGCCCTCAATTAAATATTTTCCTTTTCCTATCTAAACAACACTTATTAACCTTTTTAATTTTGTTAGCAATAAAATGCAGTTTTTGCTTAAATTACTGTGAAAAATGATCAGAGAGAAGTGCATAATCTTTCTCCTTGCCACTCTTCCCCCCAAGATAATCAACCCTCTCCCCCCCAAAATTGGAAACAAATTATATATTTCCTGGCAGCCAGTAAGATTCTTTATTGCCAGTACGTAAGAAATAATGAAAAGCCTTCCTATTTCTGTAATTCAAATTCATGATAATAGTTTTAGAGTAGAACATGGTGTAATTTATTGTGAATATTAAATGGAATGGAAGTTTCATGGGATGTAAATAAAACTGAGATACTGGTAATTTGCCTAGAGAAATGAATGCTATTATCAGTGGGTGACATTTCTTATGTATGTATTCTTATACTTCACCATGTTGACAAGAATCAACAATTGGCTTCCTCCCTTTCTGAATAGATATCTGAAATTCTATAAATTTACAGAGCAAGATATTGTAAAATTGTGCAATGAACTGTGTAAAAGTTGCCATATAAATTTGTTTCTGAGATTTTGTCTTTAAAAACTGTTTGAAAACAAGCGAACATAATCTTCTCTTGAAAAGACTTCCTGGCTAATCACAGCACAAATGAAGTAAGTGCTCAAAGGGAGCCCTTTTG
Organism: Gallus gallus; assembly: GCF_016699485.2. Classification (NCBI taxonomy): domain Eukaryota; kingdom Metazoa; phylum Chordata; class Aves; order Galliformes; family Phasianidae; genus Gallus; species Gallus gallus. The sequence continues at coordinate 158,649,883 of NC_052532.1, read as the reverse complement.
TTTTAACTTTTAACATATTAGTTGGAGGAAAGAAGGCCACAGCAGAAAAAAATAAAGAACAGTCCCAGTGAGCCATACAACTTTAAAGAAATATCCATATCAGACTAGGCAGCTACTCCTATTTAAAGTGCCAAAAATGAAAAGCAAAGTTCATAAATTGATTGTATTAACAAGAAAACAGACAAACAAAAACCTCTTGTGAACAATATGGATATCTCAGTGGCTAAAACATTTTAACAGCTGAGACTATGGGTGTAGGTCCATGATGGGGTCTACTATAATGTGTATATTCAGTATGGCGTAATAAATATTTTCTTTCTTAGAAGAAATTCAGGATGAAACATGCATGATATATGCATATTTCTCAGCTGTCCAGCTGAGATATAATGCATTGTGATTTTAACTACCCTTCTAAAACTATGTACTCACAGTAAGACATTCCATGTCTTAAATTACATACCATTAAATAGCTCTTCTTCTGAGGCCCATATAGTCTTCACTATACTTCCAACCAAAATTGCCAACTCTGAAGAAAATAAACTAATAGGTAAATATGTACATTAATTTGTATATACTGAACCTTTGGATCTGCATGGTAGACCCAGTGGAAACATGTACTAATGTATGTACAAGGGTGAAAATGCAGTAGGAGATCCAACACTAGAATATATGATCATGGTTTAGAATTAGGGATTCTTTCCTGGGACCAATGGTCTATTTGTAATGAGTCTGATGAAATGCAATGGCAATTAAAAAAGGTATTGAAATCAAGGACTGAATTACTAACAGGTGAGCACTGTCATTCAACTGACATAAATATATAGTTCTGTGTAAAAATCTATGCTGTTAGGATCATTTACGTTAAAGTGGAAACAACAGCACAACTGATACTGCATAGGACCTCACTGTTATTTATAAGTTGACCTTGGAACAAATGGAATGTCTTCCTTATAGAATTTTGCTTCATAGACATGAAATTAAAATAAAATATTGATAAAGTGTGTTAGAAAAAAAAGTTATGTTTCTACTGCAAAATGGGAAGGACTGATAATCAGTAATCGATATGCTGTTTAGCCAACAATATAAGCAAAGATTTCAGAAAGAACATTGTTTGGATTTTCTCTTTTATAACAGAAACTGTCAACAGGTTTTTGTACCAGATGGAGTGTATGCAGCATCCTATTGGGCAAGCAGTCAAGAGGGAATTGCAATAATCTAATCTTGAAATAACAAAAACATGAATGACATTGCTGCAACACTGCAGAAGTTCTCTAAGTAGTAGGACAATAACATACATTTTTATGTTTTTGAAAATATGAGAAGAAAGCTATCATCTGGAATAGTTTTCCAACTCTTTTCTTTTATGATAAAAAATGTAGTTTAATTAAAGTGATTAGAAGATTAAAAGTAGTGTAAAGATGTCTGTCTAATATCTATATATTAGACTGAGAAAATGATAATGAAGAAAAAAAGAAAAATTAGTTATGTACACAGTATTTCATCAATATTCATATCTATAATGTCACACTACTGCTACAGCCAGAAAGTCAGGAAGATATATATGTATTTTAAATAACAGACAAAACACTGTACATTCATATATAACACAGATATAAGATCAAAATAGTAACTTTGAGTTATGCTTTGCTATTTAAATATGGCAGTCTAACAATGTGTCTTCCAGGAGTGCGTGGAATTCCTGATACTCTTGAATCATATCTTCCAGTCCCAGATGGCTGCCTCTGACACTGTAGGTCTTCTCAAATGAAAAAATGTTAGTGTGTAAGCAACTGAATTAAAATATGAATATATTCAAGTTTGTGAATTTGAGAGTGTTGCATGTAAACTGCCTATACAGAATGTATCTTTACAAGGACTTCAGTAGACAGCCGAGTGCAATTACACTATAGATATGAAAATGCAGAAAATTCTTCTGGACCATAGGATTTTCGTCCAGTCCATCCTTCTTCACCATTGGCTGAAGACATTCTGAAGGTTTCAGAGAACATTCTATTTTTGCACAGAATGCATCAGTTTTTAAGATTATTTTGTACATTTTAGACTTGTTTTGTACCTAAAGTAGTCCAAATAAAAGTTCATTCACCCTACTTATATTTTTACATTTGAAAATTGTGAGACTAGATGTACAACAGAATATATCCTTTCTTAAGAGGAGATTTAAATTTAAAATTAACTTAAAGTATACTGAGGAAAAAGAAAATATTTCTTGCATATTAGTTCATACATGTTATATTGAAGTCTATGTGTCTTGGTTTGGTTGATTTGTTTGTTTTGATTTCTTGTCTGGTCAACATACTTCTCCTTAAACAGTTTCCTTTCCAGGCAACATTCTACTTCTCTTTCTTATAGTGTTCTAGGAAAATTCATTTTATTATAAGAGTGGTAAAATAAATTTTAGCACTCCCTAGTTTCCCTTAGTATATCCTTATTAGAATGGAAAATACTGAAGGGGAATAACTTAGAATTACTCTCTTGAAAAGTAGTTTAGATGCAAGGATGTACCATCCCTAACAAATATTAGTATGAAACTAACATTGGAAAACTATAAAAACTATGAAGAACTAAAACAGAAAGCTAAAGGAAAAAATGTAACTATGATGTAATTAAAGTATATGTTTTAAATATATTCTGTTCAGAAATAGGATATGTCTGTGACACAGAAGAATATGCATAGTTTTTGTCTTAACAGAATGTCTTGGTAAGAGAATCTTGATTCTAACTTGCCTAGTTCGTCAAAAACAAGCATTATTAATAAAGTTCACAAGGCCTTGGCCAACAATTTAAATCTTTCTTACATAATATATATGCAGGCAATATGCAGTCAATATCCAATACATGAATTTGAGTATGTGTGTTTCTTCTTAAAGTGGTCCACAATGGCACTGTATGGGAACTGCATAATACTACTAAAGGGAATTGCAGCTACTTTTACCACACCTTTTTTGCTATTATGTGGATATGTAGAGAGTAGAAAAAAGATCAAGACCATTCCTGGAAGTGCTCTTCCTAGAGGTGTTATAAAAATAAATGCCATAGTTTCAGAAAAAAATCCTGTATCTATTATGAGAACTGTTTGAAAAATGCAGAATATTCTCCATCATGAATAGAAGAATGAAAACCAGTGTATGAAGACAGATAATCGAGCATAACATCAAATCAGAATAACTGAAAATCTAACAGTGTGTTGTGGAGATAGATAAGGAATTATCTATGAATACATTCTTGGAATAAATAAATTTTAAACCACCAGATAAACAACATCAGTGTAACAACTGTATATGGCAGTGATAGGACACCTTCACAAGATTTCTGCAGACTACATTGGTATCTGTTATTTGACATTTTCTGCTCCTAGAACTGTTTGCTGTTGAAATAGATAGCAACATTTATATCTCAATTTACTTCCCAACAGTTATGATTAGTTTCTTGGTTTGTCTTTCAACTATTTTCCTCTGAGGGAAAATAAATAAATAAATAAATAAATATATTAATTATATCTCCTTAGAAATATTTTTTTCCTATCAATTCTACATTTAATGGCTTTTAAATATTACAGTTGTTTAGATTTACATTCAGAATTTCATTCTAGAAAAGGTTATTAGGGCCTAATATTCACAGTTTCAGAGAACCAGATGAAAATACCTTATGGGGTGATAAGAATAGTAGTTTGCACTTTTCATTCTCAGATGAGCTTGCAAATGCTATTAAGTTTCACAGTACTGTGAAATGAATACTGTACACCCTTTTTGAAGATAAGGAACACAGAGTAAGTGGCAGAAAACAGATGACACAAAAATTTCATAATGAAATCAGAAACAAGATACAAAGTAAAACTTGGTATAAAAGGCTTCATCTCCATTGATTTCCAGCATAGCTATTATAATTACAACAGCTGTGTATTGTTTCACAGTTACTCTGTTAGATTTCTGTTCATTTGTCACAAGTCAACATTACTACCCACCGTGAACTCAGATGGTTAAGGCCTTGTAGAAAATTAAAATGAGTATGATGATATATTTACAAAATAATATATTGATTATAAAAACATCCAGATTATGAAACCTGAAATGGCCAAATGAATCTATGAAACTTTGAAGTGAAGACTGCAAAACTTCTAAGTCTTCATCTTCCTTCCACTGAAGGCAACAAAATTCTTCTTTCCTCAAAGAGAAGAAAACTGCTTCATTTGGTAGTAGTTTATCATGGATGAAATTTAATGCCCAATTAAATTTACAGTAAGATGCTATGGAAGAAACAACAACAACAAAATTAATAATAATAATAATAAACAGTTGGAGGCTTTTTTTATGCAGATGAATAAAATCTTGGACTTTAGTTCTATTTATTCCACCTAGATGAGGAATGTCTGAGACTAGTGACATTTTTAGCTGCATACCCTGTGTATTACAGCTACAAAGTATACCTTGATTCTCTGAATTCAGTAGGACAAAATAATGGAAAGATGAGCAGATGATAGAAGGGGGTTGATGCACAGTTATTGTAGAGGAATAGTGGATAGAAACATGGCAAAGATAAGCATTGATCTCAGCTTTCCAAAATAAATCTGCAAAGTTGAGACATGAAGCCACAGAATCAATGGATAAATTTGGCATTGTGCTGAATATTTAAGATACTCCTCTCTGGTCACTAGAAAACATATCAATGATTTTTCTCTTGCATGCATTCCCCAGGTAAGTGGGTACATTCATATCTGAGTACAGTACAGTAATTACAGAGAGATATCAGTTTACATATTCGTGTAATGGAAACTCTTCCAGGCTGAGTTTGGAATTTAAATCAACAATAAGAAAGAAGTAGGTGTTAAATTAAGATTGTTATCCTTCCAAAAGTAGTAACAGAAGAAGATTAAAATAACACTGTGTTGAACACTGTGATGAACACGGTCTTCCAAACTGACTCTCACATGGCTCACTCATAGCTGAAAATAATTATGGGGAGACAGTCTTCTCCTTATTTTAGGACTGTGAAATTCTCCAGGAATTGTTTAAAGAGAAGAATTAATACATCAGAGGAAACTGTAAACATGGTCTGGGTAATCTCTTCCCACAAAACTGAAAATTGCGCCTCCTTATCTTATACCAAGAAATGTGTATTTTTTTGTTCCTCAGAAATAGACTATCAGAACACCTCGTTTGCTAGAGAGATCAAGGCTTCAAGAAATCAAGACAATGGCTTGCTAGAGCATGTCATATTAATTCAAAACTCCAGAGAGGAAGTACTTCAATTTAGAGTATTCAAGGATAATAAGACCTCTTGGCTAAGACAGTGATCCAAAGAAAAAAAGAGAAAGACATACTGAGATGGATACTGTAAAGTTGTTCTAAAGCGTTAGTGTTTGTTAATTCAGATTTACTCATAGTACATATCTGGGGCTCCATACATACACTAAAATGTGTATAAAATAATTAAAAATAAATAAATAAACAAAAGAAAGTATGAAAAGTTCATGAATTATCTTCTCTTTTACTTTTTTATCTACTGCAGTGGTACAGTTTCCACTGAAACAATATGTCCTCAGTCCAACCATAGGTAACTCTACCCAACTTTCCAAACAGTCCTGACAATTGAATGAAGGAAAGCTTCAACAAATAGATGAGCTTCGCAACAAGTCTTTTAGGTCCTCAAATATTGTCTATAGTGAAAGTAAGATCCCTCATGAAGGACATCTTATTTCAAGTGGGAAGAAGTTTCAGTTCAAGTAATCCTGAATGTCATGGTAACGGGAGAATAAAGGGAAAGAGAAGAATTCTAAATTGAGACTTAATTCTATAGCTGTCACTCACAACTGCACAACTTGTGCTCTGTGGCTTCTGGGAATTCAGTGGACTCTGAAAGAATGATATCAAAGAAAAAATAAAAAAGAAAGAAATTGAGACATCCCTTTACTAGCAAAAGTCAAAGATTTTGAGATCTGGCAGTGAGTGTTCAGGTGTCATCCATCGAATGACAAGAGACAAATATCCAGATATTTTAGCTGCTAAATTTGACCATTCCAGTTTGTCTTGTAGTCCCAAGAATAGAGTCAGGGCAGACTGTGAACAATTCCTTGGACTATCACTGCATGATGATTGCTAGTACTGATTTAAATGTTTACTTCATTCTTATGTGTTTTCTCATTGTGTTTTTTGTTTGTTTGCTTGTTCTTTTTTTTTTGTTTGTTTGTTTGTTTTCTATATATAATTATTTGAACAGTTCCAGAAAATCTCAATTTGAAAAACTGGCAATATTATATTTCATCATATTGGGAAAGTCATCACTGTCGGATGAATTACCAGTGACTGGAAAAAGGACAACAGCATTTTTTAAGAAGGCACTCTGGTTTGACTCAGCAGGCAACTAAGCACCACATAGTCATTTGCTTGCTCCCCTCTCCCAGTAGGATGGAGGAGAGAATGAGGGGAAAAAAACCAACAAAGTTAAACCTGTGGGTTGAGAAAAAAGTATTGACTAAGGCAGAAGAGAAAAAGAAGACTTGTAATAGTAATGATGATAATATAATATACAGTTACAAAACAAGTGATGCACAATGTAATTGCTCACCACCCACCACCAGCTATCCAGTGATGAGCAGCAGCTGACCCTCTGGCCAACTCCACACAGTTTTAAAATTGTCTTCACATGTTGTCATATGTTGTGAAATATTCCTCAGGTTAGTTTAGGTCAGCTATCCTGATTCTGTCTCCTCTGAGCTCCTTCTACCCCCTTAGTTCCCATTGCTGGCAGGACAGTACAGGAAGCTGAAATGTATTTGGAACTGTGCCACCACTTCTCAGCAGCAACTTGAAACACTGGCATGTTATCAACATTGTTTTTCTCCCAGAGCTAAAACATAACATGAACCAACTTTATCCCAGCTGAAATCAGAACAGAAAGTTAGAAAGGAAGATAGAGGGAATCACAGAATTACTCAGGTTGAAAAGGACCTCAAAGATCATCAAGTCCAACCACAGCCTAACCATAGTACCCTAACTCTAACAACCCTCTGCTAAATCATATCTCCAAACACCATATCCAAACACTCTTAAACACATCCAGGGACGGTGACTCAACCACCTCCCTGGGGAGCCTATTTCAGTGTTTAACCACCCTTTCTGTAAAGAAGCATTTCCTAATGTCCACCTAATCTTACCTTGGTGCAACTTGAGGCCATTTCCCCTCGTCTTGTCACCTGTCACCAGTGAGAAGAGACCTACCCTGCTCTCACTCTAAGCACCTTTAGGATACTGGAAGAGAGTAATAAGGTCTCCCCTCAGCCTCCTCTTCCCTCGACTAAACAGCCCCAGCTCCTTCAGCCACTCCTCATAGGGCTGATTTTCCAAGCCCTTCACTAGCCTTGTTGCCCTTCGTCTGGACCCGCTCCAGTACCTCCATGTCCTTCTTGTACTGAGGATCCCAAAACTGAACACAATACTCGAGGTGAGGCCTCACCAATGCCGAGTACAGGGTCAGGATGACTTCCCTTGTCCTGCTCACCACACCATTCCTGATATAAGCCAGGATGCCTTTGGCCTTCTTGGCCACCTGGGCACACTGCTGGCTCATATTCAGCTGACTGTCCATCAGGACACCAAGGTCCCTTTCCGTCAGGCAGCTTTCCAGCCACATCTCTCCAAATCTGTAGGGTTGCCTGGGGTTGTTGTGAACAAAATACAGGACCCGAAACTTAGCCTATTGAAACTCATGCCATTAACCTTGGCCCATCGATCCAGTCTATCCAGGTGTGTCTGTAGTGCCTTTCTCCCCTCAGGCAGATCAACATTCCCTCCTAACTTGGTGTCATCTGCAAATTTACTGAGGGTGCACTCAATCCCCTCATCAAGATCATCAGTGAAGTTAAACAGAAGCGGCCCCAACACTGAGCCTTAGGGGACACTGCTCGTGACTGGCCGCCAACTGGATTCAACTCCATTGACGATGTCCCTTTGGGCCTGGCCATCCAGCCAGTGCTTCGCTCAGTGGAGCGTACACCCATCCAGACCATGGGCAGCCAGCTTCTCCACGATTATGTTATGGGGGACAGTGTCAAAGGCCTTACTGAAGTCCAGGTAGACCACATCGACAGCCTGACCCTCATCCACTAAGCGGGTCACCTTGCCGTAGAATGAAATCAGGCTGGTCAAAAGGGATCTACCGTTCGTAAACCCACGCTGACTGGGCCTGATCCCCTGGTTGACCTTTAATTGGTCCATGATGGTTCCCAAGACTATTCGTTCCATAACCTTCCCGGACACCGAGGTGAGACTGATAGGCCTGTAGCTACCAGGATCATCTTTTCAGCCCTTTTTGAAGATGGGAGTCACATTTGCCAGTCTCCAGTCCACTGGGACATCCCCAGTTAGCCAGGACTGCTGAAAAATGACTGGAGAGTGGCTTGGCAACCACATCTGCCAACTCCCTCAGCACTCTAGGGTGCAATCCATCCGGCCTCATGGACTTGTAGGCATCCAGCTTTCGCAGCAGGTCCAAAACTATCTCGTCGTGGATCATGAAGGGCTTATTCTGTTCCCCATCCCTATCTACCAGCAGCAGGGGGCTGTGTTACCAGGGAGTAACAAGTCTTACTATTAAAGACTGAGGCAAATGTGGCGTTAAGTACCTCAGCCTTATCCCTGTCGTTGGTGACCAGGTTGCCCTCGGCATCCAACAAGGGATGGAGATTCTCCCTAGCCTTCCTCTTGCTGTTAATATGTTTATAAAACCATTTACTGTTTTCCTTTGCTTTAGTGGCCAAGCTCAGTTCTAGATGCATTTTGACTTTTCTGATTTTCTCCCTGCACTGCTTCACTACATACTTGTAATCATCATAAGTAGCTTGCCCACCCTTCCAGAGACCATAAACTTTCCTTTTGCTCTTGAGATCCAGCCAAAGGTCTCTGTTCAGCCAGCCCGGCCTCCTTGCTTGTCGGCTCGTCTTCCTGTGACATGGGGATGGTCGGGTCCTGCACCTTTAGAACAGTTTCCTTAAAATATTCCCAACCTTCCTGGGCTCCCACACTCTCCAGAACTTCCTCCCAAGGGACCCTCTCAACCATGGTCCTAAAGAGGTTGCAGTCTGCCCTCTGGAAGTCCAAGGTGGCAGTTCTGCTGACTCTCCTCCGTGGTTCAACAAGGATAGAGAAATCTAGCATCTCGTGATCACTTTGCCCCCGACAGCCTCCAACCTTTACATCCCCCACCAGACCTTCTCTGTTAACAAACAGCAGGTCCAGGATATTGCTTCCCCTTGTCGGCTCCCTCACCAGCTGTGTCAGGAAGTTATCTCCCACATACTGTAGGAACCTCTGGGACTGTTCCATGTCAGCTGTATTATAATTCCAGCAGATGTCGGGGAAGTTGAAGTCCCCCACCAGAACAAGGGGGAGTGACCTAGAGACCGTCACCCAAATGTTTATAAAGCCTCTTGTCCACCTCTTCATCCTGGGTGGTTGGCCTGTAGCAGACTCCCACAGTAATGTCAGTCTTGTTGGCCTTTGCTTTTTTTTCTGATCCATATGCTCTCAACCCTATCATCAACATTATTAATTTCCACACATTCATAGTCTTTTTTAACATAGAGAGCTACACCACCACCTTCCCTACCCAGCCTGTCTCTTTTGAAAAGCCGGTAGCCCTCCATCACTGCACTCCAGCTATGGGAGTCGTTCCACCACGTTTCCATGATGGCAACTATATCATAACTTTCCGAACACACAATGGCCTCCAGCTCCTCTTGTTTATTACCCATGCTGTGTGCATTAGTGTAAAGGCACAGGGACATTACGTTCTGGCTCCATAGCCAAAGGGTTGTTTGCAACTGCTCTATATCCAGGTGTAGGCCAGTGATGAGTGGTATTCTGCAGAGGTCTGTCTTGGGACCAGTGTTCTTTGCCATCTTTACGAATGACCTTGATAGCAGGATCAAGTGTACCCTCACAAATTTTGCTAATGACACCAAGCTGAGTGGTGTATCTGATACAGCAGAATGAAAGGCTGCCATCCAAAGGGACATGGACAAGCTTGAAAAGTGGGCCCACATGAACCTAATGAGGTTCAACACTGCCAAAAATTGAATTTAGGTAGAGGTAATCCCAGATATGTGTGCATACCTGTGATAAAAACTCATTGAGAGTAGCCCTGCAGAAAAGATCTTGGGAGTTCTGGTGGATGAAAAGCTGGACATGAGCCAGAAGTATGCACTTGCAGTTCAGAAGGCCAACAGTATTGTGAGCTGCAAAGAGGGATGAAAAACAGGTAGAGGGAGGTGATAGTCCCTCTCTGTTTTGCTCTCATGGGACTCCATCTGGAGTACTGAATCCCAGTCTGGGTTCCCCAGCACAAGATAATTGTGGAGATTTTGAACTCGGTTCAGAGGAGGACCACAAAAACAATCAGAGGTTAAAGCACCTGTCCTACAACTAAAGGTTGAGAGAGGTAGGGCTTGCTCAGCCTAGAGAAGGGAAGGCTCTGGAGTGACCTCGCTGTGGTCTTCCAGTACTTGAAAGGAGCTTATGAACAGGAGGGAGACCAAATTTTTACACAGTCTGATAGTGATCAGATAGGGGGGAATGGCAGAAATTTAGATTAGATATTAGAAATATATTTATTTTTTTACTCAGAAATGTGAGAAACACACTCATGATCAAAACTTTCTAATCAGGCAAAGATCTCTGTGAAGAGCAGTTTATTCATTATTGCAATAATGGGCACACACCCCCTACTGACAAGGGAGAAATTGCACAGCTAGTCAGTAAAATCCATCCTGTTATCATACCCTTGGTCCAACGTAGGTAAAGCCTCTCCTGGCTCTCACTGGTTGAGCATCTCAGGCTCACAATCTTCCGACACTATTGCTATGTTACACTTCCATAGCTACGGTTACACTTCCATAGCTATGGTTACATTTCCATACAATGCCTGTTACCAACCCATTGTCTTTGGGTACGTTCTGGACTTTTTACAGTGATAGGAGGACAATATTTTTGCTTGTTCTGCCTTTCCTTTATGCTAGTGCCTGTGCCAATTCTACCTAGGTTGGAATGCCCCAGTCTCAACTTTATTCTGTTCAGGAGTTTTCTTTGTAAAAGGTTACTAATCTATAGTAATCTATAGATACTAATCTGTTACTATATACAGAAAATACTGGAAACTTCCACTGCAAAAACACAATCTACCTCTCACAATTCCCCATTTTTCTTTTTACCCTTTTGTGTTTTTGCACCAGACTATGAAACACTTCTAATATAAGAAATTTACCGTACTAACCTGACTTGATGATTAATAATAATTTGGCAAAAATAATCATTCTGCTATTCTCCATACTCTATATATAATGATTACTAAGAATAACAATTTCTCCACCCTTGTGTGATTCATCCCAGTATGAACAAGTAGTAAATCTTGAGCATAATCAGGACTACATGTTCTAAGCTACTAAGAGATATGGGGAAGATGGGGAAGTTAGTGATAGTAAAGAAAGAAATTTCAGCAAATGGTTTACAGAGCAGGGATAGTCACCACCAGGGGATCCGGCAATGTCTCGTTGGTCCGTGGAGAGGCAACAGTTTGGTCAGTGACGTCTTGTTGACTTACATGTCTGTAGTTCTGCGGAGGGGGTACCCATTCTTCCTCAGAATTCTTCGGGCCTGACTACCCCAGTTATCAGGGGTATCGTGTCCTGTCCATTACAGTGATGGTAGCTGTTGGGGTACCCACATTTCAAGAAGAACATCACATCTGTCCTCTTACTACTGTGCTCATGGTAGTCAACCATTAACTTCAAAAACTTGTTGGGCAGGTAATGCACTGGATGGGTGCTGTTGAACAGGCTTTGAGCCAAGCATTCTCCAGCTTCTCATGTCTCAGATGGCTGTCTCTGAACAAGCTTTGAGCCAAGCTTGTTCTCACTGTTCCCACTTCTCACACCCAGAGGTGCAAAGCTTGCTATCACTGTCCCATGGTGGTTTTAAGAAAGAAATAATTGAGGGGAGTGAGGGGAGAAGGGAAAGATACATGTTAAAATCTCATAAAAGCAAAGGAACAAAACATGAGTGCTGCCAATGCGCATAACAGAACTCGCCTAGAAGAATAATTTAATACCTAGGCCAACTTTCAGACTCCTTGGGTAATTTGAGCCAGGCCAGTCGCCTCAGCATGTGCCAGACTTTCACATACAATATAATTACAAACAATAAAGGCATTAGCTTCAGGATTAATAAGATCACAACAGGGTGAAGCACAGAATTAAAAACTCCTCTTGCTGTTGGTGACCATTCAAGGAGCATTTCCCACCTATGGTGTTCTCCATCCTTCTTCACCCTTTCTAGGACATGGTGTATCTCTTTTGTACCATGTAGCAATAAACAGAACATTTCAGAGATGTGGAATGAAATTTATTCTGTAGAGCTACTGAGATTGGATGACTGTGAGCAAAGGATCTGGTAAATAATGAGCAAACATACCAGTAAATAATTCCATGTAATATATTGTCTATTAACATTACAAATATATATATATATATATGTATAATGATAAATAATATATAAAATTATATATATATATATATTTAATATACTATATAGTTATAATTAATAAATAATTATATATATATATAATTCTGTTCTTTTCTTCTCATCAAGAATGAAATCAAGTTAAACTTCAGGAACAAATGAGGGTTGAAGAATAGCTCTAATGTTAATTTTGATATCTGCTATGTATACAAATACATACATATATGCACATAACTAAACATGTGAATAATCCTCACATAATGTAATTTCTGCTGAAAATTCTGTGTAATACTTTTGAATGAAAAATTGTGATATTCAAAGTATCCATTAATAAAAATCACTAAAACATTAACCAAAGACACTGAATAAAGAATGATATTCAAATGCTGTTTATTTATATGATACGAACTATAGGTTTCTTTTGAAAATATTTTTATTTAAATTATACCTTTGCAAATGATTTTGGCCAAAGCCAGAGAAAAGGAAAGACAGCTGAAGGATGTTAACTGCAGCAGAGAAAGAATGAATAAGCATTTCTAAAATTGTATATGTGAAACTCATTTTATACATTACAGTTCTTACTGACAATGAAGGAAGATTGCAACTGTGATGAATGCATTTTATGGACTGTAATGCATATCTTTCCTCAAGATTTATTTACAGATTCTCCTTTCTACTTTAACTTTTTACCTGAATGTACAGTAAACTCAAATAGAATTTTGAGCTCTGCAGTATCATGGAAAGATAATTAGTTGGTTATCATTACATGAAGAAACCTTGGCTACTTCTAAATTTTTTAGCAGTAGCTTTGCAGTCCTTAAAGAAGATCAATTCTAGCATAACATCTGTCTCGCTCCAATTTATAGGAGGGAGAGGAGGTTCTTTGAGATATGTATACCCTGACATGAGATTAAGAAACAATGGTCCAGATGTTGGTCTGACCAGTTTATTACAAATCTTAATAAGGGAGATATGGAAAGGGAGGACAGATACTATTACGGATTGGGGTGATGGGGAAGGGAAGGCAGGCAATAGAAAAGATAGAAAGAAGCAAGAATTGCATAAAGGGGGGATAGTCACCACCAGGATCCAGCAGTAGTCCCATTGCAGGACATTCTGATGGTCCAGGGCGAAAGTGCAGGGGAAGAGCAGCAGCAGCATGGCTGGTCTTGGGCAACGAGAAGGTGCAGGTACCGAGTAGGTCCCAGAAGAAGTCCGGGCGGAAGCAGCAGGTCTCTGGTAGCAGGTCCTGGGGAGTCCATCAGCATGCAGGCCTTTTGTAGTGAGGGATCTGATGGCAGACACCTTCTCAGGGGGGGAAGAGCAGCAGCAGAGGGGCCATCCTTAGGCAGCAAGCAGGTAGAGCACAGAGCAAGTCCAGGAGAGGCAGGTCATGAGGAATCTGTTGTCAGAAAACTGCCTTCATGGCTGTTGGGCCCTCTTTTATCCTTCTTCCCTGCCTATGTGACATTCCTGAGCACTTGGGCAAGTCTCTGTCTCTCTCTCTCTCTGTCTCTCTCTCTCTCTCAATCTCTCTCTCACTCTCTCTCTCTCTCTCTCTCGTTGCCCCAGCCTTGTCCCATCTGTTGTCCCTTCAGACAAAGGATTTTCCAATCCTTGTTCAGAACTTGCTTGAACTTGTTCATTTGTGTCCCTCAGCAAGCTCTGAGGCAGTGGCGTAAAAGAATGACATCTTACAACATCTAAAAATTTTCCCTATCTTTAAACACAAGAGCATTCTGTTGATTTCAGTGGAACATGCATGCTTTAAGTTAAGTACATGTGAAATATGCTGCTGAACAAAGGTTAATGCATCCTTAAGTTTTATGGTTAGTTTAGTCCACCTCATAGACAGCCCGCTGAAATGTTTCTATGCATCAGCTGTAATCCTTTTACTATTCCTGATGAAAAGAAGGGGAGCTGTATTTGGAACCTTTAATGCTGTTTTGCTTTGTGTGCCTGTGATACGTTCAATAGTACTAAAACATTCAATTAGAGCTGTTCCTAGTGTAATCAATGTTTGCCTTCCTGTTTTAAGAAGCTGCAAATTACTGAGGGCAGACCCTCAGCTGATGGAAAATGTCAGTTACTTCAGCAAAGAAGCAAGGGTTTATACTATTTCTGTATATACTGTATATACTGTATATGCTGTATATACTGTTTTTGTATACACTGCATCTGCCCTGTGGTGTCTTCGTTTTCTGTATTCTAATCTTTAAACTGCGTCTTGGCTTTAGTGCAAAGGTTGCAGCCATATTGCTCTCAATATCGTTGTATTTGCTAGTGAGAAGAATATGTTCTCTCAGACTGCACTTCAATTTTCTTTTGTAGTGGATGTTTTCTTAGTCCAAGTTACAAACTGTTCTTTCTGGAAACATGGAAACTATTTATTTATTTGTGTTCATACAGAGAAAAAAATATCACAGAAACCTGACCTTAATCAAGGTTTTCATGCACAAATGAAAATATTAAATGAAAGTACAAAGCAAAAGTGCATAAAAGCATATGATTCTTTATTATTAATCAACATCTAAATGTTTTTCCATTTCTGGATATGTAATAGGAGAAGCTCATGCCTATACAGAGTATGAAGGTCAAGTGTTGCTTTGTTTACATATTTCTTATAAAATATAGACAATGTAACTGAAAATAGGAGTAACTTTTGGTACTGCTGTTTATAAGTCTAGGTTGGAATAATTTCCTGTTCTTCAAAGAGATCACATTTATAAAGAAGAATGAAGTTAACTTATCAAACAGACATAAAAATAATAATATAAAAAAAAAATCAAGGAGAAATTACGTTAGCAGAAGTTTTTAAATGAGGATATTTTTTTATTTCTAGTGATCCTTTATTATGGATTCTTTATGAACATATTTCCTGAAATAACATTAGAAATAGGTTGGAAATAATGGATAATGAGAAATAATGGATAATTGGAAATAATGGATTTAAGAGCACTTGTATGTAATTATGGGGAGATTTTATAATTGCAGGCTGAAGTCTGTTTAACAAATCTAAATACAACGTGCAAGTGAATCTTATTTATCCAAATAAACACCCTTAATATGAGCTGTTGTCCTAGCTGAACTAGTGTAAATCTTTACTTGTTCCTAAAAAACTGTAATTTTAAGAATTTATCCCCAGACTGAAGTCAAGGGAATTTTCATCAAGCTAAATATATATATTATTTCCATTGTAAATGAAGATTTGAGTTGATACAATCATATAATGTATTTAACTAAAATTCATTCCATGAATACACAGAAGCTTCAACTATTTTTCAGTGATTTACAATCTGCAAATTATATGCACATAGTTGTAACAAGTGTGTTTTTTTCCAAATGGATAATAGAATATAGGTTTTCACGCCCCCACTTTTTTTTAACAGTATTTAACTCATATATATTGTAGCTTTATATATAGCTTTCAACTCTTTTGTCTACATGTCTAAGTCCAAATTGTATCTGTAAAGTCAAACAGGAATTTTAATAGAGTTGGCAAAAGTTCATTAAAAGAAGAAGTTCAAGGTTTTGTAATTTCCTACTAAATAAAATACAATGAAATAAAATAAAAGGAGCTTTGAAAAAGCATAAAATAAAATAATAAGTAACCACCTAAAAGCAGTGTTTTATTAAGCCTTGAGTTATTCAACTCAAATACATAAACTGTACAATAGCCACTAATTTTGTGAAATGTGGCCATGGACCAAGTTTTTCTGCTCATCTTTTTTTACTTGGTTTTGAACTTGCCATTCACTAAAATTTTTGATATTCAATTTCTTTAAAAATATGACCTAAAACATAGTTGAGTTTTTCCCTGAAAATATTTACTTCATATTTTCTTCCCTCTTTATCAACACAGTTACTTTTAATGTTGAATTCAGAAAAGTCTTTCAAAGATATGAGTTTGAGAACAATTCAGATTTCTGATTATGATATATATGTATATTGTTCAGCCAATCTGAAAAAGCAGAGACTGCTCAGGAAATTATTGTGAAGTTATACCTTTCAGTTTCTATCAGACGGAGGTAGAAGTTCTATTTAAAGCTCTTATCAAACAGAGAAACATAAACAAGCAAGCAAACAAAAAACAACTATAACAAAAAAGAAATTGTTCAACAACTTCTATGGAATAAAGACTTGCTGCAGCTGTTATGTGTATTATCATTCTCTCCATTTCATTAGCCTTCTTGCAAACGAATACAGGATCACAAGGATTTTTATCTTTCCAGTTATATGCTCATTATGACTTTGATCCCTTAAGTGGTAGAGAATCTGGCCTTGATCCAGTAGATGAGTTTAGTAAAAGCATACTTAACTGTGAGTATACTTAAGAAGATGCTTCAGTTAAAAATATGATGATCCTGTTGACTTTGGTGGAATTCCTTGAGGTTATATGCATATGGATGTGATAATTAGACAGGAATATTAGATGTGATAATATTACCTTTCCAGTTCTACCCCACTAGAGATACCTTATAACCCCTAAGATGCAAAGTTAATAAAATGTGTGCTGATATTTAGCATCATGGGTTAGGATGCTTAAGATATTTAAATGGTGAAAAGTTTGATACCTATGTAGTGAGAATTATTATCACTGTACAGTAGACATAAAACAAACAAACAACAACAACAACAACAACTTGGAAATAAAAAAAATATCGATGTAATTTGCTTGTTTAAGTGAAATTAAGAATACAGGAAAAGATAACTGGCATTTCGGTACTTAGAGGTTTTTGTTTGTTTGTTTGTTTTTGTTTTGCTTTTCCTCTCCAAAAATGTCACAGAAAAGATTGTTTGTTTCTCTGGCATGTATGCTGTGGTCTGAGAAATAACAGTCTATTAAGATAGTCTTGATCCTCCCTGATTTTTATTAAATATTCTATGATTGATAACATATCAATTTGAAAAAAAATAACAATGAAATGGACTAGATTGGTGATGTAACAGTCAAAGTATAAATTAATCCCATCTTATTTTATATGCTTACGAATAGCATATAAGTTTGGGAGTATTATTATGTTAGTTTTCCTAGCAGTCAATGGAGTGGGCTTAACACCTTGAGAAGTTAATTCAGATTTTAATATGATAAAGCTTCTGGAGGCTTATTTATTTCACCAGGAAGACTAGAATGATTGCATTTTTAATATCCATCCTGTAATTAGGTACTTTAATTTTATGTAGAAAATTTAGGTGTTAAAGAATGTCAAGTAACAAAGAGAGAATATAGTCATATTTCTAAATTCTAGAATAATTTTAACCAAGTGGGAAATAATCTTTAGACATTAAACATGGCAATGATCAGATTCAAGAGAATTTGACTTATGAAGTTTCCTAAAGTCTATGGACTGTACAAAAAAACCAAACAAACATCAACAACAGCAAAAAATGAGGATATAAAAGAAAATCCAAAAAAATAACCATTAGTTTGCTAACAAAGTTACATTTCATTCCTTTCTGTCCTTTGACTGGTTATCAGATCTTAAAAGATCCCTGTTTGTTGATCAATATTCAGTTTATTTTATTTTAAAATATATTATTCCCAAAATGTAATCTAATTACGTGATATTGAATCTAATTTGAATATGAATCAAAAGAAAGGCAGTACAGAAAACTACCACTGTGAATTTTTGGGTTAATATTATATGTTAAAAGTACTTAAACCATTGACTTGAACAATTTTTTTCAGTATACCCTATGCTGGCAATACTATTTTATAACGTTATATTTTAACATTAATTTTTCTCTTAAAAGACTAATGAAAGAAAAAAAAAAAAAAACAAATGTACATTTCATCTGCTATAAAACCTACCACAGAAGTCATGATAAGTTTGTGCCTAACATTAAGCAAGCCAAGTCTTAACTCACTTGGAGGTAAGAGTTGCATACACAAGCAACTCTACTGAGATTAAGGGGATAGCTATGTGTGTGTTCCTCACACAGATAAAGGGAATTGCGGTACGTTTTTCAGATTGTACATTTACTGAAATTTGTCTTCATATTTGTTTTCAAAGTATTAAGATTTCTGTATTAAAATTTGCACAAATATGCAAATTCACATGCAGGCATGTGTATAGAGTGTGCACATACATATATGTTAACATAGCAGAAGGTTTGTAACATAAAAAGTAATTTTTCATTCTATAGTGGCAAATGATTCTGCACAAACTTTTTTTTTTTTTTTTTGCATTTTGAGTAAGACATCACACAAAATGCCCGTGACGCTCAGCAGCGATTGCCATGGAGGATAGAGGAGATTCATAGAATAAAGTCCAGAAATTGATAAACATTCTTTATTAAAATATGCTTTCACAGTAGCATTCCACCAAAATGAAAGTTAACTTTTGCCATGATTATGCCATTTGTACAGTAACTCTTACTTTGTGGGTTTGATGTATGCAATAATTTTTCCTTCTGTAATAAACCTGTAATAAACTAGTTTATATTCTAAAATTCTTTCATCCTTGTATGGTTCTTTTTTTTTTTTGTTTCTTTTTTTTAAAGACTGAAATACCTTCTTGGCATGCTTTTACTCTGATGTCTTCTTTACAACACTTTCGTAGATAACACATTGCTATGAATAGCAGTATTTTCATACCTGCTGGATGGGTGTATCTAGTCCTGAGAAATAAATACAGAATCACTGTCTTTCTCTACTTGGTTTTTTGGGTTTTTGACATAAGTATATAATTTGTATTCATATATTAAAATCTTATTAAATAAAAGTAATAATGTGAGTAAGCAGAAAGGCGATTTACAGTACAAAAACATAAAGGGAGAAAAAAAAAACTACTGCAGTATTTTGTAGGTGGGAAGGGAAGAAGGTACCTCAGTATATGCAAAATATTAGCAAGTTAGTCAATTATTGTTTAAATAAGAAATGTCACACTCTGCTGTGATTTACTCTTAAAAATAAAAAAAGAAATTGATAGTGATTCCTCACTATATTTGTGATATATTCTAGATCTTATGTCTCAATCTACTTTCCCATATAGTGTTATGATTTTATGATTTTTGGTTATCGGTATTCCACATCATAACATCATGTAATGCT
The DNA here is from genome assembly GCF_016699485.2 of Gallus gallus. Classification (NCBI taxonomy): domain Eukaryota; kingdom Metazoa; phylum Chordata; class Aves; order Galliformes; family Phasianidae; genus Gallus; species Gallus gallus. Next base: position 158,630,302 of record NC_052532.1, on the reverse strand, counting down.
CTGGAAAATGCTCCAGTTCTGGGCACCTGTCCAGAAGAGAAGAAGAACTACATACCCCAGGGGTCAGAGAGGAGATATAGTCTCTGGCAAGGTCACCTGATGTCCCTCTTTTCAATCGTCAAGCTCTCCTTCCTGCTGCTTGTCCCAACTGCACACATCACCTCAGCACTAGTGTAAGGCCTACAGCTTTCAGACATTCTTTCTCTCATTATATTTGATTTATTAGCTTCAATTCTAATTATATTGTATTATAGTGTGTTATCTTGCATTCTGATACCATGTTTAGTAAATTAGTTTATTTCTCCTCAGATTGTTGCTGCTGTTTTTAATTATTTTGGGGTCCCCGATTTCCTCTTTCTGGAGGCACGAATTTTGCAAAATCCCTCAGCCCTGCTAGTCACAGAACTGGGCCAAACCAGACCATAAACCGATTGTTTTATTTATTTATTTATTTAGTTAGTTAGTTAGTTATGTATTTTTGGTGCATTATCATTCCATTCTATAAAGGCTGCCACAAAAGTAATTCCTCCTATTTTATTATTTTTTCCTACAACGTCACAGGCAGTTGTTAGCAATACGGCAGTAGAGGTTGAACTTTCCTGCCAGTATTCCATTTCATTTACTTGCCATGTGGCAGATAGTAGCAGAGGGACAGTCTGATAGAATGGAGTCTGATATAGAAGTGCGTATGAAGCAAAAGCGTGTCATGGAATTCCTCCATGCAGAACAAATTGTATCCATTGGCATTCACTGATGCCTGCTCAGTGTTTATGGAGACCAAACAGTGAATGTGAGCAGTGAGGTGGTAGGTGGTGTATTTCAAAAGTGACGGCAGTAACAGTGGGTCACCTCCCCTAGTGCAGATTTTTAAGAGTGTGGCATGCAGGCTCTTGTTCATCACTGGCATATATGCTTAGCTAATAGCAGTTACTGTTGTGAAATACACTGCTTTGTAGCTGAACATTTTATCTATCAAAATGTGTTTTTGTTCTCTTACTATGGAAATAAAAAGAAGGCATGACTTTTAGAGCAACCTACTTATACAGAATCAACCCAGCAGCACCAATCTAACAGGTTTTCCACACGGGCTACTTTACTACAGATAGGGCTCTTTCTTTTCCTTGAAGCAAATGCTTTATCTAATTGATGTATATAATCTGATACAAGTACCTCCAAAAGTGAGATTCCTCTCACTGTAGTGCAGGAATTAATTAATTCCTAGATTGCTTTCTGTTTCGTTCTCATAAAAAGAAGAGTAGTTACAGACTACTTGAATAAGGAAAATATCAAAATAAGAGGGTACTTACCTCATTCATCTGAGAAATGCAACAGATAATTCAATAAATAACATTAACTGTAGTTTAATACACTCTTTACTCAGGTGAATCACACAAAATCACAGAATCATACAGTTGTAGGGATTGGAAGAGATCTCCAGAGATCATCAAGTTAAATCTTCCTGCTAAATCAGGTTCCTTACAGTAGGTTGAAGAGGAAAGTGTCCATACAGGCCTGCAGAGAAGGAAACTTCACAACCTCTCTGGTCACCTTGTTCCAGTGCTCTGTCACCCTGACAGTGAAAAAGCAATTCCTCATGTTTTCATGGAACTTTCTGTGTTCCAGTTTCTGCCCTTGTTATATTGCTGCACGCCACTGAAAAGAGTTCACTCCCATCCACTTTTACTCCCACACTTCAGAGATTTAAAAATAGTTATGAGATTCCCTCTCAACCTACTCCAGACCTAGGAGTCCCAGGTCTCTCAGCCTTTCGTCTTACAGGAGATGCTTTAGGCTCCTAATCCTCTTTGTGTCCCTTTATGGGACTCTCTCTAGAAGATCTGTCTGTTTTGAACTGAGGACCTCAGAACTGGCCACAGTATTTCAGATATGGTCTCATCAGGGCAAAATAGAGGGGAAGGATCACCTCCCTCAAGAACTGGACAAGCTCTTCGTAATGCCCCCTAATAAATCATTGGCTTTCTTGGTCACATGAGCACACTGCTGGCTCATGATCAACCTGTTGTCCACCAGGACCATCAAGTTCTTCTCCTCAGATAACTTTTCCAAAACAAACAGGAATACAAATAGGTATATGTGATGAGTAAGACTGCTTTTTTTTTTTTTTCAGCTTGCTGTGCAGAAGTGATTTGCCAATAGCATTTCTGGAAAGGAAAGGAAATGAAACTGTTGAAGAACGACAAGTTTGACTGTGCCAGGTCAGCATGTGTGTTTATGGCTGTGAAAGTTGGCAGAGTTAACGAAATCAAATAATGAAACAAAAAAAATGAATGAGATTATTGTCATGGTATCGGGATGCTTATATGCTTTATTTACTTGGAAAAAAATAAATAAATAAAAGGAGATTCAAAAGGTAAAAATACATGAATGATTATATTTATTTTTTGTAGAAATTATTTAAATCTTGTTGTCCTCTGCCTATGGTTTTTTTCCTAATCATAATATACGAGATCTTATAAGTGACCATTATATACATAACACTGCCAACAACATCTTTAGTAGCTCTGCACCTCATATTACTTTCATATATCATGTTAAGATAAAGATAATACTATGATTTAATTTTAGATACTTTAGAAATATATTTCCATCTTCAGTTTGTTATGTACGCAGATTTGGTCCCAAGCCTTTTAACATCTGTAAAGATATTGAAAAACAAGATTGTTTTTTTTTTTTTTTCCTTTCTGTTCAACAATGCATGCATTTGAAACAAAAAGGTAAAAAAAAAGTACAGTAGTTCTGACTTTAAGGTCTTCATCTCTCCTTCAGATCTTCATCTCTGTTCAGAAGGTATTTTTAATGGAAATTCCATCAAAATCAATCAAGCATTCCCAATGTTTTGAACTGACTTAAGGTCAGAATCTTAGTGAAGATATCTCAATGTACCAAGCATATAATAGTAGTCCTATATATTCTTATATTTTTTCTTCTTTATTTCTTTTTTTAACAGGAAAAATAAAAAAAGTTCTTTCTAGTTTTAACGTATACAAAGCAAGGAAAGAAAGCAGTCATTAATCATCAGTGTTTTACTTCTTCCTTTTATGCTAAAAAATATCCTGGACACATCTGCTATGAAGCTATATATCAAATTAAAACGGCTTGACCTTCAAATGCCTTCTTCTCAGTGTCCTTGTGACAACAGGGAGCACTAACTTTTTGTCAGATAATGAGACATTTTTTTATTTCTGTACTCATGACTGTTAAGCATGCTATGAAAAAAGTAAAAAATAATAATAGCAGTCCCACCTCCAGCTTACCTTCATGTCAAATTTAAATGTAAATGATTAGCCATTATAAGATAACATCGTTGATCTAGCAAATACACTGCTGTGGAGTTAACATTATTGAAAGAATGTACAAAACTTTCTTTTCCTGAACTTGGGGGCACAAAAGGCCAGCATGTATGAGAAAAGAAAATGCCACTGCTCTTTCTGTTTTCCTTTGTCATAATTTGTAGCCTTTTCACACATAGTTTTGACGCTTAGTTCCAAATGCTCTGTGTTAAAATGACCCTGAAAACAATACTTTTCTGGTTGTGCTTCTTGTACATTTCTTTCTACTGTTATTTCTTAGCAACTTGATATTTCTTTCTCACATGCAGGGCTTTAATACAGCTGCTCCTGTATGTGTGAGTTTATCACTAGATCACAGCAAATCTCTCTTTTTAGCAACATACTGGAAAACAACAAATAACTTTTAACACAAGCCCTGTGTGCATCCTTTTACAGGCAGAAGGCCTTACGGTTTCAACTGTCTATTCCATAAAGGATATAGACAGGCTTGGATGTTTTTTTTTCACATTTTATCTGGATGAGAGACATTACATCCATCAACTTCACTAAGGTTAATCTAACTCAGAACAAAGTGTTGAAGTGGAAGATTTAACTGGGAATACAAGTTACTGACCAGACACCTAAGGCAACTGGACCCTTAACTCATACAAGTTAATTACATCTCTAAACCTGGGTGATATGAACTACAAGGTAAGTATCCTGAGTAATTCCAATTGCCCTTTAAAACAAACAGACAAACAAAAAACAACAAATAAGCAAGCAAAGAAACAAACCAATTCCCCAGAGATTAAAAACTTAGTACTCCATAGTGCTTTTTCACTAATTTGATACAGAAATGTGTTCTATTTACCAAATTGCTAAGCAACGTCTATCAAGCTCTTGCCTTAATTTGACTGCTATTCCACAAGCTATTGATTACTTGAATTTACATACAAGTCCACAAACACTTGTGACACTGAGAACAAGATGAAGAAAAATGATAGAGGTATGGCCGATGTTGTTTTCTATCTACTATTTGTGGTTTCCCCTGCAAAGATGTCCTATTTGACTCTGTTTGCAGTAGCCATGACATGACAAAGGAATAATTTTGCCATATAGAAACACCCCTCCATGAAAAATAACGTCAAAAGAAAAAAAAAAAAAAACAACAACAAAACAACATAACATTGTTGGCAATAAAAAGTTGTATGTTGCATTTCACAAAGCTTCAATATATAAATTCACTTCCAAAATGAACTATCTTTGTACTGAAGATTTCTTGGCAAAATGTTGTATGGTTTTGTTGTTTTGTTAACACTTCATTACTTCTTCAAAATATACTACAGAACATTTACAAGTTATTATGAATAATCATAAAGCAATGAAACAAAATTATTCTTGCCAAATAAATGAGCAATGTAATGCAATGAAATCTCCTTTCATTCTCATTCTCAGAACTCCATGCCTCATTATAGATCAACATGCCATCATTAGTATAATTAGTAAAGATATCACAGAACCATAGAATCACTGAAACCTTAGAATTAGAAAAGACCCTTAAAGGTCATCTAGTCCAACTCCCCTGCAATGAACAGGGACATGCAGAGTTACATCAGATTGCTAAGAGCCTGGTCCAGCCTGGTCCTGAATGTCTTCAGGGACAGGGCTTCCACCACATCTCTGGGCAACCTGTTACTGTGCTTCACGACCCTCACTGTAAAAGACTTTTTTCTTATCTCCTACCTAAATCTACTCTCTTTAAGGTCAAAACTGTTTCCCCTTGTCCTATCACCACAGACCCTGCTAAAGAGTCTGTCCCCTTCTTTCCTGTAACTCCTCTTCAGGTAATGAAAGGCTGCTATCAGGTCACCTTGGTGCTTTCTTTTCTCCAGGCTGAACAGCCCCAGCTCTTTCAGCTTTTCCTTGTAGGGGAGGTGTTCCATCCCTTGAATCATTTTTGTGGCCCTCCTCAGGACATGCTCCAACAGGTCCATGACTATTCTGTGCTGATGACTCCACATCTGGATGCAGTACTTCAGGTGAGGCCTCACCAGCACAGAGGGGCAGGATCACCTCACTCACCCTGATGGCCACGCTTCGTTAGATGTGACCCGGGATACTGTTGGTTTTCTGGGCTGTGAGGGCATATTGCTGGCTCATGTGCAACTTACTATTCACCAGTACCCCCAAGTCCTTTATAGCAGGGCTGCGTTCCATCCTTACACTAGCTTGTATTGGTAGTGGATGTTGACTTGACCCAGGTGCAAGAACTTGTACTTGGAGTTTTTGAACCTCACGAGGTTCACCTGAGCCCACTGCTCAAGCCTGCCTTGGTCCCTCTGCATGGCATTGCATTCCGTGGGTATGTCAACTGCACCCCACAGCTTCACGTCATCAGCAAACTTGCTGAGTGTGCACCTGACCCCACTGTCATTGTAATTGATGAGGATATTAAAGAGTATTTATTTGTTCAAGAACTGACCCCTGTGGGACACCATTCATCACCAATCTCCATCCAGACGTTGTGTCATTGACCACCATTCTCTGGATTTGATCCTGCAGCCATCTCTTCATTCATCTAAAAGTCCATCCATCCAAACTATATATTTCCAATTTACAAAGAAGAATGTTGTGGTGTACTGTGTCAAAGGCCTTACTTAAGTCCAGAAAGATGACACCAGTGGCTTCTCCTTTGTCCACTGATGCATTTACAGCATCATAGAAAGTCACAAGATTGGTCAAGCAGGATTTGCCCTTGGTGAAGCCATGCTGGTTCTCTTGTATAACCTTACTATCTTCCAAGTGCTTTAGCATAGCTTCCAGGAGGATCTGCTCCATGACCTTTCCCAGTACAGAGATGAGACTGACAGGTCAGTAGTTCCCACAGTGATCCTTTTTGCCCTTCTTGAAAATGGGTTCAAGGTTGCCTTTTTTTCCAGTCACCAGGAGCTTCACCTGGCTCCTGTATTTCAAATACCATAAGGAGTGCCTTGCAACTATATCAGCCAATTCCTTCTAGACTTAGAGATGCATCTCATCGGGATCTTGTTGATATTCAGGTTCCTGCAGTGGTCATGAATCTGAAATCTTCACTTACAGTGGGAAGGATATTGATTCCCCAAAACCCTTCTTCTCAACCAATCATTCAAGGGCTGTGTGATGAATAGTTATCAGAGAAGATTGAGGCAAAAAAATTCTTGAGTACCTCAACCTCCTCTTTGTCTGTTTTTACCAGCTTGCCAGTGTCACCACTAGCAGAAGTATGACCTCCTGGACTTTCCTTTTCTGTCCCTTGACAAGCTTAGTTCAAGTTGGGCCTTGGCTTTTCTGATCTTATCCCTACACTGGCTAGCTGCTTCTTTGCTCTCTTCCCATGGTAACTGTCCCTGCTTTCGCTGCCTGTGCATTTTCTTCTTGGTCCTCAGTTTGACCAGCAAGTCCTGGTTCATCCAGGGTGGTCTCTTGCCTTCGTTTCTTGACTTCTTACACCTGGGGATAGAGAGCTCTTTTTCCCTGAGGAAAGCTTCCTTAAAATCTGCCAGCTGTGCTCCACACTCTTGTCATTTTACTCTGCATATCCCTCAGGCATATGAACTACATCATGACATGATCACTAGAGCCAAGGCAGCCTCCTATCCTGATGTCACTGATCAGTTCATTTGCATTGGTGAGCAACAGGTCCAGTATTGCATCCTCCTGGTGGGTCTGTCAATTATTTGAGTCGGGAAGTTATTCAGGATCCTCCTGGATTGCCTACAGCTCACTGTGCTAGTTTTCCAGAATATATCTGGGCAGTTGAAGTCCCCAGCAGGTCAAGTGCTTGTGATCATGACACCCCCTGTAGCTGACAGGTAGAAGGCTTCATCAACAGGATCTGCTTGATCAAGTGTCCTGTAGTAGACACCAGTCACAAGGCTCCCTTTGCTGCCATGGTCTGACACTCCTAGGCTTTCAACTTACTTATGGCTATCTTTAGGGAAAGCTGTTCACATTCTATTCCTTTCCCAGTATAGATATCAACATCTCCTCTCCTCCTTCCTCATCTGTCCCTTCTGAATAGCTAGTAGTTGTTGATAGCTATTATCTAGTGTCGATAGATATAATCTAACAGTCTCCAATCTTTTAACCAGTGTCTCTGGGTCAGTGTTTCATACACTGTAGCCTCCTTGAATTCAGTGGAAATACAGAATTTATTACTGAATGATAAATTGACCCCACATCTTTTCAAAAAGACATTTCAGGTGATTGTAACAAACACTGAAGAAACTTCTCTGGTCAAGGAAAGTTGTGTGCCTTCTGAATGGTGCATTTTCTAATCTATTTTCTACTCAGGGCTGTGACAATTCATGGCTATTAATAATAACGATAATGTTGGTGGCACAATTCCATGTTACTACAAGTACAATTTTTTTTCTACATTTAAAATAAATGTGTGATGTTAAGAGTAACGGAGGAGGGAAAAAAAAAAAATAAGCACTGAGGGAGAAGTTGGAAATTGAAGTCACTATTCACATCTGGAGGTCATCTAATCTACGCCCCCTCCTGCATAAGCAGGGACACCTAGATCAGCGTCTGCTGGTTGTTGAAGCTCTTTAAAGAGGAGACTCCACAACCTCTCTGGGAAACCTGTGCCAGTGCTGTTATTCACACAGTACGGAAGTTTTTCCTGATGTTCAGATGGAACATCTTGTATTCATTCAACTTTCTGCCTATTCTGTTTTGGCACTGGGTATCACTGAAAAGAGCCTGATCCTGTCCTTTTCAAAGGTATTTATGTCCTCCCCTTCAGGTATTTATGTACATACTTCTTTGAGATCTCCCCATACTTTCTCTTCTCTAGATTGAAGAGTTCCTTTCAGCCTTTCCTCACAGGAGAAATGCTCCATGCTTGATATTTTTAATATACATATATATATATATATATATATTTCATACGGTGGGCCTGAAAATCCTTCCAGTATCTATGAAGATCTTTGCATGCAATGGCTAGCCTATGACAGCCGTGACAGTCCCATCCCAACTATCCACTCCCAAAGCCATTTTATTATTTCTGATATAGTGAAGGGAAATATAGTTGGCATTTAAAGAGCAAATACATTTCAGGCATATGCAGTTTCATAAACTATAGCTGTAAAAACATAAAATGAAAAAAAAAAACAAACAAAAACCCCACAAAACGTAAAGAATCTGCAAAAAAAGCCATAACAGGTGAATAAAAAATTGAACTTTTTCACCATATACAAACTCAGCATCACTGACTACCTATGCAATCAAAATAGGGTCAGGAATACAAGTTACAGAGAAAGACAATTTCTTCTCCAGTTTCATATTCACCAGGCACATATCCCATAGGATTCTGTAGCTTGAATAAGAACACATTTTTCACTACTTTATTGCCTTTTTCTGTTGTCATTTCCTGCCCTTGTTTCTTACTGAATGCACAGAATCAAAAAATCAAAATGATGTGACTGCAGGCTGGAAAGAAAAAGACCACTTGTGTTACAGTGGCAAAGGTAACAGTAAACTGGATGCTACTCAGAAGGATGAATCTACTTAGAAGAATCTCAGCTTTTAGCACAGATATTCTCACAGGATTTTATGTTGTTGAATTTTAAAATCTCTGTTATTTTCAACAGTGATGAACAGCATTGGAAGAAAATTAATCTCCAAAGAAATGAAACTATGACCCTCTTAATATGTTTGGGTCATCTCCTGGTTACAGTAGGGCATGTAGTACAGAATTGTTTTCTGCTGTTAAGGGACAGAATGATCACATATTGCCACTGAAGGTGCTGACAGCTCATCAGTAGTTATTCTAGCATATTGGTATCATTCTCTCTTATCACACCACTCTTCTAGATCCCCAGGTATCCAATTGCTAAACTGTGCCTACGCTTCTTGAGTTATTTTAGAATTTAGTATGGTAAAAACAGGCAGATACACAGTATGATTAGACCTTGACAGAAACATCTTACAGACGAAGAACATTTGTCAGAAGCTCTAGAAATGCTTTTTTTTTTCCTAACAACTCTACCTTCTTTTTGCACATATAAAAACACTGCCTATTTTTAGAGTTAGTTTTGTACTCCTCTCTTATGTAATTTTAGAATATTCTCCTTATCCAATGCTTGGCAAGAAAATACTGCAGTTTCTAGTTTGGTTTGGAGCAGAAGCATCAGTCTTACAAAGGAGGTTATTTTTCTTCTACTACACACCACAACAAGAACTACTGGCACAACTGCATCTAGTGGAATGTCATTTTGTTGTGGTCATTTTTTAAGGGCAGGAAGTAAGTATTGTAATTAATTTTCAACTTGACATTAAGAAAAAAATGAAACAAAACTTGTTTCTAGATTGAAAATTCAACAAAAAAATGTAATTAAAAATCATGACCCACGCAAAGCTAATCCTTTAGAACTGAGGTACATTACCTACAATAAATAATAGTAGTACTAACTTCACTTGTGTTTCTCTAGATTTTAATATCCCACCATCAGCTACTGGCTTTGTAACTATTTCATCACTTTCATGTCCTTCTGTAAAAGAGAAGTAGTCATTCTCCAGTGCAAATATCTCTGTTCTAAACAGTCATGATAGAGGCCAAGCTAATTTAAATCTGTCTTTGAAGGTAATTTATGCTTTAACCTTGGTCTCGACATTTATTCTGTATTCTTCCTGTTTATTCTCCCTGAACTATTCAAGCTGTGTCCATAAAACAAAAACCTCATTATATAAACCTCAGTTTTCCAGTCCTTTAATGGGATGCTAGACGGTTGTGACTGTTAAATGTGCGTGCTTCTTTTGAGGATTATACATTTTACTAATAACGACAAGATGACTACTTAGCACTTCATTAATAACTACTTAAGAACGTAAATAATTATGCCAAATGTTTAACTATTTAATATTTTTTTTCAAAATTTTAATGACTTTGAATGTAGAAAAACTAAGTTATTTAAAGATTAGAAAAAAATGGATAAATTCCAGATTTTAAAACACTTTCTGAAACAATGATGCTTTCATAATTAAATAATTATATCTTTCCATTTAATACAATATTTCCATAGATGATGAAGAATGTTCTGACTACATATAGTTAAAAATACATTTAAAAATGAATTTAAATAAGATTTTAACAGGAAAAAAAAAAAGTATTATTACCAAATATATTGTTCTTCCTTCATGTCCAAAAGGAATTTTTTTTTTTTTCAACTATTAATGTTTTTACTCTATTTGTATAAAGGTCAATAAATAAAAGTCAGGACTTTGCCTCCTGGCAATTTTATGGCAAAAATAGTCACAAGTGGGATGGGGAAGAAAACTGAAACAAAATAGTGCTCATGGGTTGATATCAAAACTATAGAATAACTTCTTGCCTAATCCAGGCCAGCTGTCCTGGTTCTGCTTCCTCATCATATTGCTGCTGTGCCATAACTGGCTATTCCCTTTCCAAGCGGCCTGGCCTGGCCTGGCACACACCCATTATTCAGCAATAACCAAAATGTCAGTTTGCTATTAACACTGTCTCAGCTGAAACCAAGATGCTACCAAATCAGGAGTATACATATGAGCTTTACTCTCAATTTAGGTATAGATTATTACATGTTGACCCAGAAGAAACGTATACCTGATCATTTTTTTTTTTATAGGGAATGTATTGTCTTCAGTTGGGATGGATTAACTTTTCTTCATAGTAGCCCATATGGAGCTAAATTTTGGATTTGTAATGAAAATAGTGTATATGGCATACTAATTTTCTTACTATTGTCAAGCAGTGCTTCAAAAGCCAAGGTAATTTCTCCTTATGCTACTCTGCTACTGAATAGGTTGGGGTGCACAAGAATTTGGAAGGAAACATAGCCAGAGCAGATAATTGAAATTGGTCAAAGGGTTATGGAATCATAAAATATTTTGAGTTGAAAGGGGACTTTAAAGGTCATCTAGTCCAACTCCCCTGCAAAGAACAGAGACATCTTCAGGAAGATCGTAATGGTCAAAGCCCTGCCCAGACTGGCCTTGAATGTTTCCAGGGAAAAGCATATTCCACATGATATGCTCAGGAACAGAACTTTGAGGAGTTTCTCAAAGACAGTCATCACTCAGTGACTGGCTGCCACTGGTCTGCTGCTGCTGAGTGATTACTTTTGTATCATTTGCTTTTTGTTGTTGTTCTGTACTTTTTCTTTTCTTTGTTTTCTTCTTTTTTTCTTTTCCCTCACTTTCCTTGTTAAACTGTTTTTTTGTTTGTTTGTTTGTTTGTTTTTGTCATGGTTTTATGATTTTTGGTTATCGGTATTCCACATCATAACATCATGCAGTGTACTGGGAGTTAAAGAGCAAATGCTCTAGTTCTGGGTACTTGTCCGGAAGAGAAGAACTACATACCCCAGAAGACTGTTCGAATACTGTTATCATTCCTGCTCAGGGGAACAGATATAAGGCCTGTAAGTCACCTGACCTGAGTCATTTTTTTCTTCTCATCTCGTCGTGCTCGCTTTTGGATCCTCTCGCTGCTGCTCCTGACTGCACTCAAGGCTTCAGTATTAGTGTAAGGCCTTTAGCTCTTGGACAATTCTTCTCTCAATTATATTTTATTTTATTAACAATTATATTGAATTATGTTGTATTATAGTGTGTTATTGTGCATTCCGATACTATATTTAGTAAATTAGTTTGTTTCTCCTCAGATTGTTGCCACTGTTTTTTTTAATTATTTTTTTTTTTAGGGTTCTCTCCCTTTTCTAGAGGTGCGGATTTTACAAAAAATCCCTACGTCCTACTAGTCATGGAACCGGGCTGGACCAGCCTGTAAACCATCAACAGTTTTGTTTTGTTTTCCTTGACTAAGGATTTTTTCCCATACTTGCCCTTCCAATTCCCTTCTTCATCCTGCCAAGGTGATACTCAAACAACTGCATAGGGTCTTATTTATCAGCTGTATCAACAAACTGCAGAGGGTAGCAGGTAATGTAATTATATTATTTTTGTGTAAAATAATCTATATAAATAGCTTTGGATTAATTAAATTATATATCTGATTCACCAAGGGTTGGATAGAAGACTTCATGAACAAAGTAATAAGGTGTTGCTATTATTAAAATTGAATTTCGTTGGCAAGCTTTGAATAAACCATGCTTTTCAGTGAGGGAAAGTTTTCCAAAGGAGATTGTTTTGCTAGTGTTTAGTATATGAGATATCACATGAAAGCACTTTTTGTTGTTGTTGTTGTTGTTTTTTCCTATAGAGCAAGTTTTGAAACCTCCACTTACTTACTGATCTTGCATTAAATGGTTTTGCTTTGATTAGCATTAGTGTTTAGATGTTGGTAAGAAACTGAACGTTGTTGTGTTTCTTGACAGTAAATGTCAGTAATATTTTTTGTAAACTTGAGTTTATATTAATTAAGTATTTGGAGAATTATGCTAGCCAGAGCTAGTAAGAGCAGAAACACAAACTCATATTAAATGTATTCATTTATTCATTTCCCTTTCCTGACAGGCTGTTTCTAATGACTAGTCATACTTTTGAAGTCTTTAACCTGAACATTAAAGGAACCATAAAGCCATTAATGGTTGATTTTTTTCTTTGTTGATATTTTGTTTTAATCCGGAAAATAACAACTGATACTGAGTTGAGTTCCACTGAAAATATTAAAATCTACTGTTCAAATCTAAAGAGATAAGAAAGCGTTATGATGTTATGAGAGAATTAGCGCTAAAATTTGTTTTTACTCTTGTTAGTTGATAGATCTTGCAGACTGGCCATATTATGCTTGCTTTCTAACTTCAACCTTCTGTTAGACAGAATTTCTTGTGTATATTTAAAGTAAGTTAAGATTGACTAATGCAAGTTTTCAGGTGGAAATGTGTTAAAATGCAGTTAAAAACACATATTTAAATCATGCTTTAATTTGAAGAAATGTGTGTAGTTTATAAATAACTCCAAGGAGCTACATTTTTTTTGTGCAGTTGAGCAGAATGACATACAGGGATGTTACAGATATGTTCTTAAAAGTAGCAGCTCTGATGTAGGTTTTGAACATACTTATTTGGGGAAAGCATAGTCTTGTGTGAAATTAATAGCTTGATGAACTTATCTAAGTGTCATTAATCAAGTATGTTTATCCTATGATAATCTGGAAAGGAAAAATCTACTGCCAGTGCTGAAGTTCATGCTAGAAACACTTGACTTTGGAAAAACTTACCTTCAGTTCCAGCTCTGATCTGTGCTACTTTACATGGCAATGGAATGGAAATGTCTACCTACCTCATGTTAGATAAAAACCAGTTCCAGCAGGAACAAAATGGACCTGTCACTGGCCAAAGCTGAGCCAATGAACAAGTGATGTTTATTGTGCCTCTTTGATAATATAGTTAAGTAAATGGGGGAAAAAAAAAATGGTGTAACCACAAATGAGAGATAACAGGGAGAAGATGTAAGAGAAAAAGCCGTGCAGATGCCACATTCAGTGAAGAAAGAGGACAGGAGTATTTTCAGACATTCGAGCAGAAGCCCATGGTGTACCATGGCAGTTCAGATCTCCATTCTGCAGCCTGTGGAGAAGCCCCCTGAAGAGTATGAAATCTGAGGGATCTGTCTTCCATGGGGAGATAATACTGTGGCAGCCCATTCCTGAAGGACTGTAGGCCATGGTATGGATGCATGTTAGAACAGTTCTTCAAAAACTGCAGTCTGTGAGAAGCCCACACAGGATTAGTTTGGGAAGGCTGGCATCCTGGGGAGGGAATTCACACTGGAGCAGGAATGGAGAGAGAGTGTGACCATGGAGGAGCAACAGAGGCAAAGTGTTACGAACTGATAACAGCCTCTGTTCCCTGTTACCTAGTGCTGCTTTGGGGAAGGAGGCAGAAGAGGGTGGATGAAGGAGAAGGAGTTTTTAGTTTCCTTTGAGTTCTTACTGCCCTAATCTGTTATAGGACACAAACTGTGTTAATCTTTCTACATTAAGCCTGTTTTTTCCATGATAGTAATTAATGGGTGATCTCACTCTCATCTCAGACCAGGAGCTTTGTTTATGCCCTACCCCTGTCCTCTACAGACAGGGAATGAGAGAGCAGTATGATAGAACCTACCTGTCCATCAGTGTTAAAGCAGCACAGCTGTAGAATGGAGTGAGATAAAAGAACAATAGTCCACAATGCACAGGTGGATGAGAAGGTGTATTTCAGATAAATATGATTAATAACACTGAAGATCATCTTGTAAAAGAGTGGAGAAAGGATGCCTTTGCTGTTACCATACAGCACCTGCAGAATACAGTTAGGTGAAAATATTTCAGTTGTTTTAAGACAAAATGTTCAACTCAGAGAAGGAAGGGAATTCAAAGTAGGAGAAAATGAATGAAGAAGGGAAGGGAAGTTAGGGAAGTAGGAAGGAAAGACTCTAGAAATCAGTTTTCAATTTTATCAGATGGTGGCTTAAAAAATTGCAAATGTATGTATATGTGATTTTATTCTGATAAGGATCTTAGGATAATGAAAAATCTGTGATTGTCATGTTGTGAAAAAAAAGAAAAAAACAAAAACAAACAAACAAACAAACAAACAAAAAAAACCCAAACTCTGCATAAATCTTCGGGGGGGGGGGGGGGGAAGAAAAGATTAAAATATATATATATATATATATATATATATATATATATATATATATATATATTTTTTTTTTTTTTTTTCCCAGGGACAAATGCAAAATTTGTTCCCTTAGTTTAGATCAGTTTTATTTTATTTAAGGAAGTTATGTCTCTCCCTGTCCTTTTTGCCCATAATCTAGTATCTACAATCAATGATGGGCTCTGCTGAGTAAGTGAGGTAATTTCAAATTAAAGTGAGATGACTGCGATTAATATAGTACATAAAATAAATAACTAACAGAAGTATGAGGAGTAAATATATCTGGGATAATTCCGATGGAACTTGACAAAGATACTACACGCCAGGGTGTCATGGTTTTATGATGGAATCCTGACAACCAAAAACCATAAAACCATGACACGGGAAATTTTATGTAGTCAGACTCTCACATTTTATAAATAGCTTTAGTTCTGTTAAAAATTGATTGCAATTGTTGAGAACATCTGAATATCATCATGGGTTACTGTTAAATAATAGATAAATCACCTTTATGCAAAAATGAAAAATAAAGAGAATTTCTAACAACAGGTCAAGATATCCCAAATTTACATCTAACAAGACTGAACCGAAAAAGGGATACTATTGAGGACAGTTAGAATCACTAACCACAAGTAATTTCACTTAAATCTGGTAAGAAATGTACGGGTTCACTGATCTCAGTGTTAAAAGGATCAATGGACAATGGTGCAGTAGCTCAGAACTCAGAACTGCTCAGAATTACAGTAGCCCTGGAACTTTCATAAACTTTTTGAAATATACTCCCGTTTAACACCCCTGGCAATGTCCACAGGTTTATTGATATTTCTATGTGCGATATTTACCTTTCTTGTTTTTCAGAAGGCAGATCTGTGGAAATCCAAAAACACTTGCATATTTAATGATCCATATTTTTGTGATAGCTAATTGTCTCTGTCAGGACTGTCTCACCACTATCAGACATAAAGCGCTACCAGTGTTTACCAAAATTCTCCATGTTTATTACATATTACATATTTTCTAAAATAGGAACAAATCTAAAAGTGAAATTGAAAATAAAATGAGAATTAATTTGCTAAAAGGAATATTTGGAATCTGGATAAATGCATTGTCTCAGTCTCCTTTGCTACTTGTGTCGCAAGACGAGTGAAGAAAAAGATCTTGTGAAGAAAAAAAATCTGCTGGAGACTTTTCCGTTACTGTTCTCAGGTTTTAAAATACATTTGCTTATTTTCTTGGTATTCTGATATTGATAAATGTGAGACTGATGCTTCACAAATTTCTCTGATTACTAAAATAACTCAATATAGTCATTAGGCTCTGGAGACTGTCTGGCTGTCGCATATCTGACCTGGTTGAATGCCAAGTATAATACTCCACTGCTCTCCCTCTCCACTATCCCC